>NC_044291.2:8504191-9105933 GCF_004027225.2 Strigops habroptila | reverse complement strand
TAAAGGCATTTTGTCTGAGGTCAAGTAAGATGAACCGTACATATAGTGAGGATAAAGTACACAAGGATGGTACTACAGACATTTCTGTCTTTAGCATGGAAGATGCTTAGCATATCGTATTTTTATTCATTCCTTGTCTACATCAGGTTATGGCTGTGATTTTAGATTTTAAGCTTGCAGTGAGTATGAAGAAAAAGTAATTGAGCATTGAAAGACCATTTCACACATTTCTGAAGAGTTTCCAAAGTGATTTTTGTTGACTTTGTTCAGGATGGTTGATGTTTTATCTTCACTGTTTCCAGCTGAATCCTGGGAAATTCCCCTTAGAAAGACAAAGCACAGAGCATCCTTCTGCTGGGAGAAGAGGGGGAATCATCAAGTTGATCCTCTTGATCTTATCATATCCTTCCTGCTTGGTGTTTTGCTAGGTTGTCTGGAGTCTCATGTGTTACAGATGTAGCATGGATAGACTGTAGCTGGTGCTAGTGGCGTGGAAATTTCTACTGCATCAGGGTCAGCACATGGATATCCAATAAATTCAAGTGCTGATGGCTGTGACTGCTGAGAACAGCAGGGCTCGAGGGAAGGCAGAGGGATGAGTGGCTCATCTTAGCATGACCAGTACCACCTTGGAAGAGGAAGTATATCCTCCCTTGTGTACAAGGGTTGTGGGAGGGTTTTGCCATAGGCATAATCAGGTATGGATATGTGTCAGGAGGGGCTTTTCAGGTCAGTCATGACTCTTACTCAACTTCTGACCACCAATAAGCAGAAGTAGGACATAGCTGGTTGCTATGTGAAAATGTTACCCAGTTAGACTGGGTTTGTCAGGAGATGGGGATACCAGCTCCTCAAGTTGCCCCTCGCCAGGGGATGAAGTATGATGGAAAGGAGTGGGACAGTGCAGCATGGTTCCCACTCCAGCCGCCGTGTCCCTGCTGTGACCTCCCTCATCTCTGCTACTGAAATCCTCCTTTGGCTGTGTCCTGTAAGCACATTTCCCTCCTCCACATACCTAGTGAGACAATCAGCTGGGCGGTACTCCCATGGTGTCAGAAGCTGCAGGAATGTCATGGCCCAAAGGGATGCTGCTCCCATGTCCTTGGCTCCAGTCCATGGCTGTGGAGGAGGCAGGGACCGTGGGATGGGAACTGCACCATGCTAGGGACTTCTGGAGAGCCTTGCAGGGCAAATCCTGGTGTATCCCCTTGTGTGTCCTGTGGCAAACCATGGTGCTTTTCAGCATGACATAGACAACCTGGAATTTCTTGAATTTTAAGGTGCTCTGGGCACCACATTTGTTGCTGTGCTGAACTGCTTCTCCTTCTACTACTGCTGCCAGGAGGCTTTTCCCAGCAGCAAGACCCCAAGTGAGACACAGATAGACCAGAGCTTTGTCTCTTGACAAGGGAAGATCACCTTAGTCTCTGCATTACTCTTCAAGAGACTAAGAACACCTTAGTCTCTCTCTTCAAATCTCTCTTGAAGCCAGAAGAGGTCATGTGCAGAGCTCCCTATTTCTCATCTAGGAGAACTCTCAGCATTTGATCAAATGTGCTTCCAGCACTTATTTATGAGCTGTCACAGCTCAGCAACGCAATGTAGTTTGTTCTCTTGGAAAGTAATTCCTGGTGACCTGAAATCCTCACTGTGTTCACTCCTTCCAAGGCATAATGCTCTCTGCTTTTCCTTGTATGTTTTCTTTCAGTGAATTTCCCAGGATCAGAAAGTAGTCAGAGAGAAGGAGGGAAGCTCATGATAAAAAACCAAAAAAACCCAAAAACAGTGGGAAAACATTGTTCTGTCAACCAAAAAGATCATTTACCACTTACATTCACACTAGCCCAACCCAGGCCCATCTAACTACAGAGTTGAGAAAAGTATTCTTAGGGAAACTCCAAACAAGGGTTTCAAAAAGATGCTGTGAGAGAGATGCTCTACTTTTGACTGCACTGGCACAGGTAAGTTGAAATCTGCGAGTGAAACCAGTGCACATCAGCTGAGGATGGGCTTCCGCACTAAGATTCACACAACATACCTGTGCAATAGGTGCAGAGTTTGAACTCTGCTCCTCATTCATGAGCATGTTTAGGGAACAGATGATATCAGTAAGAAATAATTACAGTCAGGTCAGATGTCTAAGGTTTTTCTCCTGGACTAGCACAAGATGTATTTACAGAGACACTGCTCATTCCCGTATGTTTCCAGAGAGGCATTTTGCTCAAGTTTTGCAACAATGCATCTGTGTTGTGGGGACAGATTAGCTGGACATTTTCCCATCTGTTTCAGTGCATACAAGGGAGCTGGCCCTGTAAAGTATTCCCTTCATGATCCAGGGCTTTGCTTTTCTCCTTCTTGTTGACAGTCCCTAGCAAATTATCCAATGAAGCAGTTGACTCTGCTCTGCACCAACCTCCCTGCTCTACCTGTTAGTCTATTGGAAGCAAACCACAGTTAGCTCTTATCTGAACATTAAGATGTTGCTGAGGATACATGCAACAGCATCAGCGATGCCTGTTTCTATGTGGCAAACACAAACGAAGAAAATCTGATTATAAAGTGCAATTTCTGGTTATTTTCTAGAAAGGATTATATGGCATGGATTGGTGGAAGAATAACCTTCACACATCACAGCTGGTCTTTCCCTTTCTTATTGCCTTCTCTGGGAACAATGCAGCCTAGAACCTGTCAAGTGTGAGCAATGGGATAAGGGCATCTTGCAGCTCGCTTGTTCTAGACTCCAGACTTCTTCCAGCATAGATGAAATAGTTTCAGCTCAAGGTTTTGGCCTGTGTTGCCTTACCGTGCTCTCAGACTATCAAGGCTCAGTCTTGCCAAGGCATGCTTTTGAGTGATACCTGTTTCTCGTTTAAGAGAGGGCTTCAAGTTTAAGGCTGCCACTGGCAGATGAAGTGCATGCCATAGAAACCTGGGGGTAGGAGTTGTCTTCTTCCCCTACCGGGATGCCCCATGTTTCTTCAGACAAGGCTTGCTCCTCCCATAGACAATGAGTCTGCCAAAATAGCCCCAGCTATGGCTGAACTGGTGGGGCAGGATGTTGCTGGTGTGCTGGCCGGGCAAACGGGGCCAGGGCTGAGCAGAACCAGGGTGCCATTTCCAATGCCGCCCTTGCTCCTGCTCCCACCAGCCACAGGGGCATTGCCAAAGGGTACAAGAACGCTTTCACAGGAAAGAAAAATTAGGAAGAAAAAGCCAGATAGTTTCAGAAAAGCTCAGTGAGAAACAAGCAGGATTTTAGGGAGGTCTCTTACAGATGCACTCTAAGCAAGTTTATGAGCAGGTCCAGAGAAGGGCACCGGAGCTGGTGCAGGGCCTGGATCACAAGTGTGATGAGGAGCGGCTGAGGGACCTGGTGGGGTTCAGTCTGGAAAAGAGAAGACTTGGGGGGATGTTATAGCTCTCTCCAACTGCCTGACAGGAGGATGGAGCCAGGAGGGGGCTGGTCTCTGCTCCCAAGAAACAAGTGACAGGACAAGAAGAAATGGCCTCGAGCTGCACCAGAGAAGGTTTAGACTGGAAATTAGGAACAGTTTCTTCTTCAAAGGGTGCTCACGCATTGGAACAGGCTGCTCAGGGCAGTGCTGGATTCACCGTCTCTGGAAGTGTTCACACACCGTGTAGATGAGGCCCTCAGTGCCATGGGTTAGTGGTGGCCTCGGCAGTGCTGGGGAATGGTTGGACTTGGTGATCATAAAACTTTTCCAACCTGGTTGATTCTATGATTCTATGATGGAAGGCTTGTGTCAGATCTAAACCTTTTCTACTGTGTTTCTGATTTAACTGTAGCCTTTCTCCAATGCTGAAAAACCTCTTCACAAAGGAAAAGGTTCTATATCAGACTTGGCTCAGTGGTCCAGCAAGCAGAGGGTTGGCTGTAGAGCCACAGAGGGAATAACACTTTTGAAAAGATAGAGCCCTCTGGCTGAGCAGAGAAAGTAAATCCATGTTTTTAATCCTGCTGCTTTGTGGAACAGATCATTATCTGTGATGAAAAGGAAGGATCACCCTACTTGTATCACATTGCATAAGTCAGTATGTTCACGCTTAACCACATCCCAGCTATCAGGTCCTGGCCAAGGGCAGAGACAGACAAGAGAAGTCAGCAGAAATTGACCACAGGATCTCTGTGTCCTTTTGCGCATGTGGTGGATAGTGAACTTTAGCTTTTGCATTTGAGAGTAATTAATGTCTCTCCATGACGCTGACGTTTTCCCAGTGCTGATTTGGCCCTGTTTTTCTCTTGAAATGAAGAGTGGGATGTATTTATTCCTCATTTACACCACTTCCTCCCCCACTTACGTTGTCATTCATGCCATTCTCTAGTAGCTTTATGGTTCACTTTGGCAGAGTACTTATGGGCCATTTCCCATCAGGTACATAAACCACAGGGTTAATACCCTTCACTTTCACTTATTTCAGATTTCTCCTTCCCCAGCCAGTGAGCCAGACTCCACTCTTCTAGGATATGTGTAAGAGCAAAAGAGAAGTGTTTAGAGCCTTACGTTACACACGTGGTGGGGCCATGACCCCTTAGCATGGACCTTTGGGGCTGGACTCGCTTTTGGTGCTGCTTGGCCAGCTTGGATCCCCATTGGAGAGGTACTGAGAGCTCAGCTGCAAAAGCACTTGTTTGGATGGAGAGAAAGTAACTAGAGACTGTACAAGAAGAAACCCCAGTGAGGTCCTTTCCCTCTGTTTTTGGGCAGGATGCCCAATCTTCAGCAGCTCAGATTTTACGAGTGATATTACTGGTGTGAACCTCTACAGTTTGGTTCATGATGGGTGCTGTGAACATTACAGGAACCAGCACATAAATTTTATGATTAGCTTTCACTGCCAGGTCTTTATGGCCACCATCAACAGAACCAATTTAATTAATAGTAGGATGGATTCTAGTACTTGCTGAAAATCTAAAACAGCAAGAGAAGGGTCCAAAGAAACTAACACCCCCCCACACCCCATTTAGGCTGTAGAATTCCTTTCTTTGGGATATTGTGGATGCTGAAAATTTCCATGGGTTCAAGCTCATGCTAGATATGTTTATAGAAGAGAAGTTCTACATGGGATCTAAATACTCAGGATCTGTGTGTCTCAGGAAGTTCTTGGGCCTCCGATTGCTGGAAACTGAGGGAATGTTTTGGGGAATTGTGTATGTTTGCCCTGTACATCTACATTGGCACCAGGGCTAGAGAGATTTGGGACATGCCTGTGGAAATGCCCTCATGGTAGACCTTCAGCTGCAGACAGCAGGCAGTGCTGGGACACTTCTGGAAATACTGCACCATCACTTCCTGATACTTGTGATTTGTCATGGCTCCAACAGGAGGAAATAGGTGGAGTTACTGTGCCAGGTCTGGAGGCTATAGCGGCAGTCATAGGTGGATACACCTTCATGACCAGCAGAGAAAGGGTGCCCACATCAAATTAGGCCACGCTGAGCCTGCTTCCTTATTTTGATTGGTATTAATTACACAGTTCCTGATCTGAGTTTTTCAGCCCACTTTGTCTCTTCCAGAAACCTGGTTATTTGAGTAATACCTCTATGGTTTCCCTAGGTGGGTTGTGGAAGAGTACCCTCAAATGGATTGCTGGCAGCTGTCTCGTGTGCTTGGCGTGGGAGACTCCTCACTTGTATCGCTCTTCCCCTCCCTCCAACACACCCTTTCTGTTGGCTGCAGTTCTGAAGAAGCTGCTTGCCCACACAAAACTCTTACCTTACCTGAAATGAAATTAGGGATTAAGAAATAATTGCACTTTTCCATGTCTGTTCTTTGGGAGCTGATCTTCAAATTGATATTCTCAGAAATGGGATGTATTGTGAGAAATTTCAGGGTCCTAGGTGGAAATAGCATGGAAAAGTTCTCCTAGATCAGTTTTATGTTTCTAAATCTGTGAAGCAAATACACAGATTTCAGGATTGAAGCAGGCTGAAAAAGACATAAAGATTGTACATGACGCTGTTTTTAGGGTGCTCTTAACATTTCAACCCCCCTCTTTCAGCAGCCCTATATGAGACTGCATGATCTTATGGTATTTTCATTAATCCAAAGGGATTTTCCTTTTGTTGACACCCAGATTACAAACCCACCACAAGTACTTTTTTGTTGAATGTGAAGTACAGACAAGCAATTGCAATTTTTTATTCTGACACTGCAGAAAGATGCAGGCACAAATATCACTCAGGCTTGAGTTCGTAGTGTTTGTCTTGCAGTGGGGTCATTCCTTATTGTTTATGGATTCTCCTCCTGTAAAAACCATTTGATAATGAAAACAAATATTTCATGGTACTGGAGCCCAAATATTGCTTTGTAAAGGAGAGAATGTTAAATATACAGCAAACACAGTAAATTTCTTTGTGTTTCAAAGCTTTCTGTTTCTCCCCCTTTTAACTGAATTGCAATCAAAGAACACTGGGACTATTTCCGGGCATACAGATGATCAGATCTTGCTGGGGGTACAGTGACCTCTCAGGGTCAGCCTTTTGATTGGTATGTAGAGATGTATTTGGATGCATGGAAGATGGTGTTTCTCTTTTGCAAAACTCTGCTTTAGTTTAGCCTAGATGACCTGGTAGAGGATTGGAGACTAGTTGTCAGCCAGCATTAAGGTTGTTTTCCATCTATCCATAAAAGGCTGACCTTGTCTTTTGTCCCTGGAAATTGCAATATATAAGCTGCTTTGCTAAATTAATATATGATAAATTTCATTGTGATTCATAAGGTGGTTTAGCCCAGAACCCAAGATGCAAATCAAAACAAGAGACACTATGTAAGGCCTGTGAGGTCTCATGAGCCTCTTCTGGCAGTGGATAAATCATACTTATACCACGACCTTGTAGTAGGATGAGAGGTGAGGTGGGACAAGGGAAAGAAAATTACAGAGGGAGAGAGAATATTATTTTTGCGTGGCGTGAATTGCTGTCGTGGTTTCAAATGCAGAAGTGATAGAAATGTGAATGAGGAGGGACTGATGCAACCCTCACTTGCTTTGTTGCATTTGATGCTGAACAAATTCACGTTCCAGGGATAACATAAACATCTGTGAAAATGTGAACAGAAGAGCAAAATCATCTCAGTTTTATAGAATTACCATAAGACTCAGATTAGCTTTATGCAACATTTATGATTTATGCAGCAAGTTTGCACAAGGGGTCTGGAGCATCTCTCTGATGAGGAGAGATTGTGGGAGCTGGGCCTGGTTAGTCTACAGAAGAGCAGCCTGAGAGGGGATCTCACCAATGCAGATCGGTATCTCAATGGTGGGTGCCAGGAGGATGGTGCTAGACTCCTTCCAGAGGTGCCCAGCGATAGGACAAGGAGCAATGTCCATAAACTAAAACACAACAAATTTCACCTCAACACAAGCAAGAACTTCTTTCCGTTGAGGGTGTCAGAGCACTTGGACAGGCTGCCCAGGGGGGTTGTGGAGTCTTCCTCTCTGGAGACATCTCAAACCCACCATGGACACGTTCCTGTGTGACCTGCTCTGGGTAGCCCTGCCCTGGCAAGGGGTCGGACCAGATGATCTCCAGAGGTCCCTTCAACCCTGATGATTCTGGGATTCTGTGATTTATCTTGAGTGTTTATGTGGCTTCTCACTATGAAGGACTAGTAAGTGCTCTATCAATATTAACTCACTGGGCCCCTCAACACCTGTGAAACACAGGTATCATACGAACAGTTCCTGAGATATATTTTTCTTGGACAGATTAGGCCTATTTTTCTTGGAGTGATGCCCCTGAATGTTGAACAATTCTGTAGCTTCCCCAAACGAAAAAATGGTGCATTCATGAGTAAAACTGTGAAATTCCTCCTGGTTTTTTGAGATGACGTTTATGCAGAGGGAAGACTCCTATCTGGACAGTTACGTGTTTGCATGCATGTCCTCGAATGCAATTGCTTTTGGTTGGTTGCTCTGAGATTTGTAATTTGATTTAAGGTTTTGATTTGAGTCTCATCATTGGAATTTTCTAGGGAACTGGGAATTAGTTCTCTCCGTGAATGGTTGGAAAAGCATATCAAACAGCAAGAGTATGCCTACATCCTACACTGGCTAGATATAGTAACCTGGGACCACATACAGTCATCACATCACGGCACTTGCAGAGTGTTGACCACTCAAATGCTGACCAGGGAGAAAATAACCATCTGCTCCAAAACCTAGCTTCAGACTATCAGAGTGAGCAGTAATAAGATGGGACCTCTCAACAGAACCACCTGACTCCCAGGTCGCTGTGTGGAGGGGTTATATAAGCCTGGTGCTAGTATGAACTGAGCAGTGAGGTTCCCACCACAAGAGGAGAGCTCTTAAGGTGGACGCTAGACAAGCTTGGACTATGAACACATCTGGCTTTGTGGGTAGATGTGGCAGGAGGACAAAAGCAGTCTGGGAAGACTAGATCTGTGGGAGACATGATGGCCAAATCTCATCTCATGGTCAGTCTGCAGAAGGGCCTGGCAGAGGCTGGTAATTGGTTAGCCACTAGGATGTAGGTTTACGGGCCTGAGGTGGAAAAATGGGTCTGTCACAGCAAAGAAACCAGCTTACAGCAGGCTTGAATGCACCAGACAAAGTGTGCTCTGATACCAGGCAGGTTTTGGGAAAAGTAGTGGTGTAATTAGGATGAAGTTGCACCTCTGAAGCCTGAAGCCTGTTTGGAATGGTGGAAGAACATTGAGAGGAGTCATCTCAGCACAAGCAAAGGCTGCCGGGGTGTGGTTAATGAAGCAATTCACTGAAAGACATTATTGCTCTGTCAGCTTCATAGGTTGAATTACACCTTGAGTGGGTGAGGAAGGAGACTTGTTGGAACAGCCCAGCCCCATGTACAGGCTCCAGGTACGAGTCTCTGTAAGGCTGATGTTTCTGGCTGCTTTCTGAGGTCAGAAGTTTGCTGCTTCTTAATTGGGCCTTTCTCAAGTGCCAAGGAAATAAATGAGTCAATTCCTGAAACTTGTCAGCAGATCAATATCCGTCATCTCTTCTCCTGGAATCTCTTGTCAGAATCTCACCTGTGGGATGAGGAGCCCTCTGCTATACACACCATTCCTCGTTTGTGGGTATGTTCTCAGTCCATGACCATGCAGGCCAGAGCAAGAGCTGGGACCAAACCGTCCTCTGATGGGATGTTCAAGTGTGGGCATGCAAATGGGGATCAAGAGCCATCATGTGTGCCAGTATGTCCGTGAGCCTGGAAGAGTGATTCAACAGCCCTCACGTCCCAGTCCTGTTGTGTGGGCAAAGCCAGTGAGTCAATGACCTCTGGGAAAGAGTACAAATGATTTGCACTGAGCATTGGAGCCGAGATTTCCGGTGGATGAAATAATGGGTTTACTGGACTACAGTGGTGGCTCTTAAAAGGATCCCTATCTGTTGACACAGGATATGACTGCACCACAGTCAACACTTTGACTCCTTGACTACCTGATAAGACTGATTGGATCTAATTATAAGCTCATTGCTTTTGTAGAGGCAAACTCTAATCTATCGTTGCTAAAAATTGTTCTAGGTTAACCTATACAGAAATGAAGCAGCAAAAGTTACATTTTAAAAAAACTGGCATCAAAGAATTATCTGAAAAGCAAAATTCCCTCACAGCTTGTTGGTTTTTCCCACTTGCAGCCTCTCTGACAGTTGGACAGAGCCTTTGGCAGCACGGTCTAGTGTGAAGCATCTCTGCCCATGGCAGGGGGGTTGGAACCAGATGATCTTAAGGTCCTTTCCAACCCTAACTATTCTATGATTCTGTAAGGGGATTATATGGGGGATATGCTAAGAAACAACTACATGGCACAGTCTGTGCCTTATCACAAAATTACATCTAGTCATATATCTCTTATCTGTAAGTGCATCTCATTTCCCAGCTTGTTTTTATACTTTTATCTAAAGTCATTGTTACTTACTTATCAATATCATGACGTAATTTTTGCCAAAATGTTCAGCCTCTGGAATGTTTTATTAGCTAATCTTATGGAATTTGAACCCTATAAATCAACATGCCACCACTGACAATAGGAAGAATCTTTTATTTCTGAGTCTTGTAAGTGTAGAGAAAGTAGGCTTGCAGGAGGTGGATATCACATGGGCTCATGTAGGTCTTTTATAAAGAAAGGCTGTTTCCTGATACTCCCTCCCATTCTACTGTTAAAGGCAAATCACTTCTGGTTTTATGCTGATCAATAAAGTTCTGGCCTTGGTAATCTAAAAACAGAAGCAAGGTAAGATTGTAGGTTTGGGGAAATAAGAATTCTATTAGAGAAAATATCCTGGGGTGTGAGGGAGGAAACACTATCGAAATATTTTATGTTCCTCATCTGATTTCCCCTTGCTACATAGAACTATGCAGGAGGGGTTGGAACTGGATGATCTTAAGGTCCTTTCCAAACCTAACCATTCTACAATTCTAACTTACACACTGATTTTTCAAAATATTCTGGCCAAAGTATAAGACAGCAGTGATGTGGCCTTTCAGAAGGCACCCAAGACCCAAGCATGTCCTGCTCCTCCAGGCATGGAAGTGACTTCCTAGTGACATATATTTCCCTTTCAGCTGTGTGCTGGATCCTATTGTATTCAAGTCCATAAGTGGGAAGGGGACAGGTCCAGGGAAGGTTGGAGGGAAGCGCAGATGGGCTGCCAATAGGCTGTAGAGCTGCCATGGTAAATTAAACAGGGTGAGGGCAAAAGGGTTTTAGCCTCTTTTCCTCAGCCTCCTCTTTTCTCTCCTTAAGTCTTACAACAACCAAGTTGAAGAATGTGGACCAGGACTTTCAGAAATACCTGGAGAATCTGCGCAATGTAGGCTTAGGGAGTCAGTTTGAAGCACTTGGAAAGGATTTGTTGTGTAAGACTTGCTGAACAACTTTGAATGAGAGAACTGGCACAAATCACACCCTCTCTCCATCTTTTATGCTGTCATAGGTGGATCAAGCAAGAGTGCCATAGCTTTTCCAAAATTTTCAATATAATCATGCCCTGTGTTCTAGTCTCTTTGTCATGTACAAGTTGCATGGTACTGGTTGTAGCTGAAGGACTAATGTGCATTTATTTGTAATTACCGGTCATTAAATTCTCCTCTTTAGTTGCTAGTAGTTGAATTATTATGGAAAGCTTTAACATCTGCCATAGAATCACAGAATAGGGTTGGAAAGGACCTTAAGATCATTCAGTTCCAACCCCCTGCCATGGGCAGGGATGCTTCGCACTAGACCATGTCACCTAAGGCTCTGTCCAACCTGGCCTTGGACACTACTGTCTGTAATGTATAACAAAACTCTTCCGTTTGCAGAAATACCATGCAGGCTGCCACGTCATTCCCAGAAACTTTACCTGTAATCTGAAATTGTGAAGTTTAGCAAGTGGGGAGAAACATCCTAAATCATCTCATTTGCTGGGAAAAGCAATGATCTTAAGGTAATGAAAGCTGTACAAAACAATAGGACGGTCATCATAGTGACTTCCAGAACTTTCAGCAAAACCACCTTGATAGAAATAAATTGTCTCTGTATGTTCATATTGAACAGATGCTGGATGAAAAATACTTGTGCTTCCTTTATCCTGTTCCACTGAGCTTTTAGCGCAGCAACCTTCCCCACCTCATGGCAGGAAAGGAATGAGCTCGCATCATGAAGCTATTCTTGCCTCCCTGCCTAGGCTAGCAGACTCCCCTATTTTGTTTTTCCATGGAACTTTCCACCAGGTTTTTAACTCACACCATTTCCCTTGTCTTCCCA
Organism: Strigops habroptila; assembly: GCF_004027225.2. Taxonomy (NCBI): domain Eukaryota; kingdom Metazoa; phylum Chordata; class Aves; order Psittaciformes; family Psittacidae; genus Strigops; species Strigops habroptila. The sequence continues at coordinate 9,094,180 of NC_044291.2, read as the reverse complement.
AATTCCTCACTTTCCTGTTCCTCTGGGTCATTCCAGTAGCATCTTTTTAGACCACTGAACGTTCTTCTACTATCCTTCAGTCCTCAATCCCAAACTCCCAGTGTAATGTCTCATCAATGAGCCCTCTGGATTTTGCAGGAGCTACCTAGTCTTGGGGATTCAAGGGAAAAATCTCCTTTAATGAATCATCTAGCACTGGTTTTTAGACTGAGTAATGAAAGGGCATTTGGGGTCAAATGGTATCAGTACAAGGAATGAGTAACTATTGTCTTCAATGGAAATTACAGATCTTCGGTAGAGAGAAAATTAGTAAGCTAAGGTAGAAGGACTTCTCTCACATCTAGATCTGGTTTGTTCTTTCATTTTCCTTCATGCCTTTCTCAAATGGTGGTGCCACAGGTGTGATCCAAGAGGCTACAGCACCTCTGCTCTGCCTCATGTCTCAACTGCGGTACAAAGAGGGCTTCTTGCAGATGCTAAGCCATCCACCTCTTTCCTCATTCATAGGTTTGAACTGTGGTTGACTGCTCACAGCAGCCTTCTAATAGAAACAGGGTGAATAGCTCTCATTGTAGTGGTTATCCTCGTGGCAGGGAAGTCAATCTTGCTCCTGGAAATCACCACCTATGTGGTTGCACAATCCCTGGCACCCATAGCACACAGTGATGTGCCATGAGCCACCTTTTGCTGAAGTGCCAGGGCACAGCTATGCGGCAAGCCTGGAAGCTAAGGGTAGCCCTCCCATGCTGGGATAACTATGGGTCCCCAGGAGGCCCAATGCTGGCTTGTGCACTTGGAGTGCACAATTCACCTCCATGCTGGGGCATGGTCGTTTAGGGGACCATGATCTTTGGAAGAGACTTTCAGAAATGGCTAGAGAGGTCTGTGTGCTTCAAGGCTGCTGAGCACTTGGTTTCAAAGGGTTTTTATTGCTCCTTCCCAGTGAAAAGACTGTATGAAATAACAGCATAAAGTGCTGTCATATATGTATGTCTCTACCTTCTCTGTAGCAGCATGTCCATTTTCAGGTTTTCTAGGAAAACTCAGTGAGGATTACAAGAGGTGTGGAGAATGCAAGCAGCATAAGTCATAAACACAGATGAAGTACGTGGTTAAAAGAAGATTATAGGCTTCCTTGAGAGCTTGCTACTGATACTACATAAAATGCCCGTGAGAGGACAAAAAGGACAGTGCAATGAACTACAGCTTAAAAATGTGTATTGGGCTTATTTGTGGAACACTTGAGGAATTCATCAGAAATTGTTATTATTATTACTACAATTATCATAGAATCATAGAAACAGACTGGTTTGGGTTGAAAGGGACCTTAAAGCTCCTCCAGTTCCCACCCCTGCCACGAGCAGGGACACCTTCCACTAGAGCAGGTTGCTCCAAGCCCCTGTGTCCAACCTGGCCTTGAACACTGTGCCAGGGATGGGGCAGCCACAGCTTCTCTGGGCACCCTGTGCCAGCGCCTCAGCACCCTCCCAGAGAAGAGCTTCTGCCTAAGATCTCATCTCAATCTCCCCTCTGGCAGGTTAAAGCCATTCCCCCTTGCCCTGTCCCTACAGGCCCTTGTCCAAAGCCTCTCTCCTGGTTTCTTACCTTTAGGCACTGGGAGCTGCTCTGAGGTCTCTCTGGAGCCTTCTCTTCTCCAGGCTGAACAAGTCCAGCTCTCTCAGCCTGTCTAGTATTTCTATCACTACTAGTATTACTGTCATTATTATTAGTTTTTTTCAGTAACAGGCATTTCTTAAATGCTAATACTGTTTTCACCTGTAATATCAGTGTTGTTTAGGTTAGTCTCTGTACTGTTTAGTGTTGCTGCTGTAGTGTGGAAATACTTTCTAAGTCTTCCTAGGCCATATAACATAAAACTTACACTGTCTACCATGACTGGAGAGAAGGGAACCAACACAACTTTTTTAGAGGACTCTTTTATGGTTGCTTTACATTATTGGGAAACCAGCCGTGTTAATGTGATGCTGCTCCTTGGTGCTAATGCAGTGACACTCCTGTAGAATGGTTCTTACGTTGCATATTTAGTTGCTTTTGGAAACTGCTTGACCCCTGTCAGTGAAATAGGTGCTGAAATTCTGTTTAAAATCTGTTTGCTACACAGTAGTCTTTGCCTCAATACCCAGCTTCAAAAAATTTGTATATCAATCATCAACTCTCAGGTCCATTGCAAGAGCACTTAATGAACAGAAATTGTTTCATGGTGTGCACACAAATCATGCAGCACTGAAGGGTTATACCGAGATCAGTGCAATTATAACATGGAAATAACAATGTGCCAGGATGGAAAGGAAGGAGGACTGTCCAGGACAGAGGAGTGATAGTAATTGAAAGGAAAATTAGGCTGGCAATGCTAAGGGAAGTTACTTGCAACTTAAGATCAATTACCTCACGATCTCTTCTGTTAGTCTGAGTTAGCTTCACTGGAGTTAATAATGTGTCGAATTGCTGGCAAGTCACTTGCTGCCTGTGCCATGTGCTGGAATGTTCAGCTCATCTGACACCCAACTGAAAAACATAAAATGGTACAGAAAATGAGCACTATAGACTGAGGCACAGCATAGCCTACTCTTACATAGTTCAGAGAGCTAAACTGGGTTAGTGCAAAGAGGGTGAGATGCAAAACTTCAACTCCATAGCACATTCATCCCTTGACACTTCACTTTGAGCCATGTCAGATCTGACCAGACTATTTCTTGTACGAATATTTGTCTGTTGGAAGGAAATTTTGTGTGAATGAACTGAAAACTCTTGGAGGAATGGCACTGCCTTTGTCAAGGATAATGATCCATAAGTTTCATTTTAATGATGTTTGATAGTCCCATTTCAACTTAATTTGACTTAAATTCAAATAAATCTAATCAAGTCCTTTTCTGTGTTTCGGTCAAAATTATAAAGAAACACCTCCACTCTTCTGAAGATAAATCTTACACAAATTAAGGAATTCTATTCAGGAAAAAGCTTTCAGCTTGTCATTTTGTGCTGGAAGAAAACAGCGAAATTGAATATTGCCCATACAAATGACATTTCAAGTATCATCTCAGTTTAGCAGTGACGAAATAAAAACTAGGGTTGTCATAGCATGAGATTAGTTCCCACCATTTGATACAATACAAAAAGTATTTTGTTCACAATATGTACAAGCACATTTCCAGAGTTATTTACTCTGGCTTGATTTCACTGGTCACAAAGAGTTATTGCATTATTTTCCTGTGCAGGATCTTTATTTATCTTATTTATTCAGAAAAGAGATGTGCCAAAAATAGAAGCAGAATTTTAGGCTTTTCCATGATAAATTTAGAATGAATATGGTGCAATCGACAGAATGTTTATGAGATGAACCCAATGGTTCAGTCATGTCTATGCTCCTGTGATGTTCTTTTCTATGGATCTTAACTCCAGTTTGTAATTTTGAACTATTCCAAACATTCTCTAATGTTGCCAGAGAGAATGGGACTAGACCCGAGTGAACATCCTGACTTCTAATCCTTAACCTCTCCTCTGGCCTTCCATCACTTCTTCCAGAAAAGCCTAAATTAGAAATTGCTGAATATTGACATGTGGAAGCTAAGGTCTGAGATCAGCCTTAGGCATTCTCCACACATGTCAGATTTTGTAAAGGTAGATTGCTTTACCTTTTGATACTTCCCCCTACACCATTTGGAGAAGATCTGCTCCCCTTGGCAATCTACAGCAGCATGAAGGGTCCTCCAGTATGTGCTTGCAGCAAGCAAAGCTGGGGACAACCTCCTGACCTGAGGTCTGCACCCTGAGAGCTACACAACTTGCTATCTCAGTATATCTGCTGATACCTGTAAGTGTTTGGTTGTTGTGCAGTGGTCTTCAACAACACTTTTATTGAGAAATCTGGGAAAAAACTGTCCTTTTCTGCGTCGTGCGTGGTGTTCACTCCCTTCTTTCATAACTGCAGCCTGCACTGCACCTAAGGGAGCCCAGGAGTGCCAAGACCTCTTGGTTGCCATCTTGTGTTGAAGCAAGTTGCATCTGGTCATTCTAGCTTTGAGACCATTTGAGACTATGCTATGGTGTCTCAGGTCAGTGTCACAGCACCCTTCAACTGCCTTCATAGAGGTGCCATGAGTCCACGTCAACACTCGTTGCCCACCATTCAGCACCTTCTGGGGGGTGGGTTATGTCTGAGCTCAATCAGAAGCTTTAGTGCCTCAGAAATGTCCCTGTGAGTAACCTGAACTTTACAGGGAGGACACTTCATGACAGTTACTCATTCACATTTCCTGAGGGCAATGCTGTGGAGACAAAGCTGATGAACACTGTGTGCAAGGACATTTTCTGGTGTCTAGTGAGGGCACGGGGCATGATTAACACATATCAGAGATTTTATAAAGTCAGAAGATTTTTTAAGAAAAATTGCAATTTCATCTTTTCTTTTGGTTGAAAGACTGCTTTCAGTTTGCTTACATTGTTGATGGAGCAGAGCCTAGAAATGAGGAGCAATCCTGTTTGATTCATAAAGGTTTTTAGCTGTGATGTAAAAATTCTCAAGGAGGACAGGAATGTTCCAGAAATATGGCAAAGCTTTATGTTCTTGCACTATTATTCACATTTCCAGTGAAAAATACCTGCTTCTATTTATGTTGTTTGTGTAAAGAGGAAGCTGGGGGGAAAGAAAATGAACAGCAAAACAAAAAATGATCTCCTGTTGCATTCCTTTCAAGCACAGGTATGTAGAAAGAAGCTTATTTTACATTCCTTTCTCCTTTGTCAGCTACGAAGCTGCCAAAAAAGAACAAAACCAAGAGTAAAAACCTGGAATCCCACACATGTGACCACGCAGGATGAAAGTCCCATGGCCTGCCTCAACACACCCTCTGCAAAGTGCTTCCTCTCCTCCTCCACCATGTCCAGGGGCGGCCAAGAAGGCCCTGTCCATGCAGAGAAACTCCTCTGCATCTCCTTGGCAGACGATGTGGGTTTTGCAGCTGCAGGGAGCTTTGTAGCTGCCAAAGGAGAAAGGAATGTAAAATAGGCTTCTTTCTACATACCAGCACTTGAAAGGAATGCAGTGGGAGATAACGTTCTCCATAGTCCTGGTGGGGTGGCACTCTTCATTTGTCTCAAGGAGGGGAAACCACCAGAATATAAGGAAGACAAATTCAAAGTCATGCTCTGTGGGCAGCTGGCAGTGCTGTCAGGTTTGTGGCAATGCTGATAAAACAGGAGTACCCAATCCAGTGAAATAAATGGTGTTCTAAGGCTTTTGATGAAGATTTGGCTCAGGAGGCCTCATTACACCAGACTAGGTATGGATGGCAAAGCAAGATGGTTTCTTTATATCTTCATAAACATCAGGTGGAAAGTGGCCAGCAGACCAAGAGGCATTATGAGACTGTATCTGGAATACGGTGTCCATTTTTGGCTCAGGAGAATAGGATAGATTAGACTAAAATAGAATAGACATTTCATTTGGAAGGGACCTACAAGGATCATCTCATTCAACTGCATGACCACTTCAGGACTGACCAAAAAGTAAAGCAAATTATTATTAAGGGCATTGTCCAAATGCCTCTTAAACACTGACAGGCATGGGACATTGACCACTTCTCTAAGAAGCCTGTTTCAGTGTTTGACCACAGTCTCTGTAAAGAAATGAGTCTAAATGTCAGGTCTAAACATCCCCTGGTGCACATCTGAACCATTACCATGTGTCCTGTCACTGGATACCAGGGAGAAGAGATCATCGCCTCCTTCTTCACTTCCTATGGGCAGTACGAAGACGCTCAGGGTCCTGAGCAGCATGACCTCTGAGGAGAGGCTGAAAAAGCTGGGCTGGTTTAGTTTGGCAAAGGGGAACTAAAAAGCCTTGGTAATGCCGGATAATAAGCCCAGGGGCTATTAACAGCCATCAGCTGCATTTTATGAACTTGTTGCTGAAAGTTTGGATGACCTTTTTCACTCAGAGTTTGACACAGCACAGGAGTAGGCCACTGGAGAGGCGCTGAAAGTTTGGATGACCTTTTTCACTCAGAGTTTGACGCAGCACAGGAGTAGGCCACTGGAGAGGCGCCTGAATCTCTTCCCTGGCAAGCTGTCAAAACTTGGCTAGAGAAAGCCATGGCCTACCTGATCTAGTGCTAGTGACAGTAGTGATTTGAGCAGGCCAGTGCTAGAGTTCCCCAAAGATCCAGTTCAGCCAGTATACACATATATGTATATAGGTCTTTCAGCCAAGGACTTAGATGAACCAAAGAAGGAGGTGTTGTTATTAATCATGAGACATCTCCCCTTTGCAGTCCTGCATCCAGCAACACAAGAGGGACATGGAGCTGCTGGAGCAAGCTGAGAGGACGCCATGGAGATGCTGTGAGGGCTGGAGCAGCTCTGCTCTGGAACCAGGCTGAGAGAGCTGGGCTGGTTCAGCCTGGAGAAGAGAAGGCTCCTGAAGGGGAGACCTTAGAGCAGCTCCAGTGCCTAAAGGGGCTCCAGCAAACCTGGAGAGGGGCTTTGGACAAGGTCTTGTAGGGATAGGGCAAGGGGAATGGCTTTAACCTGCCAGAGTGGAGATTGAGATGAGATCTTAGGCAGAAGCTCTTCTCTGTGAGGGTGCTGAGGCGCTGGCACAGGGTGCCCAGAGAAGCTGTGGCTGCCCCATCCCTGACAGTGTTCAAGGCCAGGTTGGACACAGGGGCTTGGAGCAACCTGCTCTAGTGGAAGGTGTCCCTGCCCGTGGCAGGGGGTTGGAACTGGAGGAGCTTTAACGTCCCTTCTAACCCAAACCAGTCTGTGATTCTATAATTTAAATAGCAGAACTGTAGTATCAAGTTTGTCTTGCCTCAGATATTGTGCAAGGGGAATGTGCCAAATTCCTGCTGTTTCCTGAGTTAACTTCCTCCAGCTTTGCTTTGCTTAACTGTGAGAAGTGACCAGCAAAACTTGCTTTTTCAACCCATAGTTGTGTTTATTGGTTTGTGATGAGTCTGGTTATCATTGCACAGAAGTTTATATACGAGATAACTTGCTTTATCTGAGACTTTCTGTGGAGAAGTTTTGGTGTCTTTTTGAGATAAAGATGCAGTGATAACACTGGCTCAGCGTAACAGGAGAAATGGCCACATGCCAGAAAGAGAGAGCAAGGATGACAGTGAAGCAATACTGATTGCAGAGTAGACAGCAATATGCAACATTATACACGTCATCATTTCATTTGTCTAATTACGATATGACAAGCATGAGAAGAAATGGAGAAAACAGAAGGAAGAGTAACAGCAGCTGCTGTGAGTCACCTGAATCATGGGTTTAGTGGAGCCTTGCCTGCGTAGCTCACTAGCAGAGACCCACGGGCACATGCAGAGGACCTCCAGAGACCAGATGAGGTTTCTCTGACTTTGGTAGTGTGTGTTGGGCAGAGCTGCTGGGAAGGCTGAGGGTACCTACCCCTCTTTTGGGTCAAGGGAGTTACTTACACATAGAACACACTCAGCCTTCCCCAAGGATGGTACAGGTCTAGGGAGGCAGGAGGCTTCACCTAAGATGCAGGTTGTGTGATGGCAACTGGACTTCCCTGCCACAGGAACCCACATACCAGATGTGGCTGGCAGCAGCCCAGGCACATGAGAGTGGGGACCTGGAAGGCTTCTAGGAAAGATATGAGAATGGATTGTCACCAACAGCACAGAGGAGCTGGGGAGGGAGGGGGGCTGTTCACTGGGGCAGAGGAAGCCCAGTCCTTCCTGCAGTGCTTCCAGATCCACGGCTGCCCACAAATCAAGCTCCATTCAGCAGGAAAACAAGCATAGAAAAGGCTGGCTATTTCTGGCAGGTCAGCAGGGACACTAGGGTCAGATAAGGCAGCAAACCCATGTCTCCAGAGCTGAAATACCCTTTTGCTTTTTCACTCTCCTTTTTGGTAGGTGCGGTGTGGGGGCATGCTGAGCTATGTTCAGCTGCTTAGGATAGATCTGGACTCAAGGACTGTGCTAAATAATTTATTTCACTATATTCATTCTTTCTCTTCTTGAAGTTTTTTCTCTCAAAAGCCAATCTTCCTTTCCTGCCAAAACCAGGCTGGATTGGTCCAAGACCTGGATCATTCAGATCCCTGGCAAGATCCCGTTCATGTTGCAATGTCTGGTAGCTCCTTGTCAAATGTTCTCTTTTTGATTAAAGAGCCCAACATCTATGTGTTGCAGAAAAAGAACAAGAGTAGCAGGAAACATGTGCAGGGCTCTTCAATGTCCACAATGCAGGCACAAATGAAAGAAACTATGGCGGGAAATGTTATAGGTCTTGCACAGACAATTAATATATTAATGAAAACCAATGTCAAGTGGGTTGTTGTCTATTTCTCTGTGTCTTCAATAAAAGTGAAGATTCTTCTTGATTTAATACATCAGACCCTTTGAAAAAGGAAGAAGCCATTTCAGGGCACTGTGGCTGTGGTGGAATGCGGCAGATGTTCCATGTTGTACAGGCATGTCTAAACACATGTGAACTGGGAATGAGCAACATCTGCACTGTGAGGATGTCACTGTGCTCTTAAGAGATTATGCAAGCTGTTTTCATCGATTCTGAGCAGGAAGCCAAGGCATAAGAAGGGAGTGTGGAAAATACAAGATAAATTGGTTTAGCTCCTGGGCTTCTGATACTTCTCACCTGACTTTCTTCATAATGGGGCTCCTTGCTGGGTTTCAGAAGAAATTGGCAGAGATACCATTGCCTCTTCCGTCACAAAATAAAGCCTGCAGAAGAGTGACCCATCTATTTAAACTACTTATCAGCAGAGTAAATAGCAATTGCTGGCTCGTATCTTATAAGATGAAGTCATTGTCTCGTCACTTTTTGCTTTAAGCAGAGTAGTACCTGGTAATGTCAAATGTTACTACAGGGCTCTGCATTTTCCACTTGCACAAGACTTGGTCATAGGCCTCTTCCCATCATAGATTCACAGTATCCTCTCCTACATGGTGTTTAAGTTGGCATGAAAGCCTTGCTGTTGAATTGATAGGCTTTAACACCTTGATGCCTGATAAAATGTCTATAAATTCACCACTCAGTGGTCTGCCTTGAGGGATTTCCACCCATTCCTCACTGAAAGGATTTGCTGTATGAACGAGAGCCTGGGTTTTTGGTTGGTTTATCTGGAAACCTATAGCATCTCTTTTTGAGCCTTGCATTGGCATATTAAGATTTGCCACTTAATGTTCTGGCTCCATTTGACCCACTGTGTCTCTCAGCATGTACAGGCAACACGGTGCAAAATCTTCTTTCCTTGCCACTGTGAAAAGCCACGAACAGTAATAACAGAAATGCCAGCAGTCCCGAAGAAATTCCCTGGGTGGTGGCATCTGGCTCATCAGGTGAAGGGAAAGGCACAGATTTAGGGGTTTTCCTCTCCTTTCCATGTTCTTGGTACATCCAGCCCTGACTGTAATGAAAATCAGACTGTATTACTTCATTAGTGCCTTGCCACAAACAAGAGATGTGCTGAGCTTGTGTCACAGCCAAGAATTGGCTGGGAAAGTTGCTTTTCTAGATTCAACTATGTGCTGGGTTGGGATGGTTTCACACAGTGCTGTGGCACTCAGGGAGGCTGGGGACTTTGTGTGAGGGTGTAAAATCAAAGTGATTCTTGAGCTGGGAGTCATTAAGAAGGACTACAGAGCCCTGGGAGAGGTGGTTAGGGGCTCTGGAGCTCAGAGGGGTGGTGCCATAGTCAGGGATTTGTTTACTTAGACCATGGGACTTGATTTGGGAGGCCAGGTCTACTGGAGGCTGGTGGGGCCTGTAAGACAAAGAGCTGCTTTGGCAGGAGACTGGCCAGGCTGGTCAAGGCAGCTTTAAACTAGATGTGTTGGGGGAGGGGGACATCAATCCATCCCAACACTCCCAGTCAGTTGCCAGCACCTGTAATAAATGCTTAGAGAGATGCAGAGCTACTTCATCCACACCAGCCAATGAGTCGGCTTTGTTCGGAGCTTGGTTCAGATGCCTCTACACAAACACCCATAGTATGGGGAATAAACAGGAGGAATTAGAGATGTGTGCACAGACACAGGGATATGACATTGCTGGAATCACAGAAACATGGTGGGATGGCTCCTGTGACTGGAGTGTTGGAATGGAAGGTTATAGGCTCTTTAGGAAAGACAGGCCAGGCAGGCGGGGAGTGGGAGTAGCCATCTATGTCAGTGATAGGCTGGAGTGTATGAAACTCTATCTGTGAGGTCAGGTGATCAGTCAACAGAGAGCTTGTGGGCCAGAGTAAAAGGAAGAACAGTGATGGGGGACATTACAGTGGGGATCTGTTACAGACCACCTGATCAGGAGGACTCTGTGGATGAAGTGCTCTATAGACAGATAGGAGCAGCCTCACACTCACAGGCCCTTGTCCTCATGGGGGACTTCAACCACCCTGATATCTGCTGGAGGGATGGTACGGCTCAGCGGAAGCAATCCAGGATTGTTCCTCAATTGTGTGGAAGACAACTTCCTCTTGCAAGCAATAGAGGAGCTGACAAGGAGAGGTGCCATGCTTGACCTCGTGCTCACCAACGAGGAGGGGCTGGTTGGGAATGTGATGATTCAAGGCAGTCTTGGCTGTAGCGATCATGAGATGGTGGAGTTTGAGATCCTCAGGACAGCGTGAAGGGCACGCAGCAAGCTCACTGCCCTGGACTTCAAGAGAGCAGACTTTGGACTTTGGCCTCTTCAGGAACCTGCTTAGGAAGGTTCCATGGGATAAAGCCCTACAGGGCAGGGGGCCCAAGACTGCTGGTTGATGTTCAAGGATCACCTGCCTCAAGCTCAGGACTGTTGTGACCCAACCAGAAGGAAGGAGGGCCAGGAGACCTCCACGGATTGATGAGGAGCTGCTGAGGAAACTTAGAGGGAGAAAAGCTTATAAAAGGTGGAAGTAAGGACAGGAGGCCCAGCAAGAATAGAGGGACGTATTGTCTGAGAAGCTAGGGACCAGATCAGGAAAGCTAAGGCCCAGCTAGAATTAAATCTGGCAAGGGATGTGAAAGAGAACATGAAGGGCTTCTATAGGTATGTAGCAAACAGAAGACAGACTAGGGACAATGTGGGCCCTCTCTGGAAGCTATCGGGAGAACTGGCTACCCTGGATTTGGAGAAGGCTGAGGTTCTCAATGACTTCTTTGCCTCAGTCTTCATTAACAAATGCTCTGACCACAGCATCCAAGTCTTGGAAGAAGATGCAGGGACTGTGAGAATGAAGACCTTAGGCCCACTGTAGGAGAGGATCAGGTTCGAGATCATCTTAAGAACCTGGATGTGCACAAGTCCGTGGGACCTGATGAAATCCATCTGCGGGTCCTGAAGGAGCTGGCAAATGAAGTTGCTAAGCCACTGTCCGTCATATTTGAAAAATCACAGCAGTCAGCTAAAGTTCCTGATGACTGGAAGAAGGGTAATATAACCCCCATTTTCAAGAAGGGGAAAATGGAAGACCCAGGGAACTGCAGACCAGTCAGTCTCAGACTGGCAGACTGGCAAAAAACTACAGACCTGCAAAATCTTGGAGCAGATTCTCCTGGAAAGCATGCTAAGGCACATGAAAAACAGCGAGGTGGTTGGTGACAGCCAACATGGCTTTACTAGGGGGAAATCCTGTCTGACCAACTTGTTAGCCTTTAATGATGGGGCTACAGAGCTGATGGATAGGGGCAAAGCAGTTGACGTCATCTACCTGGATTTGTGCAAAGTGTTTGACACTTTCCCACATGACATCCTTGTCTCTAAACTGGAGAGATATAAATCTGATGGATGGACCACTCAGTGAATAAAGAATTGGCTGGATGGCCACACGCAAAAAATTGTGGTCAATGGCTCAATGTCCAATTGGAGACCAGTAACGAGTGGTGTCCCTCAGGAGTCGGTGTTGGGACCGATCTTGTTCAACATCTTTGTCAGCGACATGGACAGTGGGATTGAATGTGCCCTCAGCAAGTTTGCTGATGACACTAAGTCATGTGGTTTGGTTGATACACTGGAGGGAAGGGATACCACCCAGAGGGACCTTGACACGCTTGTGAGGTGGGCCAATGCCAACCTCATGAAGTTTAACCAAGCCAAGTGCAAGGTCCTACACCTGGGTTGGGGCAATCCCGGGCACAACTACAGGTTGGGCAGGGAATAGATTGAGAGCAGCCCTGCAGAGAAGGACTTGTGGGTGTTGGTTGATGAGAGACTTAACATGAGCCTCTTCAGTGTCTGCTTGCAGCCCAGAAAGCCAACTGTACCCTGGGCTGCATCAAATAAAGCATGACCAGCAGGTCAAAGGAGGTGATCCTGCCCCTCTAATCTGCTCTCATGAGACCTCACATGGAATAGTGTGTACAGTTCTGGTGTCCTCAACACAAGAAGGACATGGAGCTGTTGAAGAAAGTCCAGAGAAGGGCCATGAGGATGATTGATAAGGGGCTGGAGCACCTCCTGTATGAAGACAGGCTGAAAAACTTGGGGCTATTCAGCATGGGGAAGAGAAGGCTGTGTGGAGACCTCATAGCAGCCTTCCAGTATCTGAAGGGGGCCTACAAGGATGCCAGAGAGGAACTCTTCATTAGGGACTATAGTGATAGGACAAGGGGTGATGGATTCAAACTGAAAGAGGGGAAGTTTAGATTAGATATAAGGAAGAAGTTCTTTACTGTGAGGGTGGTGAGGCACTGGCACAGGTTGCCCAAAGAGGTGGTAAATGCTCCATCCCTGGCAGTGTTCTAGGCCAGGCTGGATTGAGTCTTGGGTGACATGGTTTAGCATTGAGGGTCCCTGCCCATGGCAGAGGGGTTGGAACTAGATGATCTTAAGATCCTTTCCAACCCTAACTATTCTATGATTCTATGATTCTATGAGCTGGGCGACTTTGCCCGATGTTTGGTAACTGTGAAGAAAAACAGAAACCAAAGGGCAAGGAGAGTACTGTTTGTAATGAGCATGTGAATAAATGCATAAGAATTGTTTGCAAGGCTTTTAGGGCACTCAGCAGTTCCAAGGGAAGTTGATGAATCTTTTCACTGTTTCTGATTGCTTAAAACCTGTGATTAATTTTTCTTATTATTTTCTAGAAAAGAACTAGAAGAGGGTTTGAAAGACTTTCTGTTATATAATACAGATAATTATTTCTCAGAATAAAGTTAGATTTTTTTTGGCCATTCTTTCTACCTCATTATAGAGTGTTAGCTTCTGATACTCCACATGTCAAGACTGAATTATTTCAAGTAAATGGAAATATTCTGAATATCAGAAATCCTGTTTAAATAGCATCACTTTGAACAGAGGAATGCACTGCTGTTTAACTTTCAGCCTAAGAAGAATAGTAGACATTAGCAGAATTTAACTTCTTTCTTTTCAAAACTTTTTCTTATGATTTGGTCCTTTGAAGACATCTCTTTATCTGTGGTTGAAGTACATAACCTGATATGTGATGTTTAAAATGTCTCCAAACTATTTAAAGTTTAAGCTGCCATGCTGAATTGGTTCTGCTTTTGTACTATAGTATTTGGATCCTGATCAATGCTATTGTGGGAACTACCTTATACCACTTTAGTCCCAGGGGCTGCGTCCCCTGGGGGTGGTTCATACACATGCAATAGTGGAAACTTGCTGTTTAAAGCCTTCTGTGTCTTCTACAAATTTATCTGTCATTGTTATACATTCCTCTGTTGACATCATGGCTGTGATTTTGGAGCATCTATCTGATGATGAACTAAAGTTATATGATGGACTAAAGTAATGTTAGGTACAATTTATTGTGGATCAGGAAACATAAATGTCAGATAGGATATGAGCAAATGTTCTCATAGATGGTAGTTCATTTTGTGCAGCTTTTTTGGAGGATGGTGAGGGCAAGGACATACCTCAAGCAGGGCTTGTGAAAATGGAGACAGCCTATAATGATTGCCCTTGACTTGCCAGAGCTTGCAGGGGATGTATTTACATGCTGAAGGTGGATTTCACTTCGATCCAGAGTCCAGCTTTGCTGCGCTGTGCTGTCAGTGCATGGACTGAGAAATACGAGAAACGAGCAACAGCATACAGTGTGAGATTTGGTAAGGGGTGGGAAGGAAAAGTGAGCCTTAACAGGGGCCAGGAAAACATCTGCCTACAGGTGAGCCTGGCCAGCCACACTGCCTGCCTTGTAGCAGCATCACTGGTCCCAGAGTCCTTCCTGGGATGGCCCCAGCCTCGTGCAGGGTGTGAGATTTGTCACACCCTGACCCTCGCACAGTGTTGTGCTACTAGCATCCAACGCTGCGATTGCCCAATGCCATCACTATGCCCAAAACAAACCCTGCCCTCAGGTCAGAGTAGTCACAGCCATGCTGAGTCATTGGCAGAGCTGGGAACAAACAGGAATATGATGTTTTTAAAAAGCTCCTATTCAAATGTCAGCGAATTTCTAAGCAAGCTGTATGTTCACTGTTTTGGACTCCTTGGAAAACCCCAGCCAGATTCCATCCTGAGCTCTGGCAAGTGAAAAGCTTATTCTTTTCAACTTGCAAAATTATTTCCTTCCTCAACTCCCAGAAAAGTTTCTCTTAAGAATAGGAAGCAGGCAGCTGTGTCCCAGTGCCCTTCTACAGAAGGGGTTTCTGTCTACCTACATTATCAAGATGGGATACCTCTCAGTTACGTGACATGAGAAGCTGGAGAGGAAGGTAGTAGAGGCTGTGACTGGCACAAAGCAAATGAGAGTGGGAGAGAAATGTGCTTGAGGACATGGAAAGAGGAAGTACGGGACAATACCTTGTATTTTCTGCCTTTCTGTTTGGTAAAGAAAATAGCAAAGAAAAGGCCTAGCACATATTTTCCAGGGATTTCTTTGTTTTTAAGAGGGGAGTAAGAGCCTGTTGTCAAGAAGACAGTGAGGCATAGCTGGAAAATAAGCATTTGAATGAGGGTGGGTACTCTCAGTGCTGTTCTACGTGCTCTTCCAAGGGGATGATTTGCAAAATCCATAAGAGATGGGTACTGCCTTTTTTTGAGACTTACACAGTGATGGAATTTCCAGAAGACTCAACAATTGTGGACTCTAAATGCTAAATCTGGATTGAAAATTGCTCCAGTGTGTTGCAAGTATTTGCAGTTCTCCAGGACTCTACTGAGAGCTTCTCCCATCACCTTCAAAATCCCAAACCAAATAGCTGAAACCCGTTTATTAGACCTTTGATACAGGTGTAAGGCATTCTGGTTGGCTTGGGTGAAATTAGTACTTTTTGCACCACTAACCCTTCCAGCAAAGGAGTTGTATTGGGCCATCCTGAGCAGTGGCTCCCAGATTCGATCTTCAGTACTTAGGTCTTTGCTTAATGCTTTGGAGATTTTCAGACATAACTTGTCATTAGCAAGGAAATATATACTCAGCAGCCAAGGACAGGGATACCACAAAAAGATATTATGAGCCAAAATCAATTTCATGTATTAACTAACAGAAATATGAGCAGTGGGGCTGTGTTGGTGGTGGTAATGGGGAACAAAGCACTGGGAATTGGGGCTGTCTACTGGGCACTCCTCTATTAGAGAGACCTGGTGTAAGGCTTTGCTGTGACATCCTCCTGCCTCTGGGAAGAGCCAGATGCCCTGGATATTTTGTGAGAGTGTCTTGGTCTTTCTGTGGTTTTGACCAGAAATTCCAGCATGGTTTTAGCAACTTCTGCTGATAGATGTTTCAGTGAAACTGGTATTTCATAGAAAAAAAGAAAGAAAAAATGTGGTTCTGTTGAAAAAAGTATGCCTTGTACCTTCTAGTTTTCCTTGTGGAACTGAGCCCTGCAAGCTTTGGGGAAAAAAGGGAGCAAAAAAAATGTACTTCAGTTTCTTTAATGTGATATTCCCTTTGCCTTTAACATAATCTATTAATTTTGATTCTCTGTTGGGCAATTGCTAGTGTAAAGTTTAGAAACAGACTTCCCCTTTCCTAAAAAGAATAGCATCCTGAATGATGTGAGCTTACGTATTCAGTGATACAGGTCCCCATTAAATAGAGATGCATATTCAACCTGAGAAGGCTTGTTACCGTAAATGTCAGTCGGAGAAACTCTCTAAGACTCAATTTGAAGTTTTAGAAAGCAGGCATTCTTTATTGCAGCGCGAATCATTTTGCAAAGGTAAGTGCACCTGATACTTGCCGACAGCAGCTGTGTGTTTAGCATGCTCATGCATATTCACAGCTTTTCCAGAAACTAATTATAATATTTGCATCCTAATTATGCACGCGCTTTCTTGCTGAGTGGGGGTTTTTGGTGGTCATCAATAGTCTTCCTCACTGTGTTTACTGAATGACCCCAGTCTTTGTGCATGCTCGCAAGGTCCTAGTGCCGAGTTAGCAGTTGGTATGTCCTTGCTTCTGTTCTGTTCCAGTCCCGCTCCATGCTGGGCACCACTCTGCTATCCTGAAGGCTGACATCCTTGGTCTTATTTACTGTCTCCTTAGTTGTTATCAGTCCTGTGATGTTCCTTCCCCCATCAGCTGAACATTTCTTTCTCTCTATGTGTTAGTAAGTTAGAACAGTTTGGCCTATTCTACTATGTCAAAGTCACACACACTATTGTTAGTTTAAGATTTAAGGTTACAGGCTCAGAATAGTTAGAATCTTGGGGGATAAATCAACTGTAGCATATGAATTTCTAAAAGCCATTAAGGCAAAAACTTCCTTGCTGTTAGAAGCTAGAATGCTCCCTCCCTGGCAGTGTTCAATGCCAGGCTGGACAGGGCCTTGGGCAACATGGTTCAGTGTGAGGTGTTGCTGCCCATGGCAGGGGGTTGGAACAGGATGATCTTAAGGTCCTTTCCAACCCTGACTATTCTATGATTGTATGGGGACAGATCTTGCTGTTTTACCTGGCATAGCCATGCTGGCCACTGTGGATGTCAGGATAGTGGCTCTTGGTTTTGACTCAGTTTTGCTTTCCTCTGAAATACGTAAACTGGCTTTACTTCACCTTTTCAAAAGGATCAGTCTTCTAGTTGGCAGTGCTGCTAATGAAGTGTATCCTTGACAATTAATAACATCCTAGTGAATCTGCTACAATAAATCATCATTTTGCTTCATCAGAGTCCTACTGCTGGTAAATCTCAGACTTCAGTAAAGCAAGAAAAATGACCTTCGGAATTGTACATGGCATGTACCTCGTGGGGTGGAATGTTTATAAAGCTATTTCCTAATTTCTTTATCTTTCACAATAAGGAAGTGACTTTGTCTTATCTGCATATAATATAATGGATGAAAGCTTGTAGAATGAGTCATACCTGTTGTGTTTTCTTATGCAAACTTACAGTTACTATAGTTTCCTTTATTAGTTTTATTTAAAATTTGGGGGGAAAAAAGCAGCTTAAGAATTTTTTTGATCTTTGGCTTTTCAATTCCTGTTACATTTTGAGTGACTTTACGTAATACCTAAACAAAACGCACACTGAAGTCCTTGTTGCTTATTGCGTTTTACAAACTTTAATTTTAATTGAAGTTATCTGGACCTTCAAAAGCCCCTAATCTGTGAGGCAATGAAGGATCAAAGTCTAAGGAAAAGTGGAAAAGCTCAAGTGACTTGTTAAAAATATTGACACTAGACAAACGTACATTACTAATAGTTCATATAATGCCATGACCCAGAATTACTGAGGCATCTAAACTCATGCGCTATGACTACTCCTGCTTAAAAATACTCAAGTACTTAACTGGCCATGTATTTTTAGAGCCTCTTGGTTGCAATTAAATACCTGTTGAAGTGAAATCTACCCTGAAGTGTTCCTCTGAGTCAGAGCAAAAGTGCTGAGCACATTACAGGACTGAATTCCAAAACTTGAATTAACATTTAACTAAAATGTTTAAATTCCTAAATCTCTGTACAGACATTTCATTCTCATCTAAGAAAAACAAAATCCAGGCAAAATTTCATAACCACTTCCCTAACCTGAGGACTTCAGTCAGTAAAAGGCCTACTAGACCCATGCATTCATGTTGCTACAGCTGTTGGAGAAGGATGGATGCTCTCTGCAGACCCCTGCCTTGAGCACACAGTCCAAAGGGCTGTTGTGGTCCAGCACCAGGTGAACTCACCCATAAGGAATAGGTTTGGTTTTAGTGAGGCTAATCTGTTCTGCACACATATGTACCTGGACACATGCTCTGTGGTACTCTGAAGATAATACAAGACACACTCCCCACTGTGTTATGAACCAGATGTGTTTATTGAGGAAAACCAATGCCCCCCATATTTAAACAGCAATAATTAACACAGAATCATTTCATTTTACATGATATAATTATTTTAACCTTTCATTGTCTGTTGCTAAAGCCCCCAGTGAATTATCTCACAACACAGTCAGATTTATACATGAAAAAAAACCCCTTTAAATATAAAGGCTCTGCTATACTGCACACAGTTCTGCTTGCCAGAGGCAAAAGTTATGTTCTTCTACCACTGTCAAGCTTCAGGAGCTTGGTTGAAGTCCCTGGAATTACATTCATAGAAAGTATTAAGAAATTGTACAAAAATCTAATTTTTAAGCATTAAACTTACTCTTCCTCTAAAGCATCAGCTGTAGAAATACCTATTTGCAGATTGATGCATACGCCAATCATTGCAAACAGCCTTTGAGTTAGAGTTTCTGTAGAGCTCATTTAACTGTATAACAGGTTCAGGTTTTTTTCCAATTCTTCGTGCTGCTTTGCTTTCCTTCCTTTTCCCTCCTTTACTTTATAATTTAGTTGCTTTTTCCCATCCATTTTTATGCAGAAATAGAGACTAAAAAATAGAAGCAAAGAGAGGAAGAAGCAGGATCGTAGAAACCAAACGACATTAAAAATACATAAACTGAAGGAATTAAAAAAATTGTCAAATATTTAAACAGTTTTAGGTGAGAAAACAGTCACTTCAAACCCAAAGTACTGAACTGGTGCCTGATTCCAAAATCTTGCTCTCCCTCTATCAGTTCTGGACACGTCCAAGCAAAAGGTGCTGGTGGGAATGAAAGCAGACAAATCTTATTCTTTTGTATCCATAAATCTATCAGTTGTTTACTTGCCATTTGTGTTTTACCTTACAAATTCTGCTGGAGAAGCTGCAGAAAGTGCCCACAAATTATTAGTAGAAAGTGCCCATAAATTATCAATCCACATATTAAATGATCTTTTATGTATCTTGAATTCATCGTCTTAGCTTGACCAATCTGATAGCCTTCTATGATGGAATGACTGGCTGGCTAGATGAGGGGGGAGCAGGAGATGTTGTCTATCTTGACTTCAGCAAGGCTTTTGATGCTGTCTGCCATAACATCCTCACGGATGTAAGCTCAGGAAGTGTGGGTTAGATGAGTGGACAGCAAGGTGGATTGAGAACTGGCTGAATGGCAGAGCTCAGAGGGTTGTGATCAGTGGTGCAGAGTCTAGTTGGAGCCCAGTGTTCCTCTGGGGTCGGTACTGGGTCCTGTCTTGTTCAATCCTCCCCCTCTACTCTGTCTAGGTGAGGCCACATCTGCAGCACTGTGTCCAGTTGTGGGCTCCTCAGTACAAGAGGGACAAGGAGAAAGTCCAGTGGAGGGCTGCAAAGATGATCAGGGGACTGGAGCACCTCAGGCTGCCCAGAGAGGTTGTGGAAATATTCAAAACCCACCTGGACATGATCTGTGCAACCTGCTCTAGGTGAACCTGCTTTATCAAAGGGGTTGGACTACATGATCTGCAGAGGTCCCATCCAACCCCAACCATTCTGGGGTTCTGTGTTAACTGAACGAAAACTGAGGGCTCCAGGAACAAGTCTGAGTAAAGACTCAGCAGTTGACTATGTTTTATCTAGGCAGCTATTTTTGGTTCTCTGACTCACCTCTTGAAAGCTCTTGCATCACACAGGCTATAGAGGGAAATAGGGACACTAAATTTAGATTCTGTCGACATGGCTGAAGGGAAATGGTGTGTGCCAATACTGTGGGATACGGCATCTCAGGAAGAACTGATGACTTTACCCATGGTGTACAACAGCTTCGTCTTAAGACAAAGGAAAGTGGTTGCTGCCTGCAGTGAGCTCTTTGCAGGCCAGAGGGGATGCTGAGTGTGGAGGGGTTGCATCTGGCCCTGATGCAAATGTTGGGCTCTGGGGGCTTACCACCTCCCTTCTCCTTGGAAGCACCTGGATCACTTCTTTGGTCTCTACCCTCCTCCACCCCAAATGTTCAAGCTCCTGGAATCAGTACTGAAAAGGGAAACTGGGAATTTAAACCGCTTCAGCTGAGCTCCTGGGCTGGGGGGGATGGCTGCAGAATGCTGTCTTCCAAAACATATTTCCCTGTATCCTCACAATCTATAATACTTTCTTGAAATTGAGCCTATTATAAGCAAAAAAAGCCAAGGATGACATTTTGAGGTCACTGAGAGCAACTCCTGCTGCCACAAGTATTGCTTGTGAGACTTTGCATATTTACAGTTATTCCTCTGACAGAAGCTGCATTTGCTTTGACTTTTTTCCTTGCACCAAACACAAGTTGTATCATTTCCAGTCTTGAAGACAAGACGGTAAGGTCCAGCTAGAGGTCCCAAAAAGCAAAGGCTTTTATTCCAGTTTTTGGTTGGTTAGTTGTGCTGAGTAGTCCCTTTCTTACTTTCACTTCAGGAAAAATATAGCTGCTTGTAATTTTTGTATCTAATAACATTACAAAGAATAATAATAGTAATTTTAGAGCATGAGCAAGTGGCAAAGATTTTGCAGAATACTGTTTGTTCTCCAAAGGAATCTGAGTGCATTAGAGGACTGCAGAGTCAGGTAGTTACCTTGCAGAAGAAGGTTGGTGATACACCATTGATCGGAGTGGGATCTTTAAAATAAGACTGCTGTGCATTTTTAGGTAGCACATAGCCCCTGGTTAGCCCATGGCACAGTGAAGGATTTCTCTCTAAGTGACTGTGATATTTCTGACCTGTAGGAAATGCTAAGGAGAGTGAAATGAAACTAAACCAGACTTGAAGTGAATGCAAAACTCCTGAGTCTCTCAGCAAGCAGTTGCACAGCCTAAATAATGAATCTGTGTCAGGTAAGCTGTGACCTGATTTTCAGATCTGAGCTTTGAGGAGTTCAGGGTCAGACTAATTTCATGGGAGGTGTCACCAAGCCTTGTGAAGTTTTATTGCAATCCTGGTTTCAAAGTCTTCACAGTTTGGGTGAACTTCAGATCTGACTCTGTCATGTCTGATACTAAACTTGATCTGATTTTGGTTTGCTGCCCCCGGGTGAGCTTGGCTGGAAGTGAACTGCATTGACTTACATTCTATTTAGGTCCCTATGAAAAATATTCTATAGAAGTTAACAACAGCCAGAATTAAGCCAATAGCACACATTTTTTCCTACCAACCAAGATTACAAATAGTGGCATATATTAACACCTACAGATACTCCTTACCCAAGCAGAAAACAGTTTAACAATGTAACTTTTTTGGTGTCTGCAATGGGCCAAGAAACCTCAACAGAGCAGACTTGCTTGTGAGATTGCTGATGCTTCCTGTTTCTGGTCAAGTTAGCAATAGAGCATACGCACAGAAAGCCGCATGTTTGCCACATCTGAGGGCAAGGGGAGGGGTTTTCAGAGTTTCTCCATGACTTCAGGGCTTTCAGTCGTCCTCCCTTCCTCATGGGCTGAGCCCTGTGGTGGGAAACCAGAGCAGGGACTCTAGGGCTGAGGTGCTCCTCAGAAGAACGAGGACCCTCCTGTAGAAAAGCTCATCTGTTGCACATGGTGAAGCTAAGACCGTGAGAATGGGTTGTTCCCCAAAGTGAATTGCTGCTGATATTGCTGAAAAGACCGTGCAGTGTGAAGGGTCAGCCTGGACTTTGTTGTACAGGATTTTTGTCCAAAATGACCTGCTTCAAAACACTAGGAAATAGAAGAAGGCAAAAAGGTGAAAGAGTGAAGTGACTTCGAGTCTCCCAGGAAGTGTGGAGGCTGCTCCTGGCTCAGGGTCTTGTTTCACTGGAAGATATTTAACATTGTCTAACTGATTACAAAATTGCACACAATGGGTTCTCTTTCTGGCTATAATTTATTCTTACTTCTCAGAGGCAACAGTGTAGAGGCCAGATTGTTTTACCCTTTGGTATTAAAAAGGCTGGGGCTGAGAAGCTTAGCACTGCTTTGTTAGGATTTTCTCCATCTGGTAAAATAACAGAATAAAATATCCTATGCAGAGTGCTGCTTTTCTTTTTTTTTTTTTTTTTTTTTTTTAAATGGTCTTTCTCTTTCAATTCAAAGCCCTTAGGAAAAGGGACTGTGTGGTTAAGTATGAGTAAATGTATACTTTCATTCATTTGCTGTCTTTTCTATATTCAGGAGCTATGATTCCTGACTGCTGGGCTTGCTTAAACTTCTCTGGGCACCAGTCGTGTGCTTCGAGGTGAAGGCAGACAGAGGTTAAAAACCCTATTCAGAGACTTGAGAGCTGTATAGGGCCCAGGGAGGTGAGGAGATCTCAGTGGAGGTTATAATGTCACAGGCAAGATAAGCCTTTTCTGTAAGGGGAAAAGAAAGAAAGAAAACATTGGTTTAGTTTTCTTGTTTCCTTTTTTTCTCCCATTAACAGCAAAAGGAATTTTTGTCCTTTCCAACCCTAACCACCCTATGATTCTATGTGTATCGAAACAGTATCTCGAGCAGTGACTCCTACCAATTGCTCATGACCGTTTGAAAGTTTCTTGCGTATTTTGAAATCACCTGATCAATGGGATGAAACCTCACCACTCTGTACCATTAGTTTCTGGTGACATAACATGATTAACAAATTACTACTATTAGGAGTCTTTTTGAGTGTGTTCATGCAAACTACCTCAGTTGACATCAACTAAGTTTGAACAATAAGACACTGCGTTTCTGAAGCTAGAAACTAAATCTGTGACTAAATATTTTGATGTGAACGGTTCACTGAGCTCTAGACATGTAAAGGAAAGAAGGTACTGGAACACAAGGGGAAAAACTTGAATAATAGTGAAAATAGACTTTAGTAGGATCTCAGGGATGAAGGGAAAAGAAAAAAGAGTGAACTGGTACCAGCTTTTGTAACTTTTTGGTCCTATCTTCACACTGTAAAAATTAAATCTCGGATACATGCCTGTGTTACTGCAATTCATAGACTAAGAAAGCCTGAGATTACTCTTTAATCCTTCATTATCTAAGGATTCCAGTAAGCCAAAGAAGCTCAGACAATATCTGTCCTCCGGACTGCGCAAACTCCACAGCTCCTGACTGAGGGCCAGGCCTGAAATTGTTTTTGGGAAAGTCTGGACCTCAGATCTAAATCTTGGCTTTTCAGAAGGTGAAAGCATTAGAGGTGTATTTCCACACCAGCGTGGTCTGTTGTCATGCAGGGTACTGTCAAACAGGCAGGACAGGATTCAAGGAAAACATATAGTAATGAACTTGGCTATGTGGCTAGATTTGCAACTAGATTACTGTTTTAGTATTTGTTATGAGGAGGCCTAGCAACCTCAGGTGAGACCAGAGGCTGAGCATTGTGCATATACAAAGTCTCTGCCCCGAAGAGCCTAATATTACATAGAAAAGATGGATAAATAGTGAAAAGGAAGACACTTGGAAGTAAATTGCACAAAGTCCACAGCAGAATGCAGCACAGAAATATCCTGTAAATCCCCTACCTCCTGTGTCCTGGCCCAGAGTTTTAGCTACCACCTTGAAAGTCAATAATATCATTGTCTTTGCTTTCACACATTCTATCGATAAACCTACTCCAGAAATGTGGTTGCATAGTTGTTGTAAAGAAAGCCTGGATTACAAGCTTTGACTGTCCATGTCAAAATATCACTCCATAAAATTCAGTTAAGAAGATGTCCCCATCTCCTGAGCACAGGCACCTTGCCACTTGTCCATTAGCCAAAAAGTCTCAATATTGTGTATTCTTCCCATAATCTGGTTATGTTTTAATCTGTGTTTACACTGTATTGTTTCTAGGAACCATTGGCAGATATGTGGGTGATATGCTGGATAGTCCAACAATAATCCAACCCAACACCAGAAGAATCTGTTAGGTGTGGGCTTTGCAGTGTTTTAGGTTCTGTGCTGGGATACTTGCAAAGTTCCGAAAAGTGTTGCCTAGTAAAAGCAGGCTACTGTTGTTCAGGGAAAGATCAATCTGGGCAGCAGTGGGAAGTCAGATAGCTGCTCACATTTCATCACTGTACCTCAAGACCCCAAGAACATTTTCATTGGGAAGAAAAATTTCATTCAAGAATTCAGGATGATTAAGTGTTACTGATACTCTGTCCTTCACATTCAGCGGCGTCAAATGGAGCTGGAACAAGGTCTTAAAAGTCTTTCCGTGGCACATTTTGGAGGCGCACCACGTGGATAATGTTTGCCTGTTGACTTGGTCATTCACACGGAACTCCATCTTGAGGTCGGTGGGACTGTTTGAACAGTTGGGGAAATGAAAGTTCAAGTGGCAATAGATCAAGTAGATGCCTTGTTTCTTTATCACCAGCTCTTCTCTCTCGCACTGGATGTCTTCACAAATGCCCTTCTCAATCAAGCTCAGTTTTGAACTGTTTACTGAATTGGACACTAGAAAGGAAAGCAAACAAACTTTAAAATGAGCTGCTGAGCTCTACTGAACTCGATTCAGCCTACAGCAGTGTGTTTCCTGATAAACAGAGACACCTATCCAGTGGTTTCCCCACAGGAAGCTCCAAAAAAAGGCCCTGGCCAGATGCCTGGGAGTTCACACATGGAAGTGGGGTGATAGAGAGTTCCAAGGACTTACACAGCCCTTGGGAAACCCAGGGAGATGCAGTAAAAATGGCCTTCCGCAATACTTGAAGGGAAATAATGGAGGTGTATATGCATGTGTTTGTGTGCAGAAGGTATTTACTTGTTGATTTTTCCTTATCAAGTTAAAAACCAGAGTTTATATGGCCAGAGAGTGGCTTTACCCAAGACATCCACATTTCAGGAAAGCTAAGAATTTTTTTTGTTATAAAATATCCATTTGGTCAAAAAGCCATTTGCCACTAAACCCAGTTTGAATAACAAACAGGCTGCTCTTCAACCACCTCTGCAACCTCTCCTTGTGAGCACTGAACTCCCCACTGACCTCTCATGTATGCAGCTGCTCCCTTGGTCGGGACATTCTGTAGGATTCTTAAATAGTCTTCGGAGTTGTTGCCTGGGGGAAACAACAGATTAAGTGACCACTCCTGCTGTTTTTGTACTGTAAAATGCTGTCAGCGTTTGGCATCTCATATATTTGCTATAGGTGTGCTATGGACAAACTCCACAACAGCAGCTCCAATGCAACAAGCAGCAGCAGCTGGAACAGCATATAGGAGAGCTGATTACTTCTCTGTTATTTTGTAGTTGTACAGAGCAGAATTTTCACTGTCCTGTGCAGCCCACGGGCACATGGATATAGGGACAAGATACAGGATCAGGAAAGCAGTGTATATCCCAGTGTTTGCAACCAGACAAAGTGGGTGGTTATTTCTCATTGCTTTGGCTCTTCTTTACATCTCCTGGCTGTGCTTGCAGCTCTGGAAGGGTTGTACATAGGGGCTCAGATGGGAGGCTGGGAATTTCCTGTGGTTTATTCTACAGCTGAATACCAGGAATAAAGTATGAAGAAGTTTCAGTAAGACCTTACCAAATTATACTCCCTTCTCCCAGGGTATACAATCACTGTGGAGATCCTATGACTCAGTTTATAACATCAGTATAGCAGTCACCCACACTCAAAGTCTCTGAAGGGTGGGGTAATACACAAAATTAAGTTCTAGTACATCTTGGTGCTACTCAATGTCATCAGATGACATATTTCATGTTCCTTACATGAATAAGGAGTCCACTAAATGCAGTGAGACAAGGATCTTAAGTTTCACAGGATTCCTGAAACTAAGGGTCAAAAAAAGAATTCGAATCTCCAGACCCTTGCAGTATCTGCATGGCCCGATTTCTAAGAGGAGCTTGGTCAGGAGAGATAGATCAGGAAGAAGCTGGTCCCCTCAAGTCCCTCTTGTTGGTGATTTGTAAAGTTGCACCCTTTGCACTCACTGTTGGAGAAGGAGGCTGTGGATGTCTTGAAAGAATTGCAATCTCTCTCTGTTTTCAGCAGCTTAAACGCTTTTGAGGCAAAGAGGTTCTCACTGCGCTCCAAGATTAAGTCACATGTTGAAGTCCCTTGGCCATGCTGGAAATCCCCAAAGAAAAACCAAAGCCTACTTTCCTCATGTTAGTCATGTCAATGTAGCGTTGTAGTGATGTGGAGATATGGCACAGGGTAGGAGAAAACCCTTCCGGCCCTTATTTCCAATTAAAGCTGTTAGGGTGGTAGCGACAGTCTCTGGTGATGCATAGCCAGCAACCTGAGCTTGCTCACGCTACAAGCGTCCTGCAAGAAGGGAGAGCACTTTGACAGAAACTCGGTGGCATTTAGGGGGTTTATAAAGCAGAAAATCCCCTGCTGCTCAAGCAACCTTTGGGAGCTGCAGCCTTGCAATGTCTCTTGAAGCAAGCAAAGTGCTGTGCCTACAAACAGCCTGGTGCTACCAGGAGCACCATCAGTCATGAGCTGTCTCGAGATAGTCTTGGCAACTCCCAAGACTCACCCCTCACTGAGCTAGCTGCACTTTGCATTTCCAAAGCTGTACTTACATTTGTTGATGTCAGCAAGTTTTGTGTGTGTGTGTTTAAACCATTTATTTGGTGACATCAGCTGTGTTTCTGAGAAGGCAAGTTGTGGGAAAAAATGGTTTTACAGTGACATTTCCAGCTCTCACTTTGCTAAGGCAGCTAATAACTATTTTCTAGTTTTATTTCTCAAGTAGCAAAGTAGCATTTCAGCACAAGCCAGGAGAGACTGAAATTACTCCAGTTTCAGGCCTGATTGATGCATACATTCTATCACATCTCCTAATTTGCTTTGCACTAGTAATTGTAAATCAGAAGTAATGTTGCTGAAGTCAATAGGATTATATGACTTTTAAAAATACTGTGAGAAGGAGGAAAAGCAAAGACATTTAGGACTAACTATCAAGGAGACCTCACTGGTTTTGTTGTCTGACAGTGTAGATCAGGCTGCTTTAAGGAAGCCTGCTGGTAAGGAAGGAGTCTTAGTAGGAAGCCATTTAGACTCTTTTGCCCTAAAGAAGGTACCAGAAGTTAATTCACTTTTGTCTTCCTGACCCCTTTACCATAGGATGAGCATCCAGAGGGTGCAACTGTGAGGAAAAGGGACAGACTATTTCTGTGAGCTTAATGCAGCTTTTCTCCACTGAGCCAAAGGGGACACACGGCAGGGCTTTGAAATGGGACTCAGAGGAGTTGCACCCTCACCTGCAGCTCAAAATGGAAGGAGTCTCATCATAGAACCATGGAACAGCTTGGGTTGAAGGGACCTTAAAGCTCCTCCAGTTCCAACCCCCTGCCACATGTGGAGACACCTTCCACTAGACCAGGTTGCTCCAAGCCCCTGTGTCCAACCTGGCCTTGAACACTGTGCCAGGGATGGGGCAGCCACAGCTTCTCTGGGCACCCTGTGCCAGCGCCTCAGCACCCTCACAGGGAAGAGCTTCTGCCTAAGAGCTCATCTCAATCTCCCCTCTGGCAGGTTAAAGCCATTCCCCCTTATCCTGTCCCTACAGGCCCTTGTCCAAAGCCCCTCCCCAGGTTTCTTGTAGGCAAACAAGAAATATCAAAACACAACAGGACCCTGTACAGCCAGGAGGATCCCAAGGTCTGTGGGACACGTGGACATATGGGCTGCTGCCAACCAGGTCCAAGGAGATGTGGCTCTGCCTGGGGAATTCTCCTCATTGCTGGCTGCCTCAGCTTTCCCAACTTTGAGTTTAGTATAATGGGAGCACAGACAAATGGCAGCAAAACCAGGAGCTGAAAGTGACATTCCAGAGTGCAAAATCTTGCCACACTGACACAGAAAGCCCCTCAAATGCAATTTCTGAAGCTTGTCCTAGTAGCTGTCATCTCTTACTATGGGATTACAACTATCTGGAGGCTGAGTGTTAATAGGCACAAAAGCAGGACAAGAACCTGAACTTATTTTATAATGTAAAGAAGTACGGGCTGGCAACAAACAGCTTTCAATTCCTCCATACCCCCCATTGATTTAAGTGCTTGTAAAATTAGGCAAGGTGATATCATACATCTCTGTCAACATGCTAGAGATAGCAGAACTTGCCTAATGTTATGTCTTAGCAGCTGCTGTAAGAGGTCCCTATAGCCATCTTAAGCTCTCTTCTTCCAGTTCAGTGTCCTGCAAACAGCTGCTTGTCAGCACTCATGGACTGTGCCAGCTGAGCGATGCTGTCACGCATATACCAAGTGCCTTTGGTCCTTGAGAGCCCAAGGACTGGCACTCTGATCCTGTGCATTGAAATGGGACTGAACTCACTGACAATTTTATCTTCTTCCAAAAACATAAACTTCAGAAGTATCCCTTTCTGTCCTCTGAATTTAGGAAGCATTTAGTACAATCTCATCGCTGCACACCTGATACTGCAAAACATGTAGAGTTAAAGGCCAAAACTATTCAGACCTCTTTAGCCTAAGGCAGCATAATTTCATGAGCTGTTAATCTCTCCATATATATATATATTAATCTCTAACTTGCATTTTCGGTGTTGGAGAGGTGGAAGATCTAATATTCTGCATCTTGTAGCAATACTGATCATCTCATTTTGAAATAATAAGCAAGCAGCCCCCTTTATGGCTACCTGGAATCTGTCTAGCTGCAGTTTGCTCTGGATGCTGGCCTCAGAGGTTGCTTGTGTGCTCTTTCTGGCATTTGCAAGCCCATGCTTGGCAAAATGTTTCAAACTGAGAAACAGCTCATCTGCCTCAGAGCAGACAGAACCTCATACAGTTTCACACATATGCACACAAACACATATGTGTACTGAAGCTGAGAAGGCAAAAATCTATACAGTCTAAACATGAAATATCTATTTCTGAAGAACCTGCCATCGTGGCACTTGTGACTAACAACCTACAGTTTCATTAGTGTTGCACTAGGACAATTCCAAGCTGGAAGAGACCAGATTTAGTTGCAGAAGGCCAAACTGCACTGAGATAGTACTGCAAATCTGGAAGGGCTTGTTTGCTTCACCAGCTTCAGCCTGATTTACTCCAGGGTAGCAAGGATGGGAACAGCACCTATATTATAGAAATTTTTCAGAGCCAGAGTTTTATTTGGGAACTTATTTCCCATTGAAACTGTGAATGTGGTGCTGGGTTTCCTTTCCTCCTCTCTTCACCAACTGCTAATGGATCTTACCACCAGAAAAAGATACCTATAAATAGTGTGTGTGCATGTGCTTATGTATCTGCACGGTTTTCCTTTTATAAATAAGATGGTTTTGTATTATGTCTTTGCAGCTCAAAATAACAAGAAAAGCCATCAAGCCAGGACTACATTTATGGGGAAATGAGGCTTAGAGAAGACAGCAAGGAGTTGATGAGAGTGAACCTCTCCAGAGGTTGTCAGGTCATAAATTTCTCTGTGACTTAGATTTCCCTCTAAAAAATGAACCTAACAATAATACCTGTCTTGCCCATGTTAATGTATGATTTGATATTTATGAAACGTGGATGAGTTTCATCTCTCATCCAAATGTGGATGACAGAAATATTTCCACAGGAAGAACATTTTGCAAACTAAATTCATGATGAATTTCAGTCTTTCCCCTTGTTGCTCAGGTACTCCACAGACAACAGCACAGAGGATTGGAGGAGACTGGTGCCATTTTTCACACTAACATTTAATTAGGTGACACTGCATGGTGCTTGGGGATTCCTGCAAACCCATCCATTGAGAACTGACAGATGAGTCAGAAATGTAAACCTGTAAATCTGCTTTAGTGCTCACTGGCATTTAGCCGTTCATAGAACATAATCTCATTGGGAATCTAAATGAAATTATTGTGCATTTCCTGCTTTAATATTACAGAATTAACTCAGAGATGTAGCCGTGTCTGGACCACTGTCCCATTGTGTTACAATGCAATCTCTGCCTTAGTGAACCCCAGCTGTTCTCACTAGCACAGTTCTGCATCCTCCAGTAGCATCTCTGAGATGTTTCATACCAGTGGGTAGCAACACAGGGCTGGAGCAAGGCTGAGCACCCAGCTGGCAACTCAGCAACACTAACTTTTTGCTAACTTGCCTATTTTTACAATGCAGGACTTGAAATCCCTTGTTTGAACAGGGTAGGTACAAAATAAATCCAAATCACACTACCAGCATCTGGGCTGCCTGAAAGGCAGACCCAGATCCAAATCTAAATCCACAGCAACTTCAGCCTCACCACAGTCCCCTGCAATATTTCTTATGCTTCTGTTTCTTCCTACTCCACAACTGCTGGTTGGGACCTTGCAACAGTCATCACAGCTCCCTGCTTAGAAGTCAGCAAGCAGTGCCTGGAAGCAGATGGTAGAGCTCCCTGCCGAGGGGACCTCAGTAAAGTACCCACTGGAATATATTAATCCATTCGCCCTGCTCGATACATTTTAAGAGAAAAATAAAAGGCCATTGTAATTCCCTCACACTTCAGTGCTCTATTACCCTGCCAGAGGCATAGAGTAGAGACTGATAGGCAGAGAGGGGGGGCTGATAGAGCCATTATGCACATTGCAAACAGCTTTCAGCTGTTCCTGCAACTCTTCCTGTCGTGTGGGGTTTCTGTATCATTCTCTCCTTTGTCTTTTACTAATGGCATCATCTCAGATTTAGCAGCTGCTTTCAGAGCAAGAGAGTGTCTGTACTGATATTGACCCAAAGACAGAAAGGTTTCTGGCTAATGAAAACAGCATCTTGTACATTCCTGGAAAAAGCACATTCCTCCTGCCTGGCACTTGCCAGTTAGTGATGAGGAGAGAAAGCAATTTTCATAGGTTGCCTGATACAAAATACATACATATATATATATGTATGTATATTGCAATGCACTTTTGGATTAGTGAGATCATTCCTCCCTGGCCTGGGAATGCCAGTATCACTCGTGTCTTTGCTTTGAACAACACTGACCTACAGATACAGTGTCTGCGGCTCCTCCTCCATCACTGACAAGACCACACCCACAGCTTTCACTGTCTCCTCCTAACTGGTGGTGAAACAGCCATGAAAACCAGCACAGTTCTGGTGACTTCTCTGAGGCTATGCTGGTTTTCAAGAGAGAGGCTCTGCTCCGGGTCCATACCACCTTGCAGCGCTGGGGACTCTCCATCATGCCTTTATTTCTGAGGAACTTTGCATACAAAATAAACCACTAGAAAACTTGAGAAAGACTAAAAAAGTTGTAAGGAGCTACTTAGGTTGACAGAGAGAAAAAAATCTGTGCTTAGGATGTCCTAGCAAAAACAAAATCCCTTCAGGTTGCAGGTATTTTAAAACAAAAAATGATGGTCAGACAAGATATGAAGTTCTCAGGAAGGACATGCAGGGACTACCTTGAGATTTGTGGGCTATGAAACAAGCCCAATACAGAAGGGTCTCAGATTAAAAATTATCCAAGACTGAAATGTTAAGATGTGCATAATTGGCTGATTTGGGATGCTGGGCAATATTTGCGTTACAGATGAGACAGATCACATGTATTGTTTAGGTGTCTTACCTGTCTTGAACGGTTTTGCGATGCCCTCTGTGGCAGGGTCAGCTGCCTGAAAAAGATGCAAGAGAAGGGATGGTTATTCCATGAGTTATATCCATCTTCAAATACAACCTTGCTTTAAAAGCGGATTGTAATAGTTTCTATTGCATGCCATGAAGGCAATACAGAGCCTGATGTTCAGGGATCCAATGCCAGCTGCTACAGAGCTTATGGCTCCCACAGAGCCTCACAGGTGAGTGAGGGATTTCTGTGGAGAAAACAGCTCTGACAAGCTCTCTGATGATCCTCCTCAGGTGTATCTCATCACAGCCCTGTTTTTTTAATGTAGAAAACCTACATTTCTGACACAGCTAGCAATTCTGTCAGTCCAGTAAGAAATATGTGTGGGTTTTCAAAGCCCTGAAAACATCACTTGCAAAGCTTGGAGAAAGCAGGATAGAATGGGACTTGTTACTATAGAAAGCCAGTATCTGCCCTTGGGAAGCCAGTAGCTGGATGAAAGTAAAAGATGTAGAGCCCAAGGCAGGAGAGCGATGGTGTTGTCCTGCTTCACCTTCCTCCTACTTCTTGCTGGGATGTAAACCCAATGGCCAGAATGCCACGGGCAGGTGCCCTCAGTCAGCATGGCCTGAGAACGTCTCAGGAAACAAACTCAAAGTGAGAAATATGGTAGACTTCATCTGTGGTCTTGCTTCTACTTTATCACACCTCTCTGCCATACAAGTGTACAACCCTGAAGCCTGCACTTGCTTGCGTATTACCACCACACAGGTGAAGTCACTGACAGCTCATAAACATCCAGCAATGCCCTCAAGGGGCAAAGAAATTCTTCCAACAGGAAGAAAAGGTGCTGAGAAAAGATACTGAGAGTGCCTCAGTGCTTGAAACTGTGTCATATTCCTTCACTCGCAAACACAGGCAGTCCCATGATGATTTTAGTATCAGGGAGAGGTTTTTCCTCAGGCTAGCCTAAACCAGCTCCTCTTATCTGGATATCAATTACCTGGGCTAGTTGTGCAATCTAATGAAGAGAGGCCAAATTTAGCGTGGAATCACAGAATCATAGAATCATAGTACATCTGGAGTTGGAAGGGACCCTGAAGGATCAACGAGTCCAACTTTCTGCTACTCACAGGACCACCTAAAATTAAACTATATGACTAAAAGCATTGTACAGATGTTCCCTGAACTCTGACAAGCTTGGTGCTGTGACCACTTTCCTGGGGAGCCTGTTTCAGTGACTAAACAGATGCCCAAGAAGAAGAAATTTGGGAAGCTGGTACAAGATTTAGCAGAACATTAATATCTCCTTAGAGAAATGAGGCACACCATGTATGTGATGGGAGACAACTTCATAGTGGTTCATAAGCACTATTTCTATGTGTAAATAGGATAACACATGGAGAAGAAAGATGGTTGGACAGTGAGAGAAGTCAGATTGTGTGTATTTGTGGTATTTAATGTTCTAGCTTTCAATATTTAAGAATACTTTTAATTAGACATTGGCCTAATGTGACCACGTTTTCAACTATGGCTGAAGTGTAAAGCTGCATCTGTTTCCAGCAAAGCAACATTATCTTTCAGTCTAATGCCAAAATGCTGTGTCCTGCAGACAGATGGCATAGGTGCCTCATGATTTGAGTATCTGTAATACATGATTTGTTCATTTTCTCTCCCCACACCTATGTACGAGAGGGGAGAAGTTATTTGTTGAGACAATAATTCTCCAGGTTATCTTCCTAAACTGTGCAAGAAGGCATTTGGATTAGAAGAAGAGGAACCTAAAGCTCTAGTTTGGAAAACCAGGCATTTCCAAGCTTTTTGGTGCTTGGTCTCATGCCATCCTCCCTTGCAAACTCCCATGGATCCTGCGCACACTTACCATCAAATGTGGGACTGAGAACAGTCTCTGCTGAAAATGCTCCCAAGGAGCATCTCAGCTCCTGCCTTGGACTCTTGCACTGAGCTGTCGCTCTCATGTGCACTCAGGGAAAAGGGAAGCCTTGCTTCTCAATGCAATGTGTGAGCACGTCTGCCATCTGCAGAGAACTAAAGGCATTTCTGCATGGGAATGCTCTGTCCCCAAGTAGATTATGCTAAATGAAAGCAGGCAGCAGAGAAGAAGTTGGTAAACTGATTGAGCCATTATCATCAGTGAGGTGTTCACCTTGCAGCCCTCCCTTGGAGGTGGCCTGCAGGACAAGGCTGATGGCTTGCAGCTTGCTTTGGAGTCAGGGCAACAGAAATGTACTAATGTATTGTGTTCTCACCTGGGAAGTCTCCCAGTGGGTGGAAACAGCAGATACTAATGCAATTTATTTTAGTGACAATTGAATAGATATTCAAATGGAGCTTTACAGATTGCTTTGCAATATTACTGGCATTACTTCTTTCTTTTCTGACAGCAAAAATATTGCATATAATGCTGTGATTTGGAATGCAAAGAGGCACGCAATAGGAGCCCAGAGAAATTCAATTCTACAGTGCCAGCACAGGCGGGATGCATGACAATGAATTTCACCCTGTCTGGAGTGAGCTGGGTGCTGCTGCTGAAGGATCTCAGTCTTTACTCAGCAAGTAGCATAGTTTGAGTTTGCTTCATTAGGGAAAATGATAATCAGGTGCCAGTGAAAGTTATTTCTTTCTTCTTTTGCCTTATTTTAAAAGAACTTTTCCCAGGCTGAGCCAGATTGGTGCTGCTAAAGGGTCATGTCCTGTGTTAGAACCCTGAATAGTCATTTAACCATTTAACATTCTGGAGTATGTATCTGCTTCTAGAAAGCCCAAGAAAACACACCTCCAAATCACAGCCCCCCAAAAACTGGCCTGGGGTCAGCTGAACAAGGTCCAGGGCTCTCCCAAAAGCATGTCCATACAGCGGCTCTATGGGGACAAGCTCTTTGGGCTGCTGCCCTCAAAGGAAGTTTTGCCACTTCAAGAAGAGCCTCAGGGCTCTCCTGTGTCTCTGCTCAGCCTCCAACAATCATTAACCATCTCTGGCTGAAGGGGAAGGCAGGAGGTGGCACTTCAGGTGGTTGGCCAAGAGGCAAAGGTAGAAACTTCATATTGAAATGCCAGAAAGTGGAGCACCGTCCCCACAGCTGATCTCATAATGAGCATCACATCATAGGAGGATGGAGCCAGGAGGTGCTGGTATGTTTTCCCAAGGAACATGTGACAGGACAAGAGAAAATGGCCTCAAGCTGCACCAGGGGAGGTTTAGATGGAGATGAGAAACAATTCCTTCCCCAAAGGGTGCTCAGGCATTGGAACAGGCTGCCCAGGGCAGTGCTGGAGTCATTGTCCCTGGAAGTGTTCACACATCATGTAGACAAGGCCTTTAATGACATGGGTTAGTAGTGGCCTTGACAGTGCTGAGAACAGTTGGACTTGATGATCTTAAATGTCTTTTCTGACCTAGATGATTCTATGAAACAGAGCCCTGTGTGAAATTCAGTTTTTCCAGTCCTGACAAACCCTACTAAAGTCACCTCTCCTTACAGCAGGTGACTGTCACTGTACAAAACACCGACAGCAAGCGTTGGAACAATACATTTCTTTTCTAAAATGCCTCACTGGTTTTCCTGTGGTGTTCAGCGAGTGGAAATCTGCCTTCGGGGCAGTAGTTAGTGTTTTGGGTTTTTAACTTTTTCTTTTTGTCAGGGTTGCCCGCCAGAGGGGGCCAGTAGGCACCGAGTGGGGCAGTGCGTGGAGGGGTTATCTTTCAGCAGACATTAATCACTGATAGTGTTATCATACTAGGTGCTATAGGCTGTATCGTGCTAGATGCTGTATGAGCAATTTCTGGTTACAGCAGTCCCACTGCTAAAGGAGTTTGACATTTTTAACTCCAGCAGCCTGGAAAACTATATCAGCAAATACAGGTAACTGCACTGGCTCTTGGCATTTGCCACACTGGTGCCTTAATGGTGCTGAAAAGATTTGCCCATGCAGTCTGGAGGTTAAAAATATGAAGTCTACAAAATCCAGAGCAGTGATGGACTGTCCCAGATTACAGACTTTGGACGTTCACACAGAATTTGTCCATAGAGGTAGGTGGCCTAGGAGTCTTGTACAGCATTTGTTGCAGTACAGTGTAAGATTTGCTAAGGTCTGTGGGTCTTAAAATGGCATTTGTCTAGTCCTTTCTGTCCCATACTTATTCACTGATTTTGCGTATATCTATATACATAAACATCTGCATAGATGTATATGTATAAATACATAGTTGTGTATATATACCTACATGTATATGTATATACACATACATAGATGTGTATACATACACACATAGATGTGTATATATACCTATATCCAGCAGCAGTGAAATGCAGCAGGCAGAAGGGTGGATGTATTGGCATTCTCATAACAGTCTTAAGAAAATAAATGAAGGCTACTGACCACCACAGAGCAGCTATTTTTATTCCAGAGAAAAATAAAGTCACTTGTGGAAGATCTAAACAAGTGAACGGTCTGAAGCCAAGGATTTCTGCAGGTGAAAGCTGAAGAAATGGACTGATTTAAGCACTGCATATAGTTCTAAAAAACCTAGTTTAGTTCCCCAAAATGACACCTCCTAGGTCTGATACCAATGTGCTGTGCCACCCTTCTTGAAAACAAGGTGAAAAGGCAAGTTCTTGGGGTGTTGGAAAATGGATGTGTGTGTGTGAGGGGGGTAATGTGTATTTTAAGTGCTGTTAGATTCAGAGAAGCAGCTCTGGAATCATAGTTGCTTTTTTGTTTTGGTCTTTCATGTTGGATTTCCTTCTATTCAGAGCATCCAGATATTACTGGATGAGGCCATTGCCTTGTTTCTACAAGGTTTGATTTTCCCTTGCTAGTGCATCATCCTTCATCTTAAACTAGACAAGTGTAAATTCATCAAAAGGAAGACAAACAACAACTTGCATGTACCTGCAGTAGGGTTAGGAGACTGTATGAACTACTTGCCATCAGAAGCCGCCTCTTAATGCAGTGATACCTGAGGCACAGGTCAAAAGGGCCTGCATTGTCTCTAAGACCCTTTAACCCAACACTCCTTTGAACAGACGAAAAGTTGCTATCTCAACTCAGCATAGGGAGGGCATGAAGTCGCAACCATTGCCCCTGTGGTCAAGGACCACTCACATAATCCAGCTGACAATATCTGGAGAGAAAAACAGATCCTTCCAAGAGGCTGATCACACAATATATTGGTCCTCTCTTTAGAAGTTACAAAGAAAATAATTAAGCCAATTGATGATGCTCTAAACCCTACGTCAGTAAGACTCAATGTCCACAGGGCTCCAGGTACAAGAACCATCCAGACTCCGTGTCCTGGAGCTGCTGAAGTCAATACTACACAATGCTCAGCCCAACCATAACTGTGTTTACCAAAGGAGTTTGTACCTAGCCTTACACTGACGCTGTGACCATGAGCTAAAATAGTTTTGGAGTAAGCCCTGGAGTTTCTTGAGGAACCTGTCTCGCAGGACCAACACTTGTTCCTGAGTCTGGAAGTTTAATACCAGTCACGGATGGAGAATGACTATGCTGCTTCAGAACCTGGGGGTCTTTCAGGTGCCTGAGAGCAAGAACACAAGTTATGCTTTTACTGCCAAGTTCCTCTCACAGTGTAAAATTGATGCTCGATTTTATTTGTGTTCCTCACACACCTCAGCTTCCTGCTTTCTCCTTCAGCCAAACTCATTTCCAAAGCAGCTGCAATAATGTCATTACTCTTTTAAATGAAAAGCTTGAGTCTTTCAGTAATATTGTTCCTCTGGCAACTAGTGTAACTGTGTTTATCCTCATGGAGAGGTAATTTAATGCTTACTTTCATACGTACAAATGAAACTCTCATTATACAGGGAAGCTTTGGCAATTCTGTAATTACCCAAGCTGTCATTTTAAAGATCTCTCTTAATGTCCCACTATTTGTCACTTGAAAACCCCCACGTCTCATTCTAACTGTGCCCAAACTGCTTCTCTTTCAGAAGAACGCTGATTTCAGGTAAATGTCTCCTCTCTGGTGCAACAAAGAAATATCAGTCAGGCCTTCCTGGTTTCATTTCTGGGTAATGTGCATACAGAGGCACACAAATTGCACAGAATTAATTTAGTAAGAGAAAACACTGAGCTGAAACATCATATTTTGTTTTCCATGGCCAACTTCCTCCAGCAGCCCCACGTTGCTATGAATAGTTGTGGTACTTTAGCACTTAGATATTTGCAGTAAGATTTCAAAGCCTGTAAAATGTCTAACCTGGCATTTCATGCTGGTAAAACTCATGGCAGTGTTCCTGGTAAGATTAGAAATGAGCTTTTTATATTCACAACCACCTGTGCCTCTGCCCTGGCTGTAACTTCTCACTGATTCCTCATTCAACCCCAGATGCATTTGAGAGCCATTCTCTTCATTTTAAGAAGGAAAAAATGTCTATAGGCAGAGGGAACAGTTGTTTTTGTGAGACT
Organism: Strigops habroptila; assembly: GCF_004027225.2. Classification (NCBI taxonomy): domain Eukaryota; kingdom Metazoa; phylum Chordata; class Aves; order Psittaciformes; family Psittacidae; genus Strigops; species Strigops habroptila. The sequence continues at coordinate 9,056,105 of NC_044291.2, read as the reverse complement.
TTGTGAGATCTTGCCTCACTTATGTCCTCAGTCATCCTTGCTATAGCTCTAGTTTTGCATTAAAAATCCCACCCAAGAATGGGACTGACAAAAAAAAGAGAGCAGAAGGGACTTTGACCCCATCCACTGCTCTGGGTAGTCCAAGAAAGTTCTGCCACACCACAGCATGGTGCATTCACACAGTGTCTCACAGAGATGTCTCTTGTTACATCCATTACTGAAATTCATCAGTATTTCAAAGGAACGCATGTATACTCTAGAAACCAGACCAGACCATCTCAGAAAGTGGTCGTTCTCCAACGAAGTGAACTGAGACATATGCAAAAAGAGGTAGCAAACACTGAGGAACTATATCTTCTCTCCACCTCTTGTCCTAAGTAGGCAGGACAGAGGGTGACTTGCATCTCAGATTACGAGTTTTCCACTTCCATTTACAGAGTAGAAATTGCATGCTAGAAATTGCATGCTAGAAATTAATGCTGCCATGGAGAAAAGTTGAAAGTTCTATTCTTTCCATCTTTGTTTCTTCTTTCCTCCCCTAATTCATGAGGGTGAATTTATAAGAGGAGGCAGTGACTGTTTTCCTGGCCACAGGATAATTTTGGGAAAGCACTACGAGTGAGAGGGGAAAAAGAGAAAAGGGGAGAAAGGGAGAATGAATAAAGTTAGAAATTTCTTACCATCCTTTGAACGACTAAGACCATGACGGTGGCTAATGCAAAGATGAGTAACATAACAAGGGTAGCGATGGTGAAATACAAACACGTTCTGTTAGTTGCTCCAAGCCTCCTTGAAATGGTATCTTCCTTCACATGCATGGCTGACTCATGCAAGTCCTTCACCTGAAAAAGTGTTTGCTCTTGTGCCGAGCACATTCTTATATACCTCTCAGGGTACTGCTCTGTATCTCCCCTTGATCAGGTTTGAGTTGCAGTGCATCTCTTTTCCCGGCAGGATTTTCCCCCTTCATCCTGGCTCATGTGATCTGGAAAAAAACCTTCATCACTCGTATTACAAAAAAAGAGGGACCCGGGGGCGTGAAGCAGGATGCAGCTGTGAAGAGGGGAAGGAGCTTCATGTTCTTGGTCAGGGATTTCGCAGCATCATTCTCGGGTGCTGTGTCGGAGGTTTCTAATGTCAGAGGGTGAACAGTTACCCAGATCCACCGTCCCCCGCCCCACCACTGGCTTTCTGTGAAACAGAAAGCTATGCAAATCCTGTCCCATTTCCTACCCAGTCCAGCTACAGTTCACTACACTAAAATACCCTGGAGCTCTGCCTTTCTGTTGCACAGGGTAATCTCTTCTTATTCCCAGCAGTGTCCCAGAGCTGTGATCTCCAGAGCTCTGTGCTCAGAGGTAACCCAGGCTTTGAGTTTGGTGATTGGTGCTCTTGCCTGTGAAGGTCTGGACATGCTGGGTAGGATTTTCCTCGAAGAATTTCATAGAAATTTGTCAGAAAGATGTTTTTGAAGCAGGAAGCATGTTCTAGGCAGAGGCACAGAAAGAAGGTGGTCACACCAAAGTGGCTGAAAGCATGATGTTAGGACCACAGAGGGTCTCTGTATTCACCTTCCTGCCCTGGCTTGTTTGCAGCTAGCGAATTAATGTTCATTTCTATCCTGTCCACAAGCCTCTCCTCTGTCCTAGCCTGGGACTATTACCCAGCCACTGCGCTTCTCACAGAACTCAAATGAGACTTTTTTAACTGGAAACATTCCTACTTGTTCCCAGTGTGGAAAGACCAGTCATTCTTAACCCTGCATTTTTGATGTGAGATGACTCCTTGTTTTCTGGCCAGTTGAACTTGAAAGATGCTTTTGGTGTTTCTGAAAACTTTCACAGTCAGATGTGTGTCCTCTTTTGATTCATATCTATGCAAGTCAGTTTACTTGTATAACATGATCAAAAGGACTGTGAGTATCATTTGTCTCAGCTATTCCTGCTTTGGTAATACAAGGGCGTCAGAGAGGCCAAACGGGATCTTAGCAATGGTTCACTTAGCTCAGCATCTTACCTTCAGTAGAGAGTAACAAGGGATGCCTTGGGAAGAACATCAGAACAGAAAAATAGGTATTTATTGGTGTAGTTCTCCAGTTTCCTCTGATTTGGGCTTGTGGACTTGAAAACCAGAGGTAGGAACTTTCTATTTTAATCCCATTCTTCTTTACACCTCTGGCATTACAGAGTCCTGGGATTTTATTGTTATTACTACTAACTTTTTAAATAAAATCACAGCACTACAAAGGCTTCTATAGATTTTCAAAGTAGTGTTTTTTGGAGCACCTCTCATCACCGTGGAAACAGGCACAATCTGTTCTAATCAGAGACAAAGGGAAGCAGCCTCCTCTCCTCAAGGATGAGACAATAGTCTCGCTTGGTCAGGCCTTCCTTAGGAAAACTCTCAAGCCTGACAGGTTGGATGAGGCGGATCCTCACCTGCTGGATCCTGCCTGGTGAATGCAAAACTTCTGGGCAGCTGCTAGCAGCGGTGGTTCTCACTGGTTTGTACTGGAAATTAATGTTCAATTACAAGGGAATGATTTACACAGTCTTACCTGTGAAAGTTCTTTTGATGCCTTAAAGCAGTCCTGCAGAGCAGCAAACCTGCCCTTTGGGAAACAGAACATGGAGACCTAACACCATCATTGCTGCCCAGCTCTCCTTAACAATGTGACAGTCCTGAAATGCAAGACCATCCAAATTACAAAGATTGTACACTGACTGGCAGCATCTACTGTTCTGGAAAAGACAATTCAGCATCTCTTGCTCGTGGCTGAGCAGGTACCAGCATAGCTCACCAGGAAGATGATGTTCAAGAGAACAATGGTTGTGTAGTTTTAAGGATGTTACCTCGTGTTTGGTGTCATGAGGAGGGGATGGTCCTTTGTGAGCTTGTAGGCTTTTACAGTGGCATATGGATGTATATGCTCAGCTCTTCAAACTGTAAAACACTTGTGCTAAACTTAGAACTACACAACCAGATACTTTAGTGGTGATGCCTGCAAAAGAAAAATAGATTAACGAAGACCAGTGAGGGAAAAGAGGACAAACTAATCCCTTGTGTAAACGAGTGTAATCCAGATTAAATTTGGCCTGTTACTTTCTAAACTGAATTTGGTTAGCCCACTAGTACAGCATTGGAAACCCAGAGAGTTTAGTGAGTTGGAAATGCTGAAGCCTGCTGGGAAGGTCATACAATATATAGGAGCACAGAGCAGTGATACCATGCTATACAGCATTCCAAGACAGCAAAGACACATGCCTAAGATTGCCCCAGGTAATAGCAGGATCTATGAATGATTCCCCTTTTGTGATGGGTGAAATACCTTGAAATATAGATGTGAAATAGCTGTCTATAGCTCAGCTAAGGCAGCTATACTGTTAAGGCAGCCAGTAATTTTTAAACTGGGTAACACTGCAGAATGAGTGGATGCTTCTGTAGCTTTGTATTATGCAGTAAATAACCACTGCCCCTCCCCATTAAATAGGTGCTTTTGGGGTACTGTGGCTATCTATATATCCTGGCTTGTAGCAGGTGATGCACTTTCAAACCTAACTTCAGCGCTATGCTCTGTTACTCTCTAGATCCTAACAACATCCCTCTACAAACCCTATCACACCATCATCTGCCTGATTATGTCTGATTTCCACAGCACAGTTCACTGCTTTCATGCTTTCTGACCAAGGCTGCATCAATTCTCACAAGCTCTGGTCCAAGAGGCTAAATAGCAAGTGCTTGCCCTGGATTTCCATTGGCACATGCTGCATCCTCTGCAGCAAAGAGCTTTGCATAAAAGGACAAGAAGGGAGAAAAACAAGTGAGCCACAAAACCAGCAGTTCTAATTATTTTTTGACAGATTGCAAGGGACTCTCTTTAGCAGAAAAATACAAAATATCCCAGCCCCTTGTTAATATTTACTTATCTACTCTGCTTCTGAAAGGAAATCATAGAATCACAGAATCATAGAATCATAGAATAGTTAGGGTTGGAAAGGACCTTAAGATCATCTAGTTCCAACTCCCCTGCCATGGACAGGGACACCTCACACTAGACCATGTCACCCAAGACTCCATCCAACTTGGCCTTTAACACTAGCAGGGATGGAGCATTTATCACTTCTTTGGCCAACCTGTGCCAGTGCCTCACCACCCTCACAGTAAAGAACTTTCTTATACCTAACCTGAACTTCCCCTGTTTCAGTTTGAACCCATCACCCCTTGTCCTATCACTACAGTCCCTAATGAAGAGTTCCTCTCTGGCATCCTTGTAGGCCCCCTTTGGATACTGGAAGGCTGCTATGAGGTCTCCATGCAGCCTTCTCTTCTCCAGGCTGAACAGTACCAACTTTGTCAGCCTGTCTTCATAGAAGAGGTGCTCCAGATGCTGATCATCCTCGTGGCCTCCTCTGGATTTGCTCCAACAGCTCCATGTCCTTCTTATGTTGAGGACACCAGAACTGTACACAATACTCCAAGAGGGGTCTCACGAGAGCAGAGTAGAGGGGCAGGATCACCTCCTTCGACCTGCTGGTCATGCTTCTTTTGATGCAGCCCAGGATACAGTTGGTTTCTGGGCTGCGAGCACATACAGCCGGCTCATGTTCAGTTTCTCATCAACCAACACCCCCAAGTCCTTCTCCACAGGGCTACTCTGAATAAACTTGCTGAGAATTGAAAACCCATCCACATGGTCAATGGAAATTCATCCTTGACTGAAGTGTGTGAGAACTGAAAACCTTTCTGAAAGACATTTATTACCCCAAGTGATTCTTAACCCCCTCCTGATTAAGGGTCTTAGCTAGAAAGATGCTCTTGAGCTTATCTTCAAAGAGAGACCCCATTAAATAGAGGCTTATTTAACTTCAGCTGAGTTGCACCTGACTGCTCACATATGAACATGTGAGCTCATGTAGACGCTTGTTAAACATTTGATATGGAAGTTGATATGGAAATGCAAAATCAGTAAAATGAAGTTACTTCAAAACACCATTAGCACTCAAAGCATGAATCACCTTGTTGTTGGAGGCTTTTAAGTTTCCTCAGATGAATCACTCTCCTATTGCACTTCAGCATGATGTTGGTACTCTACATCTCAGCCCAAGCCAAGGGAGGTAGGTGCCTGGGCCAGATTTGACAACATTGATTGTTTTAAATTACATTTATTAGAATGCATTCGAATGTGGTGCTAATCTGAGGTTCGTCACAGAATGAAGTAAATGACACTCCAGTATCGCACTCCTAACACTGTTGTGATGATGTTGTCTGCCAGCACAAAATGGTCTTTTGAGGGAGATGCTGCATATCTATCTCCCATCCAAACCTTCTGCTCCTGCAACATATTCGAAAGGTTCTGCAAATAGCAATGTTCTTCTCTCATTTTGTTTCTCAAATAAAATGACTGAATAAAAATAGATATCAGATGAGAGGAAAATAAGAAAAAAGGAAAGCTTACAGCTGCCATTGCACTGTATTTTCTCCTTGGGAAGCTAATGGCATTTATTCATGCTGTGCAACTGTCTTCCTTGTTCAAAAGAATTGTATCAGTCAGCCTTGTAAGTCAATAGAAAAACAGGTATATTAAATTAGCTGAAAATTTGCTATAGGGGGAAAAACCACCTTTTGTTACTGTAGGTGATATGCACCATCCGTCTCTTTTGAAGAGCAGGTAGAAACCAGAGGCATTAGGATATATTATAAAATGCAATATTAAAGCAGTACAAATGGAACAGTTATAAAAGTGCAGTAACTTCCACAGATGTGTCAGAGAGTGCTTTTGCTCAGTAGGAGTTATTGTCTGCCCAAATAGTAACAGTTCTTCCCATGTAGCATCCTTCCCAAAACAGGGAGCTTTGCTGGTAAGAGTCAATCCAAATAGAAAAGCTCTTTTCTGGGTATTAAACCCCTTTGTATTCTGATTAATGACTTGGGAGTAAGATGAAGAAGATGATACACGAATTACAAAGCTGGAAGAAATGGGATAATTAAATAGCTTTAATAATAATAAAGCAGTTACTCGTGATTTTTTAGGCACATCTGGAGATTTCAGATACCTGAAATTCCAGTTATTCTGTTCTCATAAAATTCTCATAATTTCCTGAAAACAAGGCTATTTCTGTGTGATTCAAGCAGCATAATGAAAAATTGAGCCACCCAGAAGCATATTCAGATTCTGGTGCCCACTCTGGGGTCTAAAATCAAAAGAAAGAGGATTGTATCAATTTCAAGTTCATTAAGAGAGAGAAAAAGGGCATTTGCTCATCTGAATATGGTTCTTGAAGTCTCTGGACACACCTGAATATCTTGGCAAATCTGTGAGGTGGTTTTGGGTCAGCAGGAGCAAGTTCTAATAAATTGATTTAGGTAGCAGAAAAAAAGAACCATGAGCACTGAAGCCCAGTGAAATGAAGGGAACAGCTCCATTTCATTGTGCTGGACTTCGGATGAACGTTGCAGAGAACGCACCAGGACCATGTGTTGTGTGAAGGGGAAGACGCACTGAATCCAGCTGTATCAAGGTATAGCCAGGGTTAGTAGAGAAATGCAGCAGGGTGAGCAAGGCATCACAGAAAAGGATGTTACACTTACAAAGGAGAGTTGCATGTTGTAAGTCAGAAAGGGGCCTTCAGATTGTATGATCTGACTTGCTATGCAGGAAAAGGGCATGTGGTTTGACCTAGAAAACCTGGAAAATAACACTGGTTACGAGCCAGGTGAAGAAACATCAGGTGGGGTCTGAGTTGTGGGACAGGATCAGACTCAAGCAGCGTTCCGCATCTGTGTGTGGCCCTCCCACCCCACCTAAGGAAGAGTGTGAGGCATACGGGGATGCAGATGAGTAATGATGTTGGAAAGGATGATCGAAGTGCCTCTTAGATGGAAAGGGGAACTCAAGTGTCTTTAGGGACATAGATATAGGGGTCTAGTTAGGAAAGGCATTGCTCTGGAAATGTTAGGCTGTAATAATAAGGGTTTTCCTTTGTGTGAATATGAAACTTTTAATAACTGGCCATGGTAAGAAGTGGAATCCTGAACTGTAGCATATGTGTTAGAGTTAGCTGCCTCAGGTATCAGAGCCACCTTATGTCACCTCACAGTCTGAGATGGGTTTATCCTCACAGTACCTATTTAAAATGAGTCAATGTTGGTGTTTCTCCTTTATCTCCCTCTTAAGTAGTGAAGCATCAGAAGCTGAAAGTGCCTCTGTACAGGCTCAGTGGTTAAATACAACTGTGCACTCAAGTCTGAGGACCCTCTTCAGATGCTGGTGCTCACAAAGGTTCCCCAAAGAGGTCCCCAGGCCTCTACAGAGTTGATGTGACATGACTCAGGAGACTGTGCACTCATGGAAAAGCTGCAGCCAAAAGCATCTTGGCTTAAGTGATCTGTCAAAATCTGCACAAAAGAATGGTGGTAAAACAAGGAAATAAACCTGACCTCAGGGACATAGAAGTTTTCTCTCCAATTATGGAATTGGTAGAAATCCTAAGAATGAGGCAAGAAAGATGTTTCAAAAAGCCTTTAAGATGAAAGTCATCTGGAGTTTCTTATTCACGGTAATTGGCACAAGTTCAGCTTGAAGCCATCAGTAGCTTTTAGTTATGAGATTGGGCTTGGGACACCTTCAAGCAGCAGCTTCTTTCTAGTCTCCCATAACCATAGTTAAAGACAAAAATCACCATAAAAATAGTGCAAGTTCCCTCCTTGGAGCTGTGTAGCACTTGGCTGCAATCAGCATCTCCAAACAGAGCAGTTCAGATCCCAGCCCTATGCAATTTATGGTTAAACTGATTTACAGTTGTGTGAATGTACAGCTCGGGATGGGCATTTTTCTGTAGTGAATTTTCAGAGCTGCTTGGCTTCTCACAAGCTTTACTCACTGACAAGGGGCAAGATCTTCATAAGTGCATTGGATGAAATATTTCTCAGCTCCCCAGACCAATTCTGAAGGCAGGCATCTCTGTTAGCTAGATCGTGCTTTCTTGGTGATTCAGTCTAGATTAAAATAGTTGAGTCAAGTGGGGTGAATCAGTTTGGTAATGTTTGTGTCCCAAGCCTATATCATGGAAACAGACAAGTTGCTTGGTCTAGATATCTTTCAGATAGCTGAAGGCAGGGAAGTGACTGGGCGTGCTTGTGACTTATGAGCCTCATTAGCAGGCAGAGGGCTGGGAGGTTGATCACCGTGGTTCTTGTGAAAAATCACACCCACCTTTTACATCACCCTTTCGAGGGTAGCAGCCACCAAATAAGCATAATGCACCACGTCTGTGAGTGAAACTATACAAGGCCATCATCAAGCAGAGATGATGAGGGATTGAGAGCTGTCTTATTTTGGTGCATCCAGGGAGGAGTGGTAACAGTGGGATAAGGAAATTGAGGCATCACTGCATCACAACAGCTGTGACTGCCAGTGCATGATCACCTCTGGAAAAACTGGCTACTCATTTACATAAGCCAGATAAGATGTAGAAGTGACAGGAGAACGAAAAAGCAAAATCAATATAACCAGGCTTGAGTGACAGTTCTTCTTTGTCCCTACAAAGGAAACCGTCTGGAAAAATACTGTACCTGACAGAATTTTGCTAGAACAATTACCTTAAAAAAGCACAAGGCTTTTATCAAAGCTGGATTTCTTATCCACAAGAAGGACTTGTCCACCATGGATCCTGTTTTGTTTGCTCTCTGTGGAATTAAATTGGGTGTTTCTGCTGTAATTCCAATCACAGCATTCCCATTGATATTCATATCATTTCTATTTCAGCTTCTCTTGAATTAATGTAACCCAGGAATCCTAGCAATATCAGTCTCAATTTATGCAGACTGATAAATTTAATCTTGTCTGTTCTTGAATCCCACCCCCACAATTTCCTTTATGTTTTTCCTTTGATGCCTTTGTGCAAATGTCTTAGTACTTTCGTGGGCATACAACACACAGCAGGTTTTCCTGATGGAAAAGCAGGTTTTTCACCCTACACAGAAGAAGAGTTGGACACTGAGATGCCCAAATGACAAGCAAAAGAAACCATTAACATGAACCACTGTACCAAATAACAAAGGCTTTTGTAGCAGTACTAGTTCTCCATACTTTTTCCCTAGATTTTTCCATGATGAAGGCCTGCCAGCCTACATGTGGATTTCTAGCTGATTTGGGCAAAGTAGAAGGAATGTCATAAGGCAAGCATCAGCCATGCCTTCAAAGATGGGTACCTCTACAAGAACGTGACAATTCACAAGTAGCCAAAGAGTTGTGGGGTCCATAGTTGAGTGAGCCAGCAGCCAACACCATGCAAAGCAACTCAAAGTGGTGATAAACTCAGCAAACCCGACCTGCAGTTTCTTTTCATTTTTCCTTCTTTTAAGCTATATGGATTCATGCCCTCTACATTTTGCTCTCAGTTTCAGGTATGAATGAATTAAAAATCTTTAGGTGAAGTTCAGCTAGAAGAAACTACGTACTTTGGGCTAGTTTCAGTCCAAACCTAAGCAAAACCACAGAATTGCTCATGGTTTCCAGATGAAACCATACATTTCACCTTGTTTTTTGGGGTTTCATTATGAAAGTTTTATGGAGGCTGAAAAAAAGATAAGCATGAAGTTTAAGCACTGTGAATTGCTATCTATGCACTTTTATCTACTGGGAATAGAATGGTTGACAATACCAGTCTTTGCTATCAAACGCTTGGTTGCACTGAGACAGTTCTCTGCACTGTGTGAACCCCCAGTTTGTTTTAAGTGAAAATAGATTGGTTTATTTCCCTTGAGCTTTGGACTTGGTTTTAGCCTTTGTATTGGTTGTGTTAGTATAGTTTCAGCCTTGAATATATACCCAGAAGATGAAAAACAAGGATTTTGTTTGTCATGGTGGGAAATCATGGTGCAGGCATGGCATATACAAGTTTATATCTTTTATTTCTCAGGGTTTAAAGAGATTGGGAAAATACTGAGACTCTAGTCTTGTCCTCATTGATTAACGGTGGCTTATTCCAGTAGAGAATAAAGTTTGGATCATTTCTAAGTCAGGACAGGGAACTCATCAAGCATTTGGTAGCTCAGGCTGTGCAAGGGCTGTGCATATAAAGGATAGATTTAGCCTTGAATTCATGACAGTCAAACAGTAGACAAATGAAAATGGGAGTGAGATGAAGAATAGGTAGCACTACAGACATATTATACTGCAGACATTTTGTCTTGAAACTTAATGCGTTTTTAGTGATCTATAAGCAAATGTGTGTATTTATGCTGGATACGTTACCGAAGGCTGTGTCTCACCTACTGAGCCAATTCTGTCACCCAGGGTACATCAGTACTGATTCGCTTGCTGAATTCCTTAGAAATTACCTTATCGAGCGCTACTGAACCAGGAAATTCAAATAGACTGGAAGATTTCATTTTAAAAGACAGCTAGCTTTCATTTCAAAGTCTGCAAGTCACGATGGACCTGCCATTTCTTTCAAGGTGTCATGGTAATGTTTAACTAACTTCAGTCTCACAGATTTGCTTCTCTTTTCTGTTGGACTGACAGAGAATCAGTCAGAAAGACAGAGAAGTGGAAAGCCTTGTGTTGGGTTTTTTTCTTTCACCTCATCTGTCATTAACTCATTTCCACTAGTCAGAACTTTTCTTTCCTTATATCCATATGGACTTAGGTTCAAATTTTCTTCTTTCCTCAGTCTGAATAAATAAATAAAGTAAATAAATAAAATAATAATGATAAATAAACAAAATTCCTCAGATTTCCTATGGTAAAGTTATTTCTAGACCCCAAATCATTTCCTTACACTGCCACAGTTTAACAGGGAAAATGTTCAACAGAGGATGTTTCTCAGAACATGCAGGATGGGAAACTGCAAAGTGCAGCCTCAAAGAGTGCTTTGAATGAATAAAAACTCAGAAAACAATTGAAAGTTAGAGGCACCCACTCAGATGCAAAAATATCCTATTGCTCTGTGGCCACTGTCAAAAGTACTGAGGCAGTTTCAGGATGTGTCTTAACATGCTGGTTTGTTTTGTTTTGCTTTGCCTGTTTTCTAGAGGAGGTTGGCCTGTGGGTAATACTCAGACTGAAAAGAAATCAGATTTCAGCTCTGGTCTCTGCCACAGCCATCCTGTCTGACCAGTGCCATGGCACCTGCTGTGTCCCACTTTCCCAGCAGTTCCGGGAGGGAAGCAGAATACTCACCCGGCTGGGAGCTGTGTGAACATACAGCCTCACCATCTGTCAGCATCCCTTGAAAGTGGAGGATAATTTTAGATGAGACAATAATGACTTTGCCTGGAGTTTCTTAGGCCAAAGCTTAAGAGAAGAGGGTGGGAGGGGAGCAGATGACTGCTCTGCAAGTGAAGCCACCAACGCTTGCTCTGCACTTTGCTGCTGCTTCTGTGAATGCTTTGGGAAGAGGAATGTTTGAAGCCAGCACTGAGCAAAAGGACCTACTAAGGCCTTTGGGTCTATTGCAAAATACTTGAACCTCAGAGCTCAATATACTTCTTCCACCCCAGAGCTCAAATCCTTTTACAAGAAAGGTCTACCTGATTTTTACCATTTTACACACAAAGTGAGGCAGAGGATGGAGAAATGACTAATGGAGCAAGAAGACCCTGCTTCTTTCCAAAGCCTTTGGCAGATACACCAGACAAGTGAGATCCATGCAGCTGCAGTGGTTTTCTACCACGAACTTAAACAGTTTACAGAAGCATCATGGGCCAACGAAAAGCTCCATGAGCCTTTGTATCAGTGGGTTTTTGCTGTCATGCTGACTGAGCCTCAGCAGTCCTTTCACATGCAGCCAGGCAAGGCAAGGAATGAGAGAAGGAGTGAGGTGAAGATAATGAAAAAGAGGAGGTGGTGGTGTAGGTTGTGAGCAAAGACGAAACAACTTTGACACAAGCAAAGGAAACTTCACATTTGGAATTTCAAAAACCCGACTCAACATTTCTGACATAGCAGATAAACATCTCTCTCTTTTATTACTAGGAATCATGGTTTTTTCTGTTTATAAATAGAAAAAGCCTGCTAATTCATGTTATTTCCTCTGGGGCTTTTTAGAGGAGATAGATACACGTGGGTGGTAAACAGCTCACAAAGTAGTTTTTGTTATTATTAGTCAATATGAAGTGCAGGAGGGCAGGGGCTGGGCTGTGACATACCAGGTATAGGCTAGCCACAACCCAAATATAGGTCTTCCACTCATCTTCCACCCTCCTCAGGGTGAAGGAGGGACAGCACAGCCAATCCACGACTCTGTGGCTGTGATTATTGTTGCGTTGCGATACTATCAACACTCCTGTAAGCATTTTTGTTGCCAAAAAGCAGATCAGGCAAAGACACAAAGACCTAAAATTCTAAAAACTAGCAACGAGACATAAAAGCAGCAATAAGCAGCTAGACAGGCTTATCAGTGCACTTATGTAAGGAAGCCTTTTAGCCTTGACAGAGCTTTGCTTGTGTTGTCGTAACAGGTAGCGATGGAAACACACGGTATTGGTTGCTCTACATATTACAAAGCAGTCTTCTGCAGCCTGAAGAGGAGATGCAAAACCTGATAGGAAGCAAAAGCTCGGAGCACTGGTTATCTCATCTTTAAGGCTCTGTCTTCCATCCTAAAAGTGCATGAACTGCCCTTGCTTGCCTGGAGCAGCCCCAAAGCTCTTAAGTGCTGGTGCATCAAGGATGGTCCTGCAGGGAGCAGGTCTGGCTTTGGGGAGATGGAAAGGGAGGACCAGCAGGAGCAGGGACTCTGAGATGGGGCTCCTGGGGCAACCACAGCATTTCTGCATCCCCAGGTGTGCTCCAGGCATGGGGGAGAGGCTCAGCAAGTGATTGCTGGTAGATATGTGCCAGTATGTTCACCAAACACAAGGTAACCTTAATCCTATGGGTGCCATGGCATATTTGGGGTTTATTGTGGATATTCTTCAAGGCCAGGTTGGACAGAGCCTTGGTTGACATGGTCTAGTGTGAGGAGTCCCTGCCGATGGGGTTGGAACTGCATGATCTTAAGGTCCTTTCCAACCCAACCCATTCCATGATTCTATGAATCTGTGATATTTGGCCAGTGCAGGCTCTAGAGTGACCTTAAGAGCAACCTGAATCGTCAGGGAAGCTCCAGCCTGAAGAAAGGGCTGTGACAGTCATACTGCAGGTCTGTGTCAGTTCTCACCTCAGGGCTCTGGTCTTTCGAGTCCAAAATGGCATGCAGATAGTTGGAAATATCACAGTGGATTCCCCTCCTCTCAAAACTGCTGCTTCTTTAAAAGCAAAGCCATTTTTCAAAAAGATGGCCATTCTGATACAACTTTCCAGAAAATGAAAACAATCCTTACACTTTAATAAAATTGAAAGCCACAAGTTTAGCAATTTCGGACTCTTTTTCTATTAAAGTGATATTTTGCTTTGGAACACTCCACTCACTATGATTTTATTTATTCAATGTATTTATTCAACTTGAAACTATGGGAAAAAATAGCCCTTTGATCTTCATTTGTTACATTTTGGTGGTGGAGAAAGGGACTTTCTAGGATTATTTTTGTTTCCGAATAGGAGTTAGTTAGTCTTAAATGGCAGCATTACAACCCAAACACAGAAGCTAGATCCTGATGAAATATTTGCATTACCAGTGGTTCTCCAGTGATAGCAAACTCTGTTGGCACTTTCATTCAGCAATTCAGGAAGGTTTCCCTTTACTGCCAATCTAACAAATTTCGTAATGATTTGAAAAAAGATTGATTTACTTTGCTTCCCAAAGAGACACCTCAGTGCAATAAGGATTGGATGATGGTGCATAAATACATGGGAAGAGGGGTCAGGGCCTTGCAGACAGGTAAAGTAGGCAGAATATAGGAAAAGCTGGAGAAGTAAGGAGCTGTAAGGAGCTGTAGATAGGTGAGGGATTAAGTGGCTGAAAGATTAAGTTTGTGTGTCCACGGGAATGGAAAGGATGCTCTTCATGAAGTCAAGTCTGCCATGGCATCACTTAGAGCCAGGGCTCCATACTTCTGCCATGACTACATCTCACTTGGGAACACTGTCAAATGCCCTGGAAAAGGAGCATAGGGCCACCCAAGGTTCATGAATATTCACAATGCAGGCACAGATCACACATGAGCTGCTGCAATGTCTGTGACTGTATTAAAGCAAGAAGAGACTGGGCTGCCTTGCTAGCAAGGGAGACGCTTCAGCCCCTCTTGATGCAGCACTTGGGGATGGCAGATGGCTGGAGGAGGTTGCTGGGGGGATAGGATAGCCATGAGGTGCCTGTGATGAATGTCAATGTAAGGGAGTGGGGGGCTGGACTAGATGGCCTTTGTAGGTCTCTTGCAACTCAAACTATTCTATGATTCTGTGAAGAGACTGTATGGATATGGTCCAGAACTGGGCAGGATATTCACACATATGACTGCACGACTGAAGAAGAACGGAGAATAAGAGGTGAATGGGGTAAAGGCAGTGCATTGGGATAAAGGCAGTGCAGTGGGGTAAAGGCAGCATAGTGGGGACAGCAGCAGCTGTGCCAGGGTGATGCACAAGCACTGAACAGTACAACCCATGGTGAGTCACTATGTGGGCACGGGATGCGATACATGGCTTGGAGGAGCAGGGAAGACCCAGCCCCAGCACTGCTGCTCATCCTTCCACTTTGGAGAAGAGTAAGCAGCAGTGTGGGGAGATGGCTGAGGGCACAGCTTGGGCAGGCTTCATGTGATCTGGGCATGAGGAGCAGGTACCCATCTCTACAGGCAACTGGGGATGGAGGCAGGCAGAGGTCAGGCAGCTCCTCCAGTGAGCACTCCAGCAGAGCAGCAGACAGACACAGGTGACTGTGCTTTATTTCATTGGGAAATTTTGGGTTTGGGAACCATTTTTCTGATTAAAACAAGATGTTGGGACACTGGTTCTCCACAAAAAAAGGAAGACTTATTACCTCTTTTATAATGTTAAAATCTAAATGTTTATCCTGACAGCTGTGTAACAGAAGGGAAACAAGTCATGTGGAAAGCAAAATGATGAAGCACATGATGGACCCACAAATCAAAGCGCATCCTAATCATAAGGCGACTGCAACGTCTGGTAAATTTAACCCTGGGAAATAGTTTGCTGAATGCAGTCTTTGAAAGGTAATAAATCTGCTGGACTAATTGAAGCAGGGTAGAAGAGGAGGTACCACAAGTGTTCAAGTTACCACAGAAGATAGTCTAGACAGTTGCACAGCCCTCAGCCTGTGCTTTCAACACTCCTATGGTGGAGTCGGATGTGATAGCCATCTCTCTGAGCAAAGAACCCAATTCCATGAAATGCTGTGACTCTAAAGGTGGGAGAAAATGGTTCAATGAGTCATCAGTTCGTTGGAAAAGGCACTTCTGGGTTGGCCAAGACAGTTTATGAATTTGAGTTGAATTTTGCTCCAAAACCACAAGTGCCAAAAATTTTTGGAGTGCTGAAACACTGGAATTAGACAAGAGTAAACAGTGGTTGAGACAGTTCAAGAGTAATTGCACTTCTGACTGGTTCTGTTCATACCAAAACCTGAGCTAGGTGACAGAGACATTGTTCCTCATCTATTAATTGGATGATTAAGGTACCAATGCACACCATAATAAGTGTAGATATGATCTCCCTCTCTGAGTAATTCAGACCACAGATTTGAACAACCTTCTCCTGTACTCAAGAAATCATTATTATTAAATAGTATGCATAAACCAGAATACCATAAAATGCATTAAAGGGTAGGAAAATACTTGATAACCATTTCCTGAAAACTGCAAGTTAAAATTCCCTCCCTGGGACTCACTTTTACAGGATGAGTACCCATCAGATAAGTCTGTGAATTCAACCACTTATGACCTGGGCTCTGTGAGAGCTCAACAACCCTTTCCATATTAGTTGGATAAGGAGAGAGCTGTAGTCTTATTTATATGCTAGAAACAACAGCAGCAGAATTAAGCACTAGAAAGGTGTAAAATAAAACCATTCTGGAGCTGGTGGATGCAAATTGTCAAGAGCCACTTAATGAAACAACAGATATGTCAGCACCCACTGCCTTTGGTCACTGACAGTGAGTCAGAGCACTGTACTGAGTCAGACCAAATTCCATGAGCCCAACACACCACCTACAAGCACAGTAATTAACTGAAAGATGCTTTGGGAGAAAGTACAAGCAACAGGCAAGATATAGTGGGCATTGCCTAAGTTATTATCTAATTCCTATCTGAGCCCACTTAGGCACTGTGACAATGAGATCCATGATTTCATCACACTATGTATAAAGCAAATGTTCTTTTCATTTATTTTAAATGCTTTGAAGGGTTTATTTTCCTGGGGTGCTCCTTAGACTTGTTAGATAAAGAACTGGATCCATCTCTGGCTTGCTGCCTCCAAGCATTCAGTATTTTATAGTGCTCTTTCCTATCTCTTTACTTTGCAATCAAGAGGGAGAAATGGACACTTTTCAGAGGCGTTTCTCTGCCTTACTGCATGTAGCTGTTTCAGGAGTTCCTGGGAAGAAGTGGCATAGGACTCCCTGCCTGTCCCCATGGGGGACCAGAACTGCGCACCTCATCTGCTGCATGGAGAGCTGGGAGGGATGCAGCCCTCCACACCCGGTGGGAGACATTGAGCATCCCTGCTTTGCTGTCAGAG
The DNA here is from genome assembly GCF_004027225.2 of Strigops habroptila. Taxonomy (NCBI): domain Eukaryota; kingdom Metazoa; phylum Chordata; class Aves; order Psittaciformes; family Psittacidae; genus Strigops; species Strigops habroptila. Next base: position 9,039,466 of record NC_044291.2, on the reverse strand, counting down.
GCTTATCCAAGAGCAGGAAATCCCAAGGGGTATTTGAATGCAGTCTTTGAATGGCAATAAATCTGCTGGCTTAATTGAAATTAAAGCAAGCTATGAAGCAAAATTAAAATGAAACAATATTTACTTGTTAAAAGGGCTGAGGTAGGTTTTTTGGTTTCATTTCAGCTCATGCCAGGTCAGTTTTTCTTTTGATCTGTATTAGTGCCCCGATCCCTATAGAGGCAGGCATGGTGAGAACACACTTCAGCCTAGCTGAGAGACTTCTGGTGTGGTTTTCTGTGGTTTCCTGAGAATCTAGGGACAGTTCTTGTTTTGCACTGTTACAGAAACCCACAAGTGCTTTAAAGAGTTAATAAACAGGTAGGTGGTGTGAAATGTTAGCGAGGGACAAACACTTGTAGCACTGCCATGGTCAGCTTGTCTGTGTGTAGCTGCAGCGAGCATGCTACACCGAGGGGTTTAACACACTGATAAGATAGATTCTTATGGAGCTGCATGATAAATGTGGTTAGTTTTACTTGTGGCAAATTCCTCTCAGAGGTCCTCCCACCAGGCAGCATGTGTTGTACAAGATGATGCAGTAAGAACAGGAGGAGGGAGATGGTTGTGTCATATGTTCCCCTGGGGCTCGCTATTTTATATTATTTTGGGAAAAAAAGCAAGCTTTAGAGTTCTTTTTCTTCTTTTTTCACAGTGGAAACTATTACAGCAGCACCGTAGGAAGGATTCAGACAGTCCCCTGTCTGTGTGCTGAGCTCATTCCAACCCCTGTGCCTCAAGCAGGAGAGAGCTGAGGACAAGAGCAGATGCTCGCATGGCTGAAGCAATGGGGATGGCGGTCAAGGGAGGAAGGCGATGATGCTTTCAGCTTTGGCAGTGTTTTCTGTATGTATTGAACTGGGCATTTCACGCCTCTGTGATGGGGTTTTGACACAGATAAAGTGGAAATCCCCAGGAGTGAGGAGGTCTGTCGTGGGACTGCTGTCGCAGGGTGTTTGAGAGGTTCCAATAGGAAGTGTTTAATAGCAGATTTCTCTATAAGAAGAAATATTTAATAGAAGAAGAAGAAAGATTAGGAAAACACGTAAAGCACAGAAGGGCAGTAAGTAGCTCTTATTTTGCCCTCTCCCCCATCCTAACATGTCCCTGGAAAACATCTATATCTGGCTATGCTTTCTTGAAATTATAGAAGCAAATTATAGAAGCAAAGGAAAGTCTTCTTCCATAAGTGTTCACCTAAGGTGAAAGCAAGCAAGTCATAGAATCAGTGATATTCCATGGTTAATGAAACAGAACATCTCTCTTCCCCAACCACAACGGGGTTTTACTTTCTCCAAGTGGTCTTGAAAACAACCTCATCCTGAGGAGCAAGCCGTTTCGATGTTTGTGTACCTCAGTCAACAGAAAGGCACTTGGGGCTCTCAAAAAGGGAAGGCATTTCTGTGTAATTTCTGGTATGTCTATTTCTTGATAAGAAGCAGTGAAACACTATGGTATCTCTTACACTACAACATATGAAGCATCTCTTGAAAGGATAGTGACATGAAAAATAATCTTGTGACTCTTTACAAGGACTAACTGTGTAGTCATCAATGTAGTAAATTAGCAATAACACCATTTGTTGTTGTACACACAGAACCAACGTAAGCAGTGAAATAAGTGCTGCCAGATGCTAAAACTGTCCCCAAATGACCAGATTTGGGCAACAGCTCTAGGTTTCCTACTTTCTGAAGTCCAGACTTTAGAAACTTTCTAATAATTTGCTGAGCACCTTCGGCCCCACTAGAAGTCAAAGAGAAGGTGTCTGCAGCTAACTCTGGCTGAAGAAAGAAGCCTTGAAACATCTCACATTGGCCAAGGGGAAACGAAGGCTCCCAAAGTCATGGGTGGCTTCCAGAGGGTGGTCACACTGGCCGATGTAAGAGGCCTTTCTGCCCCACTTGGACCTACCCACAGAGGTTGTAGGCTTAAGGCTTAAACCGTAAAGAAAAAGAGAGTATGGTGCCAAGGCTGCGCTCCTGGCCACTTGTACCTACATGTGGCTCAAAGGGATGTGTGTTTGCAGAAACGCCATTAAAATAAGCTGTGGTAATTTGAGGGGGGGAATTTTTATTTCCCATGAAGTTCATCTGGCAGTTTACCCACAAGTGGGCAAACACAGCAATGTCTTTGGGTTCATGGTGCCAACTCACATCATTGCTGAGATGCAAAGGTTTTGTTAGAAATGGATGGGGAGTGGATTATTTTTTTTTTGAAGAGTGTCTGTTTTCTGTGCTTTATTTCTTTCCAGGAAGAGATAACTGAATCTCAGAACTGATGCACTCCAAACTCTTAAATGCTGGCACTGCTTACTAGCTGCTTGCTCAGTGGAGAATATTCTTCCTTATATAGGCCTTTCAGAAACTAGGTCAGAGTATTAACATGAGTACTGGTTGCTAAAAATCCTCTTTGACAGCCTGACGGCCTTTATTATTTTCTCTCTTTGCCCATTGCAAACGCCAGTGTCTGCCAGCTTCTCTATTAATTTCTCCTGGGGTAAGCTGTGAGGACCACAAAAGGGAGCTTCACTCCTGCCACCCTCAGCTGGTTGACCTATCCAACTGTGTGAGCCCCAACAACAGTTGCCTTCCCAGGAAGGAGAGGTTGTTTTTCACAGAAACGTGGCAGCCTGGGCGTTCAGTTGATTTGCAAGTGGAAAAACATCTGCAGGCAGATGCCCTTGTGTGCTAAGGGATGGTGTAACCAGGGTATGCTCCCTTCGTTGTCCCAAGGTGCTATTCCAAGAAGCGGGTAGCTGGGCTAAATGCCAGCAGTGTGTTGGATGCTCACACAATGGTCCCCCCTAAAAAGCTCCATCTTCTCAACTGGAGGTTCTAGGAAGTACTGCATGGCAAATAATTACTGGGTTTAAACTTAAACAGGGAAAGTTCAGGTTAGATGTAAGGAAGAAGTTCTTCCCTGTGGGGTGCTGAGGCGCTGGCACAGGGTGCCCAGAGAAGCTGTGGCTGCCCCATCCCTGGCAGCGTTCAAGGCCAGGCTGGACAGGGCTTGGAGTAACCTGCTCTAGTGGAAGGTATTCCTGCCCATGGCAGGGGGTTGGAACTGGATGAGTTTTAAGGTCTCTTCACACCCAAACCAGTCTGTGATTCTACGAAATAACAACAATAGTAACTGAGTCTCCTGTGAAAAATTTGCGCTGAAATATCAAGCTCCACAGAATATTCTTGCTTTTAGATGCTGTTGTTAACTCTGAAGGATCACACACACAATATATTTATGCTGATTAGACATTTCTTGCCATGCTGTTTACAGGAGATAGATAACATCTTTCTGTGAGATACATATATATATTAAAAAAAAGATACACCCACACCCATTCACATATGCAGATCATCAATAAAAGACTTTAAAACTATCACTATACACCAACTTATCTGAAAAAGAAGTGATTTCCTAGCAGGAATAGCACACATATACTCACTTTCACACTATTATCATATATTCACCTTATATACACTCTTCATCTGATTCCTAATCTGTATGCACATAGATACTTAGTTCAGGACTAAAAGACCATAAAATAAGATTCTCAGTGAGGGTGTTGACATCTCTAGATGGCCAGGGCAAGGTGATCTTTGTTCCAAAACACTAAGCACAGCTCAGCCCCCCCAAAACCTGCTGTACCTGCAGCCCTTTGAAAAATGTGACCCTCACAAGAGCTTCTTGGTTTGCAGCCAATCATGCAGCCTTTAACTGGAAAATACAGCAGCTGATGTTTCTTTGACCAATAACACATGTAAAGCTCAGAGGTTTCTTTGACACAGAAACCTTAAACTCCCATCATGTGTTGTTTGCTTTGCAGTTGGAATAAAAGGCGCTCAGCAGCCAAGTGTATCCTTTCTGCTATTTCTCCTCCAGATCCATGGTCTAATGATACGTACACACAACTTAGCACTTTTCACTTGAGCAGTAACTGTGCAGATAGCTGAGCGTGCCCACGATTTGCTTTCTTGCCATGTTCTAACACCAGAGAGCCCATCAGTCGCAGGTGCCTTTGGGTTTGTTGCCTTTGCGATAGAGCTGAGGGGATAGCCTCATTTTTACTGCCTCCCATTTAGATGCGAAGTTGATCTCTCATCTCAGGGGCGCCACATGTCTCCATTTTTGGTGTACTGTAAAGTTCCCTGGGTACCCACATAGGTAACATGATCAGGTGATGTTCAGTGTCCAACTAAGACAAAGCAAAGAGACTTCTCCAGAACCCACTGTGTTGCAAAGCCTCCCAAATCAACGCTTTGTTGAAGTGGGAAGTTTGATAAGAATTGCCAAACTGTAGCAAGGAGAGAAGCTATAAAGGAACAGATTGTTAAAATCCTTCACTGGGATAGGTGAAACTTCCCAGCTAGGAGCATTAAACAAAGCTACAAGTACACAGTTACTGTTCCTTTGCTTTGATTACCTTCCCCGCCTGCTCGGGCCTGAGGCACATGAAGCAATCTTTGATCTGAGATGAATCCCTCCCAGGACAGAGAAACCCCTTTGGTTCTTTCTTTAGTTCTTTCTCTGTAATGTACTTTGAAGCTTGAACGTAAGTGAATGAACTAATTGCTACAGGAATTAGGGCACTCCTAATCATAAACACACTGTAACAAGACCAATAAATGTGCATTTATCACACACTAACAGAGAAGCGGACAGGGAAATCTATCAAAATGTTCTGGAGCATTGGAGATTTCTGCTTGCCTGTAGCGTGGGGCTGGTGGGACTTGGCTGCAACAGGCAGTTGCTGTCAGCTCTCCAGGGCTGATGCTGAGATCCTGGTACCTGCAGCCACCTGAAAACTCAGTGGTTTCTGTTCCCTTTGTAAACTGCAAGAAGTACTGACAATTATGCTGAGCTGCTAGCACTTCGAGGGCTCTAGACCAGTGGTGCTCCCAGCCTTGCAACGACTGTAATCTATATCTATCTATATCTATATCTATATCTATATCTATATCATCTATATCTATATGATCTATATCTATATGTCTATCTATATCTATATCTATATCTATATCTATCTATATCTATATCTATAATCTATATCTATATCTATATCTATATCTATATCTAATCTGTGTGGTTGTGTGTGTGTGCATGCTGTTCCTGCGTACACACACTCTTGCTCACTCTCTCTTTAACATACAACGAATACATCTTAGTACAGATGGATATTTGTGGGCAAATGCATATACAGACATGGATATTTTCCACATACGCATAGGTATACCCATAAATGCATACATATCATAGAATCCTAGAATGGTTTGTGTTGGAAGGGACCTTAAAGCTCATCCAGTTCCAAAGCTTCATCCAGCTCTAGGGACACCTTCCACTAGAGCAGGTTGATCCAAGCCCCCGTGTCCAACCTGGCCTTGAACACTGCCAGGGATGGGGCAGCCACAGCTTCTCTGGGCACCCTGTGCCAGCACCTCATCACCGTCATAATGAAGCATTTCTTCTGCATCTCTCATCTCAATCTACCCACTTTCTGTAAGAGTACAGCTGACTCACTGAAGGGTGAAACTATCTGGCAGCTCCCAGAAGCACTCCCCTGCACTTGGAGCATCATTTCAACTGCTAGAAGGAAGGCTGGCAGGGTGCAGGATGTTAACCCAGTCCCAGAAGTGGCGGGAGAGCCTTCTCCCTTGCAGAGCCATAGGCCAAGGGCCTCTACAACCCACAGCAGCCAACACAAGCCTGTGCAGGGCAAACAGGAAAGAAAACAAGCTAAAGGGACTGCATCATGTAGCACTGCAGTGTGGGAGGTGCAGGGGTGTGACCAGTGACCAGGGATGTGTCACCTAAAATGACTTATTACATCCTCCATCACATGGGATTTTGGCAGGGGAGTTTTTTCTCTGATTTCTTCCCTTAGACTGATGGCAATTGTAAGGCAGCACAGCTAAGGGACACTTGCACATACAAAACCACACAGACACAAACACAGACACACCTCTGTCTGCACTGGTACATGTGAGTGTTGCACTCCATATGCAGAGCAATCCTGTTTCATCTTGCAGCAAAGACAGAGTCACCTGCTACCATGTGGAAGCAGATCCCCACCAAAGAGCTGTTTTTCAGTTCCATAGCCAAGTGAGATGACAAAGGTTTGCAACAGGGGAGATGGTTTGGGGTGAAGTGGGGCTTAGAACTGAAGTTTTGACCAGGGGCACTGACACTTTTGTAGCAGAGAGACCTTAACCCACTGCTTCAGTGAGAAGATTTCAAAGCAGTGCCTGGAGCTGCAAGTGTTTGAAAAGCCTTTTGGAAAGCAAAGATCAGGCTGGTCGGATGCAATCAGAAGTGTGAAATCAGGGTATTCCCTCCTCTAAGCTACCCCAGGTACCCATGTATAACCATGGCTGGTATAAATTCACACACAAGGCTCCAGAGGAGACTCCTTTGGGCTAGTGGGAGACTGTCAAAACACAGAGCTGCTGCTTGTGTCATTAGCCTGATGAACTGATTAAAAAGGTATCTGCAATTAATTAGACTGATGTGCCAGCACTGCAGTGGGGTGTGTTATTTCCAGGTAGTCTGGTGACTATAAGGTAGAGGATGCATAGAGCTTGTACTTAAAATGCATAAAAATTGGCATCTTGGCGGGATCTATCTCATTTTTACTGGTTCAGGGTATACACATACCCAGAATATGATGGATTTTGTTGTTTTGTTGGGGTTTTTCTTTCAGTTTATCTCAGCTAGTTACACTTCTTTGGTCTGTCACACTTGAAACATCTCTGTGGGAGCTGCTTAAAAATTTTCCATCAAAAACTTTTTCTAGGGAAAATAGCTTCTTTTTTGGCTAACGTCTTCTTTACAAGCAGCATCCTATTGGCATGGAAACCTAGAATATCTTGTTCATAAAAAAGTCCCAACTCTTCCTAAAGCTGAGACTTTTACAATTGATTTGATGAAAGAGTGGAAATTATCTTTGAGAACAAATCTGAACAGTTGTGCTCTCTGGTGATATAGCCAGGATTTTTTCGTGTTCCATTTGGACAAACGACAAACAGACAAACAGTCTTTTCCACATTATTTCTCCTCTCATTCAGTTACAGAAATAGAGGGACAAGGCATTAACTAAAGTAAAAGTAAAGAGGCAGGGGGAGGGTGGGGAGGAAATGAGCACTGTGAGTCCTTAAAGTAGTTTCAGTTTAAGCAGTAGACAAACTTTCAGCTGTTGGGTTTAACCCTTTCTGCAGATTAAAAGGGGGATGCCGTAGGCAAAGGGAGCCACAAAAGTGGCAGTGAAAGGGGTTATCTGTACTGAAACCATCGTCTGCTGGTTTTTTCCCTCCTAATCTGTCTGTCTTGGTCTCTGTCTCTCTTTCCTCTTTGTAGCATATAATTTACAGTAAAAACACAGGAAGCTGAATGATTTCCTCTGAGGAAAGTACCTGACAGAGAGGTGAAGGAGTAAAATCATCAGGCCCTTTGACTTCATCGCTATGCATGTATCCTCAGCGGTGTCAGGCAGGGACAGTATCATGCAATGAAACACCTTTGAAGTGGCTTTGCCAGTGCTGGAGGGACACAGGGCTTGAATCTTTCCCTCTGGCAATCCGAACACAGGAAGTCCTGAAGTCCTGAAGCTATTAGTTATGTTGCATGTTGTACACCAAAAAACTTCTAAACCATTAACACACTGTGACTAGTGTTCATTCTGCCTGCAGCACCCAGGCTTTGGAGGCTCCTCTCCATATCCAGAGATGGAAAAGTGTGAGGTTGAGTCTTGGGAGCTGCAATGAGGAGAGTAGGAGCGGGGAGGCAGTTTGCAAGCTCCTGATGTATGGCATAGCCAAAGCTGCTGTTTCAAATCTGCTCTATTCCTCCCTGCAGTCTTGTGAAGCCAAACTGGGGAAGCAAAACATCAGCACCAAGGAATGTGACTTGGGCCTCCTACACTGCAAGACCGCTTTGTAAAGCTCAGCCCAAACAGTTGCAGTTTCAGAGGTCCTGAAGAGGGACTTCTACCCTAAGGAAAACTTATCCTCAATGTCACCTAAAAGGGCACAAGTGAGTAACTCATTGGATATCATCAGATATCTCAATGAGACCATGAGTTCCCCATACTTTAAAGGTCACTAAAATGGCAGTGGGTTTTTCGGTGTGCATGAGTCTCAATGTAGGAGTAGAAGGGATGAAAGACAGACAGAGATCATCTACTTGGGTAGAACATCAGCCTCATTTTTAACTATAATGCAATAACTTCCTCTGCCTTTCTTTTCCAACTCCTACTACTATTAAAAAACCTTCTTTTAAATTGCAGGGGTGTTGAAATGCTTGTATGTGGTTGTATTTTACTGCTCCATCCTCCACTTGGGATGTCATTTCCACTGCAAAATGAAATAGGACTGATTCATTTTGCTGAAGGAACATGATTGATATGAGCCTGGATGGAGACTCATTCTCAATCAAGTGGAAATTCCTCACCAAGGTTGCCAGTCAAGTGAAAACCTCTTCAGCACACAATCATCAGTGTTACTACTCCTAAGCTTCTTGGGCTGGAGCCAGGAACAGTTTATGAGCAGCTTAGGATGACCCAGAAAACCAGAAGTGTTCTTACATCATCTTACCATTCAATTGTCTTTCCCTCTCACTTAAACCAGCTTCTTCACCACAGAGAGATCATGTTATTCTCTAGACTGGAGGTCTGATTAAGATGTGCTTTTTTACAGTGAGGCTGTCAGCCTTCCATGAACAAAGATCGTATGTGCAGCTTTTGCTGATATTTGCTTGCAATTTCTTGGTGACAAACCACACCTTGTTTATGAAGACAAACAGATGTCGTACCCACACAAAGCTGCTATGATACTCCAGGTTGAGATTTCTTTACATGGTGTTGGGGAAGTACCCAGGAAAAAAGGCATAAAACAAAGACTGTAGTCAGGAGGATTTCTAAGGAGACTTCTTCCAAAGGAAATGCTAAGGCCATACAGGGGAATAGGGGATAGTCCCACCTGGAATGTTAAAGCTGCTGAAGGGCTCATGTCTTCTGTTTTTTTAAGAAGAAAGGAGAAAGGAGAAAGGAGAAAGAAGAAGGAAGGAAGGAAGAAGGAAAAAGGAAAAAGAAAGAAGGCAGCTGTGAGAAGGTTTTTCAAGGCTGCAATTTTGTATTCAGGTATTGAAGACTGAGTCCAAATGGGTATGGTGGCAGCCACTGGATAACTTTATGCAGGATTCCTAGTTTTACATGCTCATTAACCCCAGTTATGCCAACTTCTCTTAAAGCAAAGCAAGTTAAACTTGTGATTTTGAATGAAGTGACATCCTTGTGCAGGAAAGATGGGAAATAGAAAGTGTCTTCTGTCACTAATCATTGCAGCAGTTTGGGCTACTTATTCACTAATACTCAGGCAAGATGCCCTGGTATTGTGGTTCCATTTAGACCCTTGATTAATGAACAAAATAGAATAGCATCAGGAGAAGAGGTAATTGAGCTGCACCCAGAGATGGTGCAGCAGAGGAGAGTGCTCTCCTGGGGTCAAACTGAGCCCACATCAAAGTCTTACTCTGGTTCAGGCAAATGGAGGAATTTAAAGTATCTCTCATCTCCCAGATCTCACTGGAGTGACCCACTTGGTCAGGGGGTGGCTGCACACTCACGCCTGGATTCAGAAATAAACATCATTTAGTCCCACAAAAAGCCAGAGGATTTAATAACCTAAAAGCCATCAACTTAAGCCTCAGTGCCCAAAAATTATCTATCTAGCTGTCTTTTGCCCAACTGGCTTGAAGCACTCACCTTATCCAAACTTAAGTAAGAAATCCAAGTCTGAGATCTTGCTATGACTGCAGTATGAACAAGAGTCTGCAGGGGTGGGCTCGTGCATCGACCAAAGGAGGTCTCTCTCCTTGGGATGGTACTTGTGGCACTGGAGAAGATGTTTTCCATGTACGTGTCTCAAAAATACCCCTTATGGATACAGTCCTAACCCCATAAATCCTGCTCACTTCCCCAAATATCCTCTTCAGTGCCTTTGAGATCTTGAATCTTGCTGCTTGAACAGTTTGGAAGGCCTTCCTCTCCTAAACTGCTTCATCATGTTAAGTATTAACATCAGCACTAAGTTGATTTCTGGGTTTTTAAGTTGAATAACCAACAAGACAGCAATTTGGTTCACCCTTGGCAGGTTTATAAATAGATTTCAAAGTTGAGGGTGTTTTTAAGCTATTCTTACAAGTTACAATCAGGAAAGGGAGGAGAGAAAAATCAGAAAGTGAATATCCCTTACAATGGCCCATGGTGGAGCTGCTTGGTACTGAACCAAGCTTGTATCAGCTCCCAAGGGTTGGCATGTGTTACTTGAAGGAGTTGCCAGTTTCTCTTCCGCAGTAGTAATTATGAAAGATACCAATCAGGGAACCTGTCAGTGAGTAATTACAGGAAATAGCATCTTCTGAGCGAGGTACCAAACTGAGCCCGTCTCCAGCAGTCCTCTTTGGTTCTGCCAAGTTAAATGGCGTCACAGCCAGATACAGTCAGCCTGGTGATGTCAATAATAAATGCCAATTCTTCCTCTGAATGTCTACAGAGTCCAAGAGCTTTCAGGTTCCCAGTTGTACAGATTTAGTGCCACTTCCTAATAACTTGAAAAGCATCTTGAGAGCAGAACACATTTCTCCATTACTGGATTTTCTCTCTTTTATACTGCCTAACACCAAAGAAGGGCGATTAACTACAGAGAATGAATTTTAATATAGTGCTGCAGCTCAGCCCCTTGCCAGTGCTCTGGAAGGTCAAAGGCCATATGTGTTCCCTGTGCAAAACAAACAATATTCACTAGTATAACTTCCATTTGGAGGGGTGGGGAGGAAGAAGGAAGTTCGAAGTACATGGAATAATGTTAATGCAGTAAGTTCTTTGACATGTGCTTTTGCCGTGAGGCCATAGGGACTTTACTACCTGCAGTTAGTTTTCCTAACAAAGACCACTGCTGCAGGGACACCAACAGCAGCTGAGAAGCTCAGAGAGCTGGATGTCACCACACAAGAAGACCACAGTGAAGAATGGCAGATGCTGGATATCCACAGAACTTCCAAGTGCTGCGGAACAGAGCAGGCACAGACTAAGGCAGACAGACTCCTTGTGCCATCTGCTGGCAGCCTGGCTTGTGGTGCATGAGGAGAGCGAGCAGGACTGCCAAGAGATGCTGGAATAGAAACTGCATGAACGGAAGACCTCCAATGTTTTACTCATGCTGTTAGGAACTTTTCCCACTTCTGCAGCATGGCATTCCCTGTTCCCAGGCAGTAAATTCTCTGCACCATCCCTGAGCATTCACTCTGTGGTCCTAAAGTCTGCCTAGTGACGAAAGCTGCACACTGAGATGGTTCCTGGAGATGCTCTATAAATACCTACAGAAATGAGGCATTTCTGAAATGTAGCTGCTGAGGCTGATTATTAATAAAGCAGAGCACACAGGTTTTGGTGCTCCTGTCTGCAGCACTTTATCTCCATACAGCAACTCCTGTTGTGCTGGAGCTCTCTCACAGTCAAGCTGGTCCCAGTGCACACCTGAGTCAAGACCATGAACAAGGTGGCCCTGGGACATAACCAGTCCCAAGGGCTACTGCTCAGCTAAAGCTCAGAATTGCACTAATGGAAGGATGGCAATTAAAAATGATAACAATAACAAGAAATAATGAGGAAGACAGGAGCTAAAGGTGAAGTGATTCCCTCCCTCTTTCCTCCTTCATGTGCATGTTTCCCATGCACACACACATTTTACACTCTGTGTCAAATCAACACTATCTGACCTTACCTCATTGCTACCACTTCACAGTAAGTCTTATTCACAGAGCTGATCACATCTGCTCTCACTGACAGCATCTTCTTTCCCAGCCACCTCCCAGTGATTGCCAAGGAGGAGGTGGAAACATTTGTTCTGTTTGAAAAGTGCAACCTTGAAGTAGGGCAGAGAGGCTGGATTAAAACAACAGATCGTTTATTGTCTTCAACTGAAGCATATGATACAGAGGAACTACACATAGGTTTCATTCATATAAAAAAAAAGAGCCCTTTATTTACACACGTGTTCGAAGTTGCCAGTGATGCCTAACGACATCTGTATTTTCTTTGTATTCTTGTTAGTTATTCCCACCTAGATGGAGCAAGCACTGGTCAGTAATGCTTAAAAAAACATATAAGAAGCTTTTGGGCAGGAAAAATAAGAAATATATTCTCTAAGAAACCAAATCCTTACAGGCATTTCACTGTAACAAACCCAGCAGAATACTTACAACCAGTCACTCACAAAAGGGAAAGTTTTCAGTACGGGCACAGCAGCCTCATCACTCTCAGCCTTTCTTTTATTTCCCCATCTATGTAAATATACCCTGGCTATGCACAAACTCAACATGTATGACAAAAAGGTAGAAATTTATTCAAAAGTAATTGTGCTTTTATTTATAAAAAAAAAAAAATTTACAATCAGACACTGTCCTGCTGTGTTTCCCAAGCATAGTTCTCTTCAAAATGACCAAAACTTAGCTTATTATTATCATTATTATTATTACTTCATCATTATATTAATAATATTAATCTTATGCTTAAGTTTAAAACCATACTGCTTTCCCCTTCCCATCCCCTCCTTCTTTGTAGTACTTGATATATATATAAAACCAGGCTTTCCAATGACCAATGAATTTCAATTCTAGCTAATAATAATAATAACGATAATTAATCATACACATTTCTGTGTGTAAAGTATGGCTGGTTCTAAAACAAACTACCAATGTACAAAGCTGTTCTCCCTCCCCTCCCCTGGGCCACCCAAGAGATAGACTGTGGAAGAACTTTATCCCAGAGGCTTTCTGAGAAAATAAGAATTAATAACCCAACCTACAACCCTTGAGATCGTTGTCTTTGGTGTGGAGGATGTTACTGGTGGGCAACTGGAGCCGTTCTGCTGGAAAAGCTGGGATGCTTAAGGCTTATTGTTTGGAATGCTACCGAAGCCTCTGTTGGGTCAAGGGGCACTGATGCTTTGGTACAAGTACCAGCTCCTCACACCCCACCACCCAGTGATGCTAGAGGATCTCCCCACACCCACACTCGATATCCCTCCCCCCATCACCTTGCCCATAGCCCCATTGCCACCTCCCGGGTTTTATGCTCGCTTTCGCCTTCCTTCCAGATTCCGGAAGCTGGAGGGTCTCAGCTTCATCTCTGCAAACTGGATGGAATATTCGTGGCCCTTCCAGTGGAACCAGTTAACACCCTGCAAAGAAAAAGATGAAGTGTGGGAGGTTACACGTTTGCTTCTTCTCCTGTTGTCAGTTTTTACTGCTCTTGTTTCAGACTGCAGGCTGTTTTGTGACTTGGGAACAGAGGCACAACAAATTGGAGGGGCTTTGGGAAGCACAGGGCTCTGGCCACCAGCATGCACAACCTGGTCAAACAAACCCATGTGCTGTCCCTGAGAGCTGTAGCTCTTTGCCTGGCTTTCATGGCAGGAAGAACATTCTGGTTTACATGTTGAAAACTACAATTGTTCCCTCTACACTTGGGATATTCCCTTGGAAAAGCATACAAAAACATCCCATGTTTCACCAGCTGACATTAAATTCCTGTTTTGGAAGCAACAGGCCAAATTCCCTATAATCCTTGGGTCTAGAGGGTAGGCTTGGTTGGTGCTCTGATGTCCTGCTAGATGAACCACGAGACATATCCATAATTGCAGTTCCCCTCCTCTTAATGCATTATGGAAGACTTTCAACACCAAACTCACCTGACTGTGGCTGTTATCACCATATCTGCCCATCAGATTGACTCGGTGACAATTCTTGTACCAGAATGCCCCCTTGTATGACAAAGCACAGTTGGTGATGGCAGAATCATTGTCCTTGTCAAAGGTGGAGAAGGACCTTCCATTATGGTAAGTCATGGAGTCACCTGGATGGGGAAGATGAAAGAAAGCAAGGTCAGTGTTTTGCCTACTTTAGATGATATGGGAGTGACAATTCTGCAGCAAATATTCCTCAACTCTTTAGGAATGTTTTTATGCAGCTCAGTTTCTGCAGTTCTTGCTGAGAGCTGGATTTTGGCTCTGTAGAGAAAGCAGTGTGGATGAAGAGACAAGGACTGAATCAAGACCAAAGGAGTCTTCTCACTTAGCTGGTCCATCCAGTAAAACTACCCATCTTCTTTAGCTGGAAACACAGCCAGAGAGCTGTCTGCCTACCGCTGACTTCCCACTCCCAGGGTCTGCGTGCCCATTTACAGATGGGTGCCATAGGAGCAGCTTTCAGTGTATGCCTGCAGCAGAGCTCTCATTCATACCTTAGTATCTGTCTTGCTCTATCCATAAATCTTAGACTTGAATGCTCAGGAAGAGAAAGTAATAAGACTGAATCCTACTGGCTGTAGCAGCTACTACTGCTCTGCACCAATGTGTTCGCCTCAAATAGACATTAATTCTACTAGTGCTGCATATCCTTTGTCTGTATCCCTATAGGCTGTGCATAAAGTCCATGTGATGGTTACACACATCTCTGTGGTCTGTTTTATGCCCCTAGCAGAATGAAAATATCCCCTATTAAGACATCCTGTGAAGTTGAATTTATTTCTTAATCCTTTAAAGCCCTGGTAAGGGCTGCAGGGTTTGCACCAGCATGATGACAAAAGGCATACAATTTGATTACAAATCATGTTATAGCAGGACATTGCTGCACATTCCACTGACAAGACAGGAGGCTGTGCCAAGCTATTATTAGCTGTATAAATGACAGTCAAGCATTGACCAAATGAGATAGCTGGCTTTTTAATATACTTGTTTATATTCTGTCATAACCATACCATAAAATGTGGCACCTAAATGACTGGAGGATTTAAAATGGAAACATAAAATACATTGATATATTCCTATTTTCAAGCACTTGACATACATAAAGTACCTGCTGTGATGCTCATCTGCAACATTCAGTTATCTTAAGCCAACTGGGAGGAAATTGCAAATCAGAAGGCAAAAATATTCCCCTCACCTGCTGTGCCACTGTAGCCATCCACTCTTAGGCGGTATCTGGTCTTGGAGTCTCCAACACTGAACCTGTCATAGACAGCATAAGCTGTCTCACCTTTGTCCTGCAGATCCACACGCAGCTCATACTGGCCCTGAGAAGTGATTTTGTGGAGGTTCTCCAGACCTGTGGGCATAAATGAACAATTCATTTTCTCCTGGTGTTTACTTCTCTACCATCATGTTATCCCATAAAAAGGTTACACTGGCCTGTTACACCAGAGCGTAAACACTGGTGAGGAAAGAGCTATTTTTGCTGTAGGGTAATGTTAGCACAAAACCAGATAGGTAAAAACAGGCTGACTGATCACAATAGCAGGTAGCACTTTAGGAAAAGCAAAGTTGTGCTGTGTGATCATTATTGTCTTTCATTTACAACCCAGTACAATGTAGCACAAGCATTGAAAAATTGTTTTTTACTTTGATTTTCCCCACTTTGCTGCTTTGAGTTGTATGCTTTTGTTGCTGGGGTGTCCTAGGAGTACAGGAAGAAGAAGGTTTGCAGTTGCTTCTCAGCTTAGCTTCTGGCTTCTTACAGAGCACCAGTGACCACTGATTTGGTATGTATGGTGAGCCAAGAACCATGACATCTATGAGCTGCAACTGGAGGGACTAGGCAACTGTAGGTCCATGCAACTAGGCATGGATCTGGCAATTTCAATCTCCCTTGCAGCATGCTCTCCCTAACCTCCTTTGCCCAGACTCTTGCCAACTAAATGGAGGGTTCAAAGTGGCTTCTAGTCTTCTGGGCTGTGTTCATGTTTTCTCTTTAAAATAGAAAAATTCTTGCCACTTACCTATCCAGAATTCATCCTTAGGATCTCCAAAACCAGCCACATAAGTCTTCCAGTTCCTGTAGAAATCTTCCTTTCCATTTTGACGCCTCAGGAACACCTACAACCACCACATGCAAGAAGTGTTATGGACAGACTGCCTTTGACAGAAAGGGATTAGCAATGTGTCTTTTACAAATGCAGAGCTTGGCATTGCTGCTCCCCTGCCTTTACCATCCAAAGCAGCAGTCTCACTGCAACTACTGAATGGTACCAAGACTGCTTTGCTTTTTTGAAATCTCTAATTTCTCTGTTGGGTTCCCGGGCTTCATGATGTGGCCTTTCTGCTTTTTTAACAGCCCATTGCTGCTCTATATTTCTCAGCCAAGACTTTCTACATGCCCTAGTCCCCTAGCCATGTATTTTTCCAGCTCCTTCTTCCCTTCTGTTCCTCAGGTCCCTCTGGCATGTTTGGATTTGAGGAGGTCAGTACAGAGAGCTGGCATTTTTATTGCCGTTCATTTGTTGCCTGGGTGGGATGTGTTCCTTGTATAATGGCCTGGGAAGCCTGGCAGGCCATCACGCCACATGGCTGCTGAACAAATACTTCTCTGGCCTGTGCTTTAACCTCCTCCACTGCTTTCCTCATTCAAATACAGTCAGTCCACTCTCCTCTCACCTAATTAGCTCTTTAGAAGGCATGTATCTGATCTAAGGTGGTCATTTCAGCACCCCTAATTGCCGGTGGAAGGAGGTCAGTGCTTTTGCTAGTACTGAAACCACTGATGTGACCCATTCTGTGGAGACACCTCTCTTTCCTCCAACTACAGGAACATCTGGTAACCTTGTTCTAGGCATTCACGTGTCCTACCCAAGATTAAATTCCCCAAATTTATAGACAAGTCAGCCCTACTCTGACAATAAAGCACTATGAGGGATCCCTTAGATGAGCAGGTATAGGGTCTGCTACCCATGCTCTTAGCACAGGCAGAGGCATGTAAATATGGTGTGGGCCCTCTCTCTGTTACTCACAATCCATCCACCACCATCCTTGCCCATGTCACAGAAGACTTGCAGAGGCTGAGCCTTGTCCCCATTCAGGTAAATTGTGTAGAGCCCAGAGGTGGTTTCTCCATTCAGGAGAGCCTGGGAGCAGTCTTTAGGGTAAGGATAGAGAAGACCAGCTGCACACATACACAAAGAGAGAAAGCAGTCCTTAGGAAATCAGCAATTACAAGGTACTTGTTGAATACAGATGACTCATGAAAATCTGTTGGTCAATGGCACAGCCAGGTATAGAGCCCAGGAATGGGCTTGTAATTCCTCTCCTACATACAAAAGATTCACAGTCAACAGCAGATGATGTAAATCTTTCTTTTGAATATGCTTTTGCACATCTGCCTGCACTTTTGGAAGTACTGTGAATGCAGATAACTACTCCTGCTATGATAGGAGTTCATCCTCCAGCTAAGTATTTAAATGGCATGAGCAACTTTTGGGTAAAACCAAATCTACCAACATCTCATTATACGACAGAAATAGGAGGGGGAAATACAAACACAGGACTACAACCAAAAATAAATTGGAAATATTTTGCTAGCAAGTACAATATTAAATGTTATAAATTGAGGCTTTTAAAAACGAAAGCAAACAATAACAGTTGAAAGTACAGGGGAATGTTGTTAAGCATTTCTTTCTGACAACAATATAATAGGATCATCGCAGTCAGAACAATTTCAACCCCTAAAAAGCTTTTCTTCTTTTCTTTTTAAGTTCACTTGGGCTATTAACTTTTTCAGCCGGTGGTCTAATTAAGTGGTGTTCTAGGTGTATCCACAGTAGAGTGTTTGACTGTGGCTGCTCACGGAGCAGCTATTGCTCCCTTTCCAGTGTGATACTCATCCCTGTCTGTGCCTCAGCTACAGAGAATTTGCATCAGCTTTGAGATTTCGTGAAAAGCATCCTTCTTCAGGGTGCTTTTTCAGTATTTCCTCTCACTAAATAGCACACAAATGTGCATTTAGAATTAAGGCCAGACTTAAGTATCTGCCTGACTGAGGCTGCCTTCACATTCATATGAGTGAAACCACCCCATTCAGTCCTGCTTATGGTCAATTTGCTAAATATCACTTAAATACACCCAGATTTCATTCTTCTCTTATTTCTGGATGTGGATTGTCACCTATTCCTTAGGGACTGTAGTGGTAGGACAAGGGGTAATGGGTTCAAACTTAAACAGGGGAAGTTTAGACTAGGTATAAGGAAGAAGTTCTTTACAGTGAGGGTGGTGAAGCACTGGAATGGGTTGCCCAGGGAGGTTGTGGATGCTCCATCCCTGGCGGTGTTCAAGGCCAGGTTGGACAGAGCCTTGAACCACGTGGTTTAGGGCAATGTGTCCCTGCCCATGGCAGGGGGGTTGGAACTAGATGATCTTAAGGTCCTTTCCAACCCTTACGATTCTATGATTCTATGATTCTATTGGTGGAGTTCATCCTGCTCCATCCAAGGAGTGACTGTGAGCAGACTTGGGGCTGTGTGATCTTTATTAGCACTTCTGTATGTCCTCTGGCTGAAGTTGGCACAAGCAGCAGAAAGGAGAATGGAAACAGCTGAAGGTCCTTCCTGAAAGGCTGCAAACTGTGAAAAGTGTGACTAATGACAGGCAAGGTTTCACAGTTAATACTGAACAACATCTTTTTGAATGTCAGCTGTAAAGTGACCTTCAGAGAACCCAATCTATTCTTGCATTCAGCTCACTGCAGAGGTGTCCTGCCAGAGCTGGAACAGACGTGCCATGTGGCTTTGTGAAAACTGATCTCAGAAAAAGGAGAAAAAAATCTGCCCTAAAATTCGCCTCCTTGGACTGAACTGATTTGTGTTGTGTCTGTGCGTGTGGCTTGCTTCATTTCAGCTCAAAACACTGATTTTTTTAACAGCTTGCTATGCATTCAATACAGAGGCAAATCAGAGTGTCAATTATTTGGATTTTAGAGTCATGTTCCTTTTGATATTTTACACAGGATGTTTCCTCAGTCTGAGGACAATAGAGGTGGTGTGGATGGATGTAAAGAAAAGAATTTCATCCTGCCAGTGAGGAAAGCCAATGACATGACAGCTTGAAGGGAACAGGGACTTTTGCACAGACATTACAAGCAAATGAAGTGCATACTGACAATTGGATTGAAAATCTTCTGTGAGGTCTATGTTTGCTTATTGCAAAGCTCTGCTCATGTATTATTCCCACTGTGCATGTGCTCTAATGATGTCCTTACTTGTGGTGAAAATCGTCTGGATCGTTTTGCTCTTCAGGGATCCATTCAGCGCCTGGAGTCTCACTGTGTACTGGGTAGATGGGCTCAGCTCTGTCAGGCTGTAGGAAGTAGTCTCAGGGTTTAGGATGACTTCCTACGGGGAGGTGAAAAAATGCAGGAAAATCTCAGTGAGAAAATCATAATGACTGGTACTGTTACGTATTTTAGTTTGACACATTATTTTTTGTGGTAATTATTTAGGGTCATTTTAACCATTTAAATTATTTAATACAAAAATTCTATTTCTCTAAGATTTGTGTCGAGCTCACTTTCTTCAGAAGTTGACTTGAAATAAATGTTTACCATCAGAATGTGTAAGCTGTGTAGTTTAAAAGCAAGTCAGCATAAATGTCTGCATGCCTTGTATAGATGTCTGTGAAACTCACAAAAAATAGAGAAGAATCACCCTTTAGGACAAAGAAATATTATACTCCAGTCTTTGAAAGGCTGTTTTTCTGTGGCTTTAAAAGACTTTAAGTCTGCTTAAGGAATTTGCCTTCTCGAAAATCAGAACCCTTCTTGATGTACCAGGTTGGGCATCCAAAATTGTCTGTCATTTTTGCTGGGATTCACCTCATTCATATTTAAGCATCTACTGTAATCTAGTTATGTACGAACATAATACAACTATTGGAGAGCAAAAGGCTCTTTCAACGGTGATTCATCCCGCCTTAGAGATCTCACTTGCACAGGAATGCATTCTCCTGAGATTAGAAACAGGAAACACATTCTTTGGGAGGTGTGAGTTTATTCCATGATACTGATTTGGATTAAGGCAGAATAGTTGCTTGTGCTTTTATCTGTATTGTGGAGAGATAACTGTCAAAAGTCAGGCTGCAATTGATCTTCTGTTTCAGGATATAACATACAAAAGTACTTAAGCAGGTTTTAAATGCATTTGTGTTCAAGCTAGCACTGAAACAGGTACTTAGCATTTTACCATGTTTAATTTAAGGCACATGACTATGTTCTATTGCTGGACACTTCAGGGCAGCCTTACTGCCCCATTTTGAGGCACAGTTCTTTTGGTTTGGTTACAAATGCAATACCTTGACTCTGCCATCAATGGACTCATAGATCAGGAGATAGCCAGTGACAGGAGCACGTGGAGGCCTCCAAGTTATCACAGCTGTTTCTGACTGAACCTCAGCAGTACTTAAATCTCTCGGAGCGTCCAGTCCTGAAGGAGACAATAGATCAATTACAGTCACATCTATATGGAGTTTAGTACACAGGCTATCTTATGGGCATTATATTAAAACAGGTCAGGAAAGCAAACTTTTTCTCCACAGAAATTTGAAATTGAAAAACACTTCAAGATAAATTTTGTGACAAAAAAGTAATTTCTCCATTGAAGGTTTTAAAATAAAGGTATTTACTTTATCCAAGTTAAAATATTGGCTTGTCTCAGGCACTTTAGTTTATAAGCAGCTGCATTGAAATGTTTTTTGAAACAATATTGTGCCTTTTATTATTTCCCACAAGACAGATCAATATTTACACATTCCCAGGAAAAAACTCTGGTTCTGATGATGCCTCTTTTGAATAGGAAAACTTTCCATACTTGGTCTGGCTACAGCTTCCCTTCTCCACTGTAATTATAATGCTGAATTTGTATGGCTTAGCTCTTGGCTCTCTAGTTAACACCCTGGGACCAGTCAAGAAAATGAGAGTTTTCCATGATTTCATTGATACTCATGGAAAGCCATAGTATGAAACCAACTGGATATCTTCAGCATTGGTACCCCCAGGTTTGGACCCCCAAAGAAGTCCTGCTTTGTGTAAGACTCTGTAGAACTGATGGCAGAAAACCACCATTTGGATCACACCTGTCTTCCACCAGAGAAAATTTGGTGAAAATACTATTAAAATCCAGGTTTCTAATAAAAAAAGCACAATGTGCTGGCTGACTTTCAGGTATTTGAGAAATGTAAGCCCAGTGGGACTAGAAGAGATGGCAGGTCTCCCCACAGTGAGGTGGGACACAGCACCTGTAGTAAACCGGGTGGAGAGGGTCTCACTCTTCTGTGTGTCCTTCAGTGCATGGACACTCAGCGTATACTCAGTTGCAGGTTGAAGGCCCTTCAGGTCATACTCCACAGTGTTTCCTGATACCATCTGAGTAACTTCTGGTTCTAAGAAGAGAACACAAAAGAGAACAGGTCCCAGCATTATTTGCTCATGTCATGATGTGCTCAACCCCATGCTCCACTCTGATGTTTTTCTTACTAGCTGCAAGCAAGGTCAAAACTGTAAAAGCCCAGAGCGCATCTCTCTGTTCATACCTATACTGAATATGAATTAATACTAGAGTCCTTTATCTAAAAGTATTAGCACTCTCTAGTGTTCATATGAATAATAACACCAACTTTTCATTCCAAGATTCGCTTTTCTCTGTTCATGTCTGAATTGGGAATGTTTAACTAACAGCAGAATTTCTAAAGTGCTTCCAGCAAGGAAGCATCTCCTTCAAATAACACCCCCAGCCATCTTCCTGGTGTCACACTGCTGCACCCATTTCTAAGACGGTCTCAAGACTGCAATGCTGTCAGCTCCCTGACCCATCACTAACTCTTCTTACCATCCTCAGAAGTATAGGAGACTATGTAATTATCCACAGCAGCAATTGCTGGCTGCCAGGTTGCCAGAGCCTCAGAGTCTGTGATGTTCACCACTATTAGGCCTGACGGGCTGTCCAGAGCTGCAAGAAAGAGAATAACAGATTCAGAGAATTTGACAAACATTCTTCAGCTCTGTGCAATGGTCTGTTGAAAATATATGGCATAAAATGTGCAAACAGTGCTGCTTGATGCAGCTTTTATGATCCCCTTCAGAATAATGGAGCTCCGCAGAAAAGACGTCAGTGCCTATAAAGAGACATCAAATGCCTCTACTGGAAGGGGAGGTCAATGCTTGAAAAGATTCAACACCGGGAACAGACATCACTATATTCTCAGATCAGTCTTGATATGATCAATCTTAATGGCTGTGTCAGAGGTGACATATTTCTCTCAACACCCTCCAATCTCACTGCTTTTTGGAGCAAACTCAGGAGACGGAGCTGGAAAAAATAACTAATGTAATGGCAACTGATAGCCACTGTGACCTTCCACCAGCTTGCCCTGCATGTTTAAAAATAAACCAATCAAAAAGCTAGCAACCATCCAAAATCCCCACACATCCTGCCTTACTGCCTCATGGGACTCTATTTTGCACACAAGTTTATGTTTTCCCTGAATTGGGATAGATATCTGCCTCCAGTACAGCTGGAATGGGCTATAAATTTCATGATATCAAGGAGAGTAGTGATAGGACAAGGGGTGATGTGTTTAAACAGGGGAAGTTCAGGAGAGATATAAGGAAGTAGTTCTTTACTATGAGGGTGGTGAGGCACTGGAACAGGTTGCCCAAAGAAGTGATAAATGCTCCATCCCTGGCAGTGTTCAAGGCCAGTTTGGATGGAGGCTTGGGTGACATGGTCCAGTGTGAGGTGTCCCTGCCTGTGGCAGGGGGTTGGAAATTAAGAATCTTAAGATTCTTTCCAACCCAAACCATTCTATGATTCTATGATTCTATGATTCTATATTATCCAATACTCAGCATCTTGTTTCTTGCCTTAGTTCTCTGAATATCTATTATCCCCCACAAAAAAAGAATGAATGAATGAGACAGCAGGATGGGGTCAGCAGGAGCATGGTGGACCCTCATTTCCTGCAGGGATATTTAAAGCTGTATTGAAGAAAAACTAGAAGAGAGACTGTTTTTATGCTTAGAACAGTCTGGAACCTGGGAGATACGGAGTTTGAGTGCACAATGAAACTGGTCTGAACTGCTCAGCTGAGCTGGCCCTTCGCTACCTCATCTGTAAAATGGTATTAATTAAACTGTTCCTTTTTTTCTGATGTATTAGGACTGTAAATACATGAATGGTCTCTGTCTCACTGCAAGTTGGTTCAGCCATTAGCAAATGGGAGCCTAATCAAACTTACAAGTTCTGGACTCATCTGAAATACAAAGACAAAGAAAGACTGGCCAAAAATCTTCCTACAGTTTGTGTGGACAGCAAAAATGGGATCTCAGTGGGTCTACAGCTCCAGTTTCTGAGTCTTTCCTACAGCACAGACAATGTGTTTGAAACCCTCCCATTTCCTCTTTATATAATCACCTGTTTTCAGAATGCCAGAGATGGGTTCACTCTCTTCAAAGCCTTTCACAGAGATGATACTAACATTGTAGTCTACACCTGGGACTAACTTCACCAACTTGGTCCTTGTCTTGCTTCCATCAACTGTAACAACATTTGGAGTACCTAGGAGGAAGCCAAATGCCAAGGGATTAGTGACACAATACTCCAGTAAATGCTAGAAGGATGTGTTCCAAGTTAAAGACATTATGACCAACATAGATGTACTTGTGCAGGAGGAGGTGAATTTTCTCCAGTTAGTTACAATCACCAGTGTCAAAGGGCAGCCTCAGGAAAAAGTATTGCTGCCGTGACACCTATCTCTGAGACATTGGTTTGGTTCATTCCTAGTGTATGCCAACAGTAAGAAAAAAATCATCATTTCTATTCAGAAAAATCTCATTTTACAAATGAGATATAAGGTGAAAACACAGCACTTTGTACATGGAAGTTCTTACACCTGTGAGGACAGGACTTGCAGTTTAGATCTGCTTTATTTCTGGTAAGGGCTGGAAGTTTCTTCTTCACCCATCTCATTTCAAACCAAGATGTAGTATATGTTATTTTAAGAGGTGCTGCATATGTGGGTGAGGACACAGAATATATATTTGTTTCATATTCTCAATTTATTCCAGGAAGCCACTTAGACAAGTGCCTAACTTTATGTCTGTGGATTGCTCCTTTTCCTTTGTGGTACCACTATATATTTAAAGTTACATGCGTGCTTACATACTACATCGTCTAAAGGCCTATATCTTTTCTTGTCTGAGTCAACAGCAAGTCTTTTATGGTCCTGATGTCTGCAGTGTTTGCTCCTTAGCTATTTCCTTTCAGAGATGCCCCTAAGTTATGCTAAAAATCTGTTTAAGTATGGGAAGTTTTTTAAGCTGAACACTAAAACAGCGGTATAATGGCTGGAAAAAAACATCATTGGGGAGTACTAAGAAGAATCACTGCCTTGGAAAACTATTATAACCATGGATTACAATTATTATTTCCAAGGGCCATCTTTTCAGATATGCTTATCTCCTAAGGTGCCTACAAAATAATGAGACAGTTTGGAAATAAAGCCTTACTTCGGAGGCTCAGCAGGAATAGAGAGTTTTGTGAACATGGCCCTATTAGGGGTACAGTCACCCAGCATCTAGATCTGAGCAGACTTACAAGTTTTGCCCATGAGATGTGGGACACTGTGTTCAGACGGAGGTTGACTGCTGGGACTGTGTATGCACACACATGGTCCTGGTCAGCAGGTTGCAGAAAAAAGAGATTTAAGATCACCTGGAGCTGCTCTGAGAGATGGATATCAACAGAACAAACCCTTTCTGCTCTCCCTTTACCATTTCCCTCCCTGTCCCTCCTCCCAGTTCTCACCTCCTGTGACAGGGACATAGGAGATGCGGTAGCTCTCCACACGGGTGCGAGGGGGCGTCCAGCTGACTGTGGCAGAGTTTTCCGTGACGTCAGAGAAAGAAATTCCCTTGGGAGATCCAACAACTGTCAACGGAGAAAAGAGAACAAACACACCACATAGAAAGAAAAGTTAAATCATTTGCTTATCAGTCCTTAGTGCTGGAACACTGATTTGCCTTATCCCTCTATCCCAAGAGCTGATACTATCAATATTCTGTCCTGAACAACACTAATGAAGGGAGTACCAAACAATTAATGGTTTTATCACACACTGACAGCAACTATCCATGTGGTCCAAGTTCTCCTTTTTCAGTAACATTACAGTAGTGCATAGCTTAAAAATACCCCAGACATATGCCTACATATCATGTACATACAAGTAACAGAGATTTCAGTGTGATAGAAGAGTATGGAAGAATACTTACAGAAATGCCATTGCACTACCCAGGAATCATTGTATTTATATTTTTTCCAGCCCAGTTTCCCTTGGATGATTTTTAGACATTCCATTGGGTCTCAGAGCCCTGTCTGTGACACACAGCCCTTAGCAGTGGAGAGATCTCTCTACCTGAGCATAAAGTTTCTGCTCTATGATGCCTAAAAAAGACCAGGACTCTGGTGCAGGAGTTCGTTAAGGGTCCATTCTCTCCAGCACTGACTGGCTATAGCTTCTGTTGGCTTCAAACTAGAAGTGACAAGATTTTCTTCTTCGAATCTCTATCCGAGACCATGATTTTCTTAGGTACATTTAAGCACATCCGTCCAGAGGACATCCAAGTACAACCATCATGAGGAAGGCACTTTGTGGTTCCACTGCAGCTCTTTGTCATACAACACAGCCTCTCCCTGCATAAACCTGAGCACTATATTGCCCATCTAAATTAGATCAGCAAGCTGGGCAAACACAGCCCAAGTTTGCCAAAATGTCCCAACCTGAATATGCAAACCAACACTTAACTGTGAATCATTCCAGTTTAAGGCTTAATTCAGCTACTGTAAAACAAGTATGGAAAGGGCTTCTGGAAGGACATGGTAAAGAGCCCTGCCACTTCAAAGTTCACCTTGGGCATCTTGTTTCCAGTCTGCTCTTTTGACTGCAACCAAAACAACCCTGACAGTTGTGAAAAAAACTAAACAGCCCACACAGAGTAGGTCATTAAGCACAGAGGGGATATCAAGCCACATTAAGAGCTGTCGAGACAGCTTGAGAGCAGGGGCAAGGGGTAAGAGGAGAAAAAAAGTGACTGGGCTTGAAATAGCTTGGAAAGAACGTGTCTGTGGGCAAGGAGTCAAAGGGCTGTTTGTTCCATGTGTACCCAAAGCTCTAGCAGCAAGGCACTAAATCAAGAGAAAGGCAAGGAAAGAAAAACAACGGAGCTCTCAAGAGAAATGTAAATTACTCATCTGGACCTCATGAGACGTGTTGAGTTTGAGGGGTTTGTTCTCATGGCAAAGCCGAAAAAAGGAAAGAATTAAAGATAACTAAGAAAGTAAGGTGGGGCTAGTAAAAGTACATGGCACATGAAATTGCTACTGATTTAGGTACAGTCTGAAGGAAACAGAGGAGCGTAAAGTGAAACTGGGAAAGAGAGAGAAGTGAAAATCACATTGATTTCACTTCACATTGTAGGTGCACTTTGTGACTGGTGAAAAGTGCTCGTGATGACTCTGGAGACCAAAGAGATGAACCAGGACTCAATTTTCATAGACATGGTGAATTGTAGCCTTTCCCAGAAAATAAAGTACCCAATCCATCCCATTTGGATTCTGCTGTGCACACTTCTTTGGGTGTAACGCTTGTTTTCTGTAGCAGGTAAACTGTATAACAAACAGTAGTAAGAAAAACCTTGACTATTTGAGAGTTTCACATCCCCAAGCGCCACAACTGCAGGTACTTTCCTGGGAGCAAACCTGGCAAAGGAAGTACAGCGAACAATGACAGCAAGCATCAGTCCTGGCATGAGTCCCAGACATGTAAGAGTAGTACTTTTGAGCACAGGGAAATTAAAACGCAGCAAATGAAACCTTCTTCTGGAGGTACCTGAAAGCCAAAATTAAGCAGGCATAAAAATGGCCAGCATGCTTCTGTCTTGTCACTCACAAAACCCCAGCTCGTCTGTTGGGCAGATACAGGTAATGGGCATTATCCTCCAGCGTTATTCCCAATGAGCTGTTTGAGAGACAGAGAACTTCCCTGTGAGGTTGCTGAAGCACCCATGAAATCTGAGTAGCAGCTATTCTTTGGGGATTTTTTTCCAGGAACTTGTTCTTCCATTCCTAACAGACTATAGGAGTATGTTCTTCTCCTAGGCAACAGGAAGCATCAGGTGACATTTATCATGTATAAAGAGCATGTGAAGTATCTGGTGATCTTCTCAGCTGAAAAATGCTTCATGGTGTGGCAAAACACCATTAGAAGAAGAGAAAAGCAGCAGCATAAGACCCACATTTCCTACCAAGGACACGAAGTGGCACGTAGCCAGGTTGTGGTCCCCAGTGAGGGCTGAACTGCACCTTAACAAACATTATACAAATGAATTTCCAAAAGACACCAACCGTCTCTCTGAAAGCAGCAGTGGACAAACTCCCTTGTGCCAGCTTGATTAGACACTGCAGATCTGCACAATGCTGCCTTGCAGTACAGTGTTTTTATAATTAATGACTTCTATCACAGCAGAAGTTATGAGGGTAAAATAACAGATAAATGCAGAGTAGGGTACCATCATCACCACAAAGAAGATAACCTTTTAACAACATTATTAGCAGGATCTGGGGGAAAACTGCTGTTCACTCATGTGTATTCACATATAAGTAAATAATGGAGGAAGAACTACTTGTGATGGGTGTGGGAAGATTGCTTGGACCCAATCCCTGAAGACAACATCTGTGTGTACAAGGGCACATGCCCAGGTGGGGAAAAAGGGAGAAACTGGGAGTGGTAAATACAGAGAAGGATTTTCAATCTACATTCTTTTTCTGCCTTCATTTCCAGGTAGTGTTTGGTTTAGGTTTGCTGCTCTGTTTGCTAGCTTTGTTCCAAATGTTATTTTACTATCATCTCCTCTACTAAACCTAAAGACTTTCTAGCTAATTTGTTCCTTGTAACTTGTATACAGGCCAGAATAAAGCAAGGCTGAATATAAGCCTGTGTGAGCTACACCCTTCAGGGACAGAAATATTTCTTTGCCATCAGACTGGAGATGCTATAAATATACATACGTTTGTGTAATAATCCACTCCTAAGAACAGAAATCAGTTAGATGTCTTGGTGGCCCAGCTTCCCAATGTGGTGTAACCTGCAGTTCAGATTATTTAGCTGGATTTTTGTGGCTCCAGCTCTATTATCAATTATCCACAGGCTATTTACATCTGACAAACATCTTCTGGGCTATTGGCTTCAGTAGCTGACATGTGCTAAATCTTCCTGAAAGAAGTGAAGAATGTAGTCATGAGGAAAATGGGAACTCTTAGTGGTTCACCATAAATATCCTGGAAGTCAGTGAAAATAGGGACATGTTGCTAACAAGTGCAGCTGACTTTAAGCATCCCTCTCCATTATGAGACAATCCACATGAGCCTGGAGAATGGTGGCTTGTGACGGATGCATGTTCTGCTTCATATAAATGTCTGGGTGAGGGTAAATATGCCCTTGCTGTTTATTCAAGGGATGTGATGGCAATCAATCAGTGGAGCTGGTCAGAAATGTGTTTTTCCATGCTAACAACTGGCACTACAGACATTAGTGTGAATCATGAGTCCATGGTGTTTCAGGAGAAGCTGTTCAGCGCTGAGTTACTGTTGTCTGGAGTACACTGCTACGACTGGGCAAATGCCTCTTTTATGCATTTCTCTTGGCTTTCTCACACACTGAACTCACCTGGTCCCTTCTGATTCCCCTCATGAAACTAGGTGGACTTGAAATTACTGTGTTTTCATAGCAGAAAGCTCAACATTTTTGAGAGACTGAATGTGGGTCGTTGCTTCATTTGCTTTGGATTTAAATGTTTCCAAATGAAACCATGATTTTGGTGGGAAAAAAAAGAAAAGCTTCATTCAAAAGTACCAAAATGAAATCCTTCAAATTATGAACCTTTTCTTTGTTTAAATTAAGCTAAAGATTTCAACCTAAGCCTCGAGAACTTTTTACTTGACTCATATCTGCATATATTCATAGAAAAATAACGGAAGGAGAAAATATTCCCATTACAAAAGCAAAAATGTCTTTCTCCCTGACACTGAGAATATGAAGCTCTGTTCTGGTGGAGATTTTTCAGAAACACAAATAGGTTTAGGCTAACTTCATACAGAAGCCGTTTGCAGTTATGTTTACAATGTTTCTTCATTCTCATCAGGGTTTCTGACACACAAGAATGAGAATATATAACAACTTCTGCTGAGGGAGTTCAAAGCTTTGATTTTGCAAGAAACTCAAGTTGATTTTGAATAATCGAGCACATGTTGCTCCTGGTAAGATCTAAGTTAATGGTGCTTAGTCCTTCACTGATGAAGCCATAAATAAAATTCTTAATAGCTCTGGTAAATTTGTTTTGTCATACCTCTTTTCTAAGGAGGTAAAGTGTTGTGCAGTGCCAATATGTAATCAGTGTCAGGAATCACAGGAAAAGGTTGATACAGAGACAATATTTCTGTCCCTCAGAGCCTATGCTTTAATTGTTATAATCTGCTACCTAATTCCAGATAATAAAAGTAATTAAATCAAACCATATTAAAAAGTAATTAAATCAAACCATATTAAATAGACAGTGATGAAGCTAAGGAATCTAAGATGATTGATTATAAGTAACTACACCACACTGAACCAGTAACTTGGATAAGGGACATGCAGGAGGCAGTTTGTAATGCCTTAAGCAGGTTATGAAAAGGAGAGATGCTGAAAGAAATAGGCACAAACGTGTTATGTTTTTCCTACTGTAAAGACAATACCTGTGGTTGCTATTGCATTTATGGGTTGGGAACGTCGTCCACTGCTAATTCCATAGAGCTCAATCTCATATTCAGTACCCTCTTTCAGCCCTGTTATATCCTGGGTGCGCTCATGGCCTGGCACTATTAGTTCCAGTGGATCAGATTTCCTTTTGGTATCCCTTATTTTGAGAACAAAACTGGTGAAAACCCCATCATCTGCAGTCCAGGACAGACGGAAGCCATCTGGAGTAGCATCTGAAACCAGAAGGTTGTCGACCTCGGGTTCTGCTTCTAAAAAAGGAGAAGATAACAGTAGCGAAAAGAAATGACTTTTTAATCAGTTCATTAGAGACCCGTTTAAGGTCTGGCTATAGCACACTGCAAGAATCCAACCATAGCTCAAAGAAAGGGAAACAATCTGCCAGCTATTGAAAAAAAATCAAGTAAAAAGACTGTTAGCGTTATACACATACTGGAGAAGATACATGTGAGTGTGTGCAGGCTCATTCCAACTTCCACTCCAATAGCAAATCCACTGCATGGACATACACCATTTGCCTCTGACATGCAAAGTTACACATGCTAATAGCAAGTTTCAGGTGCATTTCTCCCTTGATAGCTCTGTGAAACCTTCATGTATAATAAACCCAAGTTCTTGCTATAGAAGGCATGCCTGAATATTGTCAGGTCTCTCTCTGTTAGGAGGACAATACAGAAGCCACTTCAAAGAGTCTTTTACTTCATGCGAACCCCTTATTTCATGCACTTCTGACATCTGTGATGCTTCAGAGCAGATGGACCCTTTACTTCAATATTAAACAAACGCTGAAGCAGCAAGGGGAATCATGAAAACTCATATCCCTTAAACCACACACTTAAATCCAAATGCAAGACTGTCTTTAGTGAAAGAACCCATTCAAGAGGATCCCAGGAGCTGTAAGTTATTTATTACCTGCAAAATATCTTTAGCTCAGTATGGTCAAGCATCATTACCTAGAGAAATGCTACTGGAGTGGTTACTGTCTTACAGCATCTCCAAAGCACTTCTTTCTTCCACAGAAGAATGCCCAATGAGGTAACCCCCAGCTTTACTACTGCATAGACAGTGTCATGCAGATGCGACTGGATGGTTATGGGGCTAGAGAATCAGTCTGCAATGATTTTTCAAGAAAGCTCAAATGTTGCTGGAAAACCACAGTTACGATGAGGGTGAACACGTGAGCTTCTGGAGAGAACTGCCAGCCAACTTTACAGGTGGCGCTGATCACACTTGATGGTCTTTGGGTGGAACCCACACAGAAAGTGATAGAACAGAGGCCATGGGCAAGAAATTCATGGCTCTTTCTGAAGGTCCTGATGGTTGCAAGTTGTAGAATGCTGATGTGCCCAGCAGCTATTAACAAGATGAGCTCCCACATGCAGCCTTTTTTCTTGAAAGACTTCAGTTAGAAGAACCTGCATGACCACACCAGAAACTTTCACCCCTCAACCCACAACATGCGCCTCTACAGGATCCCTTGTAAAGGGAAAAGAGAAACATCAAGTCAAAAGGAACAGAATTTCATTGGTGAACCTATCGATCACGCGGAGTTATGTGTAGCCAGGATGCAGCAAAAGACGCAAAAGCCAAGGTTTGCTTTGCAAATGGATTGCATGAGACATCTTCCATGTGAGAAGAAAAGCAAGAAAAAAAGGATGGAAGAGAACAATTTTTTCACATTAAAATACCTGTAACAGCCACAGTGCTTAGGGGCTTTGTTTGGTGCCCCTTGGCAAAACCATAAAGCATAACCTCATAGCCAATGCCAGTTATAAGGCCTTTAAGCTTCAGTTGCCGCTCGGCTCCCGTAAGGAGAAACTCCTGTGGGTCCAGCAGCTTGCCAGAATCCACCACGACTACTAGAAAGTTGTCAAAGGCATTCTCCGATGCCATCCACGACACTGTGAACCCATAAGGGTTAATATCAGAGACAGTTAGGTTTTCCAGTGGGGGCATGGCCTCTGAAAGAAGGGAAGGTGCAAAAACACACACAAAAAAGAAGCGAAAAACATTGCAAATTAGAAAGTGTCACAGATTACACCAAACATAAATCACATTTTCCCCCAAAGTATGGA
This sequence comes from Strigops habroptila, assembly GCF_004027225.2. Lineage (NCBI taxonomy): Eukaryota > Metazoa > Chordata > Aves > Psittaciformes > Psittacidae > Strigops > Strigops habroptila. The sequence continues at coordinate 9,007,680 of NC_044291.2, read as the reverse complement.
TTTAATAGAAGTGCATAGCCAGGACCACAAGGCCAGGATTTTCAATGGAGCCTCCAGAAGTCAGGTGCGTAATTTTCATCAAGGGTGTCTCAGCACCGTCAATTCACAAGCTCCGTTGAAATTCCTTCCAAGATCACTGCATAAGCACATTTCTTCTGTTGCACATGCACTGTAAGACAGTTATAACCAAAACTGGCTTAGAAATGCTATGCATAAAGCTTTCATTTCCTTCCACTTGTCTCCATCATTGCTGTTTTAGGGACAAAGCCTCAACTTTGGCATTCATAGTTCCTGTATTTTGCTTCTTTATCTCTCTACTTCACATGAATATCTCCAGCTTTTCATTTCAGTGGTGGAGGGGTCAGAGTTGCCAGAAGCAGGGCATTAATCAGTCAGGGTCATAGCCAGTGCAAGCACTAAATATTTTGGGGTTCACAGGGGACAGGAGAGAAGCCAGAGTTTGCACCGGCTAAGGGCAGGGGTTAATGATGGCAGAACAGAGCTAACATGTCCAAAGACCTTCACAGGCAGCTGCTAGCGTGGTCTGTTGACAACTTAAAGAAATTCCAGTGAGCGGTCTTTTTGTTTTTCACATGGGCATGACATTTGTCAAAGTTTAGAAGCTGGGGATCAGCTCCTCAAAACTTTCCTACCAAGTTGCTGAAAAATCAAGTAAAATAAAGAGGCCAAATTCTCACAAGATGTATTTTGTTCACTCAAAGTCTGACAAGTCAGATAGGAAGATCAACTGGCTCTGCTAAGCCCTGGTCTTGATCCTGGATCCAAGGCATTACTAGTATTTCTCTACATTATTAATCAAACCTTGATGTGTTGGCACAGAGGCTAAACTCATCTCATCTTCCAATCATTCACGTTCCACTCACTTAAGAAAATACCAGTTGGTTAAACACAGAACTTTCTCTGAGAAGGGGTTTTGGGTTTGGTTTTGACATTTCATAACAACTGAAATTGATGTCCTGTTAGGACTTGGCATGAAAATTTCCTCCTGAAGCTTTATAATTTGGAAGTCCTTATGTTTTGATGTTTACACATTTGGGTGCCAGAGATTCAGCTCAAATTTACCCAATCTGGAGTCATTTGTGCAGCTTACTTCTAACCAAGCAATCCCAAAGATTCACGTTTTGGTTAGGTCTTTGAGAGGGCGGATAAACAAATAATGAGCTGAAATTACTTTCCTGGGATAGGTGTTGAATGACACCAACACTCTAAGCCCAGCAGATTTATGTGAACTGCTGGCACATCCTTCTGCTGTTTACCTAGCTGTGGGAAGCATCCTCTCCAAATACCAATGTCTATGATTTATTTTCAGCAAGGAAGAATTTGGGCTCTGGTGGAGTGAAAGAGCAGGGGGTTGAAAGTAGTTGCTCACTTCTGGTTATGTGACTGACTGTCGGGAGGCGGCAGATCGGAGCTGGTGCAAAACACAACCATTTGCCTTAAGGAAAATGATCATGGATATTGCCTTTCACAGAAAGCCACAGCCTAGATGCTGTGAGGATGCTGCTGCTATAACTGGTGTTTCCACTGCATGTTAGTGAAGAGAGAATAAGGCCTCAATTTCTCCATTAATCCTACGTCTATGTGACAAGCCCTAGTTACACATACTGGCCACATAATACATATACAAGATGAACTCTGTGGCATTTATTTGGTCATCTAGGAGGCATGTGATGTACAACCAATCCCAGTCAAATCTGACCAAAATATTCAGACATAAAGGATGAGTTGAGGTGACAAGGATGCTGGAGAAGGACTCTTCATCAGGGACTGTAGTGATAGGACATGGAGTGATGGGCTCAAACTAAAACAGGGGAAGTTCAGGTTAGATAAAAGGAAGAATTTCTTTACTGTGAGGGTGGTGAGGCACTGGCACAGGTTGCCCAAAGGAGTGGTAAATGCTCCATCCCTGGCAGTGCTCAAGGCCAGGTTGAGCAGAGCCTTGGGCAACATGTTCTAGTGTGAGGCATCCCTGCCTGTGGCAAGAGGTTGGAACTGGATGACCTTAAGGTCCATTCCAACCCAAAGCATTCTATGATTCTATAACACCACAGGACAGGAACTGTTCTAAAATCCAGTCCCTTCTGGATCCTTTAGATACAACTGCTATTAAGTAAACTGCCACCTCAAACTTCAGGAGTTAAAAAAGATTATTAGACATTGGAAAAGGTTATTAGACATGGCAGGGGGTTGGAACTAGATGATCTTCTGGTCCTTTCCAACCCAAACCGTTCCATCATTCTATGGTTCTATGACTCTAGAGGGCTCTTAAACCTCTTTAAACTAATATTCCTCCTGGATATTTTTTTAAGGTAAACATGACTGGTCTGACCCATCCTCGCATAAGTTTGCAAACAAAACCATTGTTGCTGGACAAGATATTCAGTGCTGTAGAGACCCTTTCTTTTTATCCATGTTGGAATATCTATTTTTATGAACCAATGAATAGACTCCAAACCTTTAAGCAGGTACCTGTCATGACAAAAGCAGTGAGGGGTGCTGTGTGAACACCTGCACTGGTGGTCCCCTTAATGTTAATGTCATAGCCAGTGTAATCTAGCAGGCCTGAGATGTGAGCGCTGCGAGCACCTCCTGACACCGTGAATTCCTGGGGTTCATGTGCTGCATAGGAATCTCTAACGTGTATAACAAACTTGGCAAAAGGCCCATCTCTCGTGGTCCATGAGAGGTTGAAGCTGTCGGGAGTAACGTTTGTGAGGGTGAGTGTGCCCAGCTGTGGTTCAGCCTCTGAAGGAGAAAGGAACATAGGTGAAGACACAGCGTTACCCCGCGGGGCTGGGGGATAGCAGTTCAGGTCTATAGAAGCTTAAAGCTAAGGCTGAAGTCTCAGCTTTGTTTTGCAGTGGTGAAAGAATAAAAAAAGGAGCATTGCAAGAGCTATTTTGTAAGGTTTTGGAAAGAAGCCACTGAAATTAGTGCTGACTTTCATTTTTTCAATCCATTTTCTTAAATAAACTCAATTTTCCTAACGAAATGTGGGCCTGATTTACAGAAGCACCAGCAGTGTACAGTCCTATGGTAAAATGGTAAAACTATAGAAACTGCAGGACTCCACACTGGGAATTTGATGGGAATACAAACCCACACCGATTCGAAAGTAGATAAAGTAGGATTCAGGCAGGAATTAAGTGAGTCCAAACCAGACATCCTTGAAATCCCAGTTCAGCTTCTGTTTAGCGTTTCTGTTGCCTGGAGCTGTAGATACATTTTATATTTGGACCCTGAAGTTTATGAGCGGTTTTAATCCTGACAGTTACTATCTCAGCACTAATCTCAGGCCAAAACTGCCCTGGATCCCACAGATAAGGTGTTCCTCATCCTCTGATTAGGCACAATCAGAGAATATCTAATAGACTGACCAAAAAGAACAACATTGCCCTTGCTCTCCTTCCTGAGTGTTCAGTGGTTGGAACACTTCTTTAAGCAAAGACTTTCTTTTTCTGCTATAGGAGATTCAGAATCACATCTCCCCCCTGCCAGGAGAGAAACTTGCCCTTCAGGCTATAGGAGGGGGTGAGCTCCTTGCCCATCCTGTTTTAAAGCTATTCCATTCAGCATAAAATCATTAAAGATTCATTAAAGCACAGAGAGAGCACAAACATGACCCAGCAGTCAGGGGTCAGAGAATCCTGTGTCTGCTCTCTGGGCTGATTTTCTCTTTTTCCTCTTGCCAATCCAGTATGAACCAAGAACACCTTGGGAAATGCAATGAGATACAGGAAAATAATGATGTAAGTGATTCATGCTGGGAGAAAAGTAAGAAAGCTGTATCCCACTGGCAAAGAGAACAGTGACAGAATGAAATTCTTTTCTAAACTAAAACATTAACTGCTGCTAGATGTTCCAACTTTTACTCCTGTCCCTCATTGCAAGACTTTCAAATAATAGTCCACCTTCTTCTCTGGGATTGTCTAGGAATAGGTGAATCCAAGTGGCCCCAGTTAAGGACACATGCTGTCATCATGCTGTCAACCAGTGACCATCAATGCCTTCATGGCTGACAGTGAGGATGTCACCATGTAAGCATGGTACTTCTGAAGACATGGGAGGAGATGAGAAAACATCCCCAAAGCAAACAGGCTTGGGTGCAAAACCCAGTGAAACCAAGCATGGAGCCATCAGCCCTTCATGCAGGTCAGAGAGGGCAAACCAATCCTTTCCAATCTCATCCTGAAATGGCCACATTCCTTCACATGCTGCTTACACCCAGTCAGGCATGTTCACATCATGACACCCAGACTCCAAAGAACACTACATGCAAAATAAGCTGAAATCCTCTCTTCAGGCAAGTCCTAGTGGTCTCTTGCCATCCTGCAATCACCATCACCACAGGAAAAGCTCTGACATCCAGTGAAACAGGACAGGTCTTAGACACTCAAAGGCAGAAATGCAAGTGACAGGGTGGTGGACCGACCATCAAGAAAGGGTGAAGTTGCCTCTTGATCCCTGCTTTCTGCTGGGAACACATGAAAATATCAGGCAGCGAAGAACATCAGACCATCAGACCACTCCATGCAGTTCCGGCTGGTCATTTAGCATGCTGCGTGAAACTCCCACAAGAGATGCAAATGTCTTGGAAGACATTTGGGATTAAGAATGAAGAACAAAAATGGCATGCAGGTGCCTCTCCAGGCTGATAAAGACATGAAGGCCTCCCATCCACAACAAAGCATGTGAGGATGGGATGAGCAAGAACTTTGTTCCAGATCAAGTCCAAAGATACTCTGTGAAAAACATTGACCATCTGGAGCAAGTCAATTATATATACACAGAACTTGCAGATAAGTGTATATATAAGGAAACCAATCATGGTTTACTACTGGCTCCCTTAACACTGGGGGCACTTCTTCAGCCTTTTCCATTGTCCAGATCTCTCTTTTTCCAAGCACCCTCAAGCCCAGCATTTTTCTGCTTCCCCTCGTGGTGATCTCCCTATAATTTACCAAAGGCAGGATGCTGAGTTGGAACCATGTTTTAGAGCAGTTCAGTGGACAGCAAAAGAAAGAAGAGCAAAAAGCAAACCTGGAAGGTGAAACAGTGAAATACCTGTGGTTGCCAGTGCTGTCAAGGTCTGACCACCTTGCCCATCAATTACACCACGGAGTTGGACAGTGTAATTAGTGGCAGCTTTGAGGCTGGTGACTACATAGCGTCGGGAGGCCCCTGGCACTGTGTGCACCAGGGAGTCCAAACGGAAGTCAGAGTTTCTGACTTCTAGAATAAAATGGTCAAAGACATTGTCCTGTGCTTCCCACGTAAGTGACATGCTGTCTGAGGTAGCATTTGATATACTGAGTTTGCTAAGGAGAGGTTCCTCTACTATGGGAAGAAAAACAAATGGAAATGTATTGCAATCATTAAAACCCAAAGCAACAAAATACAGTAATATAAAAGTTTGAATATACATGAGCCACAGGTCACAAAGATCATCTAGCTTTGTGTTTCTCATACCATTATGATAGTGTTGTTCATAGGATTACCCTGGCAGCCCTGCCCATGTAACCCATCTGCTGATGCTGGAAATTGGAACTCTGTATTATCTGATCACTGTAGTTTGCTATTCTGCTGAATGTCACTGGCCACATTCATCTATTGCTATGACAAATTGGCATGATCTTAGGAAAATCTGTCATAGGAGCAGGCAAAGCTTAAATGATCACAACATGAGCTACCATCTGCCTACTATGAGAACGCACCTTCTGTTTCTGTAGTCTACTTCTCTCCTTCCACTTCTATACTCTTACCTCCTAGAGCACATTGAACGTTAAACTTCCTTCCCTGTCTTTTCTGAAAAAGCTGCCAACTGTAAAACCTCAAGATGTGCAATGTGCCAAGACCTAAAAGCCTTCCTGTTTCATTCACCAACGTCAAGACAAATGGGCTCTTTCAATCTCTCATTCAATGCAACCTGAATTCTGAAACTGAATTCAGGCAATGCATCTACCTTATACGAGTCTGCTGTCACAGACTGAAATGTGCCTGAAATCTATTTAAAGAATCAGGATAAAAGCTGTATCTAGAGATCAGCTTATCTGAGAGGAATTGTGTCTCCTCTATGTGGGTGACAGATGCAAATACATGATGTAAGGCTAACATCATGCATCATCTCCCACTTGGCTTTGGGAAATGTGTTTTGCTGTGGCAGAGGTTGCCCCAACCTTAACGTTTGAACAAGAGCAAACTTATTGTGTGAATGAAATTGCATCATAATGTGATTGATTGACTTTGCTGGATGGGATGGTGGATTAACATTCACAGCTCAAAATGTCTCCAGCAGGTCTTCCTTAGAAGGTTTCAAACAGTGAGGTAGAGGATTTGGTAATGAGTAGAATGATGGGGTAGTTGAGGGCAGGGAAAGGGGCACAACCTGTAAGGAAGAGTTAGAAGAAAGGAGAGTTAGCATTGAGGTAGTTTTATATACCTGTTGTAGCTGCAGCACTTATTGCCTGTGTGCGGAAACCATGAGAGATCCCATAGAGGTAGACAATAAAATCAGTGCTGGGGGAAAGCCCTGAGATATGAGCAGTTCTTGAGTTGCCTGAGATGTTGAGCTCCATGGGCTCCAGCAACCTGTTAGAATCAATAATTTCAATAGTAAAGATGTCGAAGTCCCCATGGATGGTTGTCCAAGAAAGGTTGAAGCTTTCAGAAGTAATGTCGGAAACTGTTAGCTCACCAACTTCTGGGTGCACTCCTGAGAAGGGAAACAACATTGGTCAGAAGTGGACAGCCCTGGACCTCCTCCTGCTCACAAACACTGTACTTCTCTCTGCTTATCCTGGCAGCATTCCCAGCTGCCGCTGGAGAAGAGGGTTTGTGTAAAAGCTTGCTACAAGCAGACAGACAGTAAGGTGAAGAAATCAAATAAAAGCATCTCAACATGGTAAATAAGGAAATAGCTATGGCTATTTCCCTTTTCCTCTGGGAGCAGCCATGTGTCTTTGAGGTCCGAGCATGAAAGCAGATGCAGAAGAACCTTTCTGAATGCCCCCAGGGCATGTGGAAAAGTCAGCTTCCAGTTTTAGAAGCTAAAAGTAGAGCTCTTGCTTTATCCAAAGGAAAAGGCTGTGTTTTGTTTGCTTTTCTGCTTTCCCTTTTAGCTTAAGCCTATGGAAGCTGGCATGTAATTTTGGAGCTGGAGCCAAAATGCAGAACAGTGATAGCTGCCTTGGGGTTTCTTCCTCTCTGCAGACATCCCTCGGAAGTTACAGGAAGACTCAGAAAATTCTGACAATTGGAAGTCCCCAGAAGGGAAAGTTTTGAAAAGCCGGGTGCTGAGCATGACCCAGAAAGGGAAGGGAAAACCTCAGCAGGGCATCTTCTGCTGCTTTTATGAAGTTCATAAGAAGAGAGCACATTGCATAGTTAGGCAGGACACCCATGATGTCCGTTTTCTTATTTGTCCCTGTACAGCCTTCTTTGTCTAGCCACATTTGTCTGTTTTCAATGGGCAATCTGCTACCAGCTCACACTCAGGACTCTCAAAGCACAGGACTTCTGCAGCAGGACACAGCCCAAGGCAAGTGACTTGTGCCAGACACATTTCTACCTAAGCCAGGCTGCTTAAAGCATTATTGAAACAAGCAAGCTCTACTGTGTTTCATGTTTTAACTCTCTTTAGTTCTTATTGTGTACTTTTGTCCCCTTCTGTGCTGGGGGAAATCAAATATGAGCCAGCTGTGGCTATCTCACAATCACAGGAGGTTGCAAAGGTCTGTAAGTAAGCCCAGTGGCAGCAGATCTCGTCCAGCAAAAATTATCTGAAGGAAGAGTCACTGAGCCATACAGGATAGACAAAGGTATGTATTTACCTCTCAAAGCTCAAGATAAGCTCTCATTTCGAACTGCCATCTTTCACAAGATCAGCCAGAAAATTATTTTTGTGGCTCATGATTAGTTTCATGCAACCTTCTGATAACATGGGGCTTACCTTCCTTCTTTCAGGTCAGTTTTATGCCAAGGTAGTTCTGCTGAAGTCAGTCTTCTTGCACTGTATCTTTGTTAGACCAACCAGGCTGTTTAACAACCTTATGCAGCTTATTATATGCTACTGCTCTTGGTAGTACTTAATTTGTGTTCTTTTCTATATGAGAACATATAGAAGGTGTCTGGCCTTGCACTGAATTAGATGCACACACTATACACCTAAGTTTGTCTTTACATGGATGCTAGTGCATCATTTCACAGGTAGCTTCCAAAGGGTAAAAACTAATCCTGCTCTCGGGTTTTAATTATCTGCACAATAAAGAATGGATTTTTGTAATTTTAAAAGGCAACCTGGGCTTTTCTAAGCATGTACAACAGTGAGTTGGGGTTTGCTGTTAGTGTTAACCAGCAAAAAGCAAGTAAAGGGAACAAAACAAGCTATTCAGATGTGGGGGGGGAAAAGCATTCCTAAAAGTGAAAGGCTCCATGGGGGCACTGAGACTCTTATTGGAAAGTCTGATCAAGAGACGTTTCCATGCCAGAGATGTTCAGCCAAGCTTTAATGAGTTCAGTGCTCCCCATGCAAAGCTGAGCAAGTGAGCAAGCTTTGCCGAGCAGTTGCAACAGCTCTGGCTCCCATTCCTGTCTGCAAAGAAAGGGAGCCACCAGGCTGGGTGAGTGACTTGAAAAGATACCTGTCATGGTTTCAACAGAAAGGGCTTTGGTCCTGTATCCTCGAATCACACCGTGAAGTGTGATGTTATAAGGTGAGTTGGCCTTGAGGCCTGTAAGATTCATATAGCGCAGTCCGCCTGGGACTGTGAAATTCCGGGTTTCTTCGGGATTCTCAGACTCCTGCACCTGAATGATAAAGTTCTCATATGCCCGGTCAGCTGCTGTCCAGGTGAGCTGGAAACCATCCCAGCCAGTCTCTGATACTGATAATTTTCCAAGCTCAGGTTCCTCCTCTGAATAAGGACAGAGAGTCAATCAGTTACTCACATTACAGACTAGTGGTGATGACATATTATTTAATGATGCTCCACGTTAATGAATGTCACTTATAATCAGTGACACAAATATGCATCCACACACACATTTACATTCTCAGCTGCCTCAGATAACTTGTGAAGTCTCTTCAGAGACATGGCACAACAGAACAGTAAGAAAAGAACTGTAATAATAAATAATAACCACATTAATGCTAAAAGACTGCTTACAGAAAGCAGCTTTTAGACCATCTTACAGCTGCAAGTGTCTTGCCAACATTAGTTACAACTGACTATGAGACAAGTAAGTATTACTATAACCACTGTACTGCACTATTAACAACACAGTGTTTGCCATTATGAAGTGAATACTGCACCCTGTTGTAAGGGTAGGAAGATACCAAGTTTAGCAGTTGGAAGTCAGATTTTTATGCTTTTAATTGTGTCCACAGGAAGGATGTTATTTACTCTTCCAAACTATTTCTAATCCAAAAAAATAAAGAAGGGGAAAATTACTCCATGTCTGCATATCTTTTGTTTAATGGATTTGTCTTCCTTTTGTTACAGTATTCTGTCCACAAAATCTTCCTGGGGCAGAGCGCTTTGGATTTTCAGTGTTACTGATATTAACCTAAAACTGAAATCCGCATTCATAGAAATGAACATTCTCATAAGCCATCACAAGGGTGGCTGAGGAAGTTGGGAACCATCAGAGCTAACTCTGATGTTGTTAAATCTAGAAGTTTAGATCATTTTCTCAGCAAGAATAGAAAGTCCTCTGTTAGAGAGGAAATACAACTGATTCCTTCAAATTAGCAGTCATAGGGGAAAATGACAGAGTAACACCTGGATTTTTCTGCATGGAAAAACTTCCTATATGATCTATCAGTGGCCTTTGGACAGCGATGACCTTTAGCACTTTCCTTATTTATCTGCACTGTCAACACATCAGCATTATAACAAGAACAGAATCCATCTGAGTAATCCCAATCTGAATGACTAAAAATTTATCAGATGATGCATGAAAGGAAATGGATCTGATTTGTCAGTTGTAAACTTCAATGTTAAGCTTTATGCTGATTTTATGGCAGAAGATAAAGTGGCCCTGGAATAAATGAAAGTTAGACTCAGCAATATTACTCATATAAGCTATCCCCCTGTAAAAAAAGAGTACTTATTGTACAACTGCTACATAGCCTTATATATGTAGCTGGGGTTGTATTTTCAGAGGTTGAGCACTCACAGATCACAGTCAGTTATCTGCAGTGAGATTCACTAATGTATAGTAAATTGCTATTGTAAATTGCTACTCAGGAACACAAAAGTTTTTATGAGCTTTTCACATCCTGTTGGAAAGAAGAGATTGTTCATGATATAACACAGTGACGTTCAACCAAAAAAAAAGCATGAATTCAGAGCTGGTTTGCTTTATCAGGAGCAGAAATTAGACTCATGGAAGTAAAATAGGAATCCTGTTGAAATAGCACTGTTGAGCTGAAAAAGAGAAAGCAGGACAGAAAAGAACTGTATCAGAAATAACGATCTTTTGGTGGCAACAGAAACAAATCAAAACAAACACATTGCCTTCAAATGAAAATTAAAAGTAAAAGCTTGATTATAATAAGTAATGCAGTAATCATCACAGCTTAAAAGCAATCCAGATTACTCTGATGAGTGCTCAGTTTCATTCACCTCCATGATGCAGAGTCCCTTTTCCTCCCGTTCCTTTCTCATGCATGTCTGCAATGGAAGCGCACAAAACCCCATCATGCTTTTTAAGGACCAAGAGATTCTCATACAAGATCATGCACCAACTTGGACTGTTGGAGACATCCAAATGCCTCATCCATAAAGCATCCAACATAGATGACAAAACAATGACAATTTCATGACAAATGATATCAAGGGATGATGTTTCTTGCTTAAACAAGAAAAAAAGAGAGAACCAACCATTGAGAAATGAGGTGCTCTAGCCTTGCAGTACGTGTGAAATAATCTGTGTGTTTCTATGCACATATTTTATCTCATGTCGTGAATTTGGGTTTGGTGATGGACAGGTAGTCATTAATCTTCAGCTAGGTTCTCCAGATATGACCTTACTCACTGGTACTGTGATCATTATCGAACTAAGTTCTGTAGCTATAGGTCTGTTTCCTCATGAAATTCATGTAACAAGTATAAAAGGTGAAAGGAGTACTCCCAATGTGTTACAATCTTTTTTTTCTCTGACATCATCACTTCCATGCCAATGCTGCAATCCACAACATCCTTGCAATCTTTCTTGTGCTTGAATGCCACTGCAGATAAACACCTGCAGCATCTTGCTATTTTCATGTGCCTTGTAAATAGCAGATGCACCAACCTCTCTCGTTACATGCAATTTGAAAGAGAGAATTGATGTTACATCACCTTAAAAGCTGCATGGGGCATTTTCCATGCTGAGCCACTCAAGGCTCTCATTCCATAGCAATAAGAGTTTTATCCCGTGCAAAAGGAAGAAAGAAAAGAACAACTAAGGAAGGATGCATCACTCACAAAGCCCATCATTTCTGCAGTGGGACAGCAGTACAAAATGAAGTTCTGTATTTCAAAGCAGAAAAGGAACATATGGCTAATGAATCCATAGAAAATACCTGTAGTAGCTATGGCTTCCAGGGACCAAGAAAGCCGACCTTGAGTGCTTCCATGGAGGGTAATCTGGTATCGTGTGCTTGCTCTGAGATTGGCAAATTCTGTCTCACGATGGTTTCCCAGCAAAAAGATTTCCTGTGTTCTGTTTAAACTGGACAGGTCTTTCAGAGTGATAAAGAACTGATCCAACATCTCATCCTGTGCTGCCCAAGACAGGGTGAGACTACTGAAAGTCTTGTGTGTTATGTTAAGGTCATGAAGAGCACCAGTGGCTTCTGAGATGGGAAGATCAGTGGGCACCAAAAGCAGAGCATGAGAATCAGTGCTGGGGTTTGTTAAATAGCTTAACTCTGTAGGTGCAGTACTGTGGGATTAAATGATGTTTCACTGATTGATTCTCCAGGTGTTCTGACTAGAAGTGCTAAACAGAGGTAAATTACAAGTTAAAATTTCCTGATAAAAAACTCCCAAATATACCAAAAGCCAGCTAATACGTGCTACAAACAGTTTGTGTGATTTGCATTAAAGAGCTCTAAGAACACAGGTGGGTATGTCTTTTTTGGAAGCCGAATCCAAGCCATAAGCAATGGTAGCAGCACCAAGCATGGTGTGATCCTCACACAATAACACTAACTAGCAGATCCAGAGCAACAACCATTAAACACAGAGTGAGCTGAAACGGTTCCAGCAGAGAAACAGGCATACCCTCAGTTGATGTAAATCAGTACATTTTGGTTACCTTCAAAGAACTTTGCTAATTCACGCTGGTGAGGATTTGAACCCTAAGTCTCTCAAACATGCCTTTTATCTTTACTACAGCACATCAGTTACTACTTCTGATACAAAACATAAATGGAATGCATGCCAAATACTGCAAACAGGTCCAAATCTAGACTGAGAAATCAGCCACAGCAGAAGAATGCTAAATCTTATCCTACCCAAGCAAAAACAGGCTTGGAGGAGTGATTCATCTGGATACATGCAGGATTTTTATAAAAGGGAGGGGGACACATATCCTTACCTAAAAACTAAGACAGAAAGAACTTGAGCAATCTTTCTTTAAAGAGATCCAAAGGAACGGAAGGGGAAAAGACTTGGCCTTCAACATGCTGAATGATCTATGAATACATCCTGGAGCACAGTCAGATTCTGGGAATCTGAGTAGTGTGGAGATGACAGAGAATGTGCTCCTGATCACAGCTGCAAGGGAAGAGGCAGGTGATTTCTCTGACATGCAGAATTATCTCCTCATTAGTGGCAAACCACATCATTTCACGCCTCAGTGACTTCCTTGTTTACATGCTCCACTTGTATTCAATTAAGAGAGAGCAAGTCATCTTCCATCATCAATCAAATCAGCAGAAATACATACTCAGGATTCAATATCTGTCTCCAAATTCACACATGTATCAGAAAAAAAAAAAAGTTTTCAGAGGAGAAAGATCAATTAAAAATGTAGATCAATGTAAATGCAGAAATGTTATCTTGAAAATAGATCAAATACAGATGTAATAACATTTTTTTCTGTTCACATCCAGGAAGGAGGGAAGCGGGTGAGGCAAAGAGTGATTTATATTTACATATATCATTGATATTCTTGACTTAAGTGAGGGCCTGCCTTAAATTACCTCAGCACACGATGTGAACCAGGCCCTATCAATGCTGTAACCTGAAGACAACCATCACCCCAGCTTACCTGCAATATAACCACTGGCATAATTCCCTCTTCCTCAGTAAACCAACTGTCAGAACTGTTACCTGACTGAACCAGGGTTATTGTGCTCATGTAGCAAAGCAGGAAGACATGCAGTGTGGAAGAATTAGCCTTCTGGGACTCTCAGCTGCTTGTGCACAATTAGATGTCAACCAGCTCTTTCCTATTCTGGGAACAGGCAAAAAACCATCAAGCATCAAGCAAGTGCACTGGTACTTGTTCAGCCTTGAGGCTGCCTACTTGACATCCATAGCATTAGCTGCGCTTTACTATGGAGTGTTTCTGCAGAAGACATGCACAGGTAGAGTGAACAGACCAGTGGGGAGGGCAGGGCAGCAGTACATGACACAGACACAGCTCCATGCTCTGGATGGTCCCACTGGAAAACTGACATGCACCCTGAATTGGAAACAAAGGGAAAACATCCAAAAATACAAGGGAAAAAGAAAAAAAATGAAAGGCTAATATTACACGCCTGATATACTGAGGATCTATGAGAAAACTTTGTTTAATGAGAGTCAAAACTGGCTTCCCATTTTCCCTCATTTTACTTGACCATTCTACTGACATTCTCCCAGATTCAGTTGTAGTATAACCACACAAGAACTTGGTTACTCTGATGTGAATGGGAAATACAGCAGCAGCTCAACCATATTACACAAAAACTGAGGTACCAACTACCTAAATGGTACTTTAATTCAGAATTTTGCTGTCACAAGTGGATTAATTTCATTCTGCCAACTTTGCCAACTACATGGCAGGTTGCCATGTACAGCTTGACTCATCGAGCATATCTAATTATATGTAATTACATTACCTCTGATTATTTTTCAGACCTAATTCTGAATATTACCTTGGCTTTAATGACTCCACAAATGAATTTGTGGACGAGAAAGAGTGGTCTACCCTCTACATGCACGTATTAACACTCATATACACCACATAAAGTTCATGTGTAATAGAGGAATATGTGGCTTTTTCTACAAACAACAGATAGGAAAATGAAAATTATAGGAATACATGGAAAAATCTCTGATACTACAGACAGTATCAGTGTTCATTTTTTAGCACATACTATACTAAAACAGATAACAGAAAATCTGGAAAACCATTGAACTGTAGGATAACAAGACCAATGGAGTTCAAACACTTCACTTGGCAACCAGGGAAATATATGGGGAGAAGAGAAAGAGAGCTCTAGGAGCCCAAGGTGGGTGGATGACAGCCAGATAGAGTGATTCATGGTGGCAAGATGAATGAATAGTTGATGCCAAAGAGCTGAAAGCGATGTAGAGGGGAAACTGGATGGACAACAAACATATGCTCTTTCTCAGACTGGAATACTTCTTAATTTAATTCTCTTAGTAAAATCTCCAGGCTGAATATGGCCTAAATACTTCTATAGTGCTATTGCTAGCCTTTTGAGGAATTCCACTGTAATGCTTCACTGGCAATTTTACTAAAAAGAATGCTAATGTCCTGCCAGGACATTTCCCCAGTTCCTTGGGATTCAGTATTCATAATACAGTATTGTGTATTATTTCTTGTTTCTTGGATTTTATATTATTTGCCAAGAGGAACTATCAGCCAATTTCACTGCAGAGTCTCTTATAAGCTCAAGCACACTGCAAAATATGATGGTTTATCAAGGTATTTTGGTTCTTTTCAGATCTCTCTGGCTAAATAGTTTTCCCCTCTCCCAAGCAGCTGATTAAACTGGGCTTAGAGTGCCTGTGCATCTCTGAATTTCATAAAGAAAGCATTGCAGTAAGTCATAAGCCAGAAACAGTACAGCAGCTCCCACTAAAGTCAGGTTCCAGGTACTCTCAGCAGAGGAATCAGCTGAATAAATGGACAATCTTTACTGGCAAATTTAGTTTCCCAGTCACCAGCACTGCAGTTTCCCATTGAACTGCCTCACCTAATCATTCTTCCTAATGTTTGAGTTTGCATAAAAATAGGTGGTGCAATCTAAAATGAGTGGAAGCCAGGAGAGGAAGAGGGACTGACTCAGAGCACAGACAATAGTCTTTGGTAAACAGCATGAATTGTCTTAAAAACATTCAACAGAACAGAAAAGATACTTCTCCAAGTCATGCTCCTATGTGCAACTCACTTCCAGATGCAAGACAATATCACAGCCACAATTTATGAGCAGTTGCTGCACAATCCGGGTCCTTCAGCAGACGAATTCAAGGTTGACGCTTGATTTCTCTAATGTCCACTCATTTATTTCCACAGGGCTCTCATGGCTGATGTATTACTATCCGTCCTCCTCCAGGACCCACAGTGCGCTATACAGTCAGGGTTCCAAACCAGAGCAAGAACAAAGCTGGACTCTGGCTGCTCGATTTCCTCAGAGCAGGATTACGTGCTCACCCTACAGACTAGTTGTTAATCTGATGAAACATTCTCAAGATATGCTGTCAGAAAGGTCCCTTCAACTAGTAAAATGGCTCATTTTCTTTGATTTCAGAAGCAGTTCTACACCAAAACCTTAGTGCGATGCTGGGTGGGACCTCTAACAAACAGGTAGTACCCTAGTTTGTGATACCTTTGTTAATAACAGAAAGAAGGTATCTGTTGTAGCCACAGCTTCCAGAGGAGAAGAACGCTGTTCTGCAGCCGATCCATACAGCTCGATTTTAAAGGAAGTGTTAGCTTGGAGGCCATCAATCACAGCACCTAGTGATTCTCTGGGCAGGAAGGTTTCTGCAGGGGGCTCAGCTACCAATGACACTTCCTTATACTCCACTACAAAACTATTGTAGACTCCTGTACTCATATACCAGGAGATACTAAAGCTGTGGTCTGTCACCCTCAAGACCTCAAGGTCCCTCAGTGCATCCTCCTGCATCCCTGAGGCCTCTGGAGCGTGAAAGCTCCCAGAGCCAGGAAGCTCCTCTGGGTCAGGAGTCATTGACTGCATTAGGGTTTGACTATATAGAGCTACAAAGAAACAGACAAGCAAATGGCAGTGTGAAATACTCAGTCTTCCCTTTTCGGTACAATAAAATGACATTTGGCAAACTGTTCACTTTATAATATTTATCATCTCTTGAATACAGAATTGTGGACATCAGTTAAAAAAACCTTTATCTGTTGAGCTGCCCTTCATCCGTATGAAGAGACAGAAGCATCAGAAAGCTGCCATCCTATACTATGGAAGGTTTTGTGAAACATCCTTTGCTCATGAGCTCTGAACATTTCAGCTGTCTGTGTGGAGACTTGATATACGTAAAAAGATAGTAAGAAGAATGCGAGAGGGGAGAGAAGGTACCAACAGAAGATCTTCAGCTCTGGGGCTGAAAGAAGCTCTACCCTCAGCAATAGAACATTCACTATACAAATAAATAATACCATGTGGGAAACTCCTGAATAGCAGCTGGCAGAGATGCCTGGCTCTGATCAAGAGCCTGCTAAGAATGTAAGATGAAAAACCGGCAATGTTGAGAAGCAAAGGAAACTCTGAGAAGAAAAGCTCTCAGACCTTCTGCAGTCCCTGGCCCCCTTGTTCAGCAGGGGTGGCACATGCCTCTCCAAACAGCAGGACTGTCTCCTCCACCCTCTGAGAAGAGCTAGTCCAGTCCTAGCTGTGCTACTCGCATTTTCCACTTCAGTCATTCCTCCCTCTCCCTGGTAGCTCCAAGTATTTTCCCCAGCAGAGCAATGGACCTGAGGTCCCCCATAGCTCTTCAAGAGAGGGTAAACCAAGTTTGTTTGGCTCAGCCTGAGGACTTCAGGACCTCTCAAGTACTGGGAACACAGATAAAGAGGATGGAATTGAGGGTGGGTAAAAAAGTAAACTGAAGAAAAGACCTCATCTCTTATACCCCACAGGCTTATAGAGCATTTCTGCCCCCCCATGCCCATGTGTTTGGATTTGTCCATTCCTACACAGGAAGAAGGTCACAGCGACAGGTTATATTAACTACTGCTGATGCTTCTAAGGAGCCCACTGCAGAGAACTCTGTTTACCGGCTGCTCTGAGTAAAGATGTAAAACAAATACACTGGCCAGGTGAATGGATTTATAAAAATCCCAAAACCAAATCAGGAAAAAGAAGCCGCCTTGTGAGACTTGGGAAGCTGGTGCTGGAAAGGCCAGACTGTGAAATTCCACAACATGTTGTTTCTGCTGTTTCACCATCTACACATACTTCTTTTGAGACCACTCAGTCTTCAGGCAGATGGGGAAACAGGCAACTTAGGAATAATCAAAGCCTGCTCACTCCTGTCACATAAACCTTCAGCTTCCTTTTATATGTGCGTGCCTCAAGGCTTCCTAATACTTCCCAACATTGGACACAGGCCTTGCACCAAACAAGTAATTCAGTACTGATGGTTTTCTGTAGTTTACATCATACCATAAACTTCTCTGCAGTACTGGATAAGTGTACTTTATAAAGCACTCAGAGGTTCTGCTTGCATGGACACTACCAGGGAATATGAAACCAGTTTGGATTTGTTAAGCTGTTATTAATTTGTAAAATCCATAACTTCTGGCACATGTTTACCTCATAGTTGGTGTCTTTGGGGAGGTAAAGATAAACATTTTGATACCTGCTAAGGACAGTAATTGTCAGCTGATTCTGATTTCACTGTCTCTGCTCACTTACAGCAGTTTAGGCTGTGCGTTACAGGATTTAGCCCGAATGCATGTAAAGATTCAGGAATTACTTGTGCTCTGTACCAAGATACAATTCTGCGTGCAACAAACTTTGGGTTAAAATGTATCACAAAGAATAAAACCTTGTTCAGTAAGTAGTCCATTGATGCTGGTTAATCGGAGTGGTTTGTACAAATGGAGATGACAGAAATGGCCCCCTTCTTTGTAGACAAATGTAACAGTCATGGTCTCTGTGGAAATGGTGGCTGTGACCAGATTTGTAGGCCCTTCTGGCTTTTGGATGAGAAAACTGAGCCCTCTTGACCCTGCTTAAGCATGATGGGTGGAGGCATACTGTGAAGAGAATTCATTAGGCAGAAATGGGTAATGTTAAATACATTCTGGTTGCTCTTCCTCTTAGTTTTTGACTGTAGAAAACAAAACAAGTTACAAGTCATAATGCACAAAGAACAGCCTCATTTAAAAAAAAGGATGAGATCTGCATTTGTTCTTTGCGAGTCTTCTCAAAGGCTAAGCAAGAAATCATTGAGAACATGGAGCTAGAGATGGTAGGCAGGGAAATGCACAGCTATCCCTCAGTTAAGCCTATGATGCTAGACAGAGCTAAGTCTGTTCTGCAAGCGGTTGATGTTTCTAAGCAGTTTCCCAGACACGACTTACAAAATCAGGTGAAGAAGACTTGGACTAGTCATTGCCCAATGGCCTGATGCATGTCACTCACCAAAAGCTGTTACTCACCAGTAGAACCTTTGACAGTTGTGGGTTTGCTTTTGTGTCTGCCTTTCTCTGCCACCAGACTGATGGTGTATTCTGTCCCTGCATCCAACCCTCGCAGGATAAAAGAGGTTCTGTCCACGGGGATCTCCACTTCACTCTTCTTTCCAGAGGGGTTAACAGAAATGAGGCGATAATGATCAAACTTGGCCACTGGTCTTCTCCAGCGAAGTGATAAGGTGGTTTCAGTGGGGTCACTGACTTCCAAGTCCTTGGGGTTATCAAGATCTACAGGTTAAAAAAGCAAAGCTAACAGAGTAACATCTATACAGGGTGTCTAGCAACAGCTCAGAGCCTTATCCACTTGATTTGCTGCTTCCTCTGGAGCAAAAGGAGGATCAAGCTACTCACCAGTGCCAGCATTAATAGTAGCGGGAGCGCTTTCCCTGTCCTGTCTCACTGCTGTCACACCAATGCCATATTCAGTTCCAGGCCTCAACCCTAAGTGAAGAGAAATAGAAGTATGAGTTTCTGTTCATGGAATACTCCTACAGGCATTTGTTTAGATAAGGAAGCCTGAATGTATGAAAGTTAAGATATATGCTTTCCTGTGCATGTAGAGAATTGAGGTTTCAGTTGACCCTCCAGCTGACCTGATGTTAATAAATCTTTTTCTATGTACATGCTTAAATATAAAGATTATGACTGAGATCACATTTTGGACACTGTGCAAATGCATAATCAGATTATAGCTTCTATTTTCAAGAGCTTGCAGAGTAGGTACTTTCGCCAAAGAAAAGCACATAGACATCCATCTGACATTTGCCTGTACTCAAAATGCATAACCTTTGCTTGTACCTCTTATGCACAGTGACCAAAAGGGTATTTTTGCACTACATTACTGTGCTGTAGGTGATGGCAGTGGCATGACGTTAGTGACAAGCTCACCATTCCCCTACCTGTGAGTGTAGCTCGGGTTGTAGCTTGGTTGCCCTTTGGCACTGTGATCTCCGCATGGTCTCCACCAGAGATGGGAGCAAACTTAATGCGGTAGTTATCAATATTTGCATGGCTGTTCTTCCACTCTAAAGTAATGCTACTGTCTGTCTGTGACACCCGCTTCAGATTTTTTGGAGCATCCAAGTCTGTAATCAATAAACCAATAAATAAATAAATAGGAATAATTCTCTTCTGACAGAAGTCTCTTATAACGGTACTTTTTAGAAGGTGAAATGATCCATCAAGCTGCAGTTAAGTTCTCTCTCAAATGATACAGCTATGTTCTTAACTACATCAAGCAGATTTCTTTTAGCATGAAATGGAGAGTTCACTAGCTGTGGAGAAAACATCAGTGGAAGAAATTAAACTTTTATCTCCTAAGACAAAAATAACAATTTCAACTTTAGCAATTATTTTTGTTACAAAATAGGCTTGTGGAAAAACACATTTGGATGAAAATACTATTCTTCCTCTATAAATACCTCAGCTTTCAAAAGGAATAAGGCTGCTGATCATCTCTAGAATTTTTGTTCAGTAATTATCTTGCATTCATGGCTGAAAGGAGTTCTAAGGCTTAAAAGAAAAGGTGAATATTATGCAGAAGTTCAATAGGCTTTCACTGTTCACACCTACAGTAGACTTAAATCCTGCTCCGAACGAACAACTACATTTCAGGATGAAAAAGGAGGTTATTTTCTATGTACCATTTACTCAACTCCCTTAATGCATCAGACCTTGATGACATGCTAAAGGACTCACACTTTCATAAAGCACTACCAGGATCACTAAAGACCAAAGTAGATTTATAAAAGCATGACAGAAAACATTCGAAGAACTGCAGTATGAAAACTAAGCAGTTTTCTGCTAGTCTATGCTTTAGACAAACAGAAATAGGGTCTTGAATGGAATAAAAATCATAGAAGATAAGTAACCCAGGGGAATTTGTTTCCTGAAGTGGAGATTTAGGGTATGATGAACAAAAGCTTCTAAGAGACTTAACAGCATAATTTAAATTTTCAAAATACATTTAGATACTTGAGGAGTATATTTTGTTGAGCCAGTATGGTATATAAGGCACAGTGTTCTCCACTTTCATGTACCTCTGTAACAGTGCTGCTGATTCTGTGTTGATGAAGTAACTTATCGACTCATGCAACACAACACAAATAGCACAGGAAAATTGATGGTGATTGCATTACCTTCCCAGAGATTGGAAATGGTATCCAAGCCTCTTACCTGTGACAAAGACTTCTTTCACGGGATCGCTTTCCATGTCCCCTCGACGAGAGATGAGCATCACTTCATACTCTGTGTGTGGCCTCAGGTTTCCAATAGAATATTGGTTTTCATCTTCAGAGAGGTCAATGGTTGTCCTGTCCCCTGGAATATCTTTGGGGCCATAAGTGAGCTCTATGCCTTCAATTTCAGCCAAGGGTTTGGACCATGTAATAAGAGCTGTGGTGTCTGTGACATCTTTTGCCTCGATCTGGCTGGGGGCATCGAGCTCTGTTACAAAAAGAGAAACAGGTAGTTTTTAAAAAAATCTTGCCATAAAAATCATTGACATTCTTGCGCTTTCAATTTCTGATTCAAAATTAAAATGAGTGGCTTCTACCAACTGAAGCTTATCTTCATTTACTTTCTCACTTTACTTTCTATAGCTGCAGAAGAAATTGCGTAATGGAGTCAATTCATCAGAAGCAAATTCATCAAAATTCATTAACATCAGAAGCTGCCAAGCAAAGACAAGCAGGAACCCTAAGCGGTTCTCCCCCTGCACTATAGAAACTCTCCTTTAAACAATTTCTTTGTGCGAATAATACTAGGATGAAAGAAATTCTATTTCCTGTTGATGTACAATGGGAAATAGAATAAAAATGCTCTTTGCTACCTTCTAGCTAAAAAAATTTTTCTTTCTTCTTCAAACAAGTAATTTGGAAAGGAATTAATTTCTTTTCATGTATCCTTCATTAGCAGCTCCACTACTTCTTCTTTTCCCCCTATCAATTTACAGTACAGAGAACTTAGCATTCTCTTTGTTTAAAAACTTCCTACACCAAATAGCAGTTGTTTTATTGGTGACCCTACACCAAGTACAGGTTGCGCTTACTTGTGGTTATCACTTTGGATAGTCCTGGTCCCCTGGTATTGTTTTTCACTATATGGAGGGACACATTATACTGTTGTCCTGGTGCCAAACCTGGCTGCATATAAGATGTCTCTGGCCTTTTCAAGCTGCTAGTTATATCTCCATTATCATCCTTTTTCTGTAACACATGGAACAATTGGTTAGTATTAACATAAAAAATTCAGGCTCTTCCACTTGCATATAGCCTCTTACCATATGCTCCCTTACCATATTATGGAAGACCAGCTCCCAGCCATCAAATGAAAAGTTCAGAGGATCCCACTCCACCTGCACGGATGTTTCTCTAACAGACTTGAATTTCAGACCTTCTGGAGCAGGCAGATCTGTGACAGAAAAGAAGGATATCATTACCTGGTGACAAGTTCTCCTAAACAGGACCCTGGGGGTGGGATATCTTTCCACCACTATGAATATCCGCCTTGTAGTTATCTGCATCTGAGATGTTTAAACCCTCTTCATAGCCAGTTGTTCTGTCTTTGGAGAGACATTCCTCTGAGCTGGCGTAGATGTTGGAGTAAAACAAATTTTTCCCTAAAAATCCCTTTTTCTGCCCTCCCAAAAGAAGCCTAGTATGGACATTTAAAGATAGGTGACAGGAATCCTGCCCCGGGCCTCTAGGAATGAGAACAGTGACAGAAGTCGAAGAGCATCTTTTGAGGCTGGGATGTTTAGCTATGACTGCGACGTGCACAATACAAAAAGGAAGATGAACAACAAATGAACTGACAGGCAGACAGAAAGCAAGTTGTGGTAAATCACACAGAAGATGATACAAAACAAAGAAAATCTCCATTTCAGCCAAAACAGTTTGAATCAAGTGATTTCACATTCCTCTTTTATACACTGTTATACTTTTCTGTTTTTAAAGGAAACATTACCAAATTTTAAAATGGACCTTATTACGAAGGAGTCAAAGGTCTTAATTTACAAAGACCCCCTGATATTCATTGGGAGGCACCACAGAGAGTGAAAGAGTGAGAAAGCTATACTTTGAATGCAGTCATTGGTATCGGAAAAGAATAGAAAGTGAAAGTGTGGAAGGCTGGCTTTGTCCAGAACAGAAGATGAATTGAAAATGGAAAATACAAAAGAAATAATACCCCCCAAAAGGGATGTAAATAAATACATACTACATTATAGACAAAAGAATGAATACAGGGAGCATTAAACTCACATGTTGCTACCCTGGCACTGACTGGAATACTCTTCTTGTTTTTAAGGATTGCAAAGACACGGATAAAGTATTCTACACCCGGCTCCAGTTCATGAATAGTGGCAGCTGTCTGGTTTCCTGGCACAGTGAACTGCATATCTAAGCCACCACTGCCGGTAGGGACATAGGTGATGAGGTACTCATTGACGACATTTTCATGCTTCCATTCCAGATTGACGGTTTTATCTGTTATGTCTGTCACAGTCAGCTCAGTTGGAGGAGACACTAAGGATGGCAAAAACCGAAACAAACGTATAAGAGGTTTTAAAGGCTCAGAAAATAATGACTTACCCAGTTTCCCATTTTCCTAGAATCAGTTTAGAAGAATCACCTAACAAACAGGGAATGAGGAAGCCATGTCCCACAAATTCGCTGCTGGAAGAAAGGAATGTTCAGCTGATGAAGACTACAGACATTTCCAAAAGACCAATTTCTATGTTCACACTTGCACACAGCCTATGGCTGACTGTGTTCCAGCTCCTCCTCTCATAGCTACTGCACAAGACTACTATAGCTGGGTCCCTAGGGATTCAGACATTCAATTCAATTGCCAGCAACACATGATTTTATAGCTGTAAGTCCTGGGGTTTGCATAGATTTTCCAAAGTAAAATAAAACATTATTATTTTTGTAAATACTTTCAATAGATTACGTTTGCAAGTGCAAGAGCACAAAATGTGGCTTAGGAGTCTTCCAGAAGGAGGAGATGAAAAATGGGGATTTCTTTTCAAGGGTATTCATTGTCTTTTATAATGTTCCCAACCCCAAAGTACTCTTTGATTACTCTACAAAGATCTTAGTTCTAAAATTTCTCCCCTGGGCTCTGCTAAAGAAAACTACCTCATTTATAGCATAGTGCCTGTCATTATCTAGCTGCCAAAATTTTCTATCGATTTCCATAAAGTCCGTAGTATTAGGCTAAGGATGTGGCTTCATAGCTAAGTTTCCACTCCAGCTGATTCCATGATTTTACTCTAAGCTTTTGCCAGGTCTAACATTCACACACACACACACATATACATGTACATATACACATATATATATAATATCAAGATTTGCTTTAGTTACAAAGATCTATCTGGCCAAATTGAGAGGTAGCCAAGGCCTCTGTGATAATCCTGAAAGATTGAACTGCAATATTTGCACCATCTGGCAATTTCATTATCATATTCGTCTCACAGAGATCACTCAGATGGGACAATGTTATTTCCCATGTGTGTTCAGTCT
The DNA here is from genome assembly GCF_004027225.2 of Strigops habroptila. Taxonomy (NCBI): domain Eukaryota; kingdom Metazoa; phylum Chordata; class Aves; order Psittaciformes; family Psittacidae; genus Strigops; species Strigops habroptila. The sequence goes on along the minus strand of NC_044291.2, from coordinate 8,983,450 downwards.
CCACTAACTACACCATCTGCCTCTACCAGGTCTCCAGCTCAGAGATCTTTCTTCAAAACAAAGTCACTGAGCCCCTGGGGGGGTCTTGTCAGTGTGTATTGTCAGGGCTGTGTGTTCCATTTTCAGCTGCCTACAGTAGTCATGGCATTGTAAATTCAAACCCCTTTCTTATCCATCCAGCATGAGACTGGGAACCAGAACCTGGCTGTAAGAAATGTTTTATATCCAGGCTCCTTGTTCGCTGGTATCCATTGTCTACATTGTTTCATTCCTGTAAAGCTTTTTAGCTAAAAATTCTTTAGTCAAAATTCAGCCCATATTCTTTTGTCTAATCCTGCTGAATACCTAGTAAGATGACTCTGGATACATGTCCCTCTTCTCCACATCTAGAACAGTTTCTTTCAGATGCATTTTGTTTTTTAAGCATCAAGAGGTACTATGAGGAACTGAAAGGTCATGGTGACAAATCCCAATCCAGTGGCATTGTGATGAGAGCAAAGTGTATCACCATTATCAGTCTATTGGCTTGCTGACCACCAAAAATCACCAGTAACCTCTAGACTATATAGCCCTGAAAGGTTAGGGAGGTCAAAAGCTTGCTACTATTGCTGTTACTTCTCCGATTCAGCTGTCTGGGTGATGATAAATAAGAGTGGCAACAGGGCCTGGCTATATGCAAAAGGTTCACAGAGCCTCCAAAGCTGCTGGAAGGGCACAGTGAATTATCATGGGGAAGCAGTTCAAAAGAGACATTGCAACCTACCATCGGAGCAGTCATCCCCCATGTAACCATCCTCACAGACACATCGTCCATCGACGCAGCGGCCCACATTGTTGCAGTCATTGGGGCAGGACTGTTCTCGGCAGTCCTCCCCCATGAAGCCCTCATAGCACACGCAGCGACCGTTGATGCAGCGCCCGTGCTGGTGGCAGTCATTGGGGCAGGACAGCTCGCCGCAGTCCTCCCCTGTGAAGCCATTGTCACACTCACAGCGCCCCTCCACACAGCGCCCACGGTTGTGGCAGTCCTCAGGGCACCGCAGCTCCCTGCAGTCCTCCCCTGTGTACCCTTCATCACACACACACTGCCCATTGACACAGAGCCCACGATTGTGGCAGTCATTGGGACACCGCAGCTGGCCACAGTCGTCCCCAATGAACCCTTCCTGGCACACACACTGCCCGTTGATGCAGTGCCCACGGTTGTTGCAGTCACTGGGGCACCGCAGCTCGCTGCAGTCCTCCCCAATGAACCCTTCCTGGCACACACACTGCCCGTTGATGCAGCGCCCACGGTTGTGACAGTCATTGGGACACCGCAGCTCACCGCAGTCCTCACCCAGGTACCCCTCATGGCACACACAGTGCCCACCCAGGCAGCGCCCACGGTTGTGGCAGTCATTGGGGCACCTCTTCTCACTGCAGTCATCCCCCACGAAGCCTTCATAGCAGACACACAGCCCGTTCTCACAGTGCCCATTGCCGTTGCAGTTGTTGGGGCAGGTCAGCTCACCACAGTCCTCCCCGGTGAAGCCCTCCTCACAGAAGCAGGTCCCATTGACACAGCGCCCACGGTCGAAGCAGTCGTTGGGGCAGATGAGCTCGCTGCAGTCCTCGCCGGTGTAACCCTCGTCGCAGATGCATTCATTATCCACACAGCGCCCACGGCTGTGGCAGTTGTTGGGACAGAGGGGCTCACTGCAGTCATCGCCTGCGAAGCCCTCGTGGCACACGCACTGCCCGTTCACGCACCTCCCATGCACACTGCACCCTTGGGAGCAGAGCTCTTCACTGCAGTCTGTGCCTGTGTACCCCTCAAAGCACATGCAAACGCCATCGGTGCACTTGCCTTGGTCGTTACAGTCGGCTGGGCAGGAGGCCTGGCTGCAGTCCTCACCTATGAAGCCTTCATTGCAGATGCATTTGCCCTGGACGCAGAGGCCCCGGTTGAAGCAGTTGTGTGGACAGGCTGGTTCAGAGCAGTTGGGACCTTTCCAGCCAGGCTCACAAATGCAGCCACAGATCTCAATGCTGTAGTTGCCGTGTCCACTGCAGTAGGGTGTTGTGTCCAGGCGACCTGTACCAATGATCCAGAAAACCAATTACTCCCCTTGGCTCTGGGATGCATTAGGCCAGTGTGGCACAGACCACCTAAAAGTGGCCTAATGCTCCTAGCTCCCTACAGGATATAATTTCCAGAATCACCAAAGCTTTTAAATGACAATACCTCCTTCTTTTTCCAGTGAGATTCACTTTACCAGGAATGCTTTAATTCACACTGATGCCAGGGAAGAGCCCCTGCCAACTACTTGGTTAAATGAGGATGCTGGATTCCTCTGCCCTTCTCCAAATCCCTCTTCCACTGACTGAGCAGCTTTCCTGACTGCTTCATTAGGGCTTGCATCAGGAATCATTATTCCCCAACTCATTGCTAAACATAAAAAGCCAAGCAGCAGTTGTATCATCAACTGCGAGACCAGCTCTGTGCTCTAAGAGACAAATTAATACTGAGAAGACCCATGTTTCTCTCTTATATGACCAAGCCCTTACCATTTTCCCCCCTTCCCTGACTATTTGTACTTGTCTATTGCCTTATGTCCTGCTGTATTTTTATCAGTCTCTCTTAAAGAAAACTTGGAAACTAGAACAGTTACCTTGGCAGTTTACTCAAGCGGACAAGATGTAGAGCCAAGAACTTGGACTGTATGAGTTCTAATCTTAACTCCGACACAGACTGTCACCATGCCCAAGTGCTGTACATGCTCAATGCCACAGCTACAAAGCAGCCCAGGCAGTCTTCTGACCCACAGGTTCATAAACCAGCAAAACTGTGAATGAATGGATCTTGCAAGCTGGCCAAACTACATTCCCAGTTTTGATTATGTTTCAAATCTAACAGGTTGACTTTTGCTCATTCTTGAAACAGACTTCAGTATCTACTTTAAACAAGATCCACAGCCAGCACAAGAATTTCCCCAAGAGCAGCTCACTGCAGTCTGCCTTACCTTCTACTGCCTGGGAATTGGGACAGCATCCAGCTCCGCTGGCACACTGCTCTCGTAGGGTGGATACCAGCCCCTCCAGCTCCTCAAGTCTGCTCAGCAGATCCTTAATGTCTGGGGCAGCTGCACAGCCGCAGGCTCGGCGGGGAATGTTAATCCTGTGCGTAAAGACAATCTGGTTCTCCTCATTCACCGTGTGCTCCTCGTAATTCTTGACGGGCTCAATTTCTGCCTTCAGGTCTGCATCACCACTAGCTGCATCCAGGTCCACAGAGCAAAGGGAGCCAACAGGCAACTTAATGTTGTAGACATGGTTAAAAACCACAGGCTGATTATCCTCCGGCAAGGTCACATTTAGCCCAGTCTCCCGCTTCTGCCGGATAATCCGCTTGATGAGTCCACCACTGACATGCTGGTAGAGCAAAGCCAAGATCACACAGGCCAAAACCTGCGTGGGGAGTCCCATTGTGGTGTTTAGGTCCTTTTCAAAGCTGATGGAGTGTTATATACGTTTGGCCTTTGTATGCTGGAGCAGGAATTGGAGAGCCAGTTCAAACCAAGTTGGATATCCTTTCCTTTCCTAGCAGACTTGTTCCCTAGAAGAAGAAGGAGCAGTATAAGGGATGAACCACAGTTACACCCCACAGTGAAAGGCCTATGACACTGAATGTGTGCTGGTGTCCTTAAAGAACTCCTTTAAGGACTGGGGTGCTACTCAATGTACCATCTCACTTCACTCAAGCTGCTGAGCTTGCTCTCATATATAACAACAGACATTACCTTGTTTTCCAGGATCTCAGTGTGCTTGTGAACAAAATGTCACAAGACATGAATCTTGAAGGAAGCTAGTATTATTTGCAATTTAGAGCAAGTATAATGGAGTATGAAGGTTTAACTGCCTGAAGCAGAAGACTAGGCCATGGAAGCTTGCTGAGTCTCATCTTGACCGAGAATAACTACTTTCAGACAGAAGTAGGTAAAATAAATGTTTTCTGTCATGATTCAGATCGACAACATTAGAAGTCTGTATTCCCTTCACCCCTTAGTCCACTGCCTGAAGGTTACTGAAAGCTGGATCACAAAACAAGCTCAAGACATTGTCAAAAGGTGTATCAACCCTATAAAGCTCATTGCAGCCCTTTTCCATATGCTTTAAGTTATTCCGATTGCTTGGGAATCTGAACTCCTGGGTTTGCAGCCCAGTAGTAAGTTTCACTATACTGATGATTTGTCTACAGCATGTTGATAAATGGAGTTCTCTGGAGAGCACTGTTGAAGGTTCTACAGTCAGTGCTTGTATCATAGCTAGCGGTATTTTATCATAAAAGTTGTGAGACACAATAGGAGACTCCAACACAGGAGATAGACTGTAAGAAAAGCAGTGTGTACACATACACAAAAAAGGGAGAGGAAGAGAAGGAAAAGAAATTGCTTGATCATCTAAGTCCTTCAAGAGAGGAAGCTTTACATCAATACAGGTGTAAAAACACCTTTTAGCAACCGTCTCACTAGGCAGTATTTCCCACTGTCTGATACTTCATCAGCTATAATACAATAGTTCACTTACAGTTACAAGCACCTGGCTGGGCTGTAGTAGCTCTTCCTGAAACTCATTCTTTTCACTTAGCTATAACACTTCCTCTTCCTCCTCAGTCTGTATCTGTTCCTTTCAAATATGAGCCAGGGGAGCTGAAGGACAGCTATTGACTTTTGTGCAGGGTCAACCCTTCAGCAGGTAGAGTGAGAACCAGAAACAGCAAGTGGACTGACTAAACAAGCACACCTAATGTCACCTTAGCATTTGTTTTTCCTTGTACTCCCAGAACGGCTTAGTTAACAGTTAGCTCAGTGACTGTGCTTTCACTAGTTGTAAGCTAGTGATATGCCAGTAATGTAGAAAAAAACATTTATTCTCTAAACAACACTCTTTCGATGATAATTCATTTGTCAGATGAGAAACCAGCTTCTTCCACCCTTCTGCTTTCCCCAAAGCGCAGAAGTAATATTTTCCCATGCTATCCCAGCTGCTTTTGTGAAAGAATGACAATAGTACATCAGACACTTTACTGAAGTTAATGTTTTTTGTAGACAATGCTGAGCTCATAAAAAGTGAACTTCACCCCTTTTTATTGGGGAATAAATCAGTAGTAAACAAGCAGCAGTGGAGGCTTTTTCTTGCCATGGAAAGCATTCAGCTTTAAGCCGTTTCTAACACGGCATTTGATCAAATGTCTGCGACAACCCTGTCTGCACCAGAAGAGATTACAAAGTCACTAATAAAGAATAACAGAGACAGACATGGTCTAGGTCTCTTCTGTGACTCAGGCCAACCCCTAAATTGGGTTTCAAGTTCATGAAACATGTTCAGGACAGTATCTGAAGTGGGATTTTACTCTCGAGCACTCCCACGTGGGGTTTACTCATTGTTGTCCATGCAATGAGATCCCATGTGTTATCCACTTCCTGCTCTGAGACAAGGTCTAAATCGGTGCCTAATCGTCAAGTAGTTATTTAGTGGACAGGCTGCTTGAGAGATGCATTACCAAGGGAAAATGGAACAAACTGGAAGCAGGTCTGCATCTACTTCTCACTGAATTTTAGTGAAAGTCGAGCATTAATTTCCTTATGGCTTTTTTAAATCCCAACCTACAAGAACCTGGACCTTGACCAAACCAAGAAAATTGATTGTAGTTTTTCTGCTGACTGGTGGGAGTTTACACATCGTTTCATGACAGTACAAACTGTTGTTTAGTTAATATGCCAGGAAAATGAAAAACCTGCTTCTGACAAGAGCTGTTGTCACTGTTACCTTTACTATTGATGAAAGGAATATGAACACCATTACTTCTACTGGATACTCACTGCATTAGAGTCAGCCAAACCTTTCAGCCTACAGATGATACTAGAAGACTTAATGTACCTTGGCTGACACCCTTTTGAAATTTATGAAGAAGCATTCCCCAGTATTTGATCTGACCTCTGTGTTTTGACACCTAGTGTGATATCCGAGATAAATCAGATCAGATTCTCATCTGATCTGCCAAGGACCTGTCATGATTAGCTGAGCTCCATTCCTAGATCCGAGATCTACAAAATGAGACACCTTCATTCAATTATTTATTTATTAGCCATATTTTTGGCTGGAAGAACAAAGATGACATCCTTCTTTCCAACTTCCATTCCTCAAACATATCTAAACAACAGCTCAGACCACAAGGGACCACCCAGGTGAGGCCGTTATAGAGAGAAATGGAAGCCACAGCAACTGTCAGGCTCCATTGTTCCTTCATCTTCTTTCCTTCAGAATGGTTCATGGAGGTTGTATGTTAAACCTGCCAATTGGAGACATCGTCTCTATGTTTGCTTTGCAGAATCAGCTGCTGGATTCTTTACAAGCACCTAAAAGTCTTGCAGCAGGAGTTTGCAAAAGAAGATGACCCTTATCATGAGTTTAACCTTGCTGTAATGCATTCAAAAGGAGCTGGGTGATGTTTGTACCATATCTCTCAGGTATGTTGGGAGCCTTGTATGACCCAGAATGTGTCCAGTTTTGACAAGCAGTATGTATAATACAGAATATTACTCATCTTAATGGACTGTGCCCCCCTGCTGTCCGGACTACAACACAACTGCTCCAAAAACCTTGCAGTGATTAGCTCGTTGATCTGCAAAATATTCTTCTTGTCATACAGAACAATAAATCCTAGAGCTCATGTTCTCCCAGGATGATCACTGGCATCTTCCTACGGCCATCACCCTCACTGGGCAAGAGTTATCATCTTTTACTTCTCTCCTGTTCCTATATAATCCCCATTGTTATATAAAAGATAACAGAAGGTGCTATGGCCTCTCACACATGTCTTAAATTTCCTTGATGCGCAGTGACAGAATTTTTCAGTCCTGTCACTTACTCTAGTTGCGTACTGGCACCAGACAAAAAACAGATCCAAGAGTATATCACTTGGAGTCTGCTGTGCATTATCTTTGTTTCCAAGAACTCTTAGGAAGCCTTACCTACCTGAGTATAATCTGAGTATAGCTTGTGCAGGTAGAGGCTGAGTAATGAAACCTTGGACCACTAACACTGGATGCACCAGCTATCATCCTAAGAATACTTTTTGTTTCTTTAATTGTTGAAGATCTTCTTTATAGCACATTAACTTCACTAGTGATGTATCTGAAATGACTGGTCTACGTGCCCAGGACAGAGCTGTCAGTCTCTCTGACACATGTGCTTTCTGTATCGCTGTGACATGGGAGGAGGGCATTTGGCAATGGCTCAGCCACTGTGGCAGCAGTGGTGTGGTGTTGAAAGTTTGGGATCTCTGCAAGGACAGTTGAGTTCAAGTTCAAATCAGAAGAGTACGAAGATAATCCATATTTTTTCATCCCAGTCATAGGCTGAACTCTTGCGTACTTACTACTACTCCTCCACCTTGGCTGGCTCAGAGCATGTAACTATTCACTTTAGAGGGTTTTTTTGCCTATTACAAAAATTAGAGACTATCACTTGAGAAGCTAATTATAACATCTATGCAGCACCAGCTGATGCAGAATCACGAAAACAAACGTTTTCGTTTTCTTGTATAAACACTTCTTCAAAGAGAAAAAAAAAACATCTCTAGAAAAATGTTACTAAAACCCTGACCACTAGCTGCTAATGCTCTTGGTACTATGCGATGGAAGATGGCCTGTCAATAGCACGGTGGTAAGGAATCATTTTCACTTCCATTGCAGCCCTTTCATCTGAGGACCTAAAAGCACACCACAGTCTGGCTGTCAAAAGCTGAAAAAATATTACAGTTATTTTTTTGTTTAGACATCACCTCCCCCCCGCCCTCAGACATCAGAACTTTTCCAGGACATTTCCTGTTAATTAGAAATGTGTTTCTTAATAGGAATTTTTCAATTCATCTTAAAAACCCCCAGGAATCCTGACTCCCAGGAAATACTGAGCAAAGGTAATAGAGAAATATTTTCCTCCCCCACCAAGGACACATTCGTTGGAAAGCAGCAGCTGTGAGAAACTAAATTAATATCTGCACAGTTTCAATGCCTAGTGAACCACTCGAATCTCTGTTGCAAATTCAGGAGTGGCAGAGCTATGAGATGATCTGTGGGTATGTGTAGTGATAAATATGCAGGTAAGAACCCTGTGATTTTAATCAAAACAGATTGCAGTAATGGAGCAATGGAGGTGTTAAGAAGTATCTCAGCTGTCCATCTTAAAGCAGGCAGAAGGCTGATGAGATTTGCTCAGACACTCCCTACTTGCCATGACTTGGAAATTAGACTTTAAAAAGGCAGAGAAATTAAAACAAGAGATAAAAAAGGAAACAATTCCTCTCAAAACAGGTACTTCTAACATTAAAGGAGGGGATCAACTATTGTCAGCTTCTATTGGATTCAAGCACTTGCTAAAATCTGCATTAAAGCAACAGGTACTGCCAGAGAGAGGGCTGAGAGCCATAGCCCTCTGCAGGAACCAGAGAAAGGTGCATTTTGAGGTTTGTTAATTGCTAATCCCAAAAGACTTCTGTGTGATCTGTTACGTGAAGAAACTTCATGGTTCAAGAATTCCCACCAACGCATGACCTGGCTATCTGTTCCCTCAAGACCACGGTATCCAGCAACACACGTGTGTAGGCACTGGCATCATGGTGCTCTTCTCTTTATCTATTGCCATGCAGACAAAAGATGTTAGGAATGTGATCTGTCCTGGAATACTCTCTCTTTGCAGACATGGAGAACATGCATTGTCTTCAGGGAATACAGGCAATGCTTTTACACAGGATTACTAAAATGAAACTGTCTGTCAGAGTGCATTTTTACAAGGTTCTTCAGAAGATGCAACCTTTTAAAGGAAAAGTGCTAATATAGCTTTGCCAAGAGCATGTGACTCTTGAGGCTTCAGGCATCTTCTCAAACACAAATGGATTAAGACTGAAGTAAATTGAAATGTTCTCAAAGAGACTGAGGGAGTGTGAAACTTTTGACATGGCAAGCAAAAACACAAACAGTTCTGACCTCATCATCTTTCACTGCTGTTTCCATACACTCATAACTACAGAAAATAATTTTCTTTCCATTCCCAATTCCAACAGGGAAAAGGAATCAGCAGGGATGCTCAGTGTAGGTCAAATTAGATTAAATCACAGTAGAGAGCAAAAATTCGTAACAGTCCTAAACCATCAGCCCTGATTTTTTCCAGCAGAAATAATCAAAGCCAAGTTGTTGCTATTTTTTTTCTTCTTCATTATTTACATTGTATTCATCCTAAGGAGAAGAATTTTAAGGCAGCCAAATCTAGAGTAATTCCAAAAACTCCATTGTGTTCCCCAAGGCTCACAGAGAACAGGTGCACAAAGAAATGTGATTCTTTCAGCAGCACTTAGACACCACAGATACAAACAGGTCCTTGGGATGTGAAGCTCCAAAAAGAAATAGTCATAATTCAGAAATTTTCTTCATAGTCTTTAATCAACCTCATGAAAAGAGGATTGTAACTGTCAAAGAAGAAAGAAAGAAGCCGATTCCCTCATTCTTAAAAGTTCTAACATCTAAAATGCAGCGTGAGAAGTTAGAATACATCCAGTTTCCAAGTTACACTGTGAAGACTTAACCTCTAATTTATATTTAAACAACTTTGTTTCTGCCTCCATAGCCAGCTGATGAAGAAAAAGCATCCTGCATGTACTCTGCAGTTTTCTATATAAGAAATACCATACCTGGAAAAACCACAAACAGCAACAGATCCAGACTCAGTGACACCCCCCTTTAATAAACAGCAAAATGGAAAGACACTGATTTGAAGGCCTTTGCCACCCCACCCTGCTCCAAATTTGCAGACTGAACTTCTTGCTGGAAGTTAAAAGGGAAGAAAAGCATTAACCAAAAAAGATCTTGCTGTCTGTGGGTATCCAACCACAGTGAAAAAGAGGGAGAAAGTACCCTCTGGAACAAATGCATGGAGAAAGAGGCAGAGAAGAACCAATGGGGAATGAAGTTCTAAACAATGTTTGTTTAACTAGAGTAATATGATGTCTAAGATACAAGGTGGTACAGGTATTAAAATCCACTTTCTGTTACAGAAGTTGTTTGGTGATGTCCATAGCCCCAGATCAAGGGCCCCATGACATCCATGTGTGGTGTAGATGTGGCAGAAAGCCTTTTCTCCAAAAAGATTTTGTAATTATAGTGGACAAATGCCATTCCTTCACTTTAAATATGGAAAACTGAGTCACAGACAGCTGGCATGGAGACACTCAAGCTCCTAGAAGCCTCTGCATTTAGACCTAAATATTCTACTCACTGCAAGACTGATTAAGCTAATCATCTCTGCTGAGTCCCATCAGAGTAGTTCAAACACAAACACCTCTCAGAGGCATTTTAGCACCTTACAGCACCAGATCCTGACACCATACTGTCCTTTTCAAGAGTCTGCCTTCATCACTTAAACTCTTCTCATTTAAGGGCAAACTGGCAGCGTATGCTTGATGTGGATAAATACCCACAACTCAGAGCTCTGCGTACACCCTGAAGCCACCTGTGTTTCATCTAGTGCTGGCTCTGCATGTTTAAGAGCAGCCCCCTTCATGGCAGGGAGAGCACTTACAACTAAGGGCACCTGTATGCAGAGAAGGACACTGATTTGCACAGTTAATTCACGGTTGATTTCTAAGCTCCCATAAATCAGAGTTTTCATGTGCAGAAAGCAACCATCACACATTCTAAGGGCCTTGCCCACCCCACTGGAATTACCATTAAAAACAAACCAACTTTTAGATTACCGTAGATGCACCCTACAGCATCCTGGTGATCATTGCAATGACATTTATACCTCAGATTGATTCAAAGAACAGCAATTAAAACAGAGAGACGTTTTGCCCCATCCAGCCCCTGAGGTCCTGCATTAGACATCCTTCAGCTAAGGGTGAACTCTTCTCTCCAGCTAATTTGTCATCTTTGGCTTCAGCTCTTAAATGATGTTTCTATTTCAGGGAAGCTGTCTAGTTACTGGTTCACAGATCCTACTGTACATCACCTTTAAATAAGACCATTTGATTTCATTTCAGCCTCTGCCCATTCTACCTTGGCTGAAAAACTGCATATAGCAAAGCTTTACCAAGGCTGTTTGGAAAGAATTTTAATTAATTGCTTTGTGTACAATTTAGAATTCAGCAAAGGCTCATATTTCAAAGCCATCAGCATGACAGTGCCACAAAAGGAGAAGGAAAAATAACCCACTGAAGCCAACATCCATAAAAATGTGAAAGAGCTATGGTAAATTCTGAATGATAAGCATAAAAAGGAGCCCTGTGAGAGACAAAACCTTCCACCGTACAGTGAATATTTTGAGCTAAATTAGCATGATTATTCAATTATAAACGACTTTGTCTCAAAAGTTTTGTACTCTTACCATGGCAAATCTCTCTAGGTCTATCCTTGTTCAGGATCTCAGAGCAAGAACAGACCTTTCCCAACTAAACAATGAGTTTGGCTGTTTTTCAAAGCAGAGCAAAAGTTCAGAGATCAGAGAAGGTGTTCTTCTAGTACCAGTAACACCTTTGATCAATAAAGTATGAAATATAAAGAGCAAATCTCAGGAATTAAAAGAAAAAATAAGTCAGCTAGGAGAAAACGGCTGCTGAACACATGCGATAGTTAACCAGAAGTGCCAAACAGATTATGTTTGAGGTGTCTGCAATAACAGGATATTGAACTCAGCAACCAAGAAGTGCCTTCCAGTTTCACAGTCCTAAAGACATTTTTGATATATGTTTCTTAGTAGTTACCTGGCTGCTGAGGAGACAAAAAACTCTGCCTGAACATACTGCAGCTGCTATTGTGATTCCACCAAGAGCAAAGGAGCAGGAACTCAGAGGAGAGCCAGGTGTTTGGAAATGACACTGCTGGGACTTGTAAGAGCTGGGATCATTCCTAATTTCTGGCATGACTTTAACCAAGTCAATTATCATCCTGATTTCTAATAGAGAGATTTGCACCCTAAACAAAGTGCAAGTAACTAAACTTAATTACTTCATTCTTTTTATGTTTCCAATTGTTCCTCAGGAGAGATTCATTAGTTTCCCCCCTATGAAGGCCTTCCCTGCCATCAATTTTTCTGCTGAACTTGATGCTAGAGGTTGTCTCTTCATGCTTGTATGTACTACCTACCTTAGAGGAAGCCCTAATTGTGTTAAATAATAGTGGCCAAGTGGCTACAGTTCTTAACAAGGTTTAATCACAGCCACCTTCTGAATAGGCCACAGATAGACTGGAGACAAGATTGATGGTGAAAAGGGCAAGTGAGATGCCTTTGGAAATTATACAATCTGTCTAGAGCAGAGCTGCTCTGAAACAACTACTACATTGTTTAGGGCTGCTGAGTATAAGATACTCTTGTTAAGGCTGTGCCTACACAATTATTTATAGAATAAACTCACTGTGCTTCCTTTGGAGCTGTTCCAGAGCCCAGCCACCATCAGAGGAAATTAAAAACCAAACCCCTCGATGAGGCTTCCTGCAGCAAACTCCCAAGCTATACGTTCAGGCTGTCACGCTATAAGCAGCCTGCTGTCCCTTAAAGAAATGTAAGGGCACAGCATTTATTGTTACACGATACTCTCAAAATGTTTGAACCCTCAAAATGAGTATAAATATCAACTGGAAAACCTCAAGAAAAAAGGGTTTGCAACATCAGTTGTCCCACCAACAGGTATCACAAGTGTTATGCAGAATTCACATATGCAGGACCAGACCTGAAGGAAATGGCATCTGCTGAATCCTAGAATATCCCAGCTTCCCTTGGCTTCTGTCAGAACTTAATGGCTATTTAAACACAGTTGTTTATAGGAAAAGCTTCCAACGTGGCACTCTGTTAACTGTTATATACAGCCAAACAGACTCAGGAAGAGACCCCTACTAAACACAGGAATCAAAAGCTCTTAATAACCCTTTTTTGGTACCACTAAAATTAATAAAATGATCCTAGTTCAAAATGAATTAAGATAATTGCTGAGACCATGGATGTGTAATGCAGAATTACTCAGACTATGCTCAGAATTGGATGTTTAATCTTTCATGTAATACACTGTTAAATGTGCACAATAAGAAACAAATGATACATCTCAACCCTAGTTGCAGATATGTTGCCCTCTAGCATGGTTTTGGGCTCCTACCTATGGATAATGTAGCTGATACCAAATATGCCTCCAGCTTGTGACTTGTCAGGATCTTGCCTTTTTAGTTTATTTTACTTCAACAAGCCTCATCAGCCTTTCCTGTCTTTCCTGCCTTTTCTTGGACATCCTACAGTCTCTGCTGCTACACCTTGCCCAGCAAAAGTGTTCCAGGGTGGGAAGCTGCACTGCTCTCCATGTCCTCCTCTTCATTCACAGAGAATACAAGATGTTATTACACCCAGACCGAGATTTCAAAGCAACTGGCTAGAAATCCACATACTTTCTGAAAACTGCCTACAAAAATGATATCTTCGGGATGTTGGTGCTGTCCATTATTAGGTGCTAGAGACCTGACAGCATAGAGGCAATATATTAGTGTCACTTCATATGTATTAGAGGGCTGTGTGCCACCTTCTGGCAAAGGGTTAGTTTGGGGAGTGCTGTGTGTGAGCCCAGCTGAGAGTCAGCTCCTAGCTGCCAAGACTTTGAGCACCCAACAAAACCAAGACAGACAATGGAAGCTGTGAGTGAAAACCAGACTTGCTCCACCGCTGCAAACCTGTGCCAGATCTCGCTGGTTCCAGGAGGGCAATGGCCCAAAGGCACCATCCAGCGAGTAGCTTTTGAGTGCACAGCAGGCTATTTGTGACCAGGAAAATCTGCCTCTTGTGCTGTACTTCCATACATGTTTAATCCCAGTGCCTGAGGAAGACATTAGCAAAGCATATGCCCTGCGAATGGAGGTGAATGAAGCACTTCACTGCAAACGGAGCCTAACATTTATTTTGAGTGTGTGGTGGAGTCTGAATTCATGTGATAGAGTAATCCTGGATGAGGTCATGTGTTCCTCTGAAGGGGCTTTTTGTACCCCGGGTTAGTTAGCAACGCTTTTTCTGTTATGAAGCATCTGATTAAACTCACAAAAGAAGCGGCTTTAAAAAACAGTCTCAGGCAGAACTGAGAAGTGAATAAATAAATTGTTGGGTTTTTTTTTTCTTTTTGTTTTAACCAACAGGAAAAGGAGATTGGAATAAGATGGGGAAGGGGCACAAGAATGGGATTCATTATTCTCGGATGACAGGACAAAGATTCTTGATCTATTTCCAATTTTTCTACAGAGCCCAGCACCATGGCAGATACTGGTTAGACACATCCACAGGGCAAATTGAGGGATCACAGTGCACTATCCAAATGGCGCAAGCCTTCTAGAAGCCATCCTCTGACTCTCGCCACACAGCGCCTACCTTCTGCAAGAGTGAAATCCATCACCAAAACACTGGGCTTTTGTGCCATTAAGGGGAGGTAAACTAAAACGTGCCCACTGTTTTTATTTGACTTAGCCCTTTGGCTGAGAATATTTATCACCCTGCAGCTCAAGAAACTTTGGTAGTGCTTTGCAGTACCCCTTATGATGTGGCAGGAACACCAGCAGGGAAAGAGTGAGTTATAACTGATTTCCCCTGCAGGACACACACCCAAGGTCAGCTTAGATTGGAAAGTCTAAGAGCAGCAAAGTCTGAGTTGGTTTGCAGTGAGTTATCTGTAAGCACTCAAAGATGCTTATAAACATTAAGATATCTGTTGTTACATACCTGTACTCATCAGAATTACATTATTTCACATTAGTTATTTGGTGGTGTCAGTGATCTCCTATATTAGAAAAAGTTATTAACTCTGTTTCTCTCATTCTGCATTGTTTCATTCAGTGTTTCCCTGTCCTCCCAACTGGATGTCCAAGCAACCAGACAGACACATAAAGGTTGGCTCTATAAAAAGAGCACAAAAGAACTGTGACTGAGTGATGATAAATTAACAGATAACAACTGGTTGAAAGTTTTTTTTCCCAACACATTTTGCCATTGAAAGATGCCATTCTTCATTCAAGTCTGAAAACTCCGCAAGAAGAAAACTGAAATATAGTCAGCAGCATTTCAGGAGCTCTCTCACTCAAGAAAAAAAATCCATTCTGCCCTGAAAGACCTTCTAAGGTAATACTCTTTGAAACCAGTGATTTCTCTGCTAGGGCTTGCTGTGAAAAAAATGGCTTTTTTGAAAACACACCCCACTCAATCATTTCTTCAACCTCCTTTTCCTGATAAAACACAGACCAGCCTGGACTTCCATTTATGAAAGTGAAACTACAGTGTTTATGCTCTCCTTCAACCCAGGACAAGAGGAGGAAGAGAATGACTCTTACAATCATTCACACCCCTAAGAGTGCAGAGATGTGCCCATGGGAAAGATATTGATGCATTTTAAACCACTGTTATACACCAAACTGAATTTTCAGGTAGCAAAATACTTCAAAACAGCAGTTCAAGAGGCAAAGAGGGTTTTATTGAGGTCTGACTCCTTGTCCAATTACCTTCCTGTTTCTTACCACCTTTGCGGACACTGATTCTTCTATTTGCAAGGCAAGTTCTGCTTGTAATACAAAAAGGTATTGTAACTACAGATAAATAACACTCGCCCTGCACCGTCCAGGCATGTTTGGCTGGAAATCATCTTGGCAAGGAAACAAGCAACTTGAAAGACTGGGAAAAGAGAAGAGAGAAGAGCTGAGGAGGGACCGGGAGGGGGAGCAGAGGTGACAGATACTGAGGTTTGATTGCAGTGTGTTGATGCATTAGCCAACTCCACATTCTCTCTTCCTACAAAGCATGTTAGACCAGCTGGTGAATTTGACCTGGGGCACTCCAGTGATTCACAGCAGCTAAAAATATGTCTCTGTATTACTTTTTTAAAAATACAGGTTTTGGGTGAGGCAAAAAAGGATAAGAGTGTGTAAGAAGGATGCTGCTGAATGAGTTCAAAGGAATGATGCAAGCTGCAATAGGCTGGCTGAAGTAATGTCTCACATGGGTTATGCTGCTGCTGCTTAAGAGGTGCAAAGACTGAGAAATTAAAATGCTGCATAAAAGGCACAGGGTTTCTTACAAATTAGGTTTATTCCCTTTCTTATGTGAATTTTGAGTTGAAAAAGCCAAATAAATGTTCATTTGAGTCAGTTTTTTAAAATATATTTGAGGTGACATTTACAAGAGTGCCTTGTATGTTGGTTTGATTTGGATCCTCCTACTCACACAGCATAAGACAAGGAGCAATATCCTCCAGATTTGTCGTGCAGGGACATGTGGAAGGTGATGGCAGGCAAAGGAACAACGCAGTTCACTTCTGCTCTACCAGAGCCTTAGGTTGTGGTGCTGTGAGGATGGATCTTTCTAGAGAGTAGAGACTCCTTTATGAAGGCTGGGAATATAAACTGCCAAATGGACTTAGTAGGGAGTCAGTCTGCTGCTGACTGATGGGAAAATCAAAATGAAGTTTGATATATAAGGCAGACAAAGAATATGTTCACCTGTTCAATGGAATGATGAGGCGTAGACCATAAGATACCTTATAGCAAGTGAGAAATGAAGAGGTCTTCCACTAAATGGATTCCCCAGGCCCAGAAAAAATATGTCTCAGCAGTAATTGAGACAAAAGCTTCCCAACCAAGAGTCTGCAATCTCTGAGTCTTCTGAACCATAATGAGAGAAATGAAGTTAAATAGAGCTGGGTTGTTAGGGCTGGACTCATGGAGTTTCCACAGAAACATGTGCTCTCAACAGAGACTCCAGAAAACGCTCACAACTTCAGGATTAACAGTGTGGTCTCATGGTTCGAACTGAAGCCTGAAAGTCAGACATCCTGCACTGAAATTACTTTATAAATCATCTGGTGTGTCTCAGTTTATCTGCTGGTAAAACCTCACTGGGAGAATATATGTCTCAGGGAATTCAGTATTCCAAGGAGCTCACAGGAAAGGTATTGTCAAATCCTCATTTCCGTAATTAGACATCTTCCTGAAGAGTGCTAGAAAATTGCTAGAAAATACATAACTAAAAAGCAAAGAACTGAAGTAGTATCTCCTGAATTGTAAGGGAAAAAGAATCACCGACAGGGAAATGTCTTTTGCACTGCAGAAGAAAGTCTGACCAGAGATGTGCAGCAAACATTCAGATAGCTACAGGACTGCTTGAAATGCTAGGGTAATGCTAGAAAATTGAAGACTTATTCTGAAGCCAAAGCACAGCCAAGCCAATCACCAGAATATGGAGATGAATCCATGGAAATAAATGATAAGGTTAACAAAACCCACAGAGAAAAACACTGGAAAACTGGAGAAAAATGTGCAACTGAAACAAAATTCCTGGGTGCAGCTAATGGTCTTCTGTCTACAGAATGCCTTTTCATTTTCAACAGTCTCTAGACATTTTATGAACTCAGAGGGATCATTCATACACACAATCTTTCTCCATGATGAGCTGTATCCACCATTGTGTAGCAATGTCTTCTGCTGTTACACAACTGAAGTGATTCTTGCTTTCGGACAGGATGTAAAGAAGAATACTACATCCAGCTCAAACCACAGATGGAGTTTTATAGGAACCACAAGAAACAAGCTAGTTATTTTACGGGGCACATTATTCAAACGTGTTACATATAAACTAGAAAAGAGAAACAGAATTAGAAGAGGTAACTATGGGAGATTTAGCACCAACCCTATCTGGTCCAGCTCCCAGTGATTGAGATGAGGCACAAGTGAACAGGGGATTCAATCTGTCCTTGGAGCTTGTTTTTTTTTATTAAGAGCTCTGACATTTGAGCATCAATGTCTGGAAATGGGAACTCAGAAGAGAGAAACAAAACAAGCAGGTCAGTGGGGTGCTTTTGAGCTGCATTCAGATTCATGGCAGGGTGCACAGCAACCAGCCAAGTAGAGCAATTTGCTACAAACTTGAGAGAAAAAAAGAGGAGGACTAAGCATCTGCTTTTTTTCTCCCATCTGCAAAGCAACCTCTGTTCTTACTGTACCTTTCAGAGCTATAAGAAAAAAGCCACTAGTAGATACAGCCTAGATAGAAACTGTGGATTAGAAACAGCAGAACACAAGTGGTGTGAACAGCAACAAAGACAATAGATTCAGAAAAACTGTCATGTTCTAAAAGCAGAAGCAGGACTATAGAAATGGGTCATCTCAGAAGGACTCCATGGAAAGCAGAAGGTTCACACTTACCCTTCGCTTAGTTTCCCACCAAAACCCCTGTTTACATTTACAGGTCAGAAGTGAGTTTTACCGATTAGTCTCTGAAGACACATGCAGAACTCTGGACTGTTAAATGCAGAATTGAATCGGGTCCACAGCAGAGCTACCACAGACACTGAAACCTAGATCAGTGCCTTCTCCAATATAAAAATCCCCTTTCACAGCAAAGGCAACTTTTGCACATAATCTCACAGCAGAAATCACTCTTGCCTCCTGTGTACATACTGTCCCTTTTAATAAAGCCTTTCCTAATGGCAAAAGCATTCTCCTGGTCTCTTGGCTTTTTCCTCCTCATAGCAAAGACTGGAAAAGCTCTACAGAGCTTCTATAGCTGGAAAGGAGCTACAGTTTTCTAAACTTGCCTTTGGAAAGTTTCTTTGCCAAGTTACACTTTGTCAGGAGCTCGTGATTTTCTGGATAGACACTGGAGACTTCACTTCGAATTAGTCTGAGGGATTTGCTGATGCAGTTTCAAACTATGAGGTTTGGGTGCTTTTTTGCATGAATCACAGCAACTTACATTCAAGCCACATACAAAGCTCTGCTTCATTTCCAGACCTTCTCCACAGTGCTTCTTCCAAAACCATCTATAGGTTTTCCAAAGCCTGTATCATAAAGTCCTAAATGGGTTTGTGCTGAGATGGGAAGAGCAGAAATTCAGGAGTTCTGAATTTGCTTCCCACTCCTTTCATGCTGAACAAGAGTCTCTGAGAACAAAGCAGCAGCCAGTTCTGGAAATAGGAGCTTAGTCTCACTTGTCTCTAAAATTCACAACTGATTCACAAACACCACTTTTCTAGGCAAAGTAGGAAAAGAATCATCAACACTCTTGATAAATACAATATGGATAGGTGAATAGGTGATCTGCTATGAAAAAAGCAGATGCCAAATCAATAAGTTTAACAAAAATATTGGTGAAAACTATGCAGTAGAAAATACGCTCTTTGCATTTAAATAACCCTGAACCACTGACATAGAAAAAAAATACTTAGTGTAAAAGTGAATAGGCTAAACACACTGAGACCACATTGCTTGTACAGCATCTCTCATGAA
Organism: Strigops habroptila; assembly: GCF_004027225.2. NCBI lineage: Eukaryota > Metazoa > Chordata > Aves > Psittaciformes > Psittacidae > Strigops > Strigops habroptila. The sequence goes on along the minus strand of NC_044291.2, from coordinate 8,964,122 downwards.
GCTGTTTTTCACATTTCCTCCTGAAGGTCAGAAGGAAGCGGTGAGCCAAAATCCTGCTCCATACATCCAGCATCACATTTTTCCATATTTAAAGTGATTTTAGCTGAATGAAAGTCACATACAGAGAAAAGCAATGTGGAATTCTTCTGTTTTAATGACTTTGTTACAACTAAGTGCAGAAATAATTTACATGTATATTGGTCTGGAATAAGAGTGTTTAAGTAACATGAATTGCTATGGATTATGTTGCTCAGCAGGATGCTTTCAGAACTCACTGTGGCTATTCACGTATGGTCTGTAATTTTACTGTCATTTAACTATATATCTATTCAAGCACTGAAAATGACATCTCTAAAAACATCTCAGAACTCAGGCATAAAAGCCTGTACTATTCTTGACAACCAGAAATATTATTACGTGCCTCCTGTCATTAGCAGCTTTTGGTTGTCATCTTAAAAGAAGCTGGGGAAGCACATGGGTAACCCTTCATCAGACAATTCTCTGCTTTTAAAACAACTCTTAGTTTACTTGGGTGGCTTTTCCTTCCCTCCAGAGCTCCTCTGTCCTTGGTACTAGCATCGGGAATGTGCCGGAATGTGCGCATTCTTCCAACTCCCCACACTACAGGAGTTCCTTGAAATCCGACTTCCAGTAATAGCCCCCAGGCTAGATATGTGCTTGGCCTAGTTCTGTCAGATGTGGTAGCATCAGTGTGCATCTTTGGCAATCTAGGGTAGCGTAGCAAACTCTTTGTAGAACAATATATCTAATGAAGAGTGAAGATGGAGTGAAATCAACCACGGCTTGGCAAGACAGAGGAAAAGATAAATTAAATTCACAAAATATGAAACAAATTGAGTGCAAGGCATGTGGAAAAAGAGAGGAGACTGTTCCTAAGAAGTGTTTCTCAGTGCTCTGATGTAAAGCAGAAGCACTTATGTAATGGAATGGAAAATACAGGCATATACACAGCCCTGAGCAAGTGATTAGTTGTGATGGTGACTGAACTCGGACAAAAATCTGCACTGCTGCTTCAAATGTCAACACTGTTACACTAATGGGAGACTTCAGAGACCTCCAACAACAACCCTCTGACCTCCTTCTCTTAACCCACAATGACTTGAGACCTGTCTGAGCTAAAGTCTTAGCTGGCAGCAATTTGAGCTGTGGAATACAAGAAGGGATGTGGAGCTCAATTATCCAGCAACAGATCTCCAGTGAAATCAATGCAATTGTGTCACATGAGAATTTGGCTGGCAGCCTTCACAGTCTGCATAGGAGAAACCATCCCCTCAGAAATGCAAGCTGGAGTGAAGCGGACAGGGAATAATGCAGACAATGAAGCGCTGCTTCATGCATGAGAAGTGCTTGATGGATTCTAATTTCCTCTCTGCCAGTCTGGTTTTATCCTCATGTTACTCCATGAGCAGTACTCCTGACCTATATAAGCACGAAACAAATTGGATCTGGACAAGGCATCCTTTGCAAAAAGGAATTTCTCTGCTATATAATTAAGACAACATCAAGCAGCTCTACTACATGCATGTTCAACATCCTGTATCAAAGTGAAATAATTGCTCATGTTAGCAGAAAAAGCTCTCTGCCCATGTGAAACCACTGAAGATAGACTACACAGACTCAGTTTTTATTTACACTAAAGCCCCCTTTTGTCAGTGTCATAGGGCAAATTCATAGGATGTAGGATTATAGGATTTATAGGACATATTTCTATTGATAGAAATTGCACTTTTCTTACATCGTGTGAGGTTTAAGTATATACACAGAAGCAAACATAGTTTAAGGGTTCCTGCACATGTTCTGAGCAACATAAACAGTACAAGAGAGAGTCAGGCCACAATCTGGAAAGCACTACATCGATTCAGGATCAGTACCCTGTTCTTGCAGAGGAGACTTCACCCATTTGAATAGTGTCAGAGGGACCATTAGTAATGTGAAAATGTAATCCCTCACAAATCTGGAGGGATCCAAAACAAAGCAAATGAACGCTGTGTCCAAAGTCACCTTCCTCAGTGCTGACATGGCATCACAATACCAGAAGCATGGGGCTTCTGAGGACACAGATGAGGCAGTGGCTCTGAGCACCTTGAGGTGCGAGAGCCTACAGACCAGTGCTGGAGAAAACATGGACAGGGACGCATGGCTGGCTGGTAGTAAACTGTATGTCCTTACTTCTACCAGCAATCCTGACAAATCCCAGTGTAGTACTGCTAAGGCAGATAAACAGTGTATGAAATATCCACCTGAAAATGACAAAGTACAAATCATGTTAATGCATTTGAGAATAGTGCTCTCTTTAGGTCCTGTGTTCTTTCCATCAAACATGGAACTGCAGCACTGGTAGTGCTGGATCCCTGTGATTGACTTACTAACTGTAAAGTATATAAGTCTACATCATAATTAACACTTGGCAGTGGAAATATAAATCCACTGGCTTGTAGATGGTATATCCTCCTATAAACCCTGCACTTGGCCACCGGACTGGAAAAATAGATAGGACATTCATAAGGAATACTCACCATGGGAAATGCCAGCATTTTTTCCTGGAAGCTATTTACATTGCCAAAATAATTCAGTAAGAAAAATGATCTGAGACCTTTCTTTTAATATGCATCCTGTTCTCATTTGACTTGTAGGCTACAGTGTGCAGCATTCATTCTGAGTCAGATGTGAATTACTGTAGTACAAGCAATGCAGAAGGGAAGTACAAGCCACAAGTAAAGGAAAAATATGCATTACACTGTGTCTCACTAAGAGGAGTGGATTGTCTACACATCATAAGCTACCTTTTTATCTTTCTTGGCATAGACCTTTGTCACACAGCACAGGGAAACTATTTAGGAGGATTGAGCACATCCAAAAGAAGCTGGCTTTCCAAAAGGACCAGTAAAAATAAAGAACCAGTGCAAAGTGGACACTGAGCTCCTTTTGAAAGCCTAACAAACTGACTTCTGACTAAATGAGATCATGCCAGGACAAAAATGAGGATAACCGCTAAGGACTTGTACTGAAGTGTACAACACATGCTGAAAGTGAAACTTTCCTGTCTGACTAAAGGCTTTTCATCAAACCAAAGAGGCAGAAAACCACAGCCACAAGAGCATTGAGCTTGCAATTGACACTCACCTGCTCGCTCTGCATCCTTTGAGGCAAGCCCAAAACTGATGGACAAAATCTGTTTCCAGTTCTTTTGATTTCTTGGGAATGAAAAGTGAACTCCTTTCCTGGAAATAAATATCTTTTTTTTCTTATCCTTTTCTAGCAGGAGTTCCTTAATGGTGGAAATAACTGTTTAGCCTGTTCTGATGGGCCAACAGGGAAACAATCTCAATTTAACTTCTATGTATACTCTGAAGAAGATATTTATGTCCCTTTTTAGCTTTGTGCTGACTGAATGGTGTAAAAGAGCATAAATTTAAAGAAGAATCAAGAGAGTTTACATGAAATTATGGTTAATATCCTAATCCCATAAGAAAATTTGCTTTTGTAATTTTATGTTTCTGAGCTTATCATGTTCTGGTGCATCTGAGGATAAGGCACAGGCAAATGCTCAAGTAGGCAGTTGAAGCAAAATCATTACAGTGGAATTTCCCCAGGCACCCAATTTCAGCCAACATCTATACACATATAGTCAATGCTACAGCCTGGCATGGGGATGAGGCAGACTACTACAACAGACCTTTGTTGTGACTATGATTCAAGCAATTGTTTTTAAAATCTGTATTAAAGATTTCTGTTCTACCACCCTGCACTTTCTACTCAATTACTAAAAAGAATATGTTTCCTAGGCATGAAACAATATCATTTTTGTGAAGAGTTTGGAAACCGAGCACTTCTGTGAATTGAAGAAAGCTTCCTTTCTCTTCCCCGTGCAGTTCTGCTTACAGGGAAAGAGCTTTCTGTGTGAGTAATCTTTCTAAGTAGGAAGCAGAGCTCCCCTATTGCTAGGGAAGAATGGACCTCCAGTAGGCTAATATGTGATGGATGACTGAATGCAAACTTGGCAACGTTGTTCTCCGCTACCCAAAGAATACAAAATGCCAGAGGCTATTAGCATACAGGCACTCTCTAGTTGGAGGTTCTGAAAACTTGGCACAATCCCACCTTAGTTTAATTGAAACTACAGTCGCAAGACAATTAAGGATGTGAATTTGGAGACATTTCTTGCAACAAGAGCAACTCAGGATGAATTTATCTTTGGTGACTGACTCATGCATAAGCCAAACAAAAACAGAAATGGAAAGTTATTCTCATTGACCCCTGAGTAGCAAAATCTCACCTTTGTTTGTGAAGGGCACTTTATGGGATATAGTGTATATTAACTAGTATTTTTTAAAGTTTACATCCAGATATACTCACTGAAGCTATAGGACTTTTTTTTCTGTTGATGATGTTTTGTCAGCAACAGGATGTGCAGTATATAGGAGAGAAATAAATGATGCTTAGAGAAATCCAGTAAAATATTACATTAAGGCCATGTCTAGTTATAAAGGCATATATTTCATTCCAGTCAATGCTAAAAGGAGACACTAAGTTATTCAAACTTTGTCCTTTTGGCAGAAGACTCCATATTATATTCCTTCTTTCAATGCCCGAACACCTTCTGCTGGATCAAGAGGCATCTCTCGTCAGGCAGAATCCCAGGCTGACTCCTCCTCCCCACCCTGCCCATTCCACACAGTTAGTTACATCATACAGAGAAAGATTTCACTACCTGGAAGAATGCCTGGGTTTTAACTTTTCCCACATGTGGAAGGCATTTAACTTCAGCTCAGTTTGGACAAAGGGTCAAACGCATGAGTGGACAGTAAGAGCTGAGTTAGGGAAAGTTTCACGCTGGTATAAACCCCACAGCTCAGTGGAAAAGGAGATGGCTCAAGATTGTCTCTTGGGATTGTTCATTTTCCTTCTTTCCAGTAGTCCTGTTCCTCAAAGAGCTGCCTTCCTCCTCCTTTTTTCTCTTTACTACACAAAGAACTGTTTTGAACAGCTAAGAATAGCAATTGTAAGTTGTTTGTGGCAGAGACCATCACTTATTATGTTTATTCACTCTTTCTACTACAATGAGCCCTGAAGTACTGTTGTAATAGTAACAACATCTTCAACTTCTAATAAACTCTTACACAAATCCAATAGAAACCATGGCCAGCAAGTCCACTTTGATATCAAAGAGTTTAATGAATTTCCTTAATAACAACCCTTATTTCTCAGCTCTTGACTTCAAGTTATGATATTTCCTGTCTAGAACTTACTAGTCCTACAAATGCTTGCACTAGTTTTACATATCTCTGAGCCTGGGCGATGACAAAATCTACTCAACTTAATTCACTGTGACTGCTAGCTTCCATAGTTTCCTTCTTCAATAACAAAGATTCTTCCACAATATTACATCAGCAACTTCCTTAAAACTACTAAGAGTAGCTACTACCTTCTACAGTAGTTTCAGGATTCTATAGTTTATAACCACGGGGATTGATAACAGAGAGAAGTCTTTGAGAAGGGTGTGCTAAGTTCACACCAGAAATTAAGTCTGAGAAAGTGCACATTGGTAAACCAGAGCACAGTTTTAAAGCCCAATATCTCAAACTGCCACAATTCAAAACAAATACCGTGTTATTATTGGAAAGTTGAGATTTCTAACGTTCCAGTGATGTAAATCATTCATTCCTAAGGCGAGAGTTTTATGAGAAACTGGACCCTAAAATTGTTAATGACCCTTCAGCTTAGCAGACTGTGATGGCACATGTCCAAGGATGAATACATCAAGTCACAAGTTGCAAATTAGAGTTATTTTTAACCACTCTGATTTCTCATGTTTCAATAGGTGTCACACAGGTAGGACAGATGTGTGTGTCACTGCTGATAAAGCAGACACCACGCACTGCATTTACACTTACTTCCAAATGTAATATTCAAGCTAGAAGGTACCAGGATTCAATAATGGAAACAACTAACTGAATAAACACTGTTTCTTCCTTACAGATTTGCCAACATGGGACATCATTTAAAGCAGACAAGTATTATACACCCCAGTACACTTCACTGCTGGTTAGCACCACCCAAACCTCTGAACACAGCCTACAAAGCTGGGTGAACAGATGTACTGTTGTGTTGTACCAGGAAAGGGGCATAGAACTGCACAAGCAAGTCCAGTATTTCAAATGGTGTTACTGGAAGGGATGCAAGGGTTAAAGCTCAGGCTCCAAAGCAACATCACTTCTCAAGTGTTTCAAATACACACTTCTCAGTTCTACTTCACTCTTAAAAAGGATAGAAAAGTCCCAAGAAGCACAGACTCGGCCATTAATCTCATTTTCTTATCAAAAAGTGAAACAATAGTCAAGAACAGATTTTGACAGTCCCTTTACAGCAGAACATGTCAGAACATCTTCGTATATGTGTGGGTTTTGGCTTTTCTTTAGGTATTTCATAAAACGTAGTAATATGAAAAAGAAGCCACCTGACCTGAACTTCAAATGCCTTCAGAAATGCTGTTCTAGCAACAAAATAGTTAACTGAACACTGAGGAGAAATGATCCAGTCTTAAAGAGCTGGGATTAAATATATATATATATAATTTGCATTAACAGAAATCTCCAGCTAACACAGTTGCTCATAATTTTGTGGACTTTTAATCTGAGTTTAGGAATATTCTCAGTAAATTCGAAGCATCATTAAGCATCATTGTTTCAAAAGGAGGATTGGATCTGGCTCTTTCTCTTTTCACATGCCTATCACCACCAATGTACCTGGATGATATTTCTTCAGCAGAAGGTCAGCTTCCTCTGCAAATGAGACATGACATTCTCATCGGCAGGCTGTATGCTTTTCAGCAGATCCTTTGGCTCCTTTACAGCTTTGGAAACTCTGATAAAGTAATTGTAGGCATAGGATTAAGGACTAGAACTTGCAAAGAATTTTCCCTGGGCTGAAAGGAGCCAGACGTTAAAATTAATGAACAAAAAGTATGGGAAACAAGTAGCAATTTGCTGAGGATAGTGACTGTGACAGGGTCAGTGAGGATGGGGGCAAGCAGCCCGCTGTACAGCATCCCCTGTACAGCAGGCCCCTTACTCTGTCCCTTTCCAGCTGCTAATGGTCCTGCTCAGTCCAGATGTGCATCCTTTCCTGAGTAAGGTGCAGAGGTGCAGTAGCTGTAAGGGAATACTCTGAGAACTCTTCCAAGTACCTTCAAAATTCACTGCCAGAGAAGGTGAACTGCAGAGAGATGGATTCACTTTTGGCTGAACAATTTTGTTTGCTCAAACATTTGCTCCGAAGTTCCCAATAGCAGTAAAAAAAAGAAAAGGCATCATAACACTTTTCTGCCAGTCTTCCCGGGATTCAAAGGACTGTCACAAGTCCCCACTGTCCATGAATCACTAAAAAAGCTCAGACGAGAGCACCCTTAAGATTTCACAGCTTTAAAAGGCAAATGCATAACATATAATGATAATCAGGAAGTGTGTAAAATGAATTCCCATTACTTAATATGATTTAAAAAGAAAAAATAAACTGGGGAAAAAAACCAAAGACACCATCTTGACAATAAGGCTTTACCCAGTCCATAGTTACGTGTGCCTCACTGGTTTCTATATTTTACATGAAGGAAAATTTGATAAATATCTTGATTATGCTTTTTAATTTTATAAGGTCTCCGCTATGCAGGAGGACATGCCACCATCATTGCAATCTGAACAAAACCTTGTCTTGCATAGTATGACACATACTTTTCAGAAGTTTAGAATAACTGCCCAGACCTCTGTCTCCTAGTAGCCAGAGAGCAAATCAGGCAGGGAAAACTCTGAAGAGGTGACGTAACATCAGGTTTTCAGTAAGTGGGCTTAACTCCCAAACGAAGCTGAGGGCAATCACCTTCTCCCTGTCTGCTTCTCTATTTTAAGCTAATTTGAGCCTAACTGGTAAGTGCAGACACAGTCATGCAGAAAATCTCCGTGCACAGGACAGCAAGTAGTTAAGACACACCATAAAGCACCTCCATTTTTCCATGAAGATGGAGAATTTCACCCTCCCGGCACCCAGAACCCTCCCGTTTAAGCACAGGTAATTAGATATCAGTTGAATCTTCCTTTGTTTTCTGCTTCCCACTACAGACTGGTGTTACCATACTTCTAAAAGAAACTGCCTCCCAGTGGGGGCAGGGAAGATAGTGACAAAGGCTCCAGTGCAAATAAGTGTGCAGACAGCAAACTACAAAGGGAAGGGGCCTGACTTCTCGGGTCGCACACAATAGCAGAAGGAGTTTACCTGGGAAGTTAAAGAACTGCAAGTGAATTTAGTCTGACACAAGAGGTGAGGATGGGGATAACATTTATATTACTTCAGTTGCCAAGAGGAAACCCCAAATATGATTTTCTACCTTTCCTGTCAATTAGGTTCCTGTCTCTATTTCTGTAGATATCCAGCATTCAACCAACTCATCCTTCATTCATTCACTGGATCAGATTGATAGCACTGAGACATTTCTTACATTATTATTCCACCAGACAATAAAAACAGCCATGCTCCAATTCAAAACTAGCTCTCAATAAGACCCTTGCCTATCCAGACTGACAGTGTCTAATGAGGGTCATGACAGAACACTTTGGCATTGCGAACTTGTGTGGGAGAAGAGGTTTTAATTCAGGAGGGACTTACCTTACAGACTGACTGAGCTTAGATCCCGCTGTGAGCAGTCTCCATGAAATAAATAGGATGTTAAAGTCAGCTGCTGGTTTCTGACTTTGCTGCCGTCCTGTCAAAAACTCAGCGAAGTTGCATGCTCTGATTTTGTAGGTAAGTGTGAAAGGCAGAAACGTTTGACAGTAAAGCAAACTGGTCAGATCAGCCAGATTCTGCTGGGTTTATATAGCTGAGCTGCAAATCCTGATTCCTGGCTCATTCCACTGTAATAGGATGCCTGAAGGCATTTTTTTTTTCCCAGTTTTGCTTTAAAGGAACAGCCCCTCTCTTTGGCTTCGCTTCTGAAAGACACACAGGCACACTCACATACACACACTGTCATCCCCAGGCACACACACACTAAGAATTTGCATGCAATTTATGGCTAAAGAAGGAAATCCCTGAGCCATTCAAGAAGAAAGTCAGCTCAGGGCAAATGACTCAGGAAGCAGAATATTTTCCTTACAGCATCAGCAAGTACCTTATCAGGAATTTTAATGCCCTCATCCCCATTATTTTAACATCACGAAAGAGTAGAGAACTTCAATAAAATCAGAGGAATCACCAGCAGGATTTTGACTCCTAGAAAACATAATGGGGCTGAAATGCAGTCAGTGGACATCGATCCCATTCCACTAGATCAGCTGAAGGATTCAGATGTACACAAGATGAGGAGCTGGCAAATCCCCTTTTTTTCAAGCCTGTGATCTCCTTCACCTCCTTTTGTACTCCTGCTCTTTCAAGAGCCATAGGCAGAAGAGTGGAGAAATCAAGAAAGTCTAGTGAGCAGAGCCCTAGCCTGATTCTTTGTAAAAAACAGAGGAGATAAAAGCCTGAAGCAAATGACTCAGGAGGGACTCCTTTTCTTCTCAGATCTGATAAAAAGAGATTATGTGGCTGCACATGTGTTAAGATAATCCAACTGCTTTTGTGAGCCTCGTGGTCTCTCCTTCATCCCATTCTCCCCGCTTTCCAGGCCAGAGCTATCTGTGACACCCAGAGTGCTCATCTGGGACCTTTTCGGGGTGTTTGTTATCTCTGACTACCCTTGAACCTCAGGCTTGTGGCAAAAAGTAAAGATCACAGTTAAAGGATACTCATTAACACTTATTTCCCTCCTATCTGATACTAAAGACCTGCCTCTCTCTTGCCTTCACCCCAGCTCACTATTGGTTTGGGTTTCATTTGGGTTTTTTTTGCTGGGGGTACTGGTGGTGCAGGGGGAGAGAGAAAAAATAATCTTTGACTTTCAGGTCTATCTTCTAGACTAAGGGATAAAATCACTCTTCTGTTTGATGATTTAGGAAACAAGACTTATCCAAACACTTCTGAAGACAGTGAACACAAACCACTTCCCACCGATTCCAAGGGGCTGTGGGACAGCCCAGTAAGAAAGAAAAGGGATCCTGCTCAGGAACAAGGATGCTCATAAAGATAAAAACTGATTGCTCAGGCCTTGCTGATGATTCTTTCTGAATGCCTTCGCACCCAGCTGACCTTTCCCAGGCTCCAGGACTCACACATCACTTTTTGCTGCTTCACAGGCACAGCACTACCAGGAACACACTTTGGCAAGGGTGAGAGAATTCCTGACCCTGAAATTCTGAATCACCATTTGAGAATCATTATTTTTGAGACCATGAAAAGTAGAGTTGTTTTGCTCACTAAGCTACTTCTATTTTCTTTGCTGTGGCTTTCACACATAACGTGTGTATTCTCTTATGTCTAGTAATATCACTGGGCTCACACTGAGCTCCCTTCCACAGCACATGGCACAGATTTTAGTTATTTCCAAATAGCTGCTTCTGATAGAACAAGCAAAAAACAAACAAAAACTCTTAGAAGTTTTTACAAATTACTTTTCAAAACAGATCCCCTTATCCAACTGATTACATAAGTGTTCAAAAAGCACTGAGAGCAAGTGTTTCAGTAAGACCAGTGATGTATCTCCATCATTGATGAACACCCATTTCCAATTTCTGAGTTTATTTTTTACATGCTGTGTTTCATAACAGGCATGTCCTAGGACAAGAAATGAGCCTTTGTTGGAGAGAGAGTCAGAAATGTTAACTAATCCCTGGTAAAGGCATCGGATCTTCTTTGATTGATGAGTTCTTAAAAATAAATCTTGTTCTGTACATAGAATGGTTTGTGTTGGAAGGGACCTTAAAGCTCATCCAGTTCCAACCCCCTGCCATGGGTAGGGACACCTTCCACTAGAGCAGGTTGCTCCAAGCCCCTTTGTCCAACCTGGCCTTAAACACTGCCAGGGATGGGGCAGCCACAGCTTCTCCGGGCAACCTGTGCCAGCGCCTCAACACCCTCACAGGGAAGAACTTCTGCCTAAGAGCTCATCTCAGTCTCCCCTTTATCAGCTTAAATCCATTCCGCTTGTCCTGTCATTACACGCATCTCCACCAATCTCAAAGGCAATGAGGTTACTGTATACAGCCACTTGTAAGTCTCCAATTTTTGTGTGTAATTCTCAGAATACTCTTGACATGGTTATGGTACCAGCCTGGGTGAGCTCTGCCCCAATTATATAGTCCTGGTAAACTCAATTAAAATGTGAACTCAAAGCCATAAACTTCATGTGAGATATACACAAGTTTTCCAACAAAATCAGCCTCAGAAAAAGCCCTTCCCCATGCACTGAATCATTCACTGTCTCTTACTTCAGCAGCCCTTCCACATACATTTGCAAAACGCTTTGTTTCATTGTCCATACCTACAAGTCTAAGACAAGATGGTTAATACTTGTGTGTGAATTGTGGAAAGCCACTTGCAGGATTTGATTTTAGAACTTTTCTGCCAACAGTTGTTGAATCAAAATTTAAACTGATTTTTTTCTCCAATAATTCTCCATCCACTTATCTGACTTAAAAACATTATGCCATATGAAGTGAGCTTCAGGTAAGAGTTCAGGCCTGTTCTTGTTTTATCTTTTTGGGCTCACCCATCTTTAACCACACTCTGTTGCAACTGAATGAAACAGTGAGTCAGAAGCAAATGATAACATGAAAGAACAAGGAAAATGTATTTTAATCAGAAAGATAGCTTTAGGTTGTGATCTCTAACAAGCTGGATTCTGTGCCCTGTGGTATCCTCTTTCATTAGCTAAATCTAGGTAGCAAATAATTCTTTTATATGAAAGGAATAGGGAGAAATTAAATGAACACCAAACTTCATGCTCTTGAGTTTATTGCTGTGCTTTTATGCACTTAGAAGATAATATTAGAGATAAAATTCAAACATGTATGGAAGATCATAACAAATAGACAAATCTAGGAGTATCTTGCTATTTATGAAAGTATAAGAGAGACCAACTTTGGAAAATAGTAGTGAATAGGAGAAGTTATGCTCATTATTATCTTGGGACAAAATTGTTACAACACAGGTAATCAGACTTAGTTCCCATTTCATTCCTGTGTTGGTTCATTCAGCCCTAAGAATAACCTGCTTTGTAGCAGCATATTTGAGAGGGTGGAAGCTCCCCTGAATGTGAAGATGTGAACCACAGGGGGAATTCACACCACTGGTAGTGTAGCCTGGGAAGTCCTTGGTACACACGTAGTGCAGCCGATTTCAATAACATGCAGCTGGGAATGCAGTGAGCCACTGGAATATAACATATGAGACATAAATGGCCAGCCAGATGATACTGCCTTAGGGCAGGGAAACAGATACTTGATTTGGACAGTTTTAGGAGCCAGAAGTATTCAGTGCCTGTGGCAGGAAGGAAAATAATTTCTCATAGAAATCTAATATTGAGTAGGACAATGCTCAAAAGCAGCACAGAGTGGAGATAGGCAAGCCAGCCAGCTTGAGAAACCGTACCAATTTAGACCCAGTGAAATGTATCCTGATGAGGACAACTTCTCTTATTTAATGTTGAGAGGAAAATGAAAAATCAACATTTGAATAGAGACTATAATATCACAGGGTTGATTCTTAATGAGACATGACTTTAAAAATCCCTTCCATGCTCCATTCTTACAACTGATGATTTTGGGTCAAGTAATTTCCAGAGACATTTGATCCTTTCCCTACTGTCCTGGGTTCAGCTATAACAGTCATTTTTCTCCTTCTTAGTAGCTGCTGCAGTGCTGTGTTTTTGACTTTAGTCTGAGAACAACGCTGATAACACCGATGTTTTTAGTTATTGCTAAGTAATGTTTACTCCAATCAAGGACTTTTTCAGTCTCATGCTCTGCCAGGGAGGAGGGGCATGAGAAGCTGGGAGGACGCAGAGACAGGACACCTGACCCAAACTGGCCAAAGGGGTATTCCATACCACAGCACGTCATGCCCAGTATATAAACTGGAGGGAGTTACCCGGAAGGCCCAGATCACTGCTCGGGTCGTCCTGGGTATCGGTCGGCGGGTGCTGAGCATTTATACTCTCTCCCCTTGTTATTTCCCTTATCATTATAATTATTGATGGTAGCAGTAGTAGTTTTGTATTATACCTTAGTTACTGGACGGTTCTTTTCTCAACTCGTGGGATTTACCTTCTTTTGATTCTCCTCCCCATCCCTCTGGGAGTGGGTGGAGGAAGAAGGAGGGGAGTGAATGAGCGGCTGCATGGTTCTGAGTTATCTGCTGGGCTTAAACTACAACACTTAGATCTGCTGTCTTTTGAGACTGTATTCAAAAGATTTCACTGGTACAGAATCGAGTTCAAGTACTTTTGTCTTTACATCTGCATTGCGTTGATTCCTTTACATCTGTCGTCAAATACAGGTCAGTTAAGTCTAGCTCACATAGAGTATTCTGGCAACCTTGCTAAAACTTTGGCTCTTGGGCTATGAATTCATCTGCTGCTTTTCAGTTGATTTCCCATTAATCTGCAGCAAATAACTGTCCCAGCGCATTCACTGCTTCTTACTTGACAAGCATTTGCAAATAGACTTTGATATCTATGAGAGCATTTATTTAGAATCACTCAATGGTCATATACAAGAGGACACTTCAGCTTCCCCAGAAAATATCTATCTAAACTATTGCTCTTAAATATCCGCTATTTGCAGCAATTCATGTTGCCTCTAGACTAATATCCTCCATTCCCTGAGGTGATGACTCTCAAATAGAATAAGGGCTTTCACGCACCTTAGACTTATGGCTACTTGTCCAGTGCTTCTATTAAGATCTAATTTATACAGTCATACATTGACCATCCTTTTCCAAATGAATTGATCTTGATAATTGCAATCCATGTCAAAAGGCACAAAGAGTGTCCAGTGTTTTGGGATCAGAGAATGCAGAAGCTCGTTCTTAACTCGGGGAAGTCTGACCTAAATAGACCAATGCTTGTACCAGAAGGTAGAAGTTTGCAATTGCTGTGCAGATCAGCACCACTGAGAACTTCAGTAGAATCAACTGCACATGTCAAGATAGTAAAGTTGAAGCCCCATAATGTCCATTAAAATGTTAAGTACCATGCCAACCACTAAATTACAAAAACATACTTGTCAATTTCGGAATTTTTAAGAGATGATCTCCAAAAAAGAGATTTCCTCTATTATTTGAACCTATTATTATTATCAGGCCATTTCCCCAGGGTTGCATTCATTCCCTAAAGAAAGAAATAGGAAGCAGCTGTTTGAGAGCAGACCCACTGTCCATGTGCACAGCCTGTACACAGGAAGACACTTGTGACAGATATCACTTAGCCCTTCTTTAACTGTTCTTTTAAGAGCTAAGTGTACCGTGGCAGTATTTTTATGACCTGGGCAGACCACAGGCTTAATCACAAACAAGAGGTAATGGAGCAGGTGTTGTTTAATAAAGTTATTTCAAAGTCTCTTATCGCATTGATGAAAAGAAGCAATATGCCTGTTAAGAGATACCTGAGAGTGGAGCGGGATGAACTGGGTGCTAATGCAAGGTCTGCCTTACTCTGAAGAGATGACCTTGATCATGTCTCTCCCTGATCTATGAAATAAATGTCCTTTTCAAGATAGACATCAACACACTGATGATACACACTAGACAAGAATTTGTTAGTGATATCACAAATAAAGATAATCTAGATAGCACTAAGCAAAATTCACTCCAGAAAAATCAAAGCTTCACTAAAAAAAAATGAGTAAATAGACAACAATAACTATGCAGGACATAAGTATATTCCATTCAAACTGCAGATGTGAATATCTGTGACACAGAGTGACTTGTAATGTTCATAAATATCTTCATCTTTTATTATATTTGCAGTAGACTTTATTAAAAGTTTATGAGACAAAACATAGCTTTCACTATGTAGGAAGAGTGACAAGGAAGACTATACCAAATTGCTGAGGACTGAGAAAGTCAAGCTCCTTATGTGGGATGGCATGAAGCTTTTATCAGCACGTTACCATTAATCATAAATTGTTCATCCATAGATGACGCAGGGAAAGTAACTGCTATAAAGATTTTATGCTGTACCACACTAATTTGTATCCTCTAAGTGCTTCAATGCATAAAAACACTTAAGTGTATGCTTCTATCCATCCCTAAATACCTCTGTGCATTTTACTATAATCATGTTTTTAAGATTATTAGTGTCAAAATTACAGCTAATCACGTTAAACACATCCTTAAATGTCTTGCAGGAACAGTTTCCCTACTGAAGCGTAAGTAATGAAAACAGCAAAGCAAAAGTTCCTAGTGCTTATCCATTCTATAGGAAACGTTCAAATATAACAATAGCCATTGTCAGTATGTGCCCTACAGTGAAGAAGATTCCTAATGCTAATAAAGACTGAAGGGTGGGTAGTTACATGGCACAAACAGAGGTGAGCACACTTAAGTACCCTTTTGTTGGAAAACATGATGAAATTCCACCCAACTATCATCACAAGGGAGGAAGGCAGCCTGCATTACCCACAAGACTGCTCTACCTCACTCCCTTAGAGAGAGGTGGGGGCATCTAATGAATGTGGTAGCTGAAGGTAGCAATCCACAGAGTGATAGCAATGTTCCCTTGGTCTCTAGCTTGGTCTATCAAGCATTGTTTGTTTAATAAGAATGAGTCTTAATTTTGGGTAGGAATTTGATGACACTCGCTACCCAAATGTCATCATTTATGCCACATTAACACCTCGCATGCACCTCCTGTACACTCCCAAAGAAGCTGTGGACACTTCATAATCTTCAATGCCCTCCTGGGCTAAGCAATGGCCCTGAAGGGCCCTGTAGTAACAAGTGCCTCGAATAAGCACTTCCCCAGGTGAGATGTTGATCCCAGAAAACATGCTCAGTCACTAAGAGAGATGCCAGCTAGCCACCAGAAATGGACCACTCGCCTCACGTAAGCATGAGGCTACCCCTGTGCAGGAATGTACAACTGTCACATAGACATCTCTGCTGTTACTAAACAGAAAATCTGCTTTCTTAGGAAAAAGGAGAATGAAGATGTAACCAGAAGATCTTGCAGAAGCTAACTACTTCCTTAAATGACTCTATTCAGAAATGGTTGCATGAGTTCAAGCAATCTTTAGTCCCAACTGCAGATTTCATCCAAAAACGTCAAAGCACTTACACAGAAAAAGAATGAGATGGGACCTTGCAACTAATATAATCTTTCCCCAGGGTACAATAAGCTATACCAAACCCAATTCAGTTTATAAAACAAGCTTGGCAAAGAGTACAGCACTTGTTTTGAGAGGGAATTACACCAAAATTAAACATGGCAGTAGCAGAATGAGAAAGCAAACACATGGGTCAAGCCTTTCTAATACCCACCAGAAGCCTACATGACAAATATGGTATTTTTCAGCTATCAATACACAATACACAACACCCTGGTTCTGCTGTAGCACGTCTCTATTCTGAGGAAAACAGTGGAAAGTTCTTTTCTAAGGAGAGAAAACAATCAAAGAAAGATTACAGCTCAGTTTAGTCACTCATGCTTCAGGCAATGCAGTCATTCTGAAACCTGTACCCAGGCTGTTTAGTCGTTTAACAGGTAACCCATAGCAAATGTACGCATGCAAACACACACATACGCCCCCACAAAACAAAGGAGAAACTTTACAAGGATTTGAATCCATGGAGTTGAAGGTGTGGAGTTTGATAATCACTGTGCAGTGATTAGTATTTCCTAATTAGAGAGACAAGACTCACTGGCTATGCAGGTAACCATGTCTGACCTTGAAGCAGAAAGCTGGTCACAACGGCTATCTTCATGCTAAAGCAAAACCCCGACACAGGAAGACACTGTAGGAAAATGTAGCAGAAGGACCTTCAATGATGTATCCTCTGGACACGAAATAAAAGCTGCTGTTTAACCACATTTATGAACATCATATCACGCATATCATCACTGGCATTCCTCTGAGTGAAGGTAAGCAAGCGTATAGACAGATTAGTATTTATGATAAGTATTGCAACCAATGTTCTATCAAGAGCATCCATAAAAGACCCACTTGAGGATAAGCAGATGATCTGTGTCCATCTTGCAGTTTGTCTGGTTTTTATGAAGACAGTCCTGTTCCACTCAAAAAAGAGAGAGGGGAAAACCATTTCTCTCCGAAGCACCCCTGTAAGAGAGGAAGAGACCTGTGTGACTGTCCTTTGAGTCAAAACCAAAAATATCCCCCAAACCTCTGAGAAAAACTGTCTGTCCAAGTACTAGGTATTTCAAGCTGTGGTTGAGGAGACAGGAAGTATCCCAAACCAACTAAAAGGTGCCTGTTTGTGTTGGTTCTACACATTTATGTCTCTGTAGTCTTCAAAGCATATCCTAAAATCATTTTAAACTAATAAATCGTGGTCATGACTTAGCAAATAGGGATATTTAACTTCTCCGTCCAGCTTTTGGGGAAGAGCAGCAGATAAAGTCATTAAAGCAAGTCAGGAATGTGGATGATGGAGAACTCATCATTTGCTTTGTGATTCCCAGCCTCTGCAATCAGCTGAAGAGGCGAGAGGTTCACTGGAACAGTACAGACAGAAGCCAGACAGCAGAGTTGCATTTGTACAGACCAGCCAAATGTTTGAGTGTGAGAGTTGGAATAATCTGTTCATTTTCAAGGAAGAACAAACTTTGGATGTTGAACCTCAGGTTCAAGAACAACATCCCAGGAGCAGAGGGGAGGGGTAGGCATTATAAATGCGTTTACTTGAAACAAAATTCTGGCTTTTTTGAGTACTCACAAAGTGTCTTTTACAGCTACATTTATGTAATAATTCCCCCACTTCTTGATAACAGAAAAGGAAATACAGTCAAGGAAATACAGACTTGTGAGAATTTCCTCTTCGCTCCCCAGCCCCAATCTTGCTGATTTTTAGTGAAAAGTGCTAGTTAGCATGTTCCTCTCCTCTCTTTTTAATCAGAATTGCCCCCTGATCAGCTGGGATATCATACCCAAGTTGTAAAGACTGACAGGGACCATCTGCGTGGTTAACCCCACATGACACAAAAGAGTCGTGTCTGAGTCGTGTCTCAGAAATGTCGTGCCTGATGTAGATGTTCATCTCCAGTTTGCACCCAGGCACAAGAAACAGGAGCATTGTCCTACCAGCCCAGTTCCTGGCACTGCCCATTCTGAAATGTCTATGGACATGGCGCAGCAATGAGAGAAGGGAGAGGTGATGCTGGTTCTTCACAGAGCTCATCATTCAGGTTAGATATAAAGAAGAAGTTCTTTACTGTGAGGGTGATGAGGCATTGGAACAGGTTGCCCAAAGAAGTGGTAAATGCTCCATCTCTGGCAGTGTCCAAGGCCAAGTCAGACGGGGCTTGGAGCAACCTGGTCTAGTGTGAGGTGTTCCTGCCTGCGGCTGGGGGTTGGCACCAGATGATCTTAAGGTCCTTTCCAACCCTAACTATTCTATGATTCTATGATCCCATTTAGATGGCAGTGAGGGGAACACAGGCTCTTCCTGCTTGTTCCTTGTGTATTGCTCAACACACTGCACTGTGTCACTAGTGAGTTCACATCATAAAAGCAGACCAAAGGATCAGGGGGAGGCCTTTTTTCCTTGCCTTTTTCCCAGCATTTCCGGTAGGAGCCTATACACCTCTCCTCATATCCTGCATTTGGCTGCTTCTGGGACCAAAGGGAAACCTCAAAGCAGATGGGATTTAGCTTACTGACATTCTCTAGAGCCAGCTCAGATTTTATTAAACACAGCTGGAATCCCAGACTTCTTCAAATGGGTTACCTCACTTATGTTTCTTGTGTGTCTTTAGAAATCCAGGATTTGCAACCAGATTGACCAAAAGACAGAGTGAATTTGTCAGCAGCATCCAAGTCATAAATTTAACAAAAAAATGCAAGTTTGTAATTGAGCTCACACCAATCCTTCCTTATTTACCAGTTCTTCACATCTTCAATAGGGCAGCATAGTCCACCCTACCCTGAGACTAGAGTCCATAAGGTAACACAACAGAAGCAAAATACATGGTAGAGTAAGATAGGAGAATGCATAACTGACTACTCCTTACAGCAAGTGCCTTTCCTGCATTCTCTAAAGCACAAGAGCACCCCGTTATCTCCTCAGGAGTTTGGGGTTCTCTTAACATCAGCAATAGAAGAGTAAATTCAGTTTAAACCTCCTCTCTTGCTTGTAAGCATCTTTCCTAGCTCAGATTTAAGATTATCTGCCTTTCAGAGCTAGCAAACGAGGCAAACCTTCCACAACAGAATAATCCAAATCATCCCACATTGAAATAAGGTTGCTTGCAAGCTACTTATATGACAGCACAACAATAGAAATCAAGTATACTGCTTTTGTTCTGAATAAAATTATTTTGTCACCATATACAATTCACAAAAACCCAGACATTTCAGTGGTTTTGCACCATCAGTATCAATAATTTAGTACCTGTTTTCAAAACAACCAACACAGAAAAGCCTCATTACTGCTGTAGATCTCTGCTTTAATCTGTCATCTCCAGAACAGCCCTAATTTAGTTAGAGTGTAGTTAGGTTTCTCTCAACTAAAGCAATTCTTAGGGCAAACATTTGCATTATGAGAGGGTTTTTTCTACTGTTGCTGTTTTAAACTGCATTTATTCTGGCAAAGGCAGTGCCTCCCACTAGGCTGAATTCTGAAACTGATGCCTGGAGAACAGAGAGAGGACTCATAACCTCTATACGTATCAAATTCCAAATATTTTATTCCTTCTCTAAAAGCTTTTTACAGCCATCATTATGCAATGTGGATCAGCAGTACTCATGTAACAGCCAGTGCTTTAGTGTCCCAAAACGCTCATGTCCAAGACTTCTCATTACAGTTAGGAAGTGATTCCATTTTGTAAAGCCAACAAAAGATACTCCTTGTCATGAATTCCAGTCAATTATAGCCAAATTCAGCCCATGTCCTCCTACTGTAGTTTTCCACAACCTCAACATGGTAACTGCTACACAGTAAAGTTTGTATCTCACTACCAGTTGCTAAATAAAAATAAAATATATATGTATAGAAAAGCCATCGTGGTGGGAAACTCAGAATTCAACACATCAAGCATCTTAGATTTCAACTTGGCAGTTGGCCACAGTGCAGAAGCACTTAGGGACTTTACGCATATTTCTCTGATAGTGTTATGACTCCTCTTTTTCTTTCCTTTTGTTTCCTTCTGCCTCCATTACCAGTGTCTGTTTTCAATTTGCTTCATAATGAAGTGACACAGGGCTTAGGAACATCACCTATTGTGACGGGGAGCCTTGTGGCTCTGACTTCACGGCACCCGGGACTTACCAGCACAGAGCTACTGCAGCAGCCCTGGCAAGAATCACAAAGCAACCAGACTCTATACATACACCCAGTACTGAGAGGGAAGTGAGTGAGGACACATTTTCCATTCTATAGCCAGAGGCCCATCTTACGGGAAATTTCAGTCAGTAAAAGCAAAATGTTACTGGAATGTTGCCTTCCTGAGCTTGCATGGAATTTTTTATTATTATTAAAGTTGGAGAAACAGGTGTGAAAAATTCACCTCTTTCCCAACTAGGCTTGTTCAGAGTTTGCAGATTGTGTGGACTCCATGAGACGCAGAAGGGTTTCTGTCTGGCAGTGGTACCTACAGACAAATACCAGTTTCTAATCAGCTGCAGGTGTTCCCCCATCTGCCCACTCTAAGGCAAGCCAGAAAGAAAACATTTGGCAATAACAGTGATATTGTCTGCTGAAACAAGCGGTCAAGTAACTTCCTTTGCATTCAGAATATCCCATAGGGTAGCTGAAATTTCTCTGTTCTTTGTGAGCAGTCACAAACTGTCTGCTGTAGGCAGAAGATGCTCAGCCCCTAGTGAGATACTACCACAGAATGACACCAAGACCCTGTTAAAACACTGACTGCTCTTTGTTTAGGTGAGGCTGCAGAGAAAAAGACTTCATGCAGCCAGGAATCACCTGTCCCCTTTGTGCCACCTCCCCAGCCATGTTCCCAGACCTCAGGCACTCAAGACAGGGAGGCAAGGGGGATGTTAACCCTTGCTGTATAGACTCTCCTACTAACACCATGCTAACAACGCGAGTGCAACATGACTTCTTTCAATATTCAGTTTAGGTGACTTAACAGGCATTTCTAACCAGTCAAGAGTGTGAGTAGGTATAAGCAACCCTATGTCCTATTTAGTGGAGGTGTCACAGTCCTATAATACTGAAAAACATTAAGGTAAGAAGCCCTTGAGCACACAGCCAGACAGTGACAGTAAGAGAACTAGGCAGAACTGGGGGAAAAGGCCCTTTTAATTCTATGGGGTTCTCTGTTATGAGCTGTATACGTTTAAAGACATGTTCAAAGACACGTTCAGGAAGGACAGTACAATATTTGACTCCATTTTCAGCAGCTGGCTCACACAGCAGAGGCATGGATTGAGGGGGTCTCAGATCCAGAAGAAAAAGGTGTAGTACAGAGAGAATACCAAGCAATGCCTCAGGAAATAGATTTGCATCTCCAGGCTAAGGGACACTTGAGGAAGTTACTCAGATATAATCTTGGAAGCAACTCTTGACACCTGGGCCTGTTCCAACACTGTGGTACAAATGAATAAATTAACCTCAGTAAAAGAGAAAAAAAAAAAATTATTGTACATTTTTTTACACCCCCTCACAGACAAAATCAAACAGCCCAGTATCGAGGGCAGGGAACATACAGAGCGTTCCGAGTTTTCTAATTTCACTCTTGTCCTTTCCAGAAACTGGCTGCAAAGGATTCAGTTGGTATAAGAACTATACTGAGGGGAACAACAGACCACGGTTGCCTTTTGTGTTTCTTTTGTGAAAATAGTCCAGGGAGTTAATACTTCTTGCATTGTGCATAAAAAACAAAACAAACCACCAGATACTCTTATTGACCAAGATGATTAAAAGCTACAGGGTTTGCTCACAGAGGCCTTGGGAGTTCCTGTGAACAGCATTTTCTAGGGCCAGATTCAGCCTCCCTGCACTGTGGCCACCTCACAGCCTGGTACACTGCAGGCATTATGCTTTTGCATGGACTGGTAGTGGTTCAGGCCTACACACAAGTATGTATGTACTTGATTAGTGTGCACAGAGACATCTGCTCTCCCCTATCCCTTTTTGCTTCTAGTCCTTATGTTTCATTTAAGTGCAATGCACTTTACCAAGGCAAGAACATATGTGATGCACTTACTGTGAAGTGGATTTTCTCTCCAGGTTCTGGACTATGTGGTTGTCAGCCTTTTCTCAAGGAAACATTGAAAGTGAGCTTCTGTTCCATAATTAACTATTTCAGAGACTGCTGCCTAGACTTAGTCTGAAAATTCCCATTTTTCTTGAGACTCTAATGGCATTGCTCATGTACCACATATCTTTTATTTCATTTTAACTTTTTAACCATGAAATTAAATCTCTTCCCACCTTAAAGAAGAATCTGATAAAAGGCATATCTATTTCAGAATGAGTTGATATATTTACCACAATGACACAGGACTGCCTGCCCTCCAGGCTGCTATGGATTTTATGTGGGAGCCTGCAAAAACTTTAATGTTTTAGCCAGGCAGGAAGAAGTTGAGAGGAAGGAGAGCACTCAAGAGCAAATTCTGCTCTTAAAGGGGTATAAATCCAAAATAGCTTCTTCGGGTTTTGACTAGTGTAAATGATCGTGCCTCCTAAATGACAGGTCAGAAGTTTGATGTTCTAGACTGGAGGAGAGGAAGAAATTAATGTACCACACTGTAAAAAGCCAACTGTGTCAATAGACTGTATTCCACCTGGAGAAAGAAAGTAGCTTAGAGTGGTCGAATTTGACATCAGAAACGCATAGGTGCAGCCTCCTATATAGTATCAGGAAACACAAGGTGAGACATAATACGTCAGTGGAGTATGTTTTAGTTCAAGAATATGAATAATGTGATCATTGAAAACATGCCTCACAGACCCTCCCAACTCAGGGTGTGCAAATCTCAAATTCCTTCACAGGTTAATAGGTCTATTTGGAGAAAACAGCAACAATCTGGACACTTCTACAAAGCTTTCTCCAAATGCCCCCGTGTCAATTTGCCTTGGAAACCAGGTTGAGCACAGCAGGAGACCCAGCTCTCCTCAGAGAATTATGGCTTTTGCTAAGCATAATTTGAATGGTTTCCTTTGCTTGCTAAATTCAAGCTGCACAGGAGGTTTTGAAGACTTAGTAAAAATGACTATAATGTATTTAGGTTTACAACTGATGAAAGTTCCTGATCACAGACGCATCATGAAGACAATTATAACAACCAGGCAAACCTAACAATTTCTCCAGACAAGGTGGTTAGAGGATATGAAATGACACCACCTATGCCATGCAAGTCTGAGACCGTGAACACCACCACATTAGAAAGGCACTTGGCTCTTAGTATGACTTTCCAGTCCTGGATAATCATGAAGGATCATATAGTGATTTAACTGGCTGTCCCTCTCACCAGATCATTACAGGTATAATCCTGAGAAACAACTACAGGAAAAGTTTACTTGGGAGCAAAGGCTTACATTCAAAATGGCAATATTAAAGAGGGAAGAAGGCCTTAGAAATCAGCTCAGTGTTTCTCTTATCCTCAGGACTATAGCACTCTCAACAGCCCCTGGGTCCTTCAGCCCAGGATAAGCTTGTCCAGCATGTGCAACTGACACCAAACTGCTGCCAAACTCAGTTGGAGAAACATCCTACCTCATTCATTTTACACACTTTGAACTGTCAAAATCCTTTCATTCCTCATCCCTGCAGTGAAAATGACAGGTAGAGGAGCAGGCCCTCTGTACTTCTGTTGCACCAGCCAGGCACTGTGAAGCCATGTGTCTCCTCATTCAACCCGAATTCAGGATCCAGGGGTAGGCTCAGAAACAGCTTGTAGAGATGTTTTCCTCCTGCTTCATAAACTATCCCTGTATCACATACAGCTCTTGCACACACCTGTAGCCTCTTGAGTATCTCGTTTGAAAAACATGCAACATGCTTTTGCTACGTAGACGAACTGCAATTTGACAACTGTAAAAGCAGCTTATGCCAACTAGATCCAGACCAGATGGCAAAGGGAGCAATGAATGTGAAGGCATAGAAAATAAAGTTTCCATCTCAACACAGATGTGACTAAAGGTGTATTTCAGAATCCCAGGGGAGTTTTGAAGCCATCTTTGATTGCCACAGAGGAGCTACTACCAGAAATAGGAGTTTATATGCACATATTTGAGCCAAAGTTAAACTAGTATCATACCACTGGCCTGCAGTACAGACATACCCAAAGGTCCCATGTAAGTGTCTGGCTATTTCAAATAGAAAGAGGAAATAAAAGATAAAGATACTTGCCAAATACCCAAAATTCCTAGAAACTTAAATATTTTCAAGGGTGACTTTTGGCCTGTGCTTCCCCCTTTTGCCAGGGGTTTGGGCTCCACCTCAGCCAGATATGAATGTTCTGTGCAGGTCTCTCGCAGAGCTGGCAGTACTGCTCTGTACTGATTACACAGCCTTGTCTGAGTTCCCTCAGCAAGACAATGAGGGATTTTCCATTCCCATGATCATCCCTGACTGGCTGTAGTAACTTCCCTTGAGTAACTGAGCACTTTCAAATAGACTTTAAACACTAAAGAAAGGAACGTGACAGCTGAATCGGGGGCTGCTAATAAATATGTATTTATAAAAGCTGTGCTCAGATTTGCAAAACTCATGCCTTTATATCAGTGAAGAATGTAAATAACAAAGTAGCATAACTTTGCTAAGAATCTTTGCAAATTTTTCCACAGCAAAGACTGGGAAACTCTCTATATCGACAGTTACTGAGTTCTTTTGAGATCTGTAACATGAACTTCTTCATAGAAGCTTCTAAGGGCTTCTTCATAGGGCTTCTAAGTTAGCCCTGCCCTAGAATAACGATGATCTTTGGCCTTGCAGCTGTATGATCTCTGCTGAAAAGCTTGTATTCTACTCTAATGTATTCTTGGGATGCATCTGCACAGCAAAACGTGGGTGCAACTTGTTATCCTGCTTTCACCTTATCCATGCAGGCAGAGGTGGCAGTGGAGGATTTGACTGCAACTAAAGTTAGCTTTGAGAGTCTGCTGGAGACTGTAGGAACATAACGTGGTATCTCTCCAGTACTAAACTCTATCACGTATTTTAATAGTCCTCACTGCTCACGCCACCCAGTTTGAAGCTTACTTGGAAGTTATGCCCACATACAGTAGTTAGCTCTTTGTTTTGCTGGCATATGTGAGGACAGAAAAGTGAATTCTCAAGAGTTCAGTGTGGGCTCCTTTCAAAGCAGCTGGAAGAGCCCCAAAGTTATGGCATAAATGACAGCCATAAGCTTTCTTCATGGACTTGTTACACACTATAACAGAAAGAGTACAATCATTTCAGGGGCTAATGGTCACCATTTTATGACTCTTTAACTCACTAAGGTTTCAAAGGTACTTTATAAACATGGCTTTGGCCCTCAATTGCACTATGTAGCCAACATTTATTACAAACCAGTTTCCCACAGACAATCTTGAACCATCCTCAATTCAGGGTTCCCTTCCAATAATGAAGGGGGACGTAAGAACCTTTTGATTGTTCTTAGACCTTGTGAGCTCCAAAGCAGGAAAAATCCTGGAGGAGTATTGCTCAATGTCATTGACTTCAGCAGCAGCAAGAAAAATGATGTCATCAAACGCATCAAGTCTATTTCTTGGAGATATTTGGATGCAAAGGCTATGTGGAGGACTGATTTCATTCCAGAAGAATCCCAGCTATAAACAGATTAGCAAATTACTGTGACAGACAGTAAGCCTTTCGTGAGAATGTTTACCACTGAGTTCCACAGGCCAGGACCTGGCCAATCCCATCATCTTGAAACATAACCAATGAGTAGAGACTTCCAGGAATCACATGCTGCTAAGGAAGGTGCCAGCAAGGCAGGCTGGAAGCTTGAAGATGGCTGTGGAAAAGGTGGTGGGGACAGGGAGGTGGGAATGACATTCTTTCTGGACTCTTCCTGCAAGAATCAAGTTTGGAAACCAGAGGACAGCAAGCCAAAGAGCAGAACACATCTGGTTTTGCAGAGGTGCTAGCCAGAAGAGTCTGATAAATGGATCTGTGCCTACACATCAAGTCCCTAATGTGTAAGGCTAGAACTGTGCAAGTGAAGATATTTGGTTTGAGCTTTATCTACTTCAGATTATTGTGGCATTTTTTTCCTTCAGTAAGATAACCAAAATATTAGAGTAGCGCAGGGAAGGATGGAAATACTTGTATAGTCTCATAAAGGAGAAATCATTCCATGATACACATCTTATTCGTCCCAATACAGCAAACCACAATAAAATCCTTTCCGGAACAAGATAGGCCTAAGATTGAAAGTTGAACCTGACAAACAATGAACTGTACATCAGTAGTCTTCTTTGCCTATCCAAAATTCTCTACCTGAAACCCACACTGCATTTTGTATGGTGAGAGACAAAAAACAAAATAAACACCAGATGACACAGATAAGGTTACATATAGTGTCTGTGACAGAGCTAGAAGCAGCCAGATCTCCTTCCACCCAGGAAGATGCCTCATCCAAATCAAATCCTTTATCATTTCACAAGTCTGCAATGGAATTCATGGCTCCTGGGCAAGGCAGAAGTAGAAGGAAACTTCCTTTGAAATGGACATATATGGAAAAAAACTGCTTCAGCTTTTCAAAAAGGAAAAACCCAACAACCTTTCCCAGCCTTTAAGTTAAAGGATACTTTTTCCTAATGACTCACGATAACTGTCAGATCCTGAACTTGCAGACACTTACACATTCAGCTGACTA
This sequence comes from Strigops habroptila, assembly GCF_004027225.2. Taxonomy (NCBI): domain Eukaryota; kingdom Metazoa; phylum Chordata; class Aves; order Psittaciformes; family Psittacidae; genus Strigops; species Strigops habroptila. The sequence goes on along the minus strand of NC_044291.2, from coordinate 8,937,210 downwards.
CAACCCGCCTCACAAAATCCATTTCATTAGTGACATACTGGCTCACTGGGACCCCAAGCACAAAGCAGAATGAAGCTTATGGGTTATTAGAGCCAGCAGGGATCAAACACATCACTGAAACCAAACCTCTGTCCTCAACAAACCAAAACACTTCCTCTAGTGTTTCAGTATTAATATCAACACAGGAGTGATTCTCATCTTGAAATGGACATCTACACCTCTGCAGAGCTATTCACCTACCTGTCTAGAACTTCAGAAAGACATCTATGATCTGGCAAAGACAGATCCTTATATAAATTTCACCAGCCACAGTTCTGCCCTCATGAGCCTCAGTCATGTTTGCCCTTTTCATTCTTATTAATGTGGAGTAACCACGCATTCCCTACCAATGATGGCTGTGTTCATAAATATTTACAACAACTGACTAAATGAAATCATACTTTGTTCCATCCACCCATCCACACTTTAGTCAGAGAGCCTAAACTATTACCCTGCCAAATAGAGAGAACTTCATGAAATATAAAGCAACACAGTTCAGCTTGGCTCAGATAGAGTTCAGCCAATTTCCATCAGCTGCAGTTCTCATTTTGTATGTAGTCTATGTTCAGAACCTTGTAACACCACTTGTTTCCTTGGTGTACTATGAGATATCCAGACTAGCTGTTTTGTCTTCTCCAGTTGCTGTGTTGTCCTGGTTTCTCATGGTTTAATTGAGAAGTCCCTCCTGAACTTCAGAGGCTTCTCACACATAGCCCTGCACACCCTCCTCACACTGCTCCCCAGCAGCTCTTAGCCTCACTGTGCTTTGTGTCTTGTTTGGGATTGATCCAACCCCCTGATCTCACACAAAGGATGGGAGAAGGCTCTTGGGTCCATTCATGCCCAGTGCACGTCAAACTCAACACCAGTTACGGAGTGTAATAAGTTTCAGCTGCCTGTCAGCTCTTTATTCACTATGTTTGCATGAACTGAGTAGATTGGGGCTTTCTCCAAATGCATGGTTCAAGTACAGAACACCACAAGCACCGGATTTAGCTTTTTGGCCCTGGGCTTTGGTTTTTTCCCCACAGTTCATTAACAGACTGAAGCAAACTTTGGGATGGGAAGAGGAAGGCTCTAAATCCACTCTCATTTCATCTTCCTCAAAGCAAAAAAACAGGCCTTAGAGCCAAACACTGATTCTACTGCATAGCAGCCGGCCAATTTTCTTTCTTACTGTACCTATTCAGAGACAATGAGGTTCTACCCTTCTCAGTTTGGTCCTGTATTTCTAATTACTAGTAAGACTGGATTTTCTTCTTTTGAATACAGCTATTTGACATAAGTAGACTCATGTCATTCCAACAGCTCTGCGGTGTATTCACTAGAAATACTAGTTGCTGCTTCTTTGCATTCCTGCACACTGGACACTGAAATTGGCTTTTAATGAAGGTTTTGGCTTGCTGCATTTCACCTCATTGATCCTGAATACAAACAAAGTTACAAGTTGTTGGATTGCAATTTAAAGTGTGGCACAATGTTCTGTTCAGGGAGGGGGAAAGAAATCTAGAAAAGCCCAAAGTTCTTGGAAAGCTCAAGAGAAGACCAGTGCTGGAATTCACTGATTCAAACATGCCTGTTTACTGCTTCTTTGAAAGAGGAAAGCTTCACTCCTTTTCATGTGGATACATTCCTTGCCTTATCTTGTCTAATTCTTTGTTATTGCCTGTACTGATAACACAGATTCCAAGGATTTAGATGGAAAGTCCTTCAGAGGAAAGCGTGATGTATTTTTCCATAGACAGATTTTAAACATTCCAGTTTTACTTTTGTTTGTTGCTTCTCCTTGTTATAGGATATTAAATATTATCACAACAATGAAGAGACACAGTCTTGTAATAAATGCCATGATTACAGGCAAGACATAGACGAGTCATTGAATTTTCTTTGTGCCTGCGTTTCCTCATCAGAAATCCAGTGATATCTACAAGTCCTCTATTTCTTCCAACTTTCCAGGTCCTCTGCACATAATAGATTAAAGCAGGGTAATAATAAGACGAATACTGAATAAAACCAATACAACTGAGGACAAAACAAGACCAAGGCTGTTCAGTACATTAGTCCCATCCCAGTTATTATATATAAAGGCCCAAATCAGAATTAAGTGCAGCAACAAAAAACATCGACTACATAAAACCAAATTTTCCACAAACCTGGGACTTAGTGACATTCACATATAATATCAAGGCAGGATACAACTGACTGAACATGCGATTCCAATATATCCCTGTTACTGGTATGTTGGGAAAGCTCCTCAGTGTCCAGCTATTGTTAAAAGTATTTCTGAAGCGTGAGATGGATTGCAAAGGAAAGGAGAAGGAGGAGGAGGGAGCTGACGGACTGGCCTATCACAGCTTCTCCATCACTTTCTTGTCCCTATTTGGAGGGAATAGGAGCTTTCAAAATATTTGCATCCAGGAGAGGCTGTAGGTCTGAAATCTTCTATGTCAGGGATCTGTGCTCTCACCCACCACCCTGCCAGACACAGACTCTGCCTGGAGGAACTGAGTTGTCATAGGACCTGCTGAGTTGATTATTTGCAGTGCAGTGTTTTAAAGTGCCGTGAGGAAACCTAGGGGGTATTAAGCAGAGCTGTCCTTCCCTGTCAAAATGTGTAAACATGAACAAATATGGGGTCTGTCTGGAGAACATCAAAGTCAAGTAACACTTAGCCTGGTGCAACACCCCATAGCTGTGGAGGGAATAAAGTGTGAAAGAGTTCTTGTTTTACATAGCTGGTGTGAGATGTCATGCAGCTCAGGGTTAGAGCATGTGCTGGCTGTGTTTCCACACCAGGAACCTGAGTCCTCCTCCTTGTAGCTGCCTGGAGCCAGATTGTTTCAACCTTTTGTTTGCTTTAAAGTGTCCTGTCCTGCTTTTCTTGAAGCATCACACACCCTGTATGCCAGATGCTGCTAATCTAGCACTGCTCACTGGATGCATATTCTGGCCTCATGGAGAATGAGGGAATCATTTCTTTCATGTCACAGTTTGGTAGTGTACACAGCACAGAGGCAAATGAAGTGGACACACAATTCTCCCAAGCTGTGTGGTTATCCACAGAGAAACATCTGGTCTCAGGCACAGACACTCCAGCCTCCAAACACAGACTTACTCTTTTCATGTCTCAGAGCCTGACTGTGAACAAAGAAAGAGACATGAAATTCTGAAGCAGATCTTAATCTTTCCTTAGGTGAATTAGATTGAGAAGTCATGTGTTTATGGATTGTTTATATGTGGAAGATCTACAATAAAAAGCTCTGCTTGGATGTATATTTTATAAGGATATGACATCCTATAGTCCAAGTATGCTGCAAATGTGTTTGTATTCAGGGCCAGAGCTCTGCTCTGATAGAGCACAGCTGATTTTGGTGAAGTCATGCTGAGTAACAAGGCCTTCTCTCATTAGTTCATCATTTTGATATGTCCTTGCTATTTTAAAAGCTCTGCCTGGGATTTCCCATAGCAGATATGACCTCCAGGCTGCTCTTTCTCTGTGATGACACAATAATCTATCTGCAAAGCCTTGCGAAAATTTGTAAGAACATTATGCACCATTCTTGATCAGATCTTGATTCTGATTCAAAACAGTTGGCTCTGTGATTCAGCTGCAAAAGTCAGCTACAACGAACGTTATATAGCTGTCCTATCATAACAGAAAACTTGAATCCACACACCACATCTTTCCTCCAGATGGGGAACTCCTTCTCTACAAAGCTCTCTTTAGAGTTGAGTAGCAGTTACTTTATAAGAGAAAGGAGAAACTGCTTTGCTTTAATTGTCTCTAAACACAAGTTGCTTGCGTTTTTCCCCACAGCGATGGTGGCTGCTTCATCTAGCAGGTATAAATGGAAATCAGTAATATTAGTTCTCTGCAGAAGTCCAGACCCCTCTGACAGAAGGCTCAAGCTCTCTGCAAATCCCAGAGGTCCTCAATGGGCAGGATGGACAGAGGAATCACTTTAACAAATTCTTTTTCAAGCCCTGTTAGAAGAACTGGATCTCCTCCCACCTTATCCCAGCAATGTGATAAAATAAGTGTGTGTTTCCTTTACCACTTAGTCCTCTGCAAATGAGGAATGTTTTCATCAGCACATAGAGATGAAGGCTGCTTTTGCACCTTTTGTGTATCTTTCACTGGGGAAGTTACACCACCAGCATAAACTCACTGAGTGACAATTAACGATCTGTAACTGTGCATGTATAAAGCCCACTTGCCTACCTAGCTCCAGCACTTTCTTCTACATCCATTTTCAATGGTCCCCTCCATAAGATGCGTATTGTCACACAGCTGGTGTCACAAAGTCACCATTGACAAGTGAATGGGATCCACATATGAAAAACACTTTCTGAAATGAAAGAGATGTTGGAGGAAATCTTATGTATTCAGTAGGGTTCTCACTCTAGGAGAATGTATCTGAACACAATGAAGTTGAGGACTGAGGTAAGCTGTTTATCCTATTATTTCACTTCATGATCTTTGGCCAAGGCTCTGGGGTTAGAGCCAATAAAAGATTTTGATGCTCAAAACCAAAGCATAGGCCCTGCTTCAGGTGTCTGTCTCTCCCCCTTTCCCTCCCCTCCCCAGAAGCTATAAAGTCTCACTTTACTACTGGCAGTGAGAAGGTGAAATCAGTTTGGAAAATTAATTCCAGAGGATTTCCTTCTCTAATTGAAACAGATTTCTGTGTGGAGACCATTGATAAAGCCACATGTAGAGTAGGGGACTTCAAAGATATTGTTCAGATTAAAGACAGAATAAAAACCTTTTATAGCAGATAAATTGCCCCAGAAACCTGAGGCTCAAAATACAGCCCATGTGTGAAACTAGAGAAAAAAAAACTTCTGTGAGGGTTTCTGACCCTTCACACCAATGTTTTGTTTCAAGATGTGCCTGTATCTTTGTACATCTAGGTAAGAACACAAAAGCAGTATACCCACAGTCAAAAGAAATACTTATAGCATCGATTAAGAGGGAAAAAAGCCTCTGCTTCATCGATCATAGACATCATTTTAATGATGGAGCGTCAGTGGCTTCTAATAGGCCAGAGGGAAGAAAGTGGCTCTCCTGAAAAGGGAGATGCAAAAAGATTTGGAAAGCAGACAAGTTATGGGTGGAAATGCCTCTATGATACCCCAAACCCTGTCATGGGACATTCTAAACTTTAGGCATGTGCATGTATTTAACCTCACACAAAAAAACCACTGCAATCCAAAAGCTTCAAATTCATGGACAGCAAGTTAATTTTCAGGTTCAGCATATTCTTAAGAGCTTTGTTAAATCAGGGCCTATATGTCATGTGTTTTAGCAGGTGTAGAGATGCAAGCATAATGCCTTATCATAAGCCATTTGAAATTATTGGTGACAAAGGATAAATATGGGTCCAAAATGCATTAGTAAAGGTTTTCATGTAATCTTAAGGTGAAGGTCTTCTTCAATGCTACTGCTCTCTTACCATCATCCTGTGCCTGTGAATTCCCTAGCATTCTATAAAGATGAATATTTGGTTCTTCTCACTCTATTTTTGAATACTAAAACCCTGCTGCCCTGCTGATGTTGTAGAAGCAAATCTTTTTTACAGGAAGAGAATAAAACATCTCTGTACAAACTGAAGAGAAGATGCTCAATTGTACTAATGCCCACTTGAGTTGCCTGCCCTGGAGGGAGATCAAGTGAAATTAATGACTTAAAGCCACCTTATGGCACCAGCTCGGTATGAACAGGCTTTATTTCAAATGAGAACCATGACTGCAATCTTTAACCTGTCTTGTTACCCTTATAAATATATACACACAGTCCACAATTGCACTGTTCACAAAACAAGTTGTTCCAGAAGCATTAGAACAGACTGAATTCCTATTGTGTCCTATGCTTCTGAAATTCCCCCTCTGCCCTTCCCTGCCACAATACTTCTACCAAGCGTAAGACATCGTGTTCTTAGGCTCCTGTTTCAGACATGCAGAGCCTAACTGCCCAGTCACTGCATCACTCTGATGGACCAGCTGACTGTGACCAAGCCTGTCACAGATGAATTCTGCCCACCTTTCCACTAGTGTGCACATGAATTTGGCTTTTCTGGTCTGCATAGTTGCTGGGCTCATGAATGTGTACAGATACACCAACATCAAGACTTTTACCCCTCAAATACTGCAACACATGTTACAGTGCTAAAAATACTGTCAATAAAAGACAAGGCAGCTTGGAATGTTTTATCTTTGATTAATTTCAGGCCAGCTGATCTCTTTAGAGTTAAATCAATCCATACTATTATAGTCTTTGCCTAATAAAGGGATTTTAAGCTTTGTGTGAAACAAGACATTACCTAGAACTTCATGGGAAAGTAAATGTCTTGGCAGTGTGGTACAGCTGTAACAAAAATATCTTTCATCTCTTGAACAGTAACTGAACCTTCAGATAAACCTACTAATCAAACAGAGCTGCTCAGCTGGGTCTACACCAGTATAGTTCACTGCAAGGAAGAACACATATATCATCACAGTGACATACATGTGCCAGGGAGAGAAGTGGTTTCTCAGTTGCTCCTCTTTCTGTTTCTACTAACAGGGAGAAAAAAGATGTTTGCTGCAGGGAGTTTGGAATTAAGCTACTACCCATCTTGAGCGAAGGAAGAGATGGAGCCACTGTCCTTGAGGAAGAAAAAGTTCACAAAAACTGCTGTGAACTACTCCTTTGCTTTTACTCCCCTATAGAAAGGACTGTGTTTTACTAACAGTTTGTATACAAAGGCATGCGCAAGCAAATTGTATGTCTCCTCCACCTGCAACCCATGCTGGCATAGCCAGCAAATCTGCAGCTATGACAGCTCAGCACTAAACTCAAGCTGACACATCCTTCTTGGCACCACCTGCGATTTCAGTGCTGTTTTAACACTGTTCTTTAACCAGAGGTGGTGCATATCTGCCAGCTTAGAGCTCATACTGTACAAGTATGTGACTGTCTACTTCTGCCTGCATAGCCATTATAAAGCTTACCCTAATCCGGTTGGGAAGCAGATGAGCTGAAATTGCATGAAAGCACTCAGGAGAATGTCCATAGGAGGATTCACTGCAAAAAAGGTAAGAGAATGAACTTTAATGGCAATAGTTATCCCCTAATAGACAAGTCTTGAGCTAGTTTGTTTTCTGCTCTGCCCCAACAGCAAGGCAGTGACAAATTCCCTTTTCCCTGTTCTGACTCTGCAGCTGTAGACTAGGTCACACTGCAAAACTACTTTCAGTAAATCCTTCTGAAGGCATCAAGCCCAAACTACACTAAACTTTGCTTATTTTTTCTTTTTGCTCTACACAGCAAATTCCACCCCCCGCTACAGGTCCATGACCTAATTCAGTCTCAAAGGATCCAGCAGAAGCACACAGAGAAAAAACAATGAACATTGTGGAATTATGGCACTGTATCTTTCACACAGCACTTAAGCCATTTCATCCTGGAGATGTTTTTGTTACACCCAACAGCTCTCTGCATGTGATTTGTGGCACGAGGCAAGGACACAGGGCATGATTGTTGCAAATGTTGTAGCAACAACTTAACAAATTCCTGTTAAGAGCGATCAAGGCAACATGACATCTGCAGAGAGGAGGATTAAGTTGCTGTTGTGTGATGCTCCAGAAGGCTTAGGAGCTCTTGACAATTGTTTGGAATGGAGTGACTTTTTTTCTTCCCTGTGAACAGATTCTTAAGGAAAGAAGTGTGTTATCTGCTTGTACAGAAAACAGGCAGGCAGACATGCTGCTGACACTATGGAATTCATGAGGAGTAGGAGGCAGTAAAAGCAAGCAGATGCAAATATTTTATGAATCAGGAGGCTGATCCAGACCAGCAAAGTAGGTACATTTGGCTGGAAAGGCAGTGGGAACATCTCCCCAAAATATTCTGTGGATTTGACTTCATGTCTGTTGATGAAACTCATGCAATCTCCCATGGTTTAAATACCCATGGTAAAGGTGTTGAACTTAAACAGAAGATGTTCAAGTTAGATATAAGGAAGAAGTTCTTTACTGTGAGGGCGGAGAGGCACTGGCAGAGGATGCCCGAAGAAGTGGTAAGTGCTCCATTCCTGGCATTGTTCAAGGCCAGGTTGAACAGAGTCTTGGGCAACATGGTCTACTGTGAGGCATTCCTGCCTATAGCAGGGGGTTGGAACTGGATGATCTTAAGGTGCTTTCCAACCCAAAGCATTCTATGATTCTATGAATGTCTGGGCCTTCAGACTTCGTGGAGATGACTATGCTGGATATCGGGACACAAAGCTCATACTCTGCACCCTCCTTCTATTAAAAATGTATTGAATTAGACATTTTCAGCTTAGCGAGTAGCACATAGAATCATAGAACGGCTAGGTTTGGAAAGGACCATAAGATCATCTAGTTCCAACCCCCCTGCCTTGAGCAGGGACACCTCCACACTAGACCATGTTGCACAAGTCCAACGTGGCCTTGAACAATGCCAGGGATGGAGCATTCATAACCTCCTTAGGCAACCTGTTTCAGTGCCTCACCACCCTCACTGTAAAGAACTTCTTCCTCATATCTAACCCAAACTTCCCCTGTTGAAGTTTGAACCCATCACCCCTTGTCCTATCACTACCAGTCCCTAACGAAGAGTCTCTCTCCAGCATCCTTGTAGGCCCCCTTTGGATACTGGAAGGCTGCTATGAGGTATCCATGCAGCCTTCTCTTCTCCAGGCTGAACAGTACCAACTTTGTCAGCCTGTCTTCATAGAAGAGGTGCTCCAGACGCTGATCATCCTCGTGGCCTCCTCTGGATTTGCTCCAACAGCTCCATGTCCTTCTTATGTTGAGGACACCAGAACTGTACACAATACTCCAAGAGGGGTCTCACAAGAGCAGATAGAGGGGCAGGATCACCTCCTTCGACCTCCTTCTTTTGATGCAGCCCAGGATATGGTTGGCTTTCTGGGCTGCAAGCGCACACTGAAGAGGCTCATGTTCAGTTTCTCATCAACCAACACCCCCAAGTCCTTCTCTGCAGGGCTGCTCTGAATCTCTTCTCTGCCCAACCTGCAGCTGTACCCAGGATTGCCCTGACCCAGGTGTAGGACCTTGCACTTGGCTTGGTTGAACTTCATGAGTTCGGTATTGGCCCAACTCTCAAGCTTGTTAATGTCCCTCCAGATGGCACCCCTTCCCTCCAGCTTATCAACCAAACCATATAACAAAGTTGCTGAGGGCACACTCAATCCCACTGTCCATATCACTGACAGAGATGTTGAACAAGATTGGCCCCAACACTGACCCCTGAGGGACACCACTCGTTACTGATCTCCAATTGGACATTGAGCTGTTGACCTCAATTCTTTGCGTGCAGCCATCCAGCCAATCCTTTATCCACCAAGCGGTCCATCCATCTTGATTTGGAAGACAAAACAGACTGAATGAAAAGCTGATGTTCATATATATTTAGGAATAAATATATACTACCCACTTGCCTGACACCTTCCAAGAGTGTAGACTTGCAATATTCGTCATGAAAGAAGACAACTTATTGACTTCACCAAAGATATGAGACATGGGAAAACTAAGGTCTAGATATTTTGAAGTGGGATGTTAACAGAATTTTGGCATCTCGAATGAGCTTCAACAGCTTCAAAAGCTTCTCTAACTTTGTTGTTCTTGACACTTTTCCCAGTGAAGCTCCCTTGATATCTAAAGCCCTGTTTCTTCATTTCACAGAACAGCTGATATGATTCATGTACTGGGAAGGGCTCTCCTCAACCATGGACCGCTTTGCCACTGAAGGGGAACAATCTGTCTAAAGCCAGTGCATAGAAAAGAAGAAGTGGCCAAGCTGACACAGCAAGGATGTACATAGTGTATGCATATTATATATTAAGCAGTAATTGAAGTAAATTCAAATATTTAAAATAAAAAAGCTGGACAATTCTATCAAGTAAAATAGAATCACTTCTGCATAAGGAGGTACCAGCTTATGAGATCATTGGCACACATAATCCCTCTGTATTCCATGCAAAATGCACCAATTTAAGCTGTTGAAAGAAAATGCACATCAGATTAAGCACAATGGAAGATAATCTTCCATCTCGGGTCTTTTTTTGCTGATCCAGCTGGTAAGTAGTAACACTGCTGAGGTTGTAACTATCAGCTACAATGGTGTCCCACAGCTTCAACCTCAGATGTCACGGCTTGATGTCACCACTACTGCATATAAGTGAAAGGTTGTAGAGGAAAATATTTACCTTTCCAGTAACAGACTTTATACTAACAACTTCTAAAGAAAGAAACACTAAGAAATAACACTAAGCTGATAGAAAATAGGTGTGTCAAACTGGACCAGTATGTCCTGAATTTTCCACATCCTTCCACCTTTTTCCATCTGACTCTCCACTTTAAACCTGAAAGGTCTTCCAGGGGGTCAGTGTCAATCAGGCTTTCATAGACTAGTTTGGGTTGGAATGGCCCTTAAAGCTCACCCAGTTCCAACCCCCTGCCATGGGCAGGGACACCTTCCACTAGAGCAGGTTGCTCTGAGCCCCATCCAACCTGGCCTTGAACACTGCCAGGATGGGGCAGCCACAGCTTCTCTGGGCAACCTCTGTCAGTGCCTCACCACCCCCATAGTGAAGAACTTAACTATAATTTATATAAAGATTAATATACTCTCGCAGTAATTAGAATAAAAGCAATAAAGCAGTAAAGACTTTAACTACCAGCACAATCAACTCCCTAGGAGATTTGAAGCAAGGAAGTGAAAGGTGTCACAGCTTTCAGAGCCAAAACACACTGACAGATCATAAGGCAGAGAGCAGCACTGTGATATTTAATGAACCCAGCTATAAGTTTCATCCAGATTATTTCACCTGACAATTTTAATGATTTCTGAACTCACAAATCTTGTTTTATGTACAATTTCTCTACTAAGATGGTTGTATAGATCACCGAAACAAAACAAAGATTTCTATAGATATTACGTGGGGCAGCACTGAAATAACTATGCAGCCTTACAGAGTTCATTTCCATTTTTGAAGTTCAGCTCGTATTTAATAGAGCATTGTAAGTAGCATGAAACAGTTTGAACCCCATGGAAAAGATCTTTCTGGTGAGCTGTTTTTCTCCCTGCAAAGCAAGGAACCTTGTGAGAAAGCACGTCCAAGAAGGCTGTGCCAGACCACCTACCGACCTGTTTAACACATGCCAGGAGCTGCAGGATGCCAAGTGGGCCAGTGGGTTTTTCTCCCCCGATGAACTGCTGTGTCCCAGCAAGGGCAACAAGTTCAGCCACAAGACAAAGGACCATTTCATTTCTCCTGCTTTCCTGTTCCACTTTTGTGCCTGCCTGGGAGTCTCTGTTGTTAAAAGCATATGATTAGTTGTGCGCTGGGGAGCTGTCAGTATTATTTTCTTTAACCAGTGGATATTTCTCAACTCAGTTGCTAAGTATTACAAGATATTTAGGGTTTTTTCTTCAAATTTTATATTCCTAAATGCATAGTTTGGGTTGGGTTTGGTTGTCGTTTTTTTTGGGGGGTTGGTGGTTTTTTTTTTTTTTTTTTTTTTTTTTTTTTTTTTTTGGGGTTTGGTTTGGGTTATTTTTTAAGCTTCTTTAGCAGAACTCATACTTTACAAAGCACGTGAAAAGCCAGTGAGCCCTTGCAATGTGTTAATAAGAAACCTACAGCCAAGTCCAGCTCCCTCACCACAGTATAATCCAAAATAATTCTTTTCATTTCTTCAGACAAGCAGCAAAACCAAGAACCATAGCCCAATTAGAATAACTGTAGTGCTGCTGCAGTGTGTGCTGGGCAGCTTACACCAGCAAGGGGCTCTTTTAGCACTGAAAGAACCACCAAAAGCTGGGCTGCTGGACATGGCCTTTTCTTGTGGGATAGGTGAGCACAAGCTTCATCCCTTCCAATCCAAACCATACTATGGCTCTACAAAGACTGCTTGATACCAAACTTCTGTGTGCTGCTAAAAGCCAATCAACACCTAGGTCAGCCACAATTACCTTTTTGCTCCCTATGGCCTGGCATAAGAGAGCTTCAAGCAGACTCAAGGTCTGAGGGTGTATATTTACTATCCGCTCCTTTGAATCTGGCTTACTTCATAAGCTACAAGCTCTTCAGGATAGAAACAGATGCTTCTTGTACACATGAGCTGTGTTGGGAAGTGCCACTGGAATTCATCATCATTGTGGGTAACAAAGCCTTTTCACATGTCACTTTAGCCCTAAGCCACGAGTGGTAAAGTACAACCAAAAGCACAGAACTGAAGTTCTCTGCCTACAGAAATCAATGAGAATCTTGTCAGTGACTTCACTGGAGCCAGGCTTTATCTACTTGTACTTCAGGTTTCCCATGGTGAATAAATAGAAACAAAAAGCTAAAGTTCCAGCACCAGTGTTATGAGTCAGACAATCAAGTATGTGCAGTATGCTTTTCTTCAGGAGAATCAGGCTTTTAGGGTACTGGTGTCTAGATAAACAATCATGTGAAACTGTTAAGCTAGGCAACATGACTTCTTCAGCAGGACCAACAACCTCCTGCATGTTTTCTTTTATAGACAGGAAGCCAGTAGGTTTATCAATCTCAAAGCCATTTTGCAGATACCAAGTTACTCTGGGAAGCATATAGAGCTGTTCGGAATGCTGGGGAAAGAGGGCTATGAAAAGAATATTGACAAAGCTGGGACAGCCCTTCTCAAAGGCCATGATGTAAACACAACACTCTATGAAATGAGATTTTGCTCTTTTATAACCCAAAGCAATATTTTGTCCCAGGTGAGAAGTCTTCCCCATATCCCAGCTGAAAGATCCTGTGCTTTGTAGGTACTTCTACCACTATGCTGAAAAGAGCAAAAAGTATTTTCACAACAATTTTTTTCACTAATTACCAGCCTTTGTAACCATGTGTTTGTCATGTAAGAATTACTGTTCACATCTATTAACCCTGAGTTGTTTGATGCTATGGCGTAATTTCCTATTAGGACCATCTTGCTGGAAAAAGAAATAATTCAAAGACTAAGTGAGACTAGTATTAAAAAAACAGCTCCTAAAGTCTTTTATGGTGCTCCTTTTGTTGTTTGGTCTGTCCTTTATCTGTTCACATGTTGGAGAAATTACAGCTTTCCCACTAGTTATAAACATCTATATTTTTCTTTTCTTTTTTAAATCACAGCATGCTTTCTGTCTGGATATGCCTGCACATACGTACCAACCATCCCACTTTTGGTTATCCAAAGTCACTGGCCATTTTGGAAAGAAACCTGGAGTGAAAAATCATAAGCAACATGCAAAGCCAGCATATTTCCAGGATCTGTAAAACCAGAAACATTCTTCTGCTAATTGCCTTTTATAGCTCATATCTTCTCACGTTCAAGATAACACCCATCTTCTTTGCAAGATAGATGGAAGAAAGATACCATAGAAATGGTTATATCAGCATCCATCAGTTCTATTGGCAGTTTTTTTCCTCTTTTCTCTGTTTTTTGTGTTTGATTGGGTTTTAATAAATCACACACCGAAGGTCTAGTTCTTTACAAAATTACAGGTCTGTGGCACACAGTCCTTTTTGCCATGTGTCTCTTAAGATCACCAGTCATGGAGCCCCAAGAGCCATTATAGCACTGCATGCATGTGTGCATCACACTCAGCTCAGCTCACAAATACCAAGGGGAGGGACAGAGGGGCAAGACTGGTCCCAACCTATCACCAGTGCCACCAGGAAGTCCCATGTTCTCCATATGAAGCCACATGATGTGCTGCTTTAAGAGCTCTTAAAGGAGATGCATCAGAAATCCCTGAGCTTTTCCTTCTTTGGGTCATTCCCCTCTCCTTGTCCTTTCTCCCCTTCTCTGCAGGGAAGTTAGGTCTGTGGTGCACAGACTTTCCATGCCTGCAGTTCCTCATATTCCCTTGTTGTGGTTTCTTAGGAGCATTCCTGGACTGTGAACTCGCTGATTCTTCCAGATTGGAATAGGGAAGCCAATCTAAGTGCCTAGTATTCCCCCCTTGATGTGGACAGACAGAGTTCAGCTGGTTTGCATGTGGAGCCTGAACTCCAGAGAATGGCTGAAGCTAGAAGCAGCTGCGGATGCTATCACAACAGGATGCTAACTGCACATTTTCATGTAAAGACATCATCACTTAAAGCTCTCTGCTAACAATCCCAGCAGCTGCTTTTCTGGCTTGGTTGATGCAGATACCGCAGAGTGAGATATATGGGTGCCTGTGCCCTTTTCCTTCCTTCAGACTCCTTTTAATAGCCATTTAATTCTGTTTACTGTTTTTCTCTTTAATCCAAATGATGATTTCAAGCAGCTCAGTCAGTGGCATGCCTGACTTTTCAAGTGAAAGATATGTAAACACGCAATTAAGAAGATGCTCCCTGACCAGCTTGAGGGCTGAACATCCACTGAACAGTGTGGATACCAGGGCACCTCAGGGACAGACCATAGGCTGCAGCTCATGATTCATTTTAGATATGTTGACATAGTATCCAGCAGAAGGCAGGAGTTTGTTCTGCCTATATTAAACAGGGGAAGTTCAGGTTAAACATAAGGAAGAAGTTCTTTACAGTGAGGGTGGTGAGGCACTGAAACAGGTTTCCTAAGGAAGTTATGAATGCTCCATCCCTGGTGGTGTTCAAGGCCATTTTGCACAGAGCCTTGGGCAACATGGTCTAGTGTGGAGGTGTCCCTGCCCACGGCAGGGGGGTTGGAACTAGACGATCTTATGGTCCTTTCCGAACCCAACTGTTTTATGTTCAGGTCCAGGTAGCCACAAGCCCCTTTGAACCTACTGTGGCAGAGCTTTTGCAGGTACATACTTTTGCCCCAGTCAAAGAGCTTTGCAGAGATGTGGCATGTACTAGATCAGGCACAGATCGTAGTCTGTGTCTTTTGGTTACAATACATAGTAATGTGTCTTTTGGTCAGCTTGGTGCTATGATAAACAAGCTCACGTTTGACCCCAGAAAGACCATGTAGGCACAATCTTAAATACTCTCCAAAACTGCAACCCAGCTCCTCATTTTCCTTAGGTTCTCGTAATAATTTCCAGGTTACTATTGTTTGTTTTGAAATCACTATGGTGATTACCTAGGCAGGTATCTGATTCAGATGATTTATTTTAAAATTATTAGCCTAAGGTAACGTTATATTCCCATCTAGAATTAGTAAGTGTAAATTGTGCTTACCCAGCTTCCAGCTGCACAGTACCTTCTCACAGACATCTCAGGCTCTCAGGGAGGTACAACAGCTGCCAAGGCCATGGTCAGTGGTGGCTGTTCTGCTGGAGATGCTGATGCTGAGGCATTGGTGCTTCCTGAAAAGATATTCGTTAAATGTTAGGAGACTACAAAAACTTCCCCTTCTCAACAGGGCAGGAGAAGAAAACAAGATAGAAAACCTGTGGGGCAAGATGAAGACAGGGAGATTACTTCCCAACTACAACCATAGGCAAAACAGGGTTTTTTAAGAAGTAATTTAAGGTATTGTCAATTAAAATAGGTTTGGAAAGCAAGAAAGAAATTAAAACACCTTGTCCCCCCCCATCATCCCTGCTTCACAAGCTCAGTTTCACTCCTTACTCCCTTCCTTCTGTCCCATCCATGCAGGGAGACAGGGAACAGAGGGTGATGGTCAGTCTATAACGACTCCTCTCTAGTATTATTTCTTCCTTACGCTTTTCACTTGTTCCAGTGTGGTGAGGCCAAAGTTCCCATTAGGAAGCATCCCCCTGCTCCAGCACAGAGTCCTCTCCTCAGGCTGCAGGGAAATACTGGCTCCTCCTTCACTGAGCTGGGTGTTCACAGAGCTGCGTCCTCACTCTTTTCCCCTCATCCTCACTGCCTGTGTGGTGATTTGCCCATTTTGAAAGCACGTTTCACAGAGGCACCACCAGTGCACTCTTATGCCCCGCTGTGCCCTGAAGGAGGTGGCTGGATCTGGCCCAGGGCAGCCCAGGCTTCTCCTCACACAGGCCCCACTGCCTTCCCATCACCACAACCTGGACACATGTTTATAGACTTCGTGTGAAATAAATAGAAGGCTTTTTTGGCCTTTTCTTTTAAACAGAGGAGTCTCTGCCCCTGAAGCACAACCTTTCTGTGTGAATGGGAATCATAGAATCCCAGCCTGGTTTAGGTTGGAAGGGACCTTAAAGCTCATCCAGTTCCAACCCCCTGCCACAGGCAGGGACACCTTCCACTAGAGCAGGTTGCTCCAAGCCCCTGTGTCCAACCTGGCCTTGAACACTGCCAGGGATGGGGCAGCCACAGCTTCTCTGGGCACCCTGTGCCAGCACCTCACCACCCTCACGGAGAAGAACTTCTTCCTTATATCTAATGTAAATCTCTCCTGTATAAGTTTGAACCCTTGTTCAGATGGTAGGACAACATCCACTCTGCAGATCAGACACCCTAGCAGCACATCCAAAGTCTGATCTAGATTTCAGCTGAGTTTGGCTTTAGCCAAATTCAGTCAGTAGCCAGCAGCCTCTGTTCCACTGAAACACCAACACCTTGTTCTGATGCAATGGAAATTGGGATGTGTCAATTCCTGCAAGAAACCTTACAACACCACATCCCGAATGGTGATGAATAACACAGCATTCATCTTCCACACAGAGCAAGCCGCGGCGTTGCCAGCTCTCACCCCAGCAGCTGGTGAGTCAGCAGCTGGGACATTCCTAGCTGCCGTTCCAGCAGCACATGCTAACACAAGCTAGACTACTATTTAAGGTCATTCCTAGCTTCTGCGTGGCCCTAGGCCAAATCCTATTTGCAGGGCCTTAGCCAGCTCCTCCTCTGAAATGACGTCCTCAAACATGGTATGCAGCCACTTCCTCTGCATGTCCCTGGTGCTCCAGGCTGGGATGGCTTCCTCCTCCCCTGCCACCTCTGCATGGCATTTCTGGGGCAACACAGGACATCTTTCCCCCAGAAACACAGCTGGAGATTCACTTTCCTGACCATGAAGCCAGGGAAATCACTCACAAATGCAGCTGGGGCTCCACTCAGACCGTAAATGGGGAGCTTTGGGCCTTGGTATGAGGTTTCATTTAGCATTTAAACAATTGTTTTCATGTGACTGTGCATCCGGTAACAAGTTTGTGGCACCTGATTTTCAGAATAGCGCAATCTCTTGTGCCTCCATAAATCACACAGGCTCTCTGAGTAGTCCTGCCTGGGCCAATATACAAGCTCTGACCCAGGGATACTGCCCAGGTGCAGACGATAGAGGTTTTCCCTGATGGTTAGGTAGGAATACCTCACTTCATTGTAATGAAGCAGAATTGAAGACATAGGGAGGCCTTTTTCACCCTTCTTTTACAAGGGTAGAGGTAGATGGAATTTCAACATCAGCCTGCGTTACATGTTTGTTTCTTGTATTTGTCGTCAGTCCAGTGATATCCCAATTGTTAACAAAAATATTACAGTGAAGAAAACCAAACCCAAACCACAACAACAACTTGAAATACTTAAATATGACTATAGGAACGGTGGAAAACTTTAGCTAAGACATTAGGATTAATAGCATTCAGCTTTTCTTAACCTTCATTTGCTACTCTTCTCCAATATATGGAGACTCGACTCCAGAAATGAAGTGGTTAGAGATTAAGGTACTGGCTAAAGATGTGTATTCAACATTTTCTCCCCCACCAGAAATCCTGTGTGATTTTAGGTGATGCACAGTCCTTTCATGCCACTCTTCCTCACCTAGAAAACCTCAACATCAATCCTACCTTACAGGGGTGTCACAAAGCAAAATGCTTTCAAGATTAGATGTTCCTTTAAGATCAAACCCAATGGGATTTATACCTTGATTTCAGAGCAAGAAAAGCAGGCAACCTCTGAGCAAGCTGAAAACATCACTATAACTCCCACTTCTGTCTCATTCATAATTTTTCAATTCCATTTATGTCAACACTTCATTTACCCCTAACCTATTCATGCGTCTAGCTGCAGCTGACATGAGAACCTTCACAGTTACAATTAGAATCTCAAAGAATGAGGTAAATAAGGACAGGTTCTTGATCCTGTGCCAAGCCATTTGGGATCACTGAGAAATGCAAACACTTCATTAATTATCACAGTAACAAAGAAGGTCCCAATGTTTGCAGGAAGAAGCCAGTATAGTGAATGGCAGATTATATTAAAAATTATTTGGAGAGAGGTGGAGTCTGAAGAAAATCCAGTGTTTAATTCTAGACTGAAAGGAGATGCTTATCTCCAGAACGGTCTCCTGGAGAGCACCAATGCAGGTGAATCCCATCTCACACAAACCCCAGAAGACAACAGGTACTGCTAGCCTCTTCAAGTCAAAGTCAAAGTCAACAGCCAAAGTCATTTGGGGTGAATGAGGCTTAGGACCAAGACCCAGCTTTGAAGGATTTGGAGCAAGGATGGGAGCCCTTGAATCAAAGCTCCCACAGCAGTCACTAATTACCAGCTGGCAGTCTCTCAGCTTCTCCTCATGGACTTGTTCTGCTTTGTGTCACTAGCTAAATATTTCTTGGAGCAAGGACAGGAATCAGTTCCCGTATTTGTATCATATTCCGTGTCAAGTGGAGCATTTGGAATGGGAGATCAACAGATGAACTGCTAGAGAAGACTATCCAAGTCTTTAAGCCAGGCGGAAGAATTTACAGAGAGCTACTGGGTAGAATAGGGAACACTTTCACCTGAAGTTTTTTCCCAGCAGGTCAAAGCACTCTAAAATTCCAGCTGCTGAATCAGATAGAGAAGCTGTGAATCAGATACTTAGCTGTGAAAGAGCTGCCACCTTTGTTGTTGTTGTCACAGATTAACAGAAATTTAGTCACTATTGATTTTAGGAGTAAAAAGAGTCAGAGATTTGGGCTAAATCAGGGCAAGCTGGAAGTTGAGTGAGAGCATAGAGAATAACTGCAGGACCTATGTGATAGATTTACATGCTGAGAGGGACAGCAGGGTCCCCAAGGTCCTATAGCCATCCTTTCTCTCCTGCCCAGAAATGTGAGGTCAAGATCTCTTGGATATGCAAAGTCAGCTTTCTGAAGAGTACAATTCATGTGTTATAAGACAAGAGGAGTAATCTGTTCTATTTCTAACTGTAGCAAGAGTCTAAGAAATATCCATCTAGTAGACATTTTTAATTCTTATTCCATGTGAGAATCTAAGTGTGAAAAGTGTGTCCTTGATACCATCCAAGACAGAGAAGGTAAAAAAGGAACAGAAAAGTTCTCCTATCATGAAGCCTCCTCTTATGTTGCTTCTCATAAATAGAAAACGATAGTGAATTTCCCTTGAGCTTTTAGTCCAGGCAGCTCCTCAAAAAAACCAGTGCAGCAATAAAAACTGGTATATCAATATGCTAACCGGATTTTTACAAGTTTTATTTCTTAATAAGATGTTGATTCATTTGTAAATTGAGAACACTGTTTGTTGTACAATCTCCTTTTACATGTCTTTCAAATATCAAATGCACAAAATTATGCAGTGGCTTGCTTACCAAGAAGAGGAGATCCTCTTTCATTTAGAAGAAAGTTGTTTTGTCTAAGGCTTGGGTTTTTCCCCCCCCCAGCATATGACAACTTTGCCAAGAACATACAAATAAAATACACACAGTATGTACTTCAGAAAAAATAAAACCCCAAGATTTGATTTGAATTCAGGACAACTCTAAAGAGGTGATTTTGTTTGAACTAGTTATGTTACTCAGGCTAGTTCTATGCTCAGCAACCACAAATCCTACTGTCCTGCTTTCGGCTGGGACAAATAATTTTCTGGTAGCTGGTACCATTCTGTGTTTTGGATTTAGGATGAGAATAATCTTGATATCCCAGGAATGTTTCAGTTACTGCTGAGAGGAGTTTACACAAAGTCAAGGACTTCTCTGCTACTCGCACCACTCCACCAATGACTAGACTGGGGTTGCACTAGGAAACTGGGGCAGGGAGGAAACACAGCTGTGACAGCTGACCCCAACTGACTCAAGGGATATTCCAGACTGTCTGGCATTGTGCTGAACGATAAAACTGGGGAGAGTTGGCTGGGGGACTGGCTGGGCATCAGTGTGTGGGAGGTGAGCATTGCATTGTGCATCACTGGTTTTGTGTATTCTTTCGTCATTATCATTATTTTCCCTTCCTTTTCTGTCCTATTGACCTGTCTTTATCTCAATCCACATGTTTTACTTTTTGTCCTACTCTCTCCCACATCCCATTCAGGGAGAGCAAGCAAATGCTGTGTGGGCTCTAGCTGCTGCCCAGGGTAAACCACATCACCTCAAAAAGAAGAAAAGCTGCACAGACTTGTGTTTGCTTCCACAGTTAGAGAAAAAATGAATAACAATTAGATCAGGCACTTTGCTAGTGTCAGCCACCAATCTTTGTATCATTGAGCAAATAGCATCATGTTTCAAGTAGCAACAGTGACTTATATAGAGTCTGCAAGGTTTTTCTCCATCCATACTGGCCCTGACACCTGAGGAACAAGCGTAGCTGCATGGCTGAGCGGCAGCAGAACTGCTCAAAGATGCAAGACAAACCATCAAAGTTTATAATGATGTGTATACAGGTAGCTGCCTTCAGCAGTGAGATGCATTATACCAAGTAATTTATAATGGAAAGCACAAGAGTCTGCAAATTGTGTAACAGGGCTCAGCAAAACATCATGAGGGACAGTGAAAAGCTAATAGAGTTTCTTGTAAACCAAAAGGCTGATAAAGAAAAATCAGTGCATTCTGGAGGAAATGTTAGCTCTGACAAACAGAACAAGTTGCAAAACAAGCCATATGGAAACCTCAGTGACACTAGAGGCAGCTTCCAGTTGGGAAAATGGATAGCGCAGCTCTTTGCAGCACTTACTACAACCTCATGCTGTGACACTCAGTGTAATTAGGCAGAACAAACTACTGCAGGGAATGGAGCAAAAACATGGATGAAAACATGCATTTTGGGAAACAGAAAGACAAAGTGATCTTTCTCACTCATAAATTAAACTGACCCCACGGGGTATGGCAGCATGCACATTAAGCCAGATTTCTGTACTCACAAAAATGGAGTAAAGGAAAAAATAGAAAAAATTACTTCCAGTGAAGTTTTACTTTAAAAGGGCTGGTTATCAAAGTCACTTTTGTGAAGATTAAGCAAAGGTTGCCCCTACCCTGACTCGCAGTGCAGCTCTCAGAGCCTGAGATCTGCCTAGTGTTGGGTCATGTATACAATGGCTCCATTCAAACGCAGAAAAGCGGAACTCATCTTTCTTCTTGTTCATTGTTGATACTCTTCAAGAGCTAAAACCATTTACATTGCCTATAAATAACACACTTGTTTGGATATGAGGGCAACAAACCTAAAACTTCTCAAAAAAGATTTGTTTTTTAATCCACATAGTTTTATAAAGGAAAACAATGCTTCATCTTTCCCCATACCGGCCCTTGGGCTTGCTAATACTTCTCCAAATGTTGCTTTTGCATTAAGAATGGAAGTGCAGGGATGCTCTGGCATGCCTGTGCACCACACCCTCTTCTCTCAAATGGAATGTTCTTGGTTATTAAAGCAAAAAATAGTCTTGACTTAATCGTTCACCCCCATTTCCACTGTTAGTCAATTAGGAACATGCAACTTTCCAGCAAGGGATGCACACTCCATCTCAATTTTAATTGGATCCTTATGTTCAGAAAGAGCATCTTTCACCCCAAGCCATACTTCAGACCTGATTTAGTTATCCTTTTTCTACTTCTGGAAGAATGTTTCTCCCTGTGAGTTTTCTTCTCCTTCTCCCTTGTTCACTTGCTTTTTAAGATTGTATTCTAGAAGCAAAATTCTAAGCAGAAAGCCTTCACTTATTTTTACTTCCTTTCTGTGAGATACTTGAGAATTTTTCCTACTTCATAATAATGGTGATAAACCCAACAATACTGTTGCAACACTCAAAAATTATCCTGCAAACCACCTCAAAACTTACAAATATTTAGAATAAGTCAGTCCAAAGTTATTCTCCAAAATGTTCTGTTCATTTCTAGCACAGGGCACAGCTTTGGGCCATTTTTCCATGAGGCAAACAGAAATGATTTGCAGTGGCGATATACGTCAGTGCAAGTTTCTCAGAGTCCTACTCAGTTCTAAAGTCAGGCCAACATGAAGACGCTTCACACATTACAGCATCAGGGCTAAAAGAAACCAGTGCCACATCTGCACAAAACTGCAGGCTGCTTACAGCAATGAGGATGTAAATCTCACTGACACTTAAACTTCTCTGGGAATGCAAGTGGAACGCTGGAAGGAGAATAACTCATGTCTGCCACCAACTTCCAAATCCATAATATGAGGCAATCCCAATATAGATGAAAAAGAAGCACAAGAGCTTGCGTTCCAGTAACTAAATCAAAGTAACACCATAAGAACTACCCCTGAAGTCAATGCTGTGAGTGTCAGACTTAGCAAGACATTGATTCAGGCAACGGGGCACTACTCATCATATTCACCTCATCTCACCTGCTCATGTGTCCTCTGCAGCATGTTCTGGAACTTGCAACAACATTAGAACATTCAATTACAAAAGCTGACTGGAAAAAGAAATTTTAAATGCATTTTATTCAAAAGGTAAAACTTCAGAGGGACTCTTCTCATGCCACATAAGGATGAAATAAAACCATTTTCATTCTATTCAAATAACACGATATAAACCCCAAGAAATAGCTAAGAAATTAGTGTCCATTGCACTCCAAGGATTGTGATGAAGTAGGTTCAAGTTACTGCTCAAGTTACTGCTCAAAGTGTTACATCTCAGGGAAGTATCTTAATTATCCACATATGAAGTCTTTCCTATCAGAACTGCATGACTTCTAGAGAAGAAGCTGAACACACTTTTAATGACCTGGTCACCCTCTTAAATGGGACAGAGTTACCACAATTCACCTCTGCAAAAATAGGATAACTTGAGTCTGACTTCATCCATGCAGCCACTGGCTAGCCTGGGACACTTTGCTTCCTTTGACTTTCCCCACCAATTCCAGTCAGGAAGAGAGAACTCTTCCAGATAAGTTTGATCAACACTGTTCCATTTCCAAGAGCAGTTTTGGAAATTTACCAAGTTTATTAAGAGGTCCCAGTCTTTCACTCAGTCTTTTTGTGTTAGTAAAATGACTCTTTGCAAGAAGTGGAGCGTGCAGCTCGTTAGAGAAGCCCTGACAGTGTTTGTAGCTTGACTCTGAGAAACCAAGCACTGGCACTTCATACAAACACCATCAGTAGCGGTGACTGAGTAAGTTTGAAGATGTTGCTGCCAATAGGAAGAAACTGTCAAACAAAACAAATCACATGATATGGAAAATCCTGTTTCAGGAGGCCAAAGAACTGTGGCCATTGTCACATCTGACACTAAGAGAAGCCCTGTTTTTCTTATGATTTCCTTTTGTTGGTTTGGGCTTTTGGTTTGTTTGGAGGTGCTTTGGTGGTGGATTGTGTTAGTTTGGGTTTTTTTTCCTTCTTTTTATTTCTTGTTTTTAAGAATACCTTTATAATAATCAAGCTGCTGGCATACAGCTGCTCTTTGCTCTCCTGGTCTTCAGTGTGTGCCTGCAGAAAGGGCAGTAGTCCCACCAGCAATGCAGATCGCACTGTCCAGCCAGACTCACCACTTGGAGAAACCTAGTTTCAGGAGGCCAAAAAGTAATTGTTGCAAGCTTCACATCTGAAGGCTCTTAAGCTGCTTTTATTATGATTTCAGGTTTGTTTTAATTTAGCATCTTTAAAAGAACTAAGCCTCATTTGTCATGTAATAAATATATAAAACGGATTAAAGTATTTTGAAACTGTTAATTACCAAAATGATAATAATTAAAAAAAGACCTAAAAAGCAAAAGCCATTTGTACAGCATCTTCCCTTTGGAATTCAGTGTTCCTAATTGCCATTTTACATTGATTATTATTTTAATTCACTAGTGGGGAAGGAAATAAGAGTCTGATCTTGTTCTCAGAGCAAAGTTGATCCAAATGTCTAAGCCAACTACAAGCTCTGACACAGGGTGCAGTCAGATTTTTTCATTTTCTTATTTTCCATTAAAAGAGGAAACTGGAAGCCACAATATTTTTCCCTCCCTGGATTTAGTGTCTCCCAGGAAAGCCTGCTGCTCAAACATTTTCATTTGTAAACCAGTAAGTTCAGACTACAGTTGTTTGCACTACAGTGGAAGAAATGAATGCATCAATGCACAGTCATCTGCTGCAAAACAAACTGCTAAAAATATAAATAGATCCATATTCATCCTTTGGGCTTCACCTGATACACAACAAGAAAAGGGGAACTCAAAGCCATGCTCTCTGCCATTAATTCCTCTGTCAGCAAACCCTCGTAGGCACAGACATTATTGGAGAAGATTCACATTTTAGGCTTTGATCCTTATTACGACAAGAGCCTTTAAGCCCTACCCAGGTGCTTTTAACAGATCACTTATCTAGAAGATGCACTGCTTTAGCATACTAAGTTGCAAAATACCATGGCAGATGGTAGAGCCCTATCTGTTCTCAAATCTCACTCATTACTAATGCTGCTGGTTTGCTGCTACTTCTTTTAAAGACATTGTGCAGTGACAACCCAAGGCACAGTTTTGCTTGGCCAGCTCTGCACCATGCTCGCAGAGCCTCCCCTGGGAAAACCACAACCTCACTGCCTTGCTGAAGGCTTTACTGATCTTGCTCTAAAGGCCACAGCAGCTACTTTATGAAGAGTTGTGAGGAAGAGAGGGGAACTCAATCACCACAAAGTACTTCTCTCATTATTTCTCAGCTATTTCCTCATTACAGCTAATCAAGAGCTCTAGGGAACAAGCTCTGAGGCAGGCAATGTTGAAGGTGGTGACTGGTGTCAGGACAACCATCTGTAGCTCTCAGTTAGGGTGCGGATGAACCAGAGCAGCAGAGATGACAGGAACTCGCATAGTCTTCAGCACTGTCTCTTCTGTACCTGACCGCTTACAAACAGAAAGCAGCGACCAACCCAGCCATGCAAGGACAGGTTTTGAGGAAGGCAGCTCTTAACTTCCAGCTCACTTGCCCTCTGAGCAGACAGGCAAGAAACCACAACTTTCCTACTAACCCCGAACATCTAAGTGTTGCTAAAGAGGATCTTTTTTTCTGAGGAAACTTAGGGGGTAATTGACTCTCCAGTGTCTTCTACTTCTTAACCCTTTAGTTGTTTGGTTTTCAGTTTGCTCTGTAGCTGTATTTGGTGAAAAAGCTACAGCCAAGCAGCAACTCCCTATTTCCCTTGCCCTGCCTGCTGTGCTTGGGTTGAAACAAACTAAGAGCAGCTAAATCCAGTCAGAGAGACCAGAGTTTCACTGTCACCACCTTCCCAGAGCAGCATCCTGAAACTCAGGAATCAGTGGGCTTCTCTTCAGAGTTGCTGTGCCATGCTGGCTTTTTGCTACAGTTAGATTCCCTGCAAATGTGTTCAGGCTCCCCTACACTTTGTCACATCTGGACATTAAGCAATTTTCCTCCCTTAAGGAAAAATTAGTCAGGATTTTCTGGAAGTGCTCAACATTGCTGTACCTGGAATTAATTTGTACACAATGCACGATTCTGACCATGAAGTTCCTTTTCCAAGGAGCAGTCCGAGGTGTTTGCTTTAACAACACTAATCCCTGCAAAAGCTATCAGCTATCTGCAGTGATCTGACCCCTCCTGAAATATTTTTCTGTTAAAGACATTACGGTCTCACAGGAAATCATTACCTTGCATGCATACACTACCTACCTCAGGCTTTTCAGTCACATTGCTACCGAAAAGGAAACTCAAAATCATGCCTAAGCTGGGATGGTCATTAGCTATTTGTATAGGAAAAGTACCTTATTCACATGCTGACCATGTAGAGACACCCCCTTTGTCATCAGCTGGAAAACACCCTGGAACTTCCTTGTTTCTTTTAAAAATAGCATTGAATAAAGGGTTCCTTCATTTCAGGCAACTATGGATGAAATCAGAGCATTTTGTGATCCATTCCTTTGGATTACCTGCTAACATCTCCATTTCATTCAGAAAGCTGCCTTGGGTTTGTGCTGTAAGCAATGAAATTCCCCCTTCTCAGCAGGAATAGAAATAGTGGTGTAAAAAGATCAACCAAAGGAAGCCACAAAGGAAGCCTGCAGGCACGTATGGAACCCTATACAGCAGTACAGCAGCGTGTTCCATGTGTGTTCCCTGTGCAGCCAGCCCCTGCCAGCACTGGTTGTTTTGCTTCCCCTCTTACCTATGTCACTTTTTGGCAAGAGAGTGGTGGAGAACATTATCAGAGCAAGATGCAGCTCCGTGTCCATAACAGTATCACAGTCTGTAACCCAGCTCAATTCTGTCTCCTATATAGAGCAAGGTAGAGTCTAAAAACCAGACTAAACTTCGGAGATAGATCCAAAGCCTATGAACTTTCCTTCATCCAGATGTGTAACCATTACTTACCTTGTCATATGTACTTGTTGGTATATGCCAACTATACCACTTTAGTAAGAAATAAGATGGCACACCAGTCTGATTTCTTTGCCTTTGCCCAGAATATTATGGATATACCACAGAAATGGGAAATACCAGTGTATTCCCAGCCTTACAATACATGTGTAGCAAACTCTACTTAAAAATCTTGCGTTATAGTTGGACTAGATCACATCTGCATGGACTAAGGCAGTTTCCAACTCAGAGTATGAGTTGTAGCAACTGTTGTAATAGGACACAGAGCATAAGTCACTATGCTTTGCCTCTCTGCCGATGTGGGTCTGAACTGGCTCATGTCAGTCGTTCTTGGAGCACAGGAAGTGCAAATAGGGTCTGTCTGCACTGTCATTGAAAATGTGCCCTTGACTATACACTGCTATAGATATTTTTTTTTGCTGTTTAGCCTGTAACAAGCTGTAACTCCTTTCTAAAGGAGTTACCAAAGGAGTTACAAAGAAGCATTCTCAGGTGTAAGGAAAGCAAGACAGAGGAAGAAGAGAAGGAAGGAAGGTAGAGACTAGGGCAAAGGCAGGGAAGAAACAGAAGAAACACAAGCTTTATTGAAAAGTAAACTATACAAAGAGTGAGATCTGGGTCTGATGCAAGACTCACAGGAGCTTGCATACACTGAAAATGTAACTGGAGAGCAGTTTCTGACAGGCCTGATTCTAGATTGTGGCATCCTTAATGGACAGAGTAGCATCTTGAGGGGACATCTGGCAAAGGCTCAGGTAACCAAGTAGACACAGAGGGCTTCTGGTGAGTCTTTTAGGGAAGAGGAAACATTCTGGACCATAGAAGGAAAAGGAATAATTCAAAAGTGAGACCTCAGATGTTACAAACAGACATTAGTAAGACAGTGTAGGAGAGTCTGAGGGGCAGAGTCACCATTGCTCACTGAAAGACAGAAGTAAAATGATTCAAGAGGCAAAGCACAGAGGTGGCATAAAGGCCAACAGCAAATCTTTGCTCTTAAATCTCTTCTTATGGAATTTACATGCAAAAAAGGCTCAAGAGGAAAAGCAGTGGCATGTTAAGTGGGGTGCTACATTGCCCTTTTAGCACTTCCATTCATGCTTACCTTCCTTTCTGCTGGCTGTTGGTAGGCCTGGGCTTCAGGAGAGCTGGCCGTCTTCTACCTACCAAGTTGCATCTCCCATCAACATCTGTAACTGCACCACAGCAAGCGAACGTTAACTTTTGTGGATACATCACTTTGATGTCAACACCAGTAACTAACTTGTAATTTAAAGCACTTCATTCCATTCACTGTAACATAAATCAGCCTGCAAGGTTCTGCCAGCTCTTGAAGATATCACAGTCCAAAGTACCCTGAGGATAGATACAGAAAGAGAAGATAAACCAGAGTCTTTAAAAGTCTATGCTAGACAAGCAATGCAACCAACAGCAGCCCCTCCTTAAGTACTTCAGAAACATAGTTTCTGCCACCTTGCTGTCTCTGCAAGTCTGTCTCACTAATAAAATCCTTTCCCAAAGTAGCGTTGGCCTCAGCTGAAATACATTCATCTATTTTTTCCTAGCTATACAGATTCAGAGCAAGCCAGAGAAACATCATCTCACTTCTCAGCTTGAAAAGCACGAGTTGCCTTTTCAATCTCCTCCACCAAGACAAATCAATCTCCACTAAATATAAAAACAGTAAGCCCATATATCCCTGCCCCTACAGATTCTAGGAGACAGAAGAGGACTTGGAAATGACAAAGTTTCTTTTACAAACCAAAAGTCAACAACATTAATTATTGTATTGCAACATCAGTGTATCATTGATTAGAAGAGCCATCTGTTCCCATGCAGAAAGCATTTAACATTCTTTGTATCCATCACTGTGAAACAAAGAAAAAAGCACCTAACGGTCAAACTTTTATAACCTCCTATTTTTATTACTCTCCCCCTCTCATGCTCATGTCATTTCTGCCTTCTTTCTACATCCCTTCTTTGCATCTAAGTCATCTAACTCCTGTCAGTTTTGCAGCTTTAAGTCAGAAATGTTAGATCCTCTTGGGAATGGGGAGATACGTATCCGCTGATGACTAGGAGACACTGTGTTCAATAACAAGAGTCAAAAGGTAGCCCTTTGGGTGAGACAGAGATAATGTATCTTATTTTGTGGAAACAGAAGCACCCAGAGGTGCACCAGCATCCTGTCCAGGGCTTCAGGGAGTCACTCTGAAGGCAGAGGTTGGCCTGGGAGCCTTGTTCCTTTGCTCTAACCAATTCAGCACTTTTCCTCTTCAGGATTTATTTCCTCTTTCATCCCTGATGACTCAGCTACTGTCTAAGGAGGATATTAGATACTACTGAGGGGCTAATTCCTCCTTGACACATTGCTGTAGGGTATAACATGACCCAATGTTACCGAGATAATCAGGCCCTTGTCCCATTGTGCTAATTGAGACAAATGGTGTAATGAGTCATGTTTAGGTGTCTGCTTCAATGTTCCCTCTTTGTTTTCTGCTCCACAGATTAATGCCTTCATTCCTTGGAGATGACTGCTGATGCTCCTCCTCTCTAAGCACCACTGCTAGGATACTGTGTGTGCTTGTGCTATCTCATTTGCAAAATATTCTGCCTATTCAAATTTGCTATTTTCAGTCTTTGGAGAATTCTTTTTCCATGCCAACTGTTTCTGAGGTTAAAAGCAAATAAGAAGAACAGAATCAAAACGACAACCCTTTTTCCACCCCCCTCTAACATTTGAACCAAAACTGTGAACCCATCACTTCTAAGTTTTGCCATTTGGGATTATGTTGAAATTACTTTATCAGCCGAACATTAGTCAGCTGTTAATCAGGAGCGTTTCTGTCTGACTTCCAGTATGGGAGCCTTTACTCACAGGGCCACGGATGGAGGAACAGAGGACAAACAGTGGTACCCAATTTTTACAGCAGGGCCTGGTATTTGCCATGTTCATGTTTTCACCTTTGCAGCGGAGAAAGTTCTCCACAACCAGCTGCTTGAAGAAACACCATCTAAATCATTCTCCCAGAGAGCAAACCCACAGCTTCCCAAGCTGAAAACACAGGCAGTTAAAATGTGAGCTAAAACCCTAAGCCAAGATTGTGACACTTCCTCACTAACAGATAACCAAAACTTGAGACCATCTACTTGCCTCTTTTCATCCCAGTAGGTTGCATCCAGAGCACAGCAAAAGGATTTCCTTTCTTCTCCCTAGCTGTATCTCAGGCAGCTGTCCCAGTCTAGTTTCTCCCCAGTTGGTAAGGAGACAAAGCAGTCAGAGTCACTGTGACTCTCACCCCACATAGGGGCCCAGTGGTCATCCTCTTTGCTTGCATCCACTGAAGGCCCATCTCAAAGCTCTTTGCAAGCAGCCATGTGCTTCTGCCCCTATTTGAGGGCAGCTAGACATGACCCTGCTTCAGGCTAACGGTCATATGGGTCCTTTTACAGGTCCCTCAAAGCCCCAGGCTTGTTGCATTGCCACACAGCTTCTAGATAAAGGACAATTCAGACATAGGTGGCTCAAGCAGGCACTTGAATACACACACAAAACCACAGAGCCAGGCTTTGCACTTCTTCAGACAGATCTATTTCTTTGTTTCAAATCTCACCAAGGCACAGAAAGGAAATAGCCTTTATATAGACACCTGCAATTTTTCTTTTTAAGGGCTATATAATCTCATATATAATTTGAGAGTATTCAGCAGATGTGGCTGAATTCAACAGTTGCATGTTTTCCCTTAGCTTGCAATCACTGCTTAGAGACAAACAAATAGTCCTCTCAAATCAGAATATTGTTTAGTGTTAAGAGCAGAAGGTAAACATAATAGTAAAACTAGACAATTTTTGACATAGTGAAAGGCTTTGAGAGAATGCCTCCTATTCAGTGAACATTAAAATCTTCCCCACGACATCCACTGTGAATTGAGCCAAAGTATGCGCAGAAAAAAGCCAAAACATCCCAGTGAGCTGCACTGTAACCATCCATGGTCATACCCAGCATCAGTGAATTGCTGCGTCTCAGGCACTGCCACAGGCGAGTTCAGCAAAAGTTGTTCAAGGGTTTAACAAAAAGGCATAAGTCTCTCAGGGACAAAACTCAAAGGGAATACACTGGAATTTATTGCTAAAGGCAGTAGCAGAAAATTGGTTCTTTTGACAACTTCTAAGAAAATTACCATGCTAACCTTTCACAGAATCATAGAATCAAGTAGGCTGGAAAAGACCTTTAAGATCATTAAGTTCAACCATTACCCCAGAACTGCCAAGATCATGTATCTCATCAGAAACAGCCATGTCTACCAACCCATCTGCAGCCAGGGTTTCCATGGGGGTCCCCCCCAGTGCAGTAGGATGACACCCACACACAAGACAGAAGACATGCTCATATAGGACATGATCCATATGGAGGCTGACATAGCTTTATAACAAGCAAAACTTGGCTCTGTGCTTTGCACTCCCATCTGAGACAGCTTAGAGGCAGACAGCACCATGAAGGGAGCAGAGCACCCATGCATTCGGATGTAAACAGTAGTTAATGATGAGGCAGCACATAGGATGTATGGAGGTGTTAAAGCCAGGTGGAGTGACAAATCTTGGCCCCAAAACAGAAGCTTACTTCTTTAGTAAAGTCTCCTTATGCGGGGTAGGACATACCGCATTTGGATAAAGATAGAAGCTGCTGCTTAGGCATCTCTTAGCTGGCCCCAGGCACACAGTTTCATTTATACCCTTCCTAACAGATTAAATTCCAATCTTGTTTGGTTTTTGTTTCCAGCCTGGAAATACAATACATAAACACAACACAATCACATCTGAAACAAGTTCTGATGAAGAAGTTTGTTTCCTGTAAGGTAGCTAAAGTGCCACCAAAATATTTGGCTGCCACTGTAAAGAAAGGGGTTTCTCCTCTGTGCTGGGCTAGCTAAAACTGAAAGACAGCTTTATGGGTTCTAAGTGTTTAAATAAGGATATGTCAGAAAGTTCAGTCTGAAACAACAAGAAAACACTTCGTTTTCCTTTTCCATTGCATGTTCTGTGATTTCCATCTGACCCTTCAATGCTGATGTTCTCTCAGGGACATAAATACTCAAGGGAAGCTCTAAATTTCCAGACATTATAAAGATACTTTATTTGGAAGAAAATTATTTAGCTGATGCTTTTATATAGTAGACAGAGACTAAACCAGGCCATTAGCTTCATAAACAGCCCAACCCTGTTTCAGTTTTGTCCCTACACCTACACATCTCTTACCGTACCAAGCTAAAAGGCTGGATTATGTCAACACACCAAACTAAGCCTTATTGCAACTAGGGAAGAGCAAACATGAGAGTAATTGAACTTAAACTTTCTAATGAGTAAGTTAAAGGTAACAGCTGTTATTTGGTACCTAGATTTTAATTAGTGGGGATCAGGAAAGAGCTTAGCACCCTAATACCCACTCCTGCCTTCAGCCATTCCATCTTGCTGAATGGGCTACAGCATGCACAGTAAGCAGA
Organism: Strigops habroptila; assembly: GCF_004027225.2. Taxonomy (NCBI): domain Eukaryota; kingdom Metazoa; phylum Chordata; class Aves; order Psittaciformes; family Psittacidae; genus Strigops; species Strigops habroptila. Next base: position 8,905,224 of record NC_044291.2, on the reverse strand, counting down.
GCTTTGCTGCAGTGTCTTCCAATTCAACACACAAACTCCTGAGGGTTTTGAGAGGCAGAAAATTTATCATTCCTATACATACAAATGTTCTTTATGGCTTTTTGGCCAAGTATGTCCACCATCCTTCTTGCTGCCAAAACAACCACAATTCCTGGCTTTTTATTTGAAGAACAATCCAATTACATGTTATTCAATTTGCACTGAATGTATCTAACACTACACAATGGCTTAAAAATCCAGATAAAACAGATTATACCAAAGGATTCAAAGTGAAGAGATGAAATGCAAGCTGATAATAGTTTCAAACCCAAGGTCAACATTACTTTGAGAAATGCAGGAGAAATCTGAGCTGTCTTCTGTTAGCTGCTGCTCTCTCCTCTCTTGCCAGCTCCCCTGTCCATCACAGATCTCAGCCTCAGACAGTCCTGAGTCTGGTCATCGCACTCAGGAGTACTGCCAAACCTATGCAATGGCCTGTTACCATCCCAGTTGAGACCTACAGCTACAAGAGACAGAATCTGTTCTCTTGGAAGCCCTTCAGATCTCCTCCTCTGCCCCTTTTTTTCCTTTGTTTTCAATGCAAAAGCAGTTTTCAAAAAACAAAGGGCCCAGTGAATGATTTAATAAATTCTGTATTAAGTAAAAACTAAACTGTGCCATACACTTAATTCAAACAGCTGGAATATACATGCATATATCTTTTCAATGAGCTTTAAGAGAAGAGGGGAATATGGAAAAGAAAGTGTTTTAAAGACAGCAAAACTCTGCTGCAGATTTCCAGAGAACCCATGGGGAAGCATATTCCCTAGAGGGCAACAAATGAATGGGGACTACATACAGAATAGTTTTATGGTGTGTGGTAGGGGAGGTGGAAGAAAAGGTGTTGGGTAACAGGGACAGAAGGAAATGCCAGAAACACAGAGAGGAAAGAAGAATGCTGGTGGAGACGAGATCACCCGTGTTAGAAGCTGACCTTCAGTGGGGCTCTGCAGAGCAGATGCAGCAGTTCTTGCTCTGTGGATGCAGTGCTTTTGTTGGTAATAGGACATGGCTGGAGGGGGTTTGCACAGGGAGCTCTTTGTAGTGGTGTCTTTAATAGTCTCCTACTCTTCCTGAGGCTGCTGGCAGAGGCTGGAAGGGAGGCAGAGGGCAGAGTAAGATGGGAGAAACAGTTCAGAGGGCTGAAAGACAGAAGAGAATAGCAGCAAAATGGATTTCCCCATGGGCTGCAGTGGCAAAAACATACACCAGAGGTTCAGGGGATTGGGAAGTTGAAATGGAGGATTTAAATTCAAGGTGAGATAATATTTTCTTTTAGGAGCTCAGACGATTTACATTCCAGTTGTAGCTATGAATGAGCCAGGATAACCCCGAGTACCCCTCCATCTTCCTGTGCCGACAGGCTCAGCCTGTGCCAGGCAGGAAGCTTAAATCTGCATTTGTTTTCTGATCCACTGTCCCCTCTATCCCAAGAAAGGCTGTACACAGGTAAATCACTCTGACAACCTCTTCAAAGAAAATGCTTTATCTTTCCTAGCATCTGAGAGCCCAGTGACCCAAAACATAACTGTAGTTATACACTGGTTCAATTCCTTTCATTTTCAGATCTTATTTCAGTGAAATTGGAGAATAACAGAAGCCTAAGGGCTCTATTAGATGTGTTCACCTCTAAGGAGAATTTGATAGAAATGGATAACCCAGCTGCAGACTGCTGGGAGCTTGTTCAAGAAGCCACACTCACACACACACCCACACCTTGCTGTGTTTAGCTTTTGCAACTATTCTGATCCCATTATTTTAATCCCTGATGAATTCTGTAAGACATTTTGATAGTAACAGCTAAACTCTGAGTTTCTTGCTCCTTTTAAGGCATCTCTGCCCTTTGATGCCTTTCCCCAAACTACCATCTCAAAATAAAGAAAAACATTCAGAACAAGTGAAGGAAGAAAAATTGGGAATAGATGTGTAGTTTCCACACCCATTCCCTGCATCACCAATAAATCAGGATCAGTCAGTCCCTCCTGGAGATGAGAACAGACAGGTAACTTTAGCAGAGCATCCGTACAAGAGTCACACCTTCAAAAAGTTTCACTGATTTTAAACAGCTCCTGTTTCCAAACACCAGTAGAGAACATGCACACAACCATAGAACCTGTGATGACCTGCAAAACACTTAGCTTACTTGCTTACTTCCTTAATTCTTTGTTCAGCCTTGTTCGTATGTCTTTTACCGCTTAGTTTGGATAATGGTAACAGTTCCAAACACATATCCTTGTATCCATTCATACTGTAGCCACTTACATACATGGACTTTGGATTCAGTGATGTGCTGATATGGCCTGCTGCTGCATCATATGGGTCTGATGTGCAGTGCCATGACCCCAGCTGCCACATACAGCCAGTCTGTCGATCTGCCAGTACTACGTGGCACATACTCAAACCCGAGAGCAATTGTGCTTAAGGATGTACCAGAATCCACACAGAAGCTAGTCGGGTGCTGTGGGGCTCCTCATAAGTAAATACACACCATCAGGTGTATACTATGCGATCAGGTAGATCAAGCATGTGGCCAACAGCAAAGTTCCCTGGTCTGCGGTAGGGAGACAGTCTGCTAAACTTGGAGTCAGATCCTGCCATGCCAAGTCCCAGTTTCCTACAGAAATGCCTTGTTTGACTTTCTTCCATTTGGACACCACCTGCCTTTAATTCTTTTCTGCTTTGTGCAAGTAAACAATGACAAGCTGTATCCCTAGTGAACATCACATCTACTGAGAACTTTAGAAATAAGTCAAGATTTAGTAAGCTTCACCAAATGGTGCCAGCTGAAGGGAAAAACCACAAATAAGCCCACGAACATAAAAGAGCCTGTTCCCCTTTTATATTTGTACACAGCCAGCTCAAGGGAAAGCAAGCACACAAGGAAGCAATGATGGTTCAACACCCTTCTCCATCCAGTGCCAATTTTTTAAGGCAGTTGTAACCTGCTTCTACACTCACAGGCAAAACAGATCTTCCCTGTTCCACAAGAAACTGGGTTCTTCCACTTAAATAAGTTAAAGCCTGAGAATTAGAATACCTGCTTAGATGCAGGAGATACAGGTTTGAATCTTTCAAGAGAAAGAGGAAACTGATCCAGAATCTTACAACTGCCTCAATGCCCCAACCTATAGTCTGCTTAGAGAAAAGGGCGGAACACCACTTTTATAACTCTCAGTTTTGCTTTACTTAGATCCCAAGCACATCAAATGTTTGCAGCAAAATTTGTTTCTTAAAGGATGGTTTCATTCCACAGAGAAATGAGAAATATTGAAAATATAATTTAATTCAAGTAGGTATCTAAACCTGGGCCAAGAATAGATAGGTAAACAGTTACTCAGACAATCCATCTGTTCAATCCATCAATTCAGGCACTTCGAACCCAGTTGCTTTTTCCACACCCTCCTCCCAGTTCCCTTCTAGATTTCCTCTCATTCTTTCAGCTTCCTCCACAGGCAGCTGGGCCAGGCCATTGCAGCTGGCAACCATGAGCTATACCCCTACTTTGATGCAACTTGCTGTGCCATTAAGAACTCAGGGTACCCTCATGGATCTATTGGACTCACACAAAGCCTTTACCTGCTGGATTCCCTGAAGAAATGCAGGATTTAACCAGCAGAAACCTCCCATTTCAGGAGCTACATCAGGGACTGATGTTAGCTTTTTTTTCACAGGGACTGATGTTAGCTTGAACATGTGGCGATTGGAAAGACAACATTTGTACTCTGGGAACAGCAAAAACTGTTTCCTTTTCTTTGTAATTAGATCTTCAAGTTGGCCTAATCCATCTGCTGCATAAAAGCAGCATATTCTTCTTAGCCTCAGTAACTCCAGTTGAAAAAAGACTATCAAAAAGACTGCTCTAAAAGGTGTCCTTAAGCCTGTTTAGTGGCATAAGCCCTAAAACTTACAGACTAGTGAATCACATGTAATTGAAAGGAGTCCAGCAGTTAAACACTGCCTCAGGATAGCATGAGAATGAGCATGCCCTCTGAGCTCTGGAATGGGAATGTTATGAAGCAGTTTGAATCCAAAAGCGGGAATGACCTGCACCTTCCCTCATAGCTAAGGTTAAAGTCATTCTCAAGAAGTTAGATGGTCCTAATTCTACTTGTTATGTCCATCTGGAAGTATAAGCTCCCTGTACTCACTAAGTCCCAGCTTTCCAGCAGCCTGTTGAGGAGACACAAACCAATCAAGGGGCCTGTGGGTTTCTCAGTGTCTCCTATACAAGTGTGCACAATGGTGCTAATCTTTTTTGAGAGCTACAGTGAAGAGGGCCACACGAGGATGTTACTAGCAGGTGGTGAGAGCTTTCTGAAGGTTTGTCCCATATTTTAGAAGAAAACTATGTCTGTAAGCTCTGGCTTGAAAAAAACTTCTTAATTCCAAGTTTGCTGCAAAATACAGAAAGAATATTTCATATGCCAGTTTTCCCATTTTGTAAAAATAAATCTTTTATGAGATCCACGTGGGCTACATTTCCTCCTGCGCCATTCTTCCCTCCCTGGCAACTAAAACAGATTTCTCCCAGCAGGAGACATTCTGTGATGTCTCCACTCCACCACAGCACCATTACATCAGAAACACAGCAGTCCTCATGCCTAATTCTGTTCTAACAAAGCTGATCCATGGGCCATTTATTTTCATCAGAAAAAGGAAGTCCTTCAGAGCAGCTCTGCATTCAACTTCTTCATTGGTGAATTCAGTTGGAGTTATCCTCTTCTGCCTCTCAGTAAGTTGTTTCTAATGTACTAGACAGTTTTGGGGCTTGTTTTTTACCTTCAGTTGTGGCAATGTAATTCTTCATTAGACTATACTTTAAACTGGGTGGCCAGTGAAGTGATTTCCAATGAACTGACCTAATATACGTACCAGTGCATAAATCCATACCACTTCTCTTTGTGGTTCCCTTCCTGACACACACATCCTTATATTGTTTTGCCGACTTAGTTTAGAAAATCTCTACGCCCCGAAAGTTATCCCATACAAGTGAGGACAAGATTTAGCAGGGTGACAGTGTGTGGAGCTGGTTTTATCACAACTTATTACTTTGAAATTATCCTGAAGTTCTGAGTACTTTGAGAGGCTTCATGTGTTATGTCTTGGGTTGTAGGCACACAAAACAAATAATTACTTATTCCTCATTAAGAAAGCACAGAAATAAGAATGAGTATTTATGCTCTGACTCTTTAACAGAAACATTGAGAAATGCAGCAATTAACCCAAGCTCAGAGTACAAAATGTTCACAGTTTTCCATAAAAATAAGGTGTCTGTTTTCCTCAGTAAAGTTGAAACTTCAGTTAGAAACATGAAAACTTTCCACTGAAATGCTTAATTTTAAGTTCTACTTCAAAATAAATGTGTCTTTCTAGACAAGTGATTTCAGTGCTTTACCAATTGTTTGAGTAAAAAGTTTTGGTGGAAAACCATATCTGACTAGTGCTGGTAACTGCACAACCTGCCACCCAGACCACCTTATAACCATGATCTTATTTCTGCTTTGGAAAAAAAGTCATTGTGACAGCTGCAGTAGCCAGGTATGCACAAAAACCCCACAGAAAGCACACCAGCTCTAGCTAGATCAAGAGATCTAAACAGCAGCTCTTGCTGTGCTGATGACGTGCAGGTATATCTGAATCTCTGAAGACACTTTTAGACTTTATCAGGAGGTTTCATAGACAGCTGCTCATTATGGTCTACCCATACTATAGATTTGTTAGGTATACACCAAAAAACAGGTTTTTTACTTGCCTTATTTCCTATTACATAAAAATAAATAAAAATTACAATAACTTAAAGGAACTCCCAGACACCATACTATGGACTTAGGGCAATGCCTAATTTTGCCTGCACTAATCTTTAGTTGGTTTCATTTGAAGTAAAATGAAGCTTGCAACACCAAAGCCTGTTGTCCTGTGTCACAGTAAATTGATACGCATCATACAGCACTGGCTGAGTAACAGGTTTTTGATCAGAAATCAGGAACCTTGCTCCAAAGAAACAGGCAAAACATAACTAATCCAACAGCATGAGTTAGGTTTGGGGTGTTGTTTTTAAAAAAATTCATGCAACTACCGTAACTTGCTTCAGTTCTATGGAAAGCAGAGGCCAGTCAGCAGGAGAACATCAAGAAGTTAAGCACTGATTTCAACTCTCTTCCAGCAGCTGAGGGTTTAGTGAAGAACATTCCCTTGCCCCTAGCTTGTGCTGGGGTACGAATCTCATTAGCTCAGTACCATGAGACGACAGAGTGAAACAGAGCACAGCTTGAGAAGTAAGCCCAAAGCAGGCTAAGAATCAGAGCAAATCAGTGCAAACCATGGCAGGACGGGTGCCAAAGCAATCTTTGCAGTTATTCTCTTCTGACTTCGGGTGGCAAGAGAACGGGGTGTTGTGGCACAGCCTGCAGCTTCACAGGGTGTCAAGGGAAAAGATTAGCTCATCTCTCCCTCACAGACAGGAGCTTGGTCTGTATTTTTTCACAAACATCACCTTTCCCAAGAGAAAGAGAATTCACCCCCTTGTCTGTCTCAAGCAGTAAGTGTCAGTTATCAAATGCAAACCTGCTGCCTTCCAGTCAGCACTTCTCCAGAATGACAAGCAGCTGGAGGGAAACAGCACAATAACCCATTGAGTACGAGAAAGAGAAAGCTTTTTGCCCCACGGCAGCATTACAGGCCTTTCTGAAGCTTAAGGAAAGGTAATTAGGGGTCTTGTATAATCTATTCCCTTCACGTCTGGGCTGTAATGGAAAAAGGACCTCCACAGCTCTTGTAAGAAATTTAACATCCTGCTGGAGACTCTTTACTTTAAACACATGGCATTTTCAGTGTAGTCCCCAATCTTGAATGCTGTGCAAAATACTTATAGTGCTGGTAACCTTTTCAGTACAATGGCTTTGCAGTTTCTGTATTTCAAATGCACAGAACAGCTTACTCAATGTAATGTCTTTTGCCATCAAAAAGCTGAAGAGTTTTCAGCCAAGTCAAACTTTGGGTAGAAGACATGTGGAGAACATTTGCCTGCACTTGTGGAGGAGAATTAAACCTTCCTAATCCAGTCGTCAGTGTTTTGGTAAAGGTACTGCCAAAACAGCCCCAAATAATCCTAGTTCAGAATCTCAGCCTGGATCTACCGGAGTAAGCATCTAAAAGTTGCAAATTAATGTGAAGAACAGACTAAAGCCAGTGCCACCTCCAAAATCCCTGCCACAATCAGAATTTGTAAGAAGGATCATAAAAGAAAAGCTGTCCCAAAATAGGAAGGTGTCAATCACAGTGGGGAGGGCTCTTTTCCTGTGATGAAAACACTTTAAAAGAAGAGGTGACAAACTGAGGAATGCAGTAAAGCCAAGGAAAACCATTTTGGAGAAATGGCTTATGGGGTGTTGCAAGTGCTCAATATCTGCCTGGCACAAAAAGTGTGTGTGGGAAAACCCATGTGTTTCCTTAAAGAAGGCAGCAAAGTGAAGAGCAACAAAAGAAACATAAATTAAGAAACCTAAAAGACAGAAAACATGGAGCTCACGGCTTTCAGTGTGTCCTGCAGAAGCAGGACCCAGCACTGTTGAAATGACAGATCCCTCTCAAGAGCTTCTAAACACATGGGAGGTGACTACCTCTTCCCAGGAACTCAAAGTCTAATGGACAAGGTAGGTAAAGAAAGCAGTGGAAAGGGGAATAACTATCCAGTGTTCATAGATGGGGAACAAAGGGACTAAGTTACTTGTCACACAATAGCTTGTGTTTCAAATGCCCAATCCCACAGTCTAAGTAACAAAGACCACCCTTTCTCTTGACAGTGTATTTTTAATTACACACAATCCAAAGGAAAGGAAGGCTCTGTCACTGGGAATTATTAATCCTCCTAATTAAGTGGAGTAGTTGGAAAGCAGTTTAGAAAAAAAGTGAAAAAGTGATAAGAAGCCAGTTGAATAACATCAGAAATAAACACTAGATTTCTTGTTAAATATGACACTTCCATCAGTCAGAGGCCCCAGGAGAGAGCAGTGCTGGAGACAGATTGATATTTCTTGAGGAACATTAAAAGCCTGCGAAGCACTTTAAGCAGTACAGTGTATAATAGCTCCACAGAACCCCACCAGAGCAGGGTGCAGCAGGCAGGATGGCTGAACTGTATCCCTTCAGCTCCCACTGCCTGAAGTAATTCCAGGCTATTTACTTGGCTTAGCATCTTCAGTAGAAATAACTGAATTTGAAAGCTCTCCTTAAAATAAGAACCTAAACTGAAGACATTAAAAATCAGTAACCTTTTCGAAAATGCCTTGTCCTTTGCTTCTGCATGCCAGTCTGTAAATGAAAGAGAATGGAAACCACCATCTTCATGAACTGGTCAGACATCTTTGATGGCATAGACAGCTGTGGGATGCTCTTGTAATTAAGATACTTTTAAAGCTCCATCACTAGTGTACTTGCAGATCAGCAGCCATACTGGCAAGTCAGAGGCATGTTACAAATCACTGCTAAGGAGATTCACCCAACTTGAATGGGAGTAAGTATTTTAACAGGCATGCTGCATTGATAGTCTTTATGACTCTTCCTCTACAGCTACAAAGCACCTGTAATTTCCTCCTAGTAATAAATATTCATGATGCCTTAGCAACAATTTTGGTCTACTACTCAATGTTAATTACGTTCATATTTTTAGGTCATGTACTTAGTCTTCATTGCACAGTTATCAGACTCTGTTCTCATATTTTGCCTTTCTTTCCCCCCTTTCTTTCAAGCTTGGTTGAAGCTTTATTTTTTCACATTTGTCCTTTTCCTATTACACATCTTGACCTCTACAGTAGCTTTTCTTCACTTGTTTTGGACTCTACACTCAGAGTCATTGAAGATGGCTCTACTATTGCTGATTACATTCTGGAATTCATTATTATTTTACTAGTTCCCTTTATCTCTTTATCCATTTACCTCCTTTGTGTATGATGATATGTAGTCCTGATAGTTTTAACATTTTGACCATCAATAATTTCCTAGCCTGTTCCATTGTCAAGTCCTTGAGCTCCTCAGCTACACGACTTCATTCCCCACTTCCCTTTAAAACCAGCCCAGACTTACTTTTGCTTCTTATATTACATCCCAAGCCACTGAGAAAATGAAATTGGTTGGAAACTTTGCTGCTGAAGGCATAAAAGCCTTTAAGTCCTCCATTCCCAAACTCAAACAATAGAATAAGGAAAACCCTGTTGCCTCAGCACTGTATCGGCAGCAATTCACAAAGTTACAGCAGTGTATGAAGGTCAGTAATGCAGTCAGTCCTCCTCATCTGGAATTCCTGACACACAGAAGCTATTGTCTAGCCAAAATGAGTAGAGGAGAGTTACTGAGGTTTTCTTCCTCTTTCAGAGTAAAGAAGGTCAAACACACATCCAAGAAAACCTCCAAGTCAGCAAAACAAGAAGTAATTGTGTTCTTCCAGGCCAAATATGGCCATAAGGAAAGGAGGAAAAGGGCTTTTGACCATGTGAAGAGAATTGTGAAAGCCAACTTCTATTTTATTGTGCTGCTATTTCAGCACAACAGTAGCCCCTGCATTTCTCGAGGAAAAAAAAAAAAAAAAAAAAGGCATAAGGAAAACAACAAGAATTGCGAAAGAACAGAAGTTGAACAAACAAAATGCAGTCAAATTCCTGAGAAATGAACTTCAGTAAGCTTTTTATTTGATCCTCTGAACTCTTAGAGTGAGAAAAAGAAGGGAAAAAAAAAAATGTCTTCGCAACTAAAGCATTCTTAAAAATAGACTTTTGAGGCCAGTAGTCAGAATGCACACGGCACATTAAATCACAAATCTTCATTTAACCTCAAAGACTTGGTTTCATCAGTACCTCTAAGATTTTTTCCCTTTAAGAAAGCGTAGCTTTCTATTTGAAGCTGTGATATAAATTGAAGTCTTTAAATACTGTTTTGACAGTAACAAGTGTTTTCTGAAACAGAAGTTACACGAAGACCTTTGGCTCTCCCCATCTGAACAGATAAGCAGGGAAAAGAAGATTCTGGGCTCATTACAACATCTCAACCCTGAGATGAGGAGCTGAGCTGATTGGAAAGCATTTCCCATACACTAAAAACATTCTGTAGCTGCAAAGCTGGTGAAATTGTGTGACACTGAAGTCACCACTGAAGCCCCTCTCCCCAGCTTCCAACCACTAATATTTAGTTTGGAGATACATTTATTTTATTAGAAGTGGTTATAAAAACTTGATTTTCAGAAGATGGGGGATAAATTTCTATTTTTCTTACAGAAAGTCAATTTAATCAGTGAGGCATAAAAAGACCAAACTGCAGTACAGCATTGGCAAAAATGGAAATAGAATCTTTCCAGCATAATGTCATTCCAGACAGCAGCACCATGTTCCTCCCAGGAGGGCTGACATTTAAATATTTATAGGATCAACTGCTAATGACAGAAGGTTTGCTCGACCTTGCCGATGGACGATACAGCTCTATAATGGCTCCTTGAATGTTTTTAACTGTGCTTCCATTTAAGTGAAGCAATAATCAGGGATTTCTCCCATTTTGTCTTCTGTTGTATTTGAGGCCAGCAGACTCATCAGCTTCATCAGATCACGGGGAGGGGCCTTATCTGCACCTCAATCCAAATTCAGATGAGGTGCTATGCAGTAACAAATTTATGAAGTAGCAGCTTTCTAGTAGTTTATTATATCAGCCCTTCAACTGCTCTTACTAGATCATGTTCTTACTGAACTCATAAGGCAGGTTCACAGCACTCCAGCTAATCCTGCGACATCATAGAATCCCAGCCTGGTTTAGGTTGGAAGGGACCTTAAAGCTCACCCAGTTCCAACCCCTGCCACGGGCAGGGACACCTTCCACTAGAGCAGGTTGCTCCAAGCCCCTGTGTCCAACCTGGCCTTGAACACTGCCAGGGGTGGGGCAGCCACAGCTTCTCTGGGCAACCTGTGCCAGGTCAGTTAAGCTGATGTTGCACTGATTTAACACAACTAGATCTGAATACACTGGGAGAATAGGGGTTGTTCAAACATCAAATGTGAGCCCAAGGTGGTTGTGGATACACCATCTACAAAAATAAATCCTTTAATTATAAAGCACTGAAATACTAATTTAAACACAAAATGCAAGTTTTAGGAGCTCATCTTCTGAACTTTCATGGTACCCCTGAAAAGAAATATTTTACTCTAAAATTGAGACAAATTGAGACTGAAGTATTACATGTATGTAACTGGCATGACACAGGAGATGCTGAGCTAGCAGATCTCTGCTGGAAAAGCTTTGTATTATCACTGCAGGAAAAGAAAGTTCACCACATAGGGGAGTAGTTGTTGTTTAAAGTAATGATCTCCAATGAACGGGCATGATTTTTTGTCTTAGAGCATATTGGATAAACAGCACCTTACAAAATGAAGCTTTGCCGATATATAAAATTTAAAGTGATAAACACCCCCCCCCCCCCCCTCCGTGTACCAATGTATTAACTTCTTAATTCCCACAGGAGAAGCACAGGAACAGTCAGCTTCCTGCTGATACTAATAAAACATTCATTTTCTAATCTGAGTTTTCCTTCACAGTAATTTTTACTTCTCTCTATGTGAGGTAGGATTCTACTACTACTAAAATCCTCTGGTATAACTATGTAAATCGTGATAAGAAGGACATTAAGTATCTGCAAAAACAACTGCATTGACTAGAGCAAACAGGTAAAAAACCTACTTGAGTGTTTCCCCTCTCTGATCACATCTGATCCTTTGTTGCTTTCTTCACTGAGGTCTTCATCAGCATGACAACCAAAGCTGAGAGCATTCTTAAGCACCTTTTTTACCATTCAAAAAAGCAAGTTAAACCCCTAAATATCTTCAGGGCCTGGACTTGCATTCAGAGAAAGGCAGTCAGCAACAACTTATTCAACCAAGACCACCCTTGCCTCTGGATTAACTGGAGTTTTTACGGGTCAAGTCACAGCCCTATGTAGAAAAACTTGCTAATTTATTGTCCTTGAATACTGTAATCTTACAAGACTCTAAGTATGTTTCTCATTAGAAGTGACACTGGAAGTTCAGAGAGTGGTGGATGTTATTTTGTTTCCTACTTTTATCACAGTTTCCAATTAGCTACTTGTTAAATTGATTTTAGTGTTTGATGTTGTCTCTATTTAAGCATGTGTTGTACCTTAGATTCATTTCACGTTATGCCTTCTTAAAGAAATGCACATATCCCCTATCCACTGTTAATTCTAACCACAATTAGAATATATTAAGCAATGACAGGGGCAAAAGAATTCAACAAAAACTAACCCGCTGCATTATGGAATTAGCAATTGCTTCATAATTCCCTGCGCATAGAAGATGAGTTTTTCTTTCTCCTGGCAGACCTCAAAAGTGGACTTTTATCATGAGAGACGGAACATTAGAAGGTTTCAAATGATTAAAGGCAAGAACAAATCACAACTTTTTCTCCCTCCCCCAAAAAGATTAATGTAAAGCACCTTGGGATTTGTCTACATTAAGAGATTCATATGAAATAATTGTTGTAAAAATACTTGACAGCAGTTGTCAAAAGGTGTCCTTTGAATAGCTGACATCTCCATTAAAGCCTCTCTCAATTAGCATTCCATTCAGCATTAGCAAATGGTAAGTGTCAAGCAGTCACAATATAGTCCCAGCTGATGCAACCAAAAAAGAATCTAATGCAAATTCCAGCAGGCTTCAAATGTAGTTTTAAAGCACTTTCCTTAGAGCCCAGCTTTTTATTTGCTGACAGATGCTTTTGTAGCCCTGCTAACTTCTGAAGCCAGTAAGCAGCAATCACGCAGGCAGAAGTTGCGTCAGCAGAAAAAGTACAGCCACAAAGAATAAGACTCCATATTTTGAATGAAACTTGAGCACATTTGCCAATATCAACAGGTACCACACCATCGTTTCTTGGAGATTCATCTGCTTGGGTAAACTGTCCCAGTTCTCTCTGGCAAAAAGGAAAAGCTGCTGTCAAATTTCACCTACATCAGCACCAATGAAGAGTAACACCACAAAACCAGAATTAGTTCCAGTTTATAGCAAGATTACTGAGGTTGAAGCCCTTGAAATTTCAATTTTCCAGTCAGTGAAATGAAGGCAGTAAACAATACTTGCCTACCATCAGAGAGAATTGGGCTGACACAGGAATGTTTGCTCAGTATTCAGAAAGTTCTAGCTCAAATAATTCACATATTCTAATTTTGCCTCAAGTGCCTAATGCCAGTGATTTCAGTCCACTTACACCAAAAGATGTTCGGTCAGCTTTTTTTACCCTTTTACCTCAAAAGCACGCTCTATGTGCTGCTGCTGTGGCCAAACGCAACACAGATGCTTCCTTAGCATGCAGCCAGACACAGGTCTTCTTACCTAGTAGCAAATCCCCATGTCAGGGCACTGTTCAGTGGCCTGAACGTGTCTTCATTTAGAAAGAACAAGAAACCACATGGAACCCAAGCTTAATTTCATCTCCCTTCCGACTTGCCAGCCTCCGTGAGGAAAGAATTTTTGCTTCAGGCTTTTTAATCAAAGCTTCTCTTCTACAGCTGCACCATGTCAGCATTGGACCCATTATTTGGTTTCCAACACACCTTTAGAACCTACAGACATGAAACAGGAATGTGTTAGACTGGGAAGGATGAGAAGCATGGCTGCTGGTGTTCTTGGATCAAAGCAGACATAAGAGGCTGTTCCCTATGTCAGCAGAAGGGCAAAAAGGAATGGGAATCCAGAAATCTGCATTCAGAAGTTTAAGAAACAAACAAAAAAACCCCACTGTATGACTTTGGTTAAGTCACAAAACCATATTCAAAATGTAATTTACATTGTAAAAATTGTAGTCTCGATTAGCACCATTGGCTGTTGCTGAAATCTCCCATCAATGCCTCAGTTTACCACTTCAAGATTCTTCAGCTTTAGCTTTACCTGCACCTCTCTGCATTACCAAAACACTTTAATCTCAGCATCATGTTGTTAACTACCCATGCTCTGGCTGTGCTAGAATGAGATCCGAGCGCTGCATAACCCTCCTGTTTGACCAGTTACAGGGTGTTCAGGACTCAGAACACAAAAATGTCTCTGCTGGAATACACTAATAACCATAAGTGTCTTCTAAAAGACAAGCAGAGAATGAGATTGTTCTCTGTTCTCACATCCAGCTTCCTAACCTTTACAAGGCAAACCAAGGGTAAGGCTCAGGGAACATCTCTCAGAGACATAATGATAGTTATAAGCTATTCCCATACCGGTTTGGGGGTGTGCTTCATTAGCTTATCTATACAATTAAGATTTAAGAGGTTTGCAGATGTTACAGTGACAGGGAACAGTCAATATAGTGTCTATCTTCAACAGTTGCCAGTTGAAACCAGTAGCCATATTTAGTTTCTTTCCTCATCAGATGGGAAAACAAACTTATTACAATGTTATATTGTGATTTCATGAAGAAAGTGACATGTGTTGAGGATTAACACTAATGAAAAAGAACCAAAACCTCATCATTTGGAACAGAGTGTCCTGGAATGCAAGAGAAAGTTTAGACCTAAAAATCAAGATTCATTTTCACAGCATGTAGTTCTCATTTTCTGCTGAAGATGACAAAAAAGAAAATAGCAGATCTAATGAAAAATAATCTAAAGCCCACAATCTCAGTACAAAATAGGGATGATACCTAAAAGCGAATTACAACCTTTTGGCTGAATTGTTATGCAAGAGAGGCCACACATGAAGCAACCACACAAAATCTGAACTGCAGTGCTGCAAGAAGCAAAGGCATTGAAAAAGTGAGACATACAGGAGGGCTGGAACTTTGCACTGAGACAAAACCACTGAACATCAAGCTGCTTCTGCAGCTGGGCCTGGTGAGCTCCAAAATGTAACAATATATAATCCTATTTGTAGTGTCAGGCCCATCATAAATCGAGAAGCTCATGAAAACAGATAATTCGTAGTTAAAAACAGAGCTGATTGTTGAGACATCCCTTGCTTAATGGAAGGCACTGCTTCCTCAGCCCTCAGACATGGCTGCATTTCAAGCTAGATGGCCATACTTTACCCAAGGCCACAGAACAGTAGAATTGTACCACAAAACGCTGCAAAAATTTATCCTAAGAACAAGCTGGAGTCCCTCCAGCCCCAACTAAAACAGTTTTACATATCCCAGTCATAGAATCACAGCCTGAGTTGGGTTGGAAAGGACCTTAAATCTCATCCAGTTCCAACCCCCTGCCACAGGCAGGGACACCTTCCACTAGACCAGGTTGCTCCAAGTCCCACTCCTTTTCTTCCTTACAGAAGTCCTTTATTCTTCTCATTCAAAGCAAGAGATCCAAAGAAAGGGCTGGACTCTTGGATACAACGCATGTTCAGAACTATGATGAGGGAGGCGGCTTGCCCTAGGGCCAGTATTTTTAAAGGAGTTTAAATTTCTCATGGGCCAATTCAGAAACCAGCCAGTGAACTACTGAGTTAGGAACAACCCCAGTTACTCCAGAGCTGCACACAAAGCTTCTGGGAACAGCTCCTGTGGCCCAGTTTAATTCAGCCTCCACCCTTGGTGAGGGCTGCAGAGGAGGGGGGAGACAGGTCCTGCGCCCCGCCCGGCCCTGTCCGCGCCCGTGGTGCTGAAACCCGACTGGCAGAAGCAGACAGGCAGCACGGCATGCAGTCACTCCACAGGAGTAATGGTAGCTGCGTTGTGCCATCACAGAACACCGGGTTGGAAAGGAGCTCAAGCACCGTCTGTTCCAACAAAAATTCAGTCTAGGCAAGATGTCCCAACACCCCGCCTAGCTCAATCTTAAAAGTGTCAAACCAGGAGTCCACCACTTCCCCAGGGAGACCATTCCAGTGGCTGATTGTTCTCATTGTGGAACATTTCCTTTTGTGTCCAACTGGAATCTCCCCATGAGTAAAACATCTTTTCCATGTGACTCGTTGTCAAAAGGGAGTCTCATCTTTGTAGCCATCCTTTAAACACTGGAACATGTTGATAAGGTCCCCCCCGAGCCTTCTTTTCTTAAGGCTGAACAGTCCCAGCTTTCTCAGTCTTTCCTCACACTGCTGTCAGTCCTTAAATCATCTTTGTGGTCCTTCTCTGAACCCTCTCCAGCCTGTCCCCATTTTTTGCATAGCAGAGACCAAAGTGAACACAGTGTTCCAGGTCTGGCCTGACAAGCACCGAGTAGAGTGGGATGGTGACATCTTTATCTCTGCTGGTGATGCCCCTGTTGATGTTCCCCAGCATCCTGTTGGCTTCCCTTGCTGCAACTGCACCCTCTTCACTCCTCTTGAGCTATTGTCCCCCAGAATGCCCAGGTCCCTTTCCACAGTTGCTCCCCAGCCTAGTAGATCCCAGCCTGTGCTGCACTCTTGGATTGTGTTTACCCAGGTGCAAGACGTTATATTAGTCTTCATCGAACTTCCTAATGTTCTTATGCTCTTCTCCATAGTCTAAGCATGTACTTTTCAAGGAAAGGAAGCTGCTAAAGTCTCTCCTCCTCCCCCCATCATATCTAGAGAAGGATACCTGTGAATCACCAGAAGTAAGAAAACCTGCACATGAGAAGCTTCATCTGTATCCTAAACTACCTAGTGCATCTGAAACTCCCATTTTGCCTCAGTCCTGCACGTTTTTTGAGAGCAGAGAACCAGTCACATCAGAATGTACCTTCAGTATGAATATTATCTATATCACCTTTACAGATGACACAAGATGAAGCATTAGGGCCTCTGGAGCATCAGTAAAGGAATAAGACAGTCTGTTCATCTAAACATGTCTCGAGACATCTTTGCATGAGAAAGGCAGAAACTACAAGTCAGTCCACCTTTTTGCTATGGTTCATACTATAACGGTAGTAGCAGAAGTTATGGATATGCTCCCCAGCTTACCAAAGGCCTTAATGAATCTTATCACAAGCACCTAGAATTAACTGAAAACAAGCATATTTATTAATTGGCCTACAACCCCAAGTTGTTTCCATTCCAAGTTGGGACGAATATTTAAAGTTTTGCTCTACAGATGGAACATCTGTAGGACTAAACTTCAGCAAACCTCAAAAATAAATGCCAAAATCAAACAGATGTACTGTGCAGTTTTAAAATGTCCTTACATTCACTTCAGTGAAAGCAGCATGAAGCTGACCAAGCATAAATGTTTTCACACTGCAGCAACTGTAGCCTAAGAGAAAGATTCATTAGAACCTTTCATGGAAATTCACATCTGTGACCAGTGATAAAAATAGAAAGGCAAGAAACAGCTTGTTCTTAGTCTTTTACTGTTTGCCAGCCAAACCTTCTGTAGTTCAAATAACTTCTCTCAACTCTGCTTTTAAGCAGGATTATATATATGCTTGTATCACAAGTACTAGGAGCCTGTTTCCAATAAGATTTAACTTAACCAGCTGAGTATACATATACTAGCCTACACACGCCGGTGTAGGTTTCTGTTACTCATGGTTCTTTGGATAAGAAGACCTGTCACCATGAGACCATCATATGCTTCCAATAACTTCACAGACAGGATCTTCTTTTCTTTTTCTTGTTCCTCATGGTTCTTTGGTATCACTTCCAGAAGCTTTAAAACACAATTAGTACATCTTGAAATACAGCAACTCCCTCAAGAGACTTATGCCATTGAAATGAGAATCTCTGAAGTAACAGAGTAGGTATTGTGATTAATTTTTCCTCTCCAAAGAGAGCAGCGCTTGATGTCCTGCTGTGATAACCACATGCTAAGAACTGTGATGAAGACATCTGTTATCT
The DNA here is from genome assembly GCF_004027225.2 of Strigops habroptila. Lineage (NCBI taxonomy): Eukaryota > Metazoa > Chordata > Aves > Psittaciformes > Psittacidae > Strigops > Strigops habroptila. The sequence continues at coordinate 8,887,417 of NC_044291.2, read as the reverse complement.
GACAGATTACATCTGCACCTACCTTTATTCAATTCTTTCTCCAGCAATTTTATCTTCTCATTCCTGTGCCACCTGAACAGCACTCTCCAGGTATTAATCCTTGCAATGCCATGAAAAGAGGACAGTTACAAAACTTCCCAGCATCATACAGAGCTTGCCAGAAGTGTTTCAAGGAAATAAAAATTCCTTATGAAATGCCATTGGAACAGACTGTTCTCCCTTTCCAAGAATACACCATTTTATAACGTAAAGGCTTCTCAGGTCCAAACAATATTTCTAGTCATATATATATATTTAGATCAGGAAGGATAAGTTGCAAGTGATTATGGCACATGTCTGACATGCTCGTGATGTGGAACATTCTTAAATCTGTAGATAATTTCTTTATTTGAACCTTAGAACTAGAATCACATCCCAGAGATAAAGAAGATAGTTCTTAAGCAGAGTAATCACTCACTAGACCGTAGACAGCCCCTCACACTACAAATGGTTGAGAATTATTGCAGCAGAGGATGCTGAGAGCTGTACATGGTTTGGGGGGTTTGGGGGTCAGAACTACAGATGCTGTGAAGAAATGAAGTCCTACTGAAGATCATGTTGTACATGGAGTCAACAGGATGATTTTCATCTAGGTGTGCCACTGATTTGACTGACATTTTACATCATTTCAACTCTGTGCTTTAGTTTGCCATTTGTAAATTAGAAATGAGAATTCATGAAGAACAGAGCCCAAAGTCCTGCAGGTTTTGCTGTAGTCTTACATTACTGTCCCCGACTGCACCTTATTTTCTCTCATTTGACATCATGTACAAGTAAGACACTGTATCAGACTGAACACAAACAAGCTGCTTTCAAGTGTGGTTAACCAGGTTACTGTAGATCATCTTCAGCAGCACATCTGACTGTGTCCCAGATCATTTGCTTTGATAAGAACCGAAGATCTCATGTTCAAATCAGGATTTGGTCTTGTTTTAAATTGCTACTACAAGCTAAGCCTGGTTTTCTGCATTGCAATAGATGGAATTTCCAAAATTATCCCTACAAGTCTTTTCCACAAAGAAATCCTGTAGTTTTAGAGGGTTTTTTTCCCCTGTGTGTATCTCTACTTTCTTTCTTAACACATGTATCTACTTCCCTGTACACCTCCTAGATAGTTTTTATACTCTGTTTTTTTGATTAGGCTTTTCAATAACTCTCAGTTATTACCCTGTCCCTAATTTTGGACAAATTAGGGACAGATATTTCTTTAATTTCTCTTCATCCTTCCCTTGGTTCAGTTTTCCACAATACTTCAATAACCCAGCAGATAATCTCGCAAACAGATTCCTAGACTATATCCTGAGTGTGCTACCTTACAGCAAGTGAGAAGCTGGAAAGCCAACAATACTAATTGTTTTTCAACAGGAAAGATACCAACTGGCAGCCAAGCTTGTTATTTCTTGATAAACATCAGTAAGTTCTCACGCAGAAGTGGGAAAGTCTGTGGGATTTTTATCTACACTACTGCAAATCATTCCATTTACTTTATTCCAGATTAGTTTTGACTGAGAAAATTAAACTTTTAAAAGTAACATTTGTGGTCAGAACCACACACTCTCTAGGACCTCACACATACAAAGCTCTCACGGCTTCCCTTCAACAAAGGGTCCTCAGTCTAACTCCTAACTCGGGCAGTATTTATGCTGCTCAGGCAACAAAAGCTACATTTGCCGCAAGGGCTATAAGATAGCCAAACAACATTACCTGTTAAAAACTATGATCAGCTTGATATTGCATGCTTTTTATAGGCTTTCAAAGCTTAACGTGGTAGAACAGGCTATATAAATAGCTCTTCCTGGTTTGGGTGGGAAGGTTGCTTTTTTGGTTATTGCTTTCCCTTGAGAAAACCCTCTGTAGTACCTGCAACAAGATGCTGCAGCATCTAACTCCAGACTAAGAACTTCAACTGTCATGACTCCCCTTGGAAACTGCACATCCATGTGTATTATAAATAACAGCTTCTGACTAAACTACGCAGGATTTGAACATGCTGATCTCTTCCCATTGTGAACAAACCAAAACAACTGAAAACCCAAGACTAGCTTTTTATGAGCTCTTCTCCCCAGCTCATCTTCCACTCCCAAACTCCTGCTTTTATCTCTCTGCCTCAAGCTGAGATAAGACATTTCTGTACAACCAATGTTTGGTGCTCATTTCTCTGCTAAAACTAATGCCTATTTGGAAGCCAGATATGGGCCCCAGCTCCCAGACACCCGTAAATGGCAACTTTCATCCCAGCTTGTTGGAAGTGCATCTCACTAAAAGACTGCCTAAGAAAGACCCATTAGGGTGGCCAGGTTTGATTCCCTTGATATGTATGTTGATTTAAGCAACAAAAGACAACAGGGGAGGAAAAAAAAAAAAAAAAGTGGAAACAGTGATGGCTAGTAAATAACTCCTAGCAAGTTCTATGCAGGGCTTTCAGCCACACTCTAAATTCTGTAAAGTGAGAAAACTCATTATTATTTGGCATATTATCCTCATACGGAAGCTGAGCAATGCCTGACTAACCTACAAAAGGCAAAAACCCCTAAAGTCCACCAAATATTTGTCACCTGGGGCAAATATTTAAGTGTTACAAAATATTTAGCAGTTGGATTTTATGTTGATGCTTGAGGCGCTGGAGAACACATTTCCTAGTTTGTCAGGATGATGAAACCACACAACTACAGGTTACAGAACTCAAGTTTGAAAACTAATGCTGGTCTTACTGTACATAAACATAGGCAGGCAGATGGCAGGGAGTGACAGACTCAGACGTTGTTAGAACAGAACAGCAAACATCCACATAGAATCATAAAATAGTTAGGGTTGGAAAGGACTTTAAAGTCATACAGTTCCAACCCACCTGCTATGGGCAGGGACACCTCACACTAGATCATGTCACCCGAGGCTCTGTCCAACCTGGCCTTGAACACTGCCAGGGATGCAGCATTTACCAATTCTCTGGGCAACCTGTGCCAGCACCTCACCACCCTCACAGTAAAGAACTTCTTTCTTATATCTAACCTGAACTTCCCCTGTTTTAGCTTGAACCCATAGGCAAAAGACCTTGAAAATTCATCAGCTTCACTAAGGGTGAATGACTTGTGGTTTCCAAACTACTTCTTACTTTTTGCAGGAGTTCCAGCATGTATTTTATTTTGAGAATGGCAAGTTCATGGAGGTAATCATTTAGCTGATTTTTTTTTAAGCCACAATAGTTGAGTGACCCTGACTATTCATTCCACCTTCTTTGGCTCCAATGAAAGAGCCAGACTGACTGCAAATTGGGCTATGTACTAGGAATAAGCAAAGCACTATTCAAATGCTGGTTTTCTAGGTCTGTCCAGGCACAGCATCTCCTGCAGGTGTTCTTTCATCACAGGCCATAAGCTCATAATCTTCTCCGGACAGTAAAAGGAAAGAGGGACCTTTCATGCTTTCTGTAAGGAGGCTGGAGAAGGAGCAGCTCCGCCTCTCCTTGTTGCCCAGGGTAAGAGACACAGCTGGGTCAGATGTGCTTCTTATTCTCAGCATAGCAGACTCCAGAAAGACCTCCCTCCATCTAGCAAAGTTTTCTCAGCACATACATGTCACCACAGCTAGCGACTTCCAAACTAATATTAAGGAGAACAGAAATTAAACTCTGTTAAGGATATGGACAAAATAATGATTATGGGCAAGTTTTAGTTTCTACCTAAAATTCAGCCCTTCATTCTTGGTGTCTGTCTTACTTTTCCAAGAGAATCTTACAGTTAGCAGCTCTAGCATAATATTAACATGTGAGAATATTTTCACGACTGTAAATAGCCAAGAGCTTCATATGCAGATATAATCACTACATTGAGTTCTAAAGCAAACTGCTCTCTTCTAATAAAAGAAAAAAAAAAGGCAGCCAAAAAACAAAACCAAAACAAACCAACCAAAAACCCCACAAAAAACAAACAAAAAAAACCCCAAGACAATAAACAAACAAAAAAACATTAACAGGACAAACAGATACACAGATTTAGGAAAATGCCATATATTATCTATTTTAACTCCCACTCTTCTGAGTTATTATTTATTAAAGGAGACTGATTTTACCCACTTTAAAAACCAATGCCATGCAGTTTTGCACTTGTTAACTTCTCACTGGCAAAGAGAATCAAGTACTCAGTAATCCTGATCTTGCAAGACTGCAGAGTGGAGTTGAGCAATGCTGAGCTCCCACGGTTGTTTGAAAAAAAAAAAAAAAAAAAAAAAAAAAAAAAAAAATCACTAAAGCTTGTTATCTCTGCATTTTATAACACCATGAACTTCTGTGACAGAAGACCGCACAGCTGTACTTCCTTTTCTACAGCAGAATACCTACTTTCTGCACATCTTCCGATGAAGAGCAGGCTCTGAACCACTTTCATAAGGCTGGAAGGAAAACATATACATTTGGCTTCTAAATATCTAAAATCCTTAGACATACCCTTAGTGAGCAGCATATCTCTAGTGATTCACTGTTTTGAGTAGCTTATGTCTATATGATAACACCAAACAGGGTATTATTCAGAGTTTCATCCTGTTAATCTCAACATCTTACAGAAATATGAAAGATTTCATATAGCAATTCAACATAATTCAATGTCATTTGCTCTATGGAAGAGAGTATCCTTTAGAGCATTAGTAGGTTAATAAAGCTGGTGTACAGCAGTGTACATTCATGATTGTATAAAGTATATAAAAGTTTCCTCTGCAAAGTCTGGCTGACTCCTAAACCCAGAGAAATCAGACATCAGCCACTGGGTCTTACACTCTCAGTATGGTTTAGCAGAGAATACTACTTCTCTAAAGTGTTTTAGCATGGGAAAGGGAGCCAGTGAACTGGCTGAATAGAGTTCCATATGTTAAGCACATCCTCCAACAAAACACAGAGACTCTAAATGACTTTATAATTTATGCAGCAAAGAAGTAAGAGGAGAGAATGACAATCAAATCAAGGAGGCTCTCTCCTAAAAGATGGGGCTTATCCAAAGCCTACTTTAGTCAGTGGAAGTCTGCCTATCAACTTCAAGAGGCTTTGAGCCAGAAGCCATATCAAAGTCAACACTGGACCAAAATACAGAGACTATAGAGAGAAATAATAAAGGTAACAAAACCACAGCTTAAAAACCGGAAGTATGGCTCCTCCCCAGGTGTCACTGAAATACCATGTGCAGTTTCCTGCATTAAAAAGGCCCTCAAATCAATGCGGTGTGCCAAGAAATAGAATACAAAGAACTACACTGTGTATTTCTCTGGAAACCCAGACCAAGTTGTATTACCAATGTCCAAGTACTGAAAGCTCTTTTGAGCGATACACAAACTGTCACCAAAATGCTCTGGCTTTCCAATCCACCTGTATATTTCCAATCAGACATTATCAATATAATCATGCAAACATGCAGCATAAGCACTATCAGGATACCTCTATACCATAAGCTACCCGCCTGTGTTATTCCAATGCCAAATGCCTTTAATGTTGTAGGTCTCCGTCTTCAGGTTAGCCCTTGCAAATGTCTATAATGGACCTATGGAGGAAGAATCGAGTGTGTTCTGTGACGACAATCTTTAAGAAACAAAGGTTTTTGTGTGTTTAAATGCATTAGCAAGAATGGAGATTAGGGTCTTGCTTAGCTTCACAAATATGTGCATCTTAGCTTTAAGAAGCTGTGCATATCAATACCTAAAATACTACTACTAATAAAAGTTGAGATTCAGCAATTCCCTCCCAGGGAGTTGAAATTGAGTGAAGTAAAAACCTGAAATCAGTTCATCAACTTAAAGCCTTTGGACAGAATTCTAAGCTTCTAGTCTTGCAGCAGCCAAAGCTATCAGATGTTCAGAGCCTTCAGACAGCCTCACTCTTCACAACATTCACATCTCGCACATCACACACATGGCCTTTGGTCCTGGTGCAGGCACATATGAATTCTCCCAAGTCATTAACATTTAGCCCATTCCTTCCAGCTAGGTTTGCCAGCATACAAATCTACACTGAAGTGAAAAGTTTTTGCATGAGAAGATAAAGTTCAGATTAGCATCCTAATTCAGCAAGACTTTGAAACACATGTCTAATTTCAGCATGAAGTAATTCAGCTGAAAGGCTGAAAGCTGGGAATGTGCAAAGTGCTTTCCTTAGTGACATCCAAAAAGTAGATCAGCACTGGCTGAATAGTAAAATCAAAAGATTTAACAGGTTAATAGCATCAGCAAGAAAAATTCTGATCTCAGATTGTCACGATCTGTTCTGTAGTTTTGTTTTAAACAAAACTATCTCTAACAGTGAGCTAGTTTTAAACCTGAAAGTATCAAGTCTGAATCTTAATGATCCATTTACACAAATGAACCCCTGTACTAAAATGCCTTTTCAACACATGAGAGGGTCCTGAGTCCACTTACATTAAATATAGACATACAAACACAGGGATATAACCTTCTAGGCAGAAAAAAAAAAAATACAGAAGACCTTCGTTTTCTGCTGTTTTTCCATTTCAAACATTCAGCCTGCAGCCACACTGAGTGGCTGCATATAAAGCAGAGTCACAAGAATAAACATGTGATTTCAGGGGAGAAATTAAGTAGAATCAATAACCAAATAAAAGTTTATTCAGTACATCCAGATTTCCTCCCAGAACAGATCATCTTACTGCTAGGAACAGTGGTAACATCTGATATGAAACAAGCTATCTTAGAGGAACAGTAATCTTAAAAATGAAAGGGTAGACAGTGTCCATTCATGAATATAAATCGTGACTATAGTTTGTGGCGCTGCTGTGATTAGTAATAGCGTTCCTGATAAATAATGCCGTTAGCTCCAAAAAGAACAGCAATCCATTTTACTTTTTATACTTTCAAGTATATAGTAGCAAAAGCATGCAGAAAACTGTGCTTTCTCAGCTCCAAAGCCAAGGTGAAAGTCCACTGCAAAAAACTAGACCATCAGGTCTGGGATTTTTAACTACATTAAAGTCGAGACATCATGGAATCCAGTTGGAGCCATTCCAGACTCCCTGCTCTATCACTCAGCCTCTAATCAGAACCAGTTAAGAGGAACTTGACTGCACAGCGCTGACTCAAACCTTTGGAATGTACAGAATAAATAGAAAGTAGCAAATTATTAATTTAAAAATCAACCCTTCAAGCAGAGGTGATACCTTAACAAATAGAAGGAGATTTCAGAAGGATCTATGTATGTAAAGTCTCCCGTTGCTAAGGAAAGCAGATATTACACACTCAGCACAGGAAAGCTCCAGGGCTCAGCACACCTATATTTTTTTTTCCCCACCTTCCCCTCCCTCTTTCTTTCCACTAATTGTCTAACTATGTATGTCTGAGGCAAGAGTTTTCACAGTTTTCCATGCAAGAAGCCAAGCTCAGTAGCAATACATATGAAATATCAGCATTAGTACACAAAACTTGAGTGGCAAAACCACAAAAATTCAAAACCTGAAACTGATATTTGGACACAGGTCTTGCCTACTGTACCTCAGAAGAGCTTCACTTTAATTACATGTTCTTTCTTCTCCTCAGTCATACTTACTGCAGTGTGCTCAAAGCTTAAGCTGCATAGTGAGTGGTACGCAAATTCTGTGCAGAACTTCTGCACCCCAGCAGTGCATGAAGTGCTCTTATTGCTCATGTACTCCTGACAGAAGGTGTTCTTCAAAACTGGCTGTCCTGACCTGGCTCTGGGCTGGTAATAGAAAGTAAAGCAATGCACTTTGAAATGAAATCTGTTCCCTAATGGCAATTCAAAAGGAAGAGTTTGACACAGAGATCCTCTCTACCACCAGCAGCAGTTTTTGTAGTAAATTAATCACAACAGTCAGATCCAAACTGAATTTTGAACTCCATTTAGTTTTCCTACAACCCTCCCTATTGCTGGAAAATCCTGTTTCCCAAACATCTACGTGCTGCTCCTCAGGGCCCAGCAACTGCAGATCTCCATAGCAGCACATGTTCTTCCTTAGTGACCTGATGTTCTACTCTCAACTTGGCAGAGCTTGCAAGGGACCCTGCATGCCTTGTCAACTGGAGGTGAACCCACTGCTGACACATGTCAGCGGTGGGCTTACCTCCAGTTGGCAAGTTGATCAGGCAGACTGTAAATACACATACAAGCACATGCTAACTGGGAATTGTACACTCTCAAATACCTGGGATTGGCAGAAGGCAAAGTCACTATGTACTCCTTATTCCCACAGGACAGAACCTGGCTGAAAAAATGTTTAGACTGGAAAGAAAAACAAATTCTCATCATTTCACCTAAATACATGAAGCCAAATTCCAGGACTTAAGAAAAGGAAAGCAAGTTTCCAATATTGTGGGAATTAAACTGAATATTAAGAGTTGAGAATGCTGTGAAGATCTTGTATTTCTTTGTTGCTATGGAGTACTGCACTTCATCTAGATGCCTGACATGGAAACCCTTTAAGCATTATGAATTCTGTTGCTATGGCATACATACATATGTAGATATACACACATGTACCCTGCAAAGCACCGATTTGTCTGGCAGGCTGGAAAACATAGGACAAAGGGGGAATCTTTCTGGATGACTCAGTGTGTGAGCTGCTTAGAACCTTCCAGGGCGGTCTGGGTATTCTTCTGGCTTTTTATGTATTTCAGTAAGGACTGTAGGGCTTGGTATAATCCTAATGATTCGCTTTCCCTTGGCAGCCTTCCACCTCTGTGAGGTAAAGACTGAGGTTTGCAAGAGCAGTAGAGGAAGAAGGATTAGTAAGTGATTCTCAGTAACTCCCTAACCTCCTCCATTTCTTCCACTCTTGGCTCTCATCAATTCTTCCCTCACCATTCCTCAAAATGCACTTCAATTACTTCATCATTATCAAACAGAACCACAAAACCCCTATTGACTAGTCATCTACAATAAAAAACAAACACACATATAAATATATACAGACTCTATAATAACCCCTTCAAATCTAGAGCTTAGAGTGATTGAAGATGTTCTAAATATAGTACAGTCTATGGGTGAAAATTCCATGAGTGTTTTTTCCAATCTGGAAAATAAAGCTTTCGTTGACCTGAAACTCCAGTTCTAATAAAATTGAGGGAGTGCCTTTCAATTAGTTTTACCACTAATGCCTCAGGTGGTGCTGAGCAGTAAAGGTTCAGCACAGACCCTTACAGATGAAATCTTTAAAGGAGGTCCACAGCTGTTAGAAGGGAATCTGAAGGGCTTTTGAGCCTACTGAAGACAGCTTTGCATGAAGATGCCAGTCTATTAACTGTGACAGCAGCAACAAAGGACATTGAACTGCTCTTGAAAGGCAGGACACCTCTGGCTAAGAGACAGCTAGAGAAAGCTTGAGCAGAATAACATTGCTGAACCTACTGAGCTCAATCTGCCAGTGTTCTAAGAACAGATCAAGGTGGACTTTCACATTAACAGCATGTAGTATTAACCATATTGAACAGGAGCTCTGACAACCTGGCTTAGGCTAGTCTTAGCCTGATGAATTGCCTTTAGTAATCACTGAAGTTTCTTGTACACTCTGCCCATCCTGTCTAGGCTGTAAGTACATTGTGACCAGGACTGTCTCACCACACTGTTCTCAAACTGCTTCTAAAAGTGGAGACTATGACATGGGGTTGATAAGACAGCTGAAAGAAAACCATCAAGGTGTAGATGATTAAGTGGTTCCTCTTCACCTCCTCTTATCAACTTTTCTAAGCAAGAGAAAGCACATGCAGCTGATTCATGGATCTGTGCTTGGGGAATAGCTTCTAAGAAACATAAAGGACCATTAGGCTACTGAAGACCCAGAAGCTGTTAACTGAAATCAAGAGGATGAGCTAAGTTTAAGGTGATTATCAGAGAAAAATTAGGCTTTCAGCACAAGGACAGTGCACAGAACGTTAACAGTGGGTGACATTTCAACCTTCTGAATGCACCCTGTAACTTCAGCTTTCATGGTTTCTCTGTCTTGCGGCATCGTAGATAATCCTTAAGGGCCACATGCAACTGATCTTCTGTACTAAAATAAAACAGGGGACAAGTGCAAACCTAAAATCCTCCTCTAAAGCAGTGCAAAGGACATAATATCCCTATGTGTTCTGATTAGCATCAGTTGCTGCCTAGCGAAGCAATAGGCAGAAACAGCAAAAAGTACACTGGTACTTGCTCCTTCAAACAATAGGTGGAAGGAATCCTCAAGTCAGCAAGTGGCTTCTGCAGTAGCTTTGTGAAGGCTGACATTAAAAACCTCACCTAAGCACCCCCGTCCCAGCAGCTCTCAGCCATGGGGCATTACAGAATCTGTGCAGCTCACTTGCCTGTAGCTGGCTACTGCCATTGACAAGTTTCCATTGCTAGTGCTGGCTTGTGATCAGGCCAGAGCAAAAGCAGGATGTATTCCCCTCCAGCTGAATGTTCTGTCTGCCTGTTCTTTAACCTCACGGATATAAACTTTGTACTTCCCCCCTCCTCCTTTGGTGATTAATTTCTATTTCAGCCTAATGGCTAGCTTGGATGTTTGTGTTTGCTTTTGCTTTGATTTATTGCCAAGGTGTGTCTGAAAACATCAAGGGGTGATGGAAATGTTTAAAAACATATTAGAACTCATTGTTTTTGCATGTTACACGGGTTGCTTCCCCCTCTGTAATGAAGCTAAAGTTCTTTGAACATTGTTCTTCCTCATCCTGCCTCCCCACTTGTCCTCCCACCAAGCCACTGTAAGATGCAGGTGTTAATCTTTGATGGGATGCTGCTAGAGATCAGATCATCGAGTTTGCCTAAAGGAAAACATCAAGATAGCCTTGTTTCCCCCATGCAAAAGTTTTACAGTGCAAAAGGATAGCTGCAAAAAGGTAATTATTTTTACCCAGTTGGCACTTCTATGTAGCAACTCCACATATCTGAGGCTAGGGAAGGATGACCTACCTACTTGTGAGCTTTAAAAGACAAATATAACTGCATCAGCCCCAGTGAGGGGACACTTGCTATGAGACATCATAACCAACATTGTGCACCTGCATTGAAAAAGCCAGGGCTCATGGGGAGCTGCACATTTCATACAGCACTTCACCTTCTTTCCCCTTCTTTTAGGATCCTTTAGTATCCAAGCATAGGAATCTGCTTTATTAAATAATTTTCTGCCCTGTTGCTGCTTATACTTGATGCTTGCTTTATGCTCGGTTATTGCTGGAGTCCTTGGTCACTGGAAGGCTGCATGTAGCAACAGAGTGGACTTCAGGACATGAGAACTGTTCTCTCCAATCTTAAACTAGCCAGAGCATGGGAACTGAAGTCATTAGGGCACTATAATACAATCAGGTTAGTAGCACGGACAGGGGGAAACAGCATGTCTTTCGGGATGGAATCCAACATCCCAACTCTGCCATTCACCTAAGACAAATGTGCACCATTGGAGAGCAGAGCCACACATTATGTGACAGCTTTGTCCATTTCTGGGTGCAGTTCCTCATTTCTTCTCAGTAGAGCAAAAACTGAATACTCAAGCAAACTCATAGCCACAAGGCAAAGCACTGAAGAACCAGTGACAAGCAGTCCCCTTCTCTTGGCTGGCTTTCCTAGCTAGAGTACCATTTCTTCTCATTTTGCATGGAATGGGTTTGATGTTTCACATCTCAGGCTTTTAGACGCTAATTAACGAACAGTGACAGAAATATGTCAGAATGCACATAGAAGCAGAAAACCTGCTTAGGAAGAGAAAATCCACAGAATTTAAGAAAAGTTAGTTTCATATTCCTTTGTTGGAAGAGTAAAGAAATATAGAGGGCTATGGCATTACTCCGCTGACTTAAGTAGTAGGTTTTGATTTACAGTCAGCGTGGGTAAAAATAGGAAGAGAGAAGTAAAAGGTGAAGCTTAATGATAGGGCTGCTGTTATGGCAGATGTGTGCCTATGACAAAGTGAAAACCTAGTTTTGCTAGAAGGATAAAACCGTCGTACACAGAAGAAAATAGTAGCTCCAGCACACGCACTCAGAAATTAAGCAAAGACTCCTTACCTTCTTCTGTAGCCTTCTATTTGTAGCACCATATTTGTATTTAAATAAAGCAAACAGAGTGGAAAATACTCCCAAAATACACACTCCACTGTGTACATAGTGCTACCACTGGGAAGAAGATGAAAGAGCAAGTCATTTCAGGGTTATTAATCATGTAAAGCAGTGACACTGTTTAAACACCACACAAGTGAAAGTACACCAAAAAGGAGTTATTTGACTTATTTTAAAGAGGTTGTTATCCCTAAACAAAGTCCCTTGTCCTCATTTTTCACCCCAAAAGGAAAAAACAAACCCCAACATAAACACAGGCTAGTTTCCAAGATGTGCACTCTGAGCAAACAACTCGCTGTGAACACATGAGGGTACTGGTGAATTATCATAACCATTTGGCTCTTGTTGCAGCAAGTACTCAGTAGCAGGCAGGAACAGTTCGCATCTATTGTGCATCAGGTATACAGCATAGGCAGATATCTGCACTCAACAGAAATGGAGCTTGTTTCTCAGAAGCCTGGCTCTCCAGTAATCCTTTACTGGATGCCACTGTTGATGCCAAATACTGGTTTGATCCACACAAGCGGAACTGGAGTTCTGTCTCTCAGAACTCTTCTTAGGATAAGGTATTTGGGTCTGAAAAGATAGCAAAGCAGGAAAAAAAGGGATCTCAGTGTTACACGATCCTGATCAGTGCCATCTGAGTAGAGCAAGTGACGTTAGGGAAATGATGGTGGAAAGTTTCTGAACTAACCCATGCAGGACTTTTCCTTTCCAACAGATTTCCTTATCTGTCCTATTCCCCACTCATATATTGTCATCTGCCATTCTAACACTGAAACTGCTTGAAGGTGAGTTTGGATCAAGCTATTCCATGCACACACACAAAACCTAATCTTATGTTTCCTAGATTCATTAGTTTGGAAATACTTCCCATAATTTTTAGACTGGTATAAACAGGCTTAACTCCAGGCCATCTCACCTCAAAAACAATATAGGTCACATTGATCTATGTTTAAAAAGCAGAGTTCAGAGCAAGAAAGGAAAGTGAGAGGAATGGAGAGAAAGGAGCTATATCTAACAAGAAGTTAGATATAAGGAAGAAGTTCTTTACTGGGAGGGTGGTGAGGTTGCCCAAAAGAAGTGGTAAATGCTCCATCCCTGGCAGTGCTCAAGGCCAGGTTGAACAGAGTCTTGGACAACATGGTCTAGTGTGAGATGTCCCTGGCCATGATAGGGGGTTGGAACTGGATGATCTTCAGGTCCTTCCCAACCCAAACCATTCCATGATTCTATGAACAAAATAATGAAAATGAATTATTTTCATAGCAACATGTGAGTGTTGCTATGACTGTTACAACTTAGAGGAGCTCAAAAGAAAGAGCACAAGAAGGGAAGGCAGCATACCCAGGTGACTTGTTAGGGTACTGAGATATTCAATGATGAGATATTCAGTGAGCAGCCTGATGCAAGAAAAGTGCAAAGTCAGTCAACTTGTCATCACTACAAGGCCACTGAGTCTCTCCCACGCCTTTGCAATGTTGTTTCAGCACTTTCTTACAATATCTTTACTAGCTAGATCTCCCTTCTGCTTTAGCAGCATATTGTCAGTAATAAACACCTATTGTCTTTGCAGATCAGCATTTCCTTAGTACAAGCACATTGCTTCATTTGTATAACCTCCTCAGCAAAACCACCAAGACCAAAGCACTTCTTCATTCATGCCCACACCACCACTTACTATAAGGTGGGATACACTGTTGAAAGGCAAATCCACTGCCAGTGGAAAGGCAAACTGCACAATGCCAGTGCTTCCATAAGAAGCTCGCAATTTAAAGTACTATTGCTAAAACATCATCATGGAAGTAAATTGTAAAACACTTGGAAAAATACAACAATAGCCTACTACGTAAAACCAGTAACAAGTAAATGGAAAGTAACGGGAGTATATTAAGACAACTATTTAGCCATGTTCCTTTAAATCACAGTATGATACAGCTTGAATGCGAACCAAGTTTTCTGTTCCCGTTAGGATGGGAGCTGTTTAGCAGCCAGAGGTATTTTTCCACAACAATTCAGAGCAGTAGGAAATATCCAAGCTCCTCAGAACAAATTCCCCACCTATTCCACTCAATTTTGCGAAGAAATACAGCATAGATGCCTTCTTGCCATACCCTGTCCCTCCCAAGCCCAGACATGCACCAAACACCAGGACTCAAGCTGAATACAAAAGTGAAATTCTTCCTCAGATCCTCCCTTTGAAATAAACCTGTTGCCTGACAGCACTGGCACTGCACTGGGGTCCTTCTTGTTACTGAATGCCTGTACCTTTGTGAAGGAACATAACCAGGTGTTATAGAATCATAGAATAGTAAGGGTTGGAAAAGACCTTAAGATCATCTAGTTCCAACACCCCTGCCATGGGCAGGGACACCTCGCACTAAACCATGCCACCTAAGGCTCTGTCCAGCCTGGCCTTGAACACCGCCAGGGACAGAGCATCCGCAACCTCCCTGGGCAACCCATTCCAGTGCTTCATCACCCTCCCCGTAAAGAACTTCTTCCTTATATCTAATCTAAACTTCCCCTGTTTCAGTTTGAAGCCATTACCCCTTGTCCTATCACTACAGTCCCTAAGGAAGAGTCCCTCCCCACAATCCTTATAGGCCCCCTTCAGATACTGGAAGGCTGCTATGAGGTCTTCACGCAGCCTTCTCTTCTCCAGGCTGAACAGTCCCAACTCTCTTAGCCTGTCTTCATACGGGAGGTGCTCCAGCCCTCTTACCCTCGTGGCCTCCTCTGGACTTGCTCCAACAGCTCCATGTCCTTTTTATGTTGAGGACACCAGAACTGTACACAGTACTCCAAGTGAGGTCTCACGAGAGCAGAGTAGAGGGGCAGGATCACCTCCTTCGACCTGCTGGTCACGCTTCTTTTGATGCGGCCCAGGATACGGTTGGCTTTCTGGGCTGCAAGCACACACTGATGGCTCACGTTAAGCTTCTCATCCACCACCACCCCCAAGTCCTTCTCTGCAGGGCTGCTCTGAATCTCTTCTCCACCCAACCTGTGCCTGGGATTGCCCCGACCCAGGTGTAGGACCTTGCACTTGGCTTGGTTAAACTTCATAAGGTTGGCATCAGCCCACCTCACAAGTGCGTCAAGGTCCCTCTGGATGGCATCCCTTCCCTCCAGTGTATCAACCGAACCACACAGCTTGGTGTCGTCGGCAAACTTGCTGAGGGCGCACTCAATCCCACTGTCCATGTCACCGGCAAAGATGTTGAACAGGACCGGTCCCAACACCGATCCCTGAGGGAAACCACTCTACAGTTTTCCAACTGGACATCAAGCCATTTACCACAACTCTTTGCGTGTGGCCATCGAGCCAGTTCTTTATCCACCAAGTGGTCCATCTATGAAATTGATGTCTCTCCAATTTAGAGACAAGGATGTCATGCGGGACAGTGTTGAACATTTTGCACAAGTTCAGGTAGATGACGTCAACTGCTCTGCCCCTGTCCATCAGTTCCGTGGCTCCATCATAGAAGGCCACCAAATTGGTCAGGCAGGATTTCCCCTTAGTGAAGCCATGTTGGCTGTCACCAACCACCTCGTTGTTTTTCATGTGCCTTAGCATGTTTTCCAGGAGAAACTGTTCCAAGATTTTGCCAGGCACAGAGGTGAGACTGACTGGTCTGCAGTTCCCTGGGTCTTCCATTTTCCCCTTCTTGAAAATGGGGGTTATATTACCCTTCTTCCAGTCATCGGGAACTTTACCTGACTGCCATGATTTTTCAAATATGATGGACAGTGGCTTAGCAACTTCATTCGCCAGCTCCTTCAGGACCCGCAGATGGATTTCATCAGGTCCCATGGACTTGTGCATGTTCAGGTTCTTAAGATGGTCTCGAACCTGATCCTCTCCTACAGTGGGCCTAAGGTCTTCATTCTCACAGTCCCTGCATCTGCTTTCCAAGACTTGGGTTGTGTGGTCAGAGCATTTGCTAATGAAGACTGAGGCAAAGAAGTCATTAAGAACCTCAGCCTTCCCCAAATCCATGGTAGCCAGTTCTCCCAACAGCTTCTGGAGAGGGCCCACGTTGTCCCTAGTCTGTCTTTTATTTGCTACATACCTATAGAATCCTTTCCTGTTATATTTCACATCCCTTGCCAGATTTAATTCTAACTGGGCCTTAGCTTTCCTAACCAGGTCCCTAGCTTCCCAGACAATGTTCCTATATTCTTCCCAGGCTGCCTGTCCTCGCTTCCACCTTCTATAAGCTTCTTTTTTCCCCTGTACGTTTCCTCAGCAGCTCCTTGTCCATCCATGGAGGTCTCCTGGCCCTCCTGCCGCACTTCCTTGTAGTCGGGACGCAACACTCCTGAGGACGTAGCAGGTGATCCTTGAACATCAACCAGCAGTCTTGGGCTCCCCTGCCCTCTAGGGCTCTATCCCATGGAACCTTACTAAGCAGGTTCCTGAAGAGGCCAAAGTCTGCCTTCTTGAAGTCCAGGGCAGTGAGCTTGCTGCTTGCTCTCCTCACCATCCTGAGGATCTCAAACTCAACCATCTTGTGATCACTACAGCCAAGGCTGCCCTGGAGCATCACATTTCCAACCAGTCCCTCCCTGTTGGTGAGCACGAGGTCAAGCATGGCATGTCTCCTTGTCAGCTCCTCTATTACTTGAAAGAGGAAGTTGTCTTCCACACAATTGAGGAACCTCCTGGATTGCTTCCGCTAGGCCGTATCATCCCTCCAGCAGATGTCAGGATGGCTGAAGTCCCCCATGAGGACAAGGGCCTGTGAGCGTGAGGCTGCTCCTATCTGTCTGTAGAGCGCTTCATCCACAGAGTCCTCTTGGTCAGGTGGCGTGTAACAGATCCCCACCGTCATGTCCCCCATCGCTGTTCTCCCTTTCACCCTGACCCACAAACACTCTGTTGACTCATCACCCGTCCCCAGACAGAGTTCCATACTTTCCAGCCTATCACTGATATAAATAGCAACTCCCCTTCCCCATCTGCCTGGCCTGTCTTATCTAAACAGCCTGTAACCTTCCATTCCAACACTCCAGTCATAGGAGCCATCCTACCATGTTTCTGTGATACCAATGACATCATATCCCCGTAGCCTTGCACACATCTCTAACTCCTTATTTGTTCCCCATATTACGGGCATTTGTATAGAGGCATCTGAGCTGAGCTCCAAATGAAGCCAACTCAATGGCTGGAGCAGCTGAAGTATCTACATCGCTCCAAGCACTTATAATAGGTGCTGGCAACTGGCCAGGAGTGGTGGGATGGATCGATGCCTCCCTCCCCCAACACATCTAGTTTAAAGCTTTCTCAACCAGCCTGGCAAGCCTCCTACCAAAACAGCTCTTCCCCTTCTTTGTTAGACCAGCTCCACCAGCCTCCAGTAGACCTGGCCTCCCAGATCTAAATAGCCAAACCCCTGACCATGGCACCACTGTTCTAACCATTTATTAACCTGCCAAATGCGCCTAGCTTTTTTAAGTTCCTCCCCTTTGTCCTAGAGAATCGATGAGAAAAAACAATCTGAGCTCCAGAGCCCCTAACCACCTCTCCCAGTGCTCTGTAGTCCTTCTTAATGTTCTCTAGGCTACTGTTATCTATATCTTTAGCACCCACATGGACCACTAGAAGCCGGTAATAGCCAGCAAGGCTTACTAGACCAGGTAGCCTCCCAGCAACATCCCTGATCCGAGCCCCTGGCAGGTGACACACCTCCCTCCAGACTGGGTCAGGCCAACAGATGGGTGCCTCTGTGCCTTTCAAAATAGAGTCACCTACTACTATGACCCGCCGCTTTTTCCAGGAGGCACCAGTAGTGATCCTCTTTACTGGTGCATCAGCAGGATGCTCATTAGGTGTGGTGGGTGCTTTCTTGTTAGCCCCCTGCAGAACTGTGAAGCGGTTCTGGATGGGGACATCGGATTTAGGAGGAAGCCCCTTGCTGTTAATTGTCCTCTTCCTCCTTTTTTTGTTGGTTTTTCTTGTTACTAATTCCCAGCTTCCTGGGTTGTTGCCCTCTTTCTTTTCTATATGAGCAATGCTGGACGCTTGTGGCCCGGGCATGGTCTGGGCCTGGAGCAAGTCAGCCCAGCTTCCTCTCAGCTTCCCTGGCAAGTTTTAGCTCACCAACAGCCTCCCACAGCTCAGCCGCCTGCTGCAGGAGAACCTCCACTAGGGCGCACCGAGTGCAGCCCTGTCCATTGTGCACTCTAGCCTCAAGAGACCAGTCGAGGCACCTTCTACACTCCGAGGTCTGCACTGCAGCCTCCCCTCTCATCGGTTCTGCCTGGTTGCCTGCGCTGGCCACCGCCGGGTCAGAGCTCCCAGAGCGGGCCCTGGTCCTGAGGCAAGTGCTCACCATCCCACTCGCTGCCCGCTCGCCCTGCTCGCGCAAACTGCCGCGCAAACTGCCGCGCCGTTCGCCTGCCTTCGTCGCTCCGCTCCCTGGGGTGGGTTTTTACCCACTGAGGGCTGGTGCCTTCACTCCTGGCGCCGCCCCCTCTGAGTCAGCTGCTCGTGTCAGCTGAGCTGCCGGCTCCTGGGCAAGTCCTGTCGAGGACTTGAGGCTTCCTTGGTCTCTCTGGCCGCTCCGAACTGAGGTTCCTGAACGCTGTGCTTCCCCCCGCTCCGGTGTTGAAGGAGTCCTCTCTGGAGATACTCACCTCGGTTATATGGCTTTTGAGTTATTATAAGGTAAAAGCTTATTAAGAACTGACAGCTACATATTTAAGCAGAGAAAGAAAAGTTTAAAGAAGGCACAGTTTCTTTGCAGAGATGGTAAATAAACTTCAGAATACAGCATCCAAACAAGTTGCAGGATCACTCCCTTAATACTCCAGGAGGAGAGGTCAGCATCTCTCTTTCAATATCTAGAGATGGAGCATCTTAAGAAATGCTTTAACAAAAGAAGTTATGAGGTTCCATACGGGGAAATGTATAGCCTGCCACATGTACCATCTCTGTCTGACCTCTTGTAAGAGCTCCCTGCATCTTAAGCTGTGTAAAGTCTTTCTTCTGTCTTCCTTTCAAGCTCAGGCATTTGCTTCTGGAAAGAAAAGCCTAGACAAGAACAGTGTAGAGTTACTCAGTGTTGAGTCATAGTTGTGCTAATTTGAACAAACATGAGTTTGGCCAAACTAAAGAACTATTGCTTGGTGCTCAGTGGCAATTATGGTTTTCCTGAGGCTTTGGTCAGCTTTGGAAGGCCAGACTATGTATTAATTCCCCTCCTCAGGCTTTGCTAGCCAGTTTTGCTTTCTTAATCATCACTATGTTCTCCATGGGCAGCTCCCAAAGCCGCACAGTTGTCTGATGCCATTTCTTCTGCCAGCCATGACTTAATGACAACCTACTCACTGGCATTTCTATTTCAACAGCAATCAGCTATTGCCTCACTGGCCAGAATTCCAGCCATACAAGTTCTGTATATGCTCTGCACATCAGTATGGTTCAGAAGTCCATACCCACATATTTCCAGCATGCCCACAGCTGGCAAACACGATACCAGAGAAATCAGAAGGGTGGGAAAGCAGTTCACTGCTCTGCTTCAAAGATGAAGAGTAGTAATAAGGCTGAATTACAATAGCGCAGTTTGTTCACTTATGCAGCAGTCAGTCATCCAGACACTCCTTGAACTCTGACAGGCTCAGTACTGCTGGCACATGGAAAAAAAAAATCTTAGACTTGGGTTTAGCTTAAGAACAACCCTTTTTCTTACTGCAATTGACAAGACAGATTTTTCTTCAAAAATTATGGTCTACTGGTGAAGACCCAGAGCAGAGCAGAAACGTGACACAGAACCACAGTACTGCAGAAGTTCTTATTTCAAGAACAAATATTGCCAGAATTTGTCAGAAACTTTGGGCAAGTGTTTCAAGTATGGGTGTCTTGAACCCATAGTTTCAAGTCCTACTGCTGTGAAACTGGCTGGACCCGGGTCAATCTTCAGGGGAGATAGTGTTCCATCTTCAGACTATAAATGGAAGGATGGAAAGAGCAATTGACTCCGATTCAGAAAAAGGGTGTTCGGCCACCCAGAGACCCAAGACGGATTTGAAAGTTTCCCCTGCTTGGCACAGAGGCAGCTGTTTGAGAAGTCAAATCATGAAGGCAAAGACAAAGTTCAGTTCTCGTCTGACACTTGGAGTGTCTTTCAGCTCCTACAAAGCCTGCCGTTTCAAGTGCCTGCTTCTAACGAGTGTCTCTAAGCAACAGAGATCTGATTCATCCCCAGTTAAAGTGAAGTGCGACCTTCTGCAACTAGTTTGGATTGGACCCCAACCTGGATAACCAAGTGGCCCAAATCTACGCTTAGAGAACAAACAGATACAGGCTCAAGCTACATGGGTACAGCCTGCAGGAGATTTAAGAGCACGAAGCGCACTGCATCCACAGATCAATGCAAACTTAAAAATCTTGCTCTGTTTTAAAGAGTTATACTTCTTTCTACTCCCAGATGTATTAAGTAGAGTTAGAGCTAATACACAGATTTGTAAGAGAGCAGGCCTGAAGAATAGCTCTATATATGGAAAGCTCCTGTAATGCAGATAAGTAGTTTTCCCAAAATGAGAGGGTGACTAGGCTGACAGCAAGAATTTTGGCAGAAGAGATCTTTTGTGAAAGGGCAATCATTTATCTCTATTCTCCTTCTTCAGCTGTAGGAGAAGCAATCACTAAGATTTATAACTGGCCATAAAGATGATTAGTACCTTTGCACTCCTAAAGCAGGCCAGAAGGGACCACACCATACGCTAAGGATATGAGACTTCTCAAAGCGAGTTTAGGAATACATATGGAAAAGGCCCTAACATGCAACAGTCCAGACACCTGAAAACTGCTTATAGTAACCTGCTACCTCTGCTGTAACATTAGGTTACCAACAACTATGTTTCAAAGTTGTCTGGAAGGGATCTCTTCCCCATCATCACTTTTAGCTTTCCTCCTTAGATACCAGCCAAGGTTTCAAGAACAGCACTGATGAAACAGCAACTCAAGTGAAAACAAATTGGGACTGAACAAAGGCACCCTCACATACTGCCTTCTCCATCAGAGCCAAGGCTTATTTCCGTAGTGACTTTCAATTTAGGAAGCTGCTACTACACGAACTAGAACAGCATTTCTTTCAGCAGTACCCAACTGCTTCTGCCAGCTTTGGCCATGTGAGCTCAACCAAGCCTTACTTTACAGCTTTCCCACCGACCAGCTTAAGCTCTGGCCCACACTGATTTTTATCATCCCAACTTTTCTTTCTCCAGCTTTAGTTATGCAGCTCCTGGGTTCAGGATTTCTATGTTTCATGTCCAGTGTGCAGCAAATCCTATAATCGGCAGCAACACACAGCAATTCTCTCTTCTAAGGAATAGTATTGGAAGGAACAAAGGGTGGATGACACTGCAAGGTGAGAGCCCCATTGTTCCCAGTTATAGAATCATAGAATCATTTACGTTGGAAAAGACCTTTAAGATTGTTGAACCCAACTGTTAACCCAGCACTGCCAAGGCCACCACTAACCCATGTCCCTAAGCACCCCATCTACACATTTTTTAAATACCTCCAGGGATGGTGACTCCACCACGTCCCTGGGCAACCTGTTCCAGTGTTTGACAACCCAGAGAGAAGCAGCCAGAACCCAGCCCATGTGGTATAAAGTGATACCTCAAGGTGATGTAGGAAATTCTCTCCTCCAGTAACTCTGGCCATTCAGCACAGATTCTGCCCTTCAAGCAAGCATGCCTAGCTGCCAGTGGCATGAGACTTCAGCAACATGTTTCAGGACCTACCTTAAGGCTTAAAGCCAAGACAGTTTACAGCAGAGGAATGAGTCCTTCCAGAGGACTGAAAGAAGTAGGAAGAACATGTCCCTTATTAGACCAGTCCAGTGTACATGCAGAGGAAAGAGTGGAGTCTGACATTTTACTAACTTCACATTTCCAGGAACCTCTTGGAAAAGAGCAAAAGCAGACAGAAGAGCAGTGATTAAAGTTCAGTGCAGAGGTAAGCAATCCTTGGCACCAACCTCAAGTTTAGTATCAGATTTTTTGCATATCTTGATGGCACAGTTAACTGTAAGACCTTTTAAAATAAACTCAACTTTGGATTCCAGACACATTCAGTGCTTCTGATTTCATTTATGGTAATTGCAGCAGGGCAATATCAGGTACAGCATGGATAACCACCCTTCGTATTTAAGATATGCAGCTGTGAAGTACCCAACAGCAGCTGACCTACCTACAATAATTTAAGGGGAAAGAGTGAGATGCCAATAAGAGTAAAATCGACTGGTTGTCTTCAGAGTAAAGGGGGAGGTCAACCTTTAGCTTTCCAGTATACAACAGTTACTGTCACTGGATCAACTTCTATACATCCCCAAACACTGGCCTAGAGGACAAGAGTTCACCATCTACTGATCAAGGTCTTAATGAATCCTAATTCACACTTCTGAACTACAACAATAAGAGAGCATTGCAGTTAGTGACAAGACTTTAAAAAGAACTCTTTAATTGCAGCATGCTTAGAATACTGACCAAGTCTTCTATGCCTATAACATGAATGGTCAGCCAACCTTGTCAAAAGACAGGTGTGTCTCTCACATCTGTCTTCATGTGAGTGCATGAGACATCATTAGAGAAGAGCTGGGCTACAGGAATGTCTATTGATTTAAATATGCGGCTGCCCTCAGAGGTCATTCTGTAAACAGGCTGAGAAAGTTGGGGCTGTTCAGCCTGGAGAAGAGAAGCTGCGTGGAGACCTCAGAGCAGCTTCCAGTATCTAAAGGGGGCCTGCAAGGATGCTGGAGAAGGACTCTTCATCAGGGACTGTAGTGATAGGACAAGGGGTGGTGGAAACAGGGGAAGTTCAGGTTAGATATAAGAAAGAAGTTCTCTACTGTGAGGGTGGAGAGGCGCTGGCACGGGTTTCCTAAAGAAGTGGTAAATGCTCAGTCCCTGGCAGTGTTCAAGGCCAGATTAGACAGAGCGCTGGGCAAGGTGGTCTAGTGTGAGGTATCCCTGCCTATGGCAGGGATGCTGGAACTGGATGATCTTAAGATCATTTCCAACCCAAACCATTCTGTGATTCTATGAAATACATGGCAAGCTAGGCAACCTTGGCTTGTCCCAAAGGAGTGCCCTCAGAAAATTCCTTTCTCCCAATGACTCCTCAAAGAGTTTTCCAAGTGAATTGCTCAGCCCCTAGCTCATCAGCTTTCAGGCATGCTGTTCGTCTGAAATAAGTGTTCCTGGCTCTTTAGTTATTATTATCCAATCCTTTCATGGCAGCCAACTGGCTACAGGAAGGACTATGGCCTGGATCACAAGACTGGGGGTTCAGAGATGCTCAGCACTTACAGCTGCTCTTGAAGTTGGGAAAAATGGAAGCAGGAACAAAAGACAAAAGGGAGGAGAATAAGTCTGGGTCTATAAACACTCAGAATTATCAATGGATTTAAACTATGAAAAAACTCATAAGAGAAAGATGCAACTTGAAAGCCTACTGTTGTTGTTAGAGTATTCAGTATCACTTCAGTGCTCCAGCATACATATACATGACAAAATAGATAAAGGTTTCTTCACATATGGGTAACTATTTAAGATGTCATTAAAAAGCAGCATTTCAGACTACAACAATAGGAGCTCTGTGTTTTTCTCACTGGAAAGCGTTATTGGTGCTTTAGGAGCCTTCTCAGGCTTGCTTTTAGAAAATAAAACTAATATAACTTGACTTTAGTCACCAGTTCCATTGTCCTAGAAAGAAGTAGTGCTACTAATGAATTACTACTTCTGGGGATTTGTTTAGAACTATTTTCCGTTGAAACACAAGTTGAGCAGCACAGAAACATACCACTTCCACTGAAGTTCCACTTAAATCCACTAATAATATTGCAATAGGCTTTTGTGTGCCCAGCAAACAGACAAATAAACCCAGAAGTTGCAAGTAAAGAATTCAGATCAGTTCAGCTTACTAAGTGCAGACTACAGCACTCCCCAGGATCTAACATCAGACCTACAAGTCTGTCCCTGTTAGTGTTGGTCTCAGCTGCTTGTTGACTAATGACAACATATTTTCTTCTTCTACATAGAGGGAAGAATTATCCTAAATGTAGATGTTCTGCTATGTAGAAACTCTACTCAATGGATACTTTCAGTGTATCCATCATTCATAAGACAATACAAGTTATAGACAAAGCCTCACAAATTGAGAGGATTGTTCATCATAAAAGATTGTGTTCATCATAAAAGATTACACTCCGCTGGAAGCGCAATGAACTGAAATACTGGCTGCAGCTATATGGCAGAGTAAAGCTAATTCCTGGTACAGGTTAACATAGCTTGGTGGATCAGGACAAGGACACAGGAGAGCAGTATGAATGGCGAGAGTAGCAACTGACCGTACAAGGCCTCCATCACAATCAAACAATGCTGTTCCACCAGTGAAAAAAGGTTGGTCAGAAAGTAAAAGCCATGAAAGTCCTTCTTTTCATGACTGACATTTACTTATAGAATTCTATAAATCCTATAAATAAAAGTTAGTTTCAGGAAGTTTTACTTCCATTTTTACGTCTTAAAAGTTTTTTCTACTCCTGTGTATCCTTTCCCCTCCACCTCCTGTTTGCTTTCCCTCCTACATCCCATATTTTCTCTTCTGCTAGGAGAATAAACAAAATAAACCAGCTTGAGAGTTTACCAAGCTTTCCAACATTCAAGTTTCATGGGAGTATAAAGAAAAAGAGAATCTTTTTCAATATAAAAATCCTTAGAGAAGTCCTTTCCCAAGTCTAGGATCAGCAGTTCTTATTGTGCCAAGCAAGGTAACAGGAGGCACACAGCAGGCACTTCCTTCAGCTACTGGCTCCATGACTGAAGAAGGGAATGTGACTATTCCTTACACATACAAGCAGCCTGCTAGGGCAGAAAAACTGAGCCAACAGGCTGCCGAAGTGAAATGAATCTGACCTTAGAGAAGGCAACTAGCAGGGTTATGCTCAGGAAGGAAATAAAGAACAAGATACATGAACTCCTCTTCTGCTGTGCTCCATGAGCAGCAGCTACGTGCTGCTTCCATCCCTCAGGACAGACCGTAGTGGACTCTTCTCCACGCCACTCAGTATGTTATGCTTGCCCAAGGTTCCACAAATATCCTGGGGACTTCGAGTGCATTGCTGGAGGGAGGAAGGGGGAGGGCAAGATGGCTTATGAATAGAGCTATTCACCATATCCTGTGGTGGGCATTCTTTTCAGCTTGGAACAGCAGCCAGACTCTCCAACACTAACCACAGATGGAGGTTCTGCCAAGAGAGATGCTGAGAAAGGGGAAAAAACCCTCCTGGTTGATTCATATTGAATCAAAGTAAGGTACTACTAAGACTCACGCTATAGAGACCTAAGATGCCTCTATATTTTGAATAGTAGATTTTGCTGTTGATAACTTGACCTGGATTATTTTTTTCCATGCAAAAAGAAAAGTAGTCCAGGCCAACCAGAACTATTTGTAGATTAAAGCCAAGCTCTGGGAGTAGCTGTGGTCAATTCCATTTTCTTCTTCATAATGCTAATCTGTTCAACTGTTTAAGAACTGAAGCCAAATAAGGCAGCACACTAACGTCAGTTTGCCTAAATTTTAAAGGGCAATAATCCCAGAAGCATTTCTTAAAAGCCTGAGATGTGTATCAAGAACAGTTTTATCTCAAAGGATTTTCATTTTAGTTCAGGAGTAAGCCATAAAAAATGTGATTTGCACAATTCAAACACTTCATCAAGGCATCAAGAGCCAGGAAAGCAGATCTGCTTTAGCACTCACCTCCTTTACTTCTTTGATATCTAAGTGACACTCCTAGGAGACATCTTCCTCCTCTTCAGTGGTCTCCATTCTCTCCAGAATTCCTGCTTTTCTCACATAAGTCAGATTCTTTTGAATGTTTAAGACCTCAAAGTTCAGCTGCTAGTGCCTTGCTAACAAATATGCTACTGTGGACAAAAGCCCAGATGGACTACCAGTCTTTTTTGGATTGAAGGATCTTCTGCCTTGTGTAAGGCACACTACACCACAAGGAGGAAATCAAAAATCATTCCTCTAAAATAATGGATTCATTAGGCTGTCTCAAAGGGATATACAAACAGTGAAAAAATGCCAAATACTATTTCCTAGATACCCAATATGTAAAAGCCTACTGCAGAGCTGAGAGTTACTGCCACAGCCAGTGAGCATCTCAAATACAGCTTCTATAGAAAGATCTTGCACTAGAACATTATAACTATATTTTGCAAAGTTCAGACTCTTAAAAATTCTGATAAATTTTCATTAGAAGCATCTGTTTAGTTCAGGTTAGCATAAGGGGTTGGGATATAATCTAATCAGGTTTACTCCTATTGCCTATTTACTATATGCATTACAGCAAGTTCTTACCTGAAGCAAATTGTACATGGTAGCAATAAACACGGATCCATGCCAAATAATTGAGATATGCCATGTCTGCATCACCAGAAAGCCATCCAGAGCCTCTTTTTGAGCATTCAGTACATACTTTCTAGCATCCAGAATAATTTTGGAAAGTCTTGCCATTTGTGGGTCTATAACAGGCTGAGCAATTTGGATAAACCCAGTCCTTCGGTGCCAAGCCATTTTAAGGAGCCCTTCTTAACAGTGAGGTTATTTAGACTTTAAAGCAGTTGAGAGCAGATGTCAGAATTGGAAACAACAAACTAATACACCTATAGCAACTCCATGATTCTAGCTCTGTTGTCCCTACTTTACTTCTGATCATGATTCATCAGGAAAACCCAGAACCAGAGCTCCTGACAAGCAGCTTCACACTTCAGTCATATTTTTGCGAATATTAGGCTTGGAAAGCGTACTTAGACTTGGAAAGCAGAAGCATGTACTTAAGAAGTAGAAATCCTGTGTGATAGTCCCTACTGAATGCAATCAAGAGCCAGGAATATAGCATTTGAAGGAGCTGGCAAAGATCTACAGCACTGGAAGATGCACATCTTCCATCCTTAGATGGGGGGTTATTATATCACAGGCTTCTGGTAAGAAATTAAAGACCATATAAAACTTGCCTCTTAAGAGAAAAAAGCCTTAAGGGAAAAAGCCTCAAGGAGGCTTAACAGTGAGGATACTGGGGTATAGGAAATGACTATACAAGCAGACACATGCTCCTTCTCTGGAGGTTTGATGATGGCAATCAACATCCAGCACAGAAGCTAGAGGTCATTGTGAGGAGCTGTGCTGTGCACTGAGCTGATGCCTCTGTTTCCATGCTCCAGAGCAGGCAGCTTGAATTAGCACAGCCCAGATATACACGGGCCTGCAATTAGATGGTTCATGACTCAGAACACAAACAGCTTTAGTGAAGTATTAATTCCACTTCAAAAGGCAGGCCCTTTAATGAATTTATATAAGCCTTGAGGATAGAAATACCATCCGAATATTACTGCTCTTAAAAAGGAGGAAATGAAGAAGAGAGGAAGTAGAAGTACAGATAAACTCTAGCCAGGAGCGCTGCCACCAGACATGGGACAGTGAAGCACCTGGGGAAGTAACAGAACTGCTGTAAAAGCCATGCTGCAGCTTCACAAGTGCAACATTGAAGTACTTCAGGCAGATTGTAGCCTTCAGAAACAAGAGTAAGGCTTTGGAAGGGTTCAAGGCAAACAGTAATGCAGATAAGAAAGCATCTTCACTGGGTCTTTAGCTCCCCAGCTGCAAGGCACAGCAAATTTGCAGGGAAGTTCAAGGTGGAATTGCCCAGAGCAGCATACCCTAGCAAGCTTATTAGCTTGGGCTCCATCCTGCAACTCCTTGCCCTTTTTACTGTCAGAACCAGATGAGCAGAGACATCTAGCTGGGAGGCAGCATGGTCAACAGCAGTTCAGCAAAGGTGAAGCACCTGAGATACTCTGCCTGTGCACCTGCCTTAGGCATAGGCAAAGAAACCAGTGACTTCTAACATTCCAGGCAGGCAGAATAGATTATGAAGATTATGAAAAGTAAGAGCAATCTGCTATCCTGGGAACAGCAAGACCACTGCAGGGAGGGTGAAGGATTATATCAAAGCAGACATTGTCAAACAACTCCTGCGTGCACTGAGTACGTAATTTTAACATCAGCCTTCTTGGCTATCGGAGCATGCCATTAGCCTCCCAGGTAGATGACAGTTTTAGAGCCCATCTGCCCAGAGAAACATTTCTTCCTAGTACTGCTTAGGCCTCTTTGCCTTGTAAGGTAAAGGAAAGTCAAAGAAAATAGTTGTTAAATGAACAGATTAATTGCTCTCAGAAGTTTTAGTTGTCCACATGGAAACTCAAAGCCTTCAGGAACAGCACAGGTAATAAGTCACCAAGAAGAGCCTTAGTGGTGAGGGTGCTTTTACAGGTCTTTGGCACACAGGAGAAAACCTCAAATTCTACCCATATATAGAAGGAACTTCATTACTTAGTTCCCTCCAAGAGAATGCTGAAGTGGGTTGCTGGTAAATACACCTCCTTTTCTTTTCTACATCCACCTTACTTTACTCCCACCTTGCTTTCAAGGAAACCTCTTGCCACTTTAAATGCCTAGTATGCAATTGCCTGCCTTGCCAGCCTTCTTATGCAAGAGCCCCAAGAGCTACAGCCTTGTGTTCACAATATGTTCAAAGATGTCTCTGTCAAAGCTGTTAGTCCATCCCCATTACTCTGCCTCAACAAGTTGCATCTCGCATATCAGCTTTGCTTTCTCGCTACTAGACTTGAACTAAATTAGGCCCAGCACCACAGGGATTGCCCACAGTACAATTTGTGTTCATTCTTCATGCAACCCCTATGAATGCAGAGCTTAAACACTACAGTATTTAGTGTGTTGCAACTATTAAATGCTCTTACCACTTTCACCATCAGAAAACTGAGCCAGAGAATAACCTGTGTGCCCACAATCCCGTGGGAAATACACATAAAATAATGACTCAACTTCAAATTATTTAAGTCCCATGTAACAGTCCTACTTCCTCCAAGTTCACATGTAAGCATATTGAACCCTTAAAGACTGTGCAGGTGTCTAAAATCAGTCACATGCTCAAAATAAGCTGTTGAGAGGAGACCATCAAAATATTACACACATATTTTCTTAAACAGTGCTAGGCAATGTATAAACTCTTGTGAATAAGGCACTGAGCAACTTGTCCTACTGACAGTCTCGCTGCTCCCATATCAAGACCCTGAGCAATTCACGCAGTCCACTCCCAGCATGGGCACTTACATCCACCACACAGACACAGGGAAGGATTGCCCAGCGTGGACACCACAGCTGTAGTCACTTGCATCCAATTACAATCTATCTGCAGGAGCCAGAAATAAGCCATTTTCTTTCAAGACATTATTATGCTGTGCATCTGATCACCAAGCAAGAAACTGAACATGGCCTGAAATAACTCATGAAGCTGGCTGCCTGGAAAAATCAGTTTACTAAAAAAAGAAAACCCTATATAAAAGCACATGTCTTTGTCAGACTCTTACTGGTTTGCAAGCCTCCTAGGACTACTTTTTATGAAGACAAAAGCAAACATAATGCTGGCAAGAATCCCACAAGCTTGTATCTGTCCAAATCATCAGCTATGTTTTTGATCTAGCTGCAATTTAGACAGCCAACTTCAACATAGTGAACAAAGCAGAGCTGTTTTAAAGATGGTCTGAAAGCAAAGGGAGAAAAACCATTCAGAAACAAGGGCAGTGGTGTCAGGCAAGGCTCTTGGTATCTCTATGGAAAGAGTGGTTGGTGCCCTTAGCACTTCAGCACTAAACAACTTGAGAAGGTGGAGAAAAGAGAGCTCTTCTGTAGAGCTGAGGGATTTTTCTATTTTAGAACTAACCAGCATTTGTCTGTGTATTTGTCCTTGACACTGTGCAAGGCTTCTTTGATCAATACCGTGTCTTTGTTTTGTCTCCTTCAGTGTTGTCAGATGCTGCCTTTTCTTTGTAAAACATAATTTCTGCAAGAGCCTGCAAGGAGCTTCTATGCCCCTAACAGCAAAGGAAAAGAAGCGGCATGCAAATCTAAAGTACTTGGAACAGGTAAACAAGTTACCAACAGAAGCAAGCAGGTGGGTGCTACATGTGGGTGCACTTGATTCACCAAAGCTCAAAGTGAAAAGGTTTAAAGTTCAGATTACAACCATCAATGATTAACTAAACATTTTGCTTTTAAAAGAAACCAGAAAAAGCTCATGCTGAAAATATTTTACTTCCATATTACACCAGTATATGTAAAGCGGATGGACTCCTATTGCATGCAGTTTGTTGGTCTAACATTAGTGTTGCTTGTGAAAGAACAAGGGGAGGAATCGCATTTGCACTCACCTAGGTGGCCACTCAAATACAATCTCAAAAGATAATAAAAACTCTCAATAAATATTTAGAAGAGACCAGAAATCAGAAGCAGGGAACTGTATCCATGAGGAACAAAGATTCAAAAGCTGCCGTAATGCGCAGTAACAATAATGACAGACTTGGACAAGCTTCTTGAATTCACAACTGCTCATTGCAAAATCCAAAGCAAAACCTGACTGATACCATCTCACCAGAGCATTTGCCTCAGATGTGCAACAACCAGAGCTCCACAGCTCATACCAGCTCCTGTGGCCTGAAAAGTTACTTCAAACATCCCAATGCAACAGGGCAGCTCAGCTCTCCAGCAGTCATGGTCCAACATAGCTAGACTTCAAGAGCTTTGAATGGAGTTTGCTTAATGCACTACGAACAGGCAGGCAACGGTCACCAGCCACTGAAAAATAACTTCCTTTTTGTCCTCAGAAGAGCCCTGGGACATAAGGTGGCTATGGTACTATAAGGAACTGGACTTCAACACTGCGACTACTCTTTCTTGTAGTCACAAAGTTGAAGCCTCTTTGCTTAAACCGTAAAGTTTTCTCTGTTTCCACCTAAGCGTTGCCAGCCATTCCCAACCTTCAGAGCATTCCTGTGATTCCTAAACTTCAGAGCTTAAGCATAGATCACCCTACAATGGCAGGAGATGCACAGATAAGGAGCAGTGATATCTCTTTACCCAAGCCCTGCAGAAGAGTTTCCAACAGTCCTCACAAAATGAATATTAAAATACTCAACCAGTTTCTCTGAAGGCATTAGGGACTAGGCATGTAACAGAACACAAGCATTCCTAGATTTTATCTTGCTGCTTTCTCTTCAGTGGTCAGTTTTCATTTACAGCATAGAAGTAACCTTAAACCACACCAACAACTGAATCAAATTTAGGATCCAGAGAAGAGTTTCAGCCATTCTAAAAGCTTTTAGCAAGGAAGATTCTTTTTAAAAAAGGCTTCTTAAGCTGGTCTTAATATATATTGCTTTTTAGTAACAGGAGTAGGAAAAGGAGCAAGAAGCATGATTTCAATACAGAGAACGCTCAGTGGAGCTGGAGTCTGAATGTTCTGTACAACTTGGCTGCTCTGTGAAGCCTATTTAGAAAACAAAAACAAAGCCAAGGAACAGCCACCTCACCAACCCCAAAAAACTAAAACAACACACTTGAAAGCACACTGCAAAAAGAAAAGAGTGCCTGATGAGACAGGTTCTTTTCCTTGTCAGTTTTCGGCCATTTGCTGAAATGAAGCAGTGGAAAATCTAACACCATCATAGAATGGTTTGGGTTGGAAAGGACCTTAAGATCATCCAGTTCCAACCACTTGCCATGGGCAGGAACACCTCAAACCAGACAATGTTGCCCAAGGCTCTGTCCAGCCTGGCCTTGAACACTGCCAGGGATGGAGCATTTACCACCTCTTTGGCCAACCTGTCCAGTGCCTCACCACCCTCACAGTAAAGAACTTCTTCCTTATATCTAACCTGAACTTTCCCTGTGATAGTTTAAAACCATTACCCCTTGTCCTATCAACTATTTCAGACCTGTAACTAAGGCAGGCTCCTACTTTTTATTCCCCCCAGCAGCAATTTGAAGCACTGGGCTCTTGTTTTGAGCTCAGACAGAGCACAAATGAAACCAAGTTTATGCAGAGTGAAAGATGTGATATCTCCTCAGCTATGTTAGTCAAGCTGACCTATAACAAGCTACAAGTCCTCAAGCATGCATCACTCAATAATACATGCACAAGCATCTGCCTGCTTCCTCCCTGCCCACCAGTCATTGATCCACTGTACAGCCATACTGCACTGCTGCTCTCTCTAAGCACACTCTGCTCACACACCTGGCTGCAACACCATCTCCTGTTTCAGGATTTCAAGGGAAAATGGTATTTTTGTGAAGGTAGACATTTGTGGTTTTCATCTAGGTTTCCTTACTCCTAAGTATTAATCCCCTTGTCCAGAAGTAACAGCCTTCAGGAATTCTAAGTTTTACCAGCCAATGTAGCCCAAAATACTGGGAACAACCTATTCAGGCATATAATTTCTTCTAAGATTACCCTACAAGATGTAAAAGTCCGACCTTCACCTTGTTCATTTTAATCTTAGTTCCCTTAGTCTTCAGAATCCACAAAACACTTCATTAAAGATGTATAGGTATTTTAACCATCTTGATAGCACCTGCCACAAGCAGTTCATGCAAAACTGTCCAGATACCCTGCTTCTGCTGGATCCAGAGAAAGAGCTTCTAGTGATTTCAGTGCAGCTAGGAGCTAATAGGACACCCACAAGGCCCAGGAGACAGTCACCAGAACCAAATTCTGCCTATTCTTCCTTGTTCTTGTAGATATTTCAGTACTACAGCTTGCTTTAGTGAATCAGTAGGATTGGAAGCCATTATTAAGTAATACAGACCCACACAGAATCATACATGAACCATGTGAGTAGGGCTGGAATCATCCTTCAGCCCAAAGATCTTTCCTACCCTTCCTGCTTTCTAACAGAATCACACACACAGAATCGTAAGGGTTGGAAAGGACCCTAAGATCATCTAGTTCCAACCCCCCTGCCATGGGCAGGGACACCTTGCCCTAAACCATGTGGCTCAAGGCTCTGTCCAACCTGGCCTTGAACACCGCCAGGGATGGAGCATCCACAACCTCCCTGGGCAACCCATTCCAGTGCTTCACCACCCTCACTGTAAAGAACTTCTTCCTTATATCTAATCTAAACTTCCTCTGTTTAAGTTTGAAGCCATTACCCCTTGTCCTACCACTACAGTCCCTAAGGAAGAGTCCCTCCCCAGCATCCTTGTAGACCCCCTTCAGATACTGGAAGGCTGCTATGAGGTCACCACGCAGCCTTCTCTTCTCCAGGCTGAACAGCCCCAACTTTCTCAGCCTGTCTTCATACGGGAGGTGCTCCAGCCCTCTTATCATCCTCGTGGCCCTCCTCTGGACTCGCTCCAACAGCTCCATGTCCTTTTTATGTTGAGGACACCAGAACTGTACGCAGTACTCCAAGTGGGGTCTCACAAGAGCAGAGTAGAGGGGCAGGATCACCTCCTTCGACCTGCTGGCCACGCTTCTTTTGATGCAGCCCAGGATACGGTTGGCTTTCTGGGCTGCAAGCGCACACTGCCGGCTCATGTTAAGCTTCTCGTCAACCAACACCCCCAAGTCCTTTTCTGCAGGGCTGCTCTGAATCTCTTCTCTGCCCAGCCTGTAGCAGTGCCTGGGGTTGCCCCGACCCAGATGTAGGACCTTGCACTTGCCTTGGTTAAACTTCATAAGGTTGGCATCGGCCCACCTCACAAGCGTGTCAAGGTCCCTCTGGATGGCATCCCTTCCCTCCAGCGTATCAACCGAACCACACAGCTTGGTGTCGTCGGCAAACTTGCTGAGGGCGCACTCAATCCCACTGTCCATGTCACCGACAAAGATGTTGAACAGGACCGGTCCCAACACCGATCCCTGAGGGACACCACTCGTTACAGGTTTCCAACTGGACATCGAGCCATTTACCACAACTCTTTGCGTGCGGCCATCGAGCCAGTTTTTTATCCACCGAGTGGTCCATCTATCAAATTGATGTCTCTCCAATTTAGAGACAAGGATGTCATGTGGGACAGTGTCGAATGCTTTGCACAAGTCCAGGTAGATGACATCAACTGCTCTGCCGCTGTCCATCAGTTCCGTGGCTCCATCATAGAAGGCCACCAAATTGGTCAGGCAGGATTTCCCCTTAGTGAAGCCATGTTGGCTGTCACCAACCACCTCGTTGTTTTTCATGTGCCTTAGCATGTTTTCCAGGAGAAACTGTTCCAAGATTTTGCCAGGCACAGAGGTGAGGCTGACTGGTCTGTAGTTCCCCGGGTCTTCCTGTAGCATCAGCCTACTTACAACAACCTCGTCTCCCAAGAAAATTTGGAAACAAGTTTTCATATTACCTTATCAGCATTGGAGGAAGAACACTAGACTATTGCTCAAGCCCTATTTCTGTAGAGAAAAATACACATCTATAAAGCATAATACATCTCAGGTATTAAATACCAGAGCAAGAATTGCAGCATTGACTGAAGAGTTTACACGTTGAAATTAGTTTGTATGTTTTAGGATCCAATTTAGAATTTCCAGAGAGCTACAAGTAGTAAGTGGCCTGGCAATGCAAACACATTCTTGCCAGATTAAAACTGTTCCAATCCAAAATAACATTTGACCCCCAAATTAAGCATGTTTCATTTACATTTTGAAGGCACTTCCAAAAAGGAAAAATCAAGATCGTTATAACAAGAAATAATCTCAAAGCTGAAAGAATGAAGATGCCAAAGATAAAGCTGTCACATCCTCTACAGATTATGAAAGATGCATTTACTAGTTTGGTACCCGTGTAGCACATTACAGAATGTTCTGGGTGCTTAATAAACTGACACAGGAGATACCGGCACAGCCTTTGGCTTTCTGACAGTTCAGTCTTTCAGACTGACCTGGGTGGTGGCTTTTTGGATAACTTCTTTACTGTCCTGACACAATATCTTACAGAGTCTTCCAGAAATTATTTGCTTTGTTTGAAAGATCCTCAGCCCAAAGTAATTGAAAGTAACTTCTTTGGGGAAGGTGCTGAGTCAAAGAGACTGAATTTGGTGAAGGATTCCTGAATTCAACACCTGAGAAGCATTTTTCATGGGAAGTGGCTTGCAAGAGATTCCTGATTAGGTACTGCTAGAGCTGATGAAGGCACCTGAAGAAACAGAGGCAGAAGGGTCACAGAACAGGGACCTCTAGGCAAGTAGAAGTGAGAGTTTAGCTAAAAACCCTCCACCACGCTCACAACTGAGGCCATGAACACCTACAAAAAGTAAGAAAAAAAACCAAAGCCCATAGAGTATTTCCCTCTAATACTCTCTCAAATTCAAACTGTTTTCACCTCCAGGAATTCCCCAGTTTGATGCTGTTTGTTCTACTGCAAGACAGCCTCACAGCCTGGTTTCTCCATCCCATACCTAATCCAGCTATTGAATCTCCCTGTCTCCCTTAGGTGCTGGATTACTGTGACTTCTGTTCTGGAAACAGACTGCTTAGAAGTGGAATCATCTTTGTAAGCATTTTGATTTCCACACATTAATTTTTCCTGTCACTCCTACAGCTTCTCAGAATCCAGTGAAGATGGATGTTCGCATGCTAGTCTACCCCTCCAGGAGGTTATTACCCTTAATACCACAAGTCGCAGACTTTAAAGAGAGTCTTCTTTTCTTGAGGTTTTTTATATAAAACTAAACTAAGTAAGGTTAAGCAGTTTGTTTTTCCCTTTAATTGATGTTTACTTTCTGTTGGTGCACACACATCAGTATTTCCTTACATTGCTCAGAACAGCATGAAGCATTGCTAATGCTAACTGACATGAGGAGTCATGTGTTTCTTATTTATGCTAAGGCACATACACATCACTCATCTCCAGTGCTTTTGAGAAAAGGAATCAAAAAAGGTCCCTTGACTAAACAAATTGTCCAGTAGCATAAATACTTTGCCTTAAGTGCTTCAAAATGTTTGAATGTGAGATAAGAGGCAGTTGTTTCTGCCTTCCACAGCCTTCACTGGCAACAAGACGTGATTCTTCAGATCTGGTGCTGTTCCTCTCACAGCCTAGAGATATTCCACTTGCTCAGGTGATGGTTCCCTGCCCTGGCATCACTAACTACATCAGCAGGCACACAAAATGCACCTTTTAAGTACACCCATACTGAGACATGCCAGGTTCTCTGACCTCTAAGGATCAGTTTTCTAAATTACTATTACAGGAATAAGTTACCCTTCCCTAAACCAAATAATAAACCAGATTTAACTAAAGATAAGAGTAACCTGCAAGTTTGATAGCTCATTTAAGGGCAGTAAGGAAATCTGGAAGATAATGCAGCAGTTCCTTGCACAGCACCCACTATTCCAAAGAATTGATACGGCCCACGGATGAGCAGGATAACTCCTCTAGGAACTAGCATACTTCTTATAGCTACTGCAAACACCATAAGCAGAAATAAGTGACACTCGTTTTCCTCCTCCTCAAAACTAATTTATCACCAAGAAAATATAGAAAAGACTTACAAGAAGCCTTGCTCATTTCAATACATCTCCTCTCCTTTTCATACACTTCTCATCAGAAACCCCATATGTCTTTCCCAAAACCAGACAAATTTTAGTAAGGTCTGTCAGGAAGGACTTCAGCTATCTACTCGCTGTAACAGTCATGCAATTTAGCCTGTGTATGTGATGGCTGAGACCTTTGAACTGTATCTGTTTTTTCTGACTAGACAATTTATGACCATAGTTCATTTTGCTTGAAGACACACACACAGGCTGAATTTTTACTAAGGCGGCATCTAGAAAATGTGAACTAGCCTGAGGCATTTGGGTCACACCAGCAGTGATGTGTACCAGCAAGTAATTGATAAACTAATTCTGTAGTGCCAATCCTAAATCTTCAGACTGTACAGCAAAAACCTAGACAGTCTGCTCATCCCCAGTTCAGGAGAACTGATCATTGTTTACTTTGGCATTGAATTTTTCCAGTAAACTCTTTGCTTATTTTTGCAACAGACTTCAAAGGCAAATTACTCTAGAACTAGACAGACAGGGAAAATTATCTCTTTAGCTTCTGCTTGCATCAATTCACTCCCCTTTTCCTTGTTTTCAGCTCAAACACATACTTCAAACACTTACTTTCAAGCATTTCCTGGAGTTCCTTGCAGTTAAAACCACGCCCTGGCTTATGCAGCCATGTATGGATCTCACCAAAACAGACCTGTGTGTCTTTGCTGGGTCAAGGCTCCACATGTTGACAATCTAGGAATATGATGAAATTTGGGGATATGAAAGTTCTCACAGTTGTTTCACCAAGTAACAAATACATGTGAAAGTTACCAGTTGAATAGTTGGGGAACATAAGATATTTACTCCAACTAGGCAAGCTATGGATTGCTACCTGGGTACTGGACTGCATCCTTGTTCCTCCCGGCTGGTGTTCTCCTCCAACCCAGCTGGACCTGGTGAGTACATACTACACATAGAAGATTCCTACCTTAGAGTTAGAAATCAAGCTCTTAATGCTTCATATGACTGGTTGAGATGTGGCGATGTTCAGGCTTCCACACAAAACACTTCATAAATATGAAGTAACGAGGAAGTCTTGATCCAGATGAGATGTAGAGAAGCTGACTGCGCACGTATACCTCATATCAGATTCGAGCTCTTTAACACTTAGAACTGTAGGCAACTCAATTTTAGAGCTTTGTTTTGGACCTATGCCTGTTTTAGTGTAATAGTTCACATCATTTTAGGTTTTGTTAAGATCACCTTCCATGGAAATATACTTCTTTGACACAACTGATTACTTAGAGTATCTGAGGGCCAGATTCCAAGCTGATTTACTGGCTTGGCTCCCTTTAACCCATCAGACATTTGCATTGCATCACTTTCTTGTCAGTAATTCCAGATTGCAACAAGAGGGATGCAACCACAATTTCTGCCCTAGATGACAATGACCACCTGAGTTATGCCAACAGTCCTCAGATTCTGAAGCTGTTGTTGAAGTATTTCTGTAGTGACAAATGGTCTCTTAAATACAATCAGCTGTGAAGAATCCAGGGATGATTTTTCAGAAGCTTGAGACACACAGGAACACTCCAATCAGTTCATAAAGAATTACAATATAGTTACAGATGTCCTACTCACATTTGACTTAGTCACTAGTGGCTTCGTCCTTTGGAAACTGAAGGATTTGAGTCACATGCTGAGAATATTACCAGTTCTCAGCCAATGCCACTTCCACACTACCATCAACATCCTCAACTAAATTCAGGAGGGTGAGAAACACTGATCTCCACACATCCTTTCATGCTGTTGCAGCTATTCCCACTTTCCCCTCAGCAAGACGATGGGGATGAATTATTTGTTACAGCAAAGGAACTCCAATTCCTTACACTGTGTGCTCTGGGGTCAGAGTACTGGGATGTTTTAACACTCCTACGAAGAGTTCCTGAAAGCTGTA
Source organism: Strigops habroptila (assembly GCF_004027225.2). NCBI lineage: Eukaryota > Metazoa > Chordata > Aves > Psittaciformes > Psittacidae > Strigops > Strigops habroptila. The sequence goes on along the minus strand of NC_044291.2, from coordinate 8,848,969 downwards.
ACAGCAGTTAATGGATCTGCCAGACACAGCTTTTTAAAAACACCATCAAGTTGCTAATGGAAACTCCGGCCCTCGTCTCTCTGTTGTTTCATACATAAGTATTATTTCACTCATGTTAAGCATAAAAACACTGTCCCGCCACACACATTTCATTCAGCGCCAGATCTCCAGAGCTATTTCAAGGACAATAAATTAAGCATTGATCAAGTTATGTTTACATTGCCTCCTAAGGAAACGTGGGTGTGAAAAACCAGTAACAAAATATAGAGTCTGGAGTCCAAACCAGAGTTATGCCTCCCCTTGGTCTGGAACAATATGTATAAAGCATTGCTTCGGGCATTATTGCACTAGCTGTAGGAAAAGCTTGTTATTATTATGGCTAACTACACCAATTTGTATGAAATACCTAACTTGAGCCTTCATACATAAAAACTCCAACCAGTTCTTCTGTTACTGAAATGCAGACACATTCTATCTGTTCTTGGCTGGGTCTAGAAACACTGAAACATCAGAAGCCCGTTCCTCTGTGGTGCTCACCTGAACCATACTGTTATACAGCTGATATAACAAAATGGAAGATCAGGCTGCCTAAAAAAGCTGTCTTTCCATTTCTCTCACAACAAATCTCTGGTCCGAAAGGTTTTACAATCCTAGTTTTATAGATTCATATGTAAGTGTGCACAAGAATCAAAACAAATGAAAAGACTCTGAATCCACCAACGAACTGAAACGGGCACAGCCTGCTCCGGTAGCTATAGTCTCCGTCACACACAGCAAGAAGCTCATTTATTGGTACTTCTCTCTCATTTAAGATTATCCATTAAAGAAGGCCTCAAGAATCTCAAGTTTCAAGCAGATGCACTACCAGCATAACTCCAGTTCCCAATAAGGCTGTGCCGATCATGAATACTTGCAATCCAGACTCCAGATTCTCAGGGTCACATCCATTCATTTACATTTGTTGCTTCATATTTTGACTTAGGATCCACAAAGGACAGCCCTTCTCTGATTGCCCCCCCCTTCCTCCTCAGTTTTGCTCATCATTTGCCTGCAACATGAGAGCTGAACTAAGGACTGTCACTCACAACAGAAACCTAGCAAATGGCTCTTAAAGCCTCAGTGTTGATTCCAACTACCACTCATTCAACCCCAAATCTCAGTTTAAAACTCAATTTAAATTAATCTAATTCACATTAATCTAATCCAAACTTGGTAATGTTTATCTGTAGGAAGTCTGGAAAGCTTTGAGAGCTCTACCTGCTGCTAAAAATAAGCCAGCTTAGAGTAGATAACACATTCACTTGAACAACAGTTTATCCACCTCAAGGAGGGAAGAAAGCATCAGCTGAACAAAGAAAAACAGAGGAAGATACCTTTCTGAAGTGAGACCCTTGCCACATGCAGGAACTCCAAACTCTTTTGTGATTACTGTCCCTCTGAAAATCCTGCCAGGTTTCATATGGAAAAACCAAGTCTTTCAACACTCACTAGTACAAAGTTTATAGTTCAAACCATGTTTTCCACTAACCACCTCTGATTACTTGCCATGGGTGAAGTCCAGGGAGTACTTCCTGTTGAGCACCACATGCCCTTGTTCTTTGCAATATCTGAACAGTGAGTAGTGGAAGCAGCAGCTATTAACACATTTGCACATCAGTACAAGCATCATACCAGATGGAAACTGCCTCATCCATGCCAGTAAAAATTGGAGACTTGGCATGTGATAGATAGATAGATAGAATCTTCTTTCCAAAAAGCAGAAGACAGCACACATCAACATTGCTGACTTAAAAAACAAGTCAAGGAGAGCCTAGATGGCTGGGACATTCCACAGTATTCTGTGTGTATTTAGGACTGCATCACAAAAAAAGTGTAAGGTGATATGGACACCAAACTGAAATGACTCTTTGAATTACTACGAAAAGCCAAGCATACCAAAGTAGTAAGGAATAGTGAATTCACGTCAGGCAATTCACGTCATGCAAGGATGGAGAGAAGCCCTATCCTTCACCAGATGGCATGTTCTGACACTCATTTTTCTAAAGCTCTATTTAACCACCACACAATCTCACCAGATACCTTCAGCTTTCACTGAAATCCAGGCAACCTTTCACAGCATGGGAGGGAGAGCACACAGACCTCGATTAATGCTCTATCTAGAGCTGACCTTATGGTCAAGCTATGACCTTACGGTGGGGTCTTCTACAGTAATTGCATGAAACAAAACATGCACTAATCCTATGCAGCTGGTAAAGTCATTGACATAGTTTTAACCTCACGTGACAGCACCACACTTGAGTTTCCCAAATATTCATGTAGCTGTTAGTGGGTTCTGAGCTATAACAGATTCTAGCCTGAAAGCTAGCAGAAATTGAGTATCTTAAGGCAGAGTTTGGTGGGTCAGAAGATATATAGGCCAGACCAAATTACAAAAGCAAGTTCTCAGCTATTATTCAAGAGGTACAAAGTAACAGAGGAATCCTCATAAATCACATGAAGAATGGCTGCTTTTTCATCCAAAATTCAACATTTTTCAAGTCAAATCAATTTTGTTAAGCTGACCAAAGCCCTGATTGTAACCATTTTACCCTCCTGTGAAATTATGCACTTGTACTGGTTCTGAGCCAACAGTTAGTTTTTGAAAAACCTCCCTAACTCTTCTATGGCATAATCTTACACAAAACCCTCCCAAATCATGCAGCTGGAAAACATGGAGTAATCTACAAGTAATAGTCTCAACTACTGGACTTATCCTTCATATTTCTACCAGGCCACCTTAGATGCAATGTTCTTTGAGATATCAGGGTGAATTCCTGATGAGTGCTGACAAGGGCTCCCTGAGCCAAATAGGTCTTCTTGAGTAAGTTGTGTGGCAGCCTGGTGAATCAAAGGCAGAAGGTAAGCTCATAGCTGCACACAGTAATTTGTGCATGAGGCTGTGGGAGGATATAGATGTGCCATGGGGAAAAGAGACAATGTGGAGGAGGAAAAAAAATAGAAAAAGGTGTCAGGCAAGAAAGCTGGGAGACAGGGATTAGAGATTACTCTTTTCTGGAATAAACCTTAGAAGATTCTCTGAACTTTTGAGAAGTGTCTTCAGTTCCCCTGGGCAGGTAGATTGCAAAAGTTCATCTCACATGGACAAGTATATTTGCAAGACTTCTTATAAGTCCAGTGACTGATCATCACCCTACTGCTTCCTGGCAGTTTGGCTTTGAGTTTTAGCAGGAAACAGCTTGTTATTAGTATGCCCATAAAGAACTGAGTGGGTTTGCTGCCAGGATCGGTCTTTCAGCTGCCATTTGAAAATAAATAAAGGAGATTCTACATGTGCAACCCCTCTCACCCCAAATGATTCTAGAAGCATACATGTATCCCTAACTGTAACAGTAGGAACCTCTCAACAGGGAGAGATGATAGCAAACCTATCTGAGCATCTTTCACAGGCAGGGAAGCCAACATGTGGCTGAACCCTCCTGCATTCCGGCCAGCAGCATTGAGTGTCCTTGAGCATTCCTGTGAGGACAGCACAGGCAAGCACTGTACTTGGAAGAGAATGAGAAACCACAACCTGAAAAACAATCGTTTTCACATTCTCATGTTTATATTTTAAAAAATAATAATCAGTTGCATATGGGCTTTGTGGTGCCAAAATTGCCACTGAAATAATGACAGAAACAAAGTAAATATCAGCCAAAGTAACAGGGCTTCAACACAGGACATTAGCAATAGAACACACTGTGCTCCTTCTGGAAAGATTTATAAACCACCACACACACACACACCTCGCTAATGAAATTCAGGACTTTCCAAGGCACACAAGGGTGCTGTGCACACCCTTTCATGTAAGATCCTATGGTAACTCTAGCTTCTTATCACATCTATGAGACTACATCATATTCTGTTTATGAAGTTTATTTTAAATGATGCATCAAAGCTTTTGTTTCTGCCACTGCTGTCAGGTTAAAATACATTTGCTCTTATGCTGCCCCCTTTCACATCATCCCCAGAAAACAAGAAATATATATATATATATATATATTTAGAGGTACACACATATATCTTACTTGGGTACAGGGTACAGCATGGGATATAAAAGGAATATCCAAAGCCAGTTCTCTCCTTTTGAGACAGTCAATTGCCTGTGCTCTATTACTACTCAATGCCCAAGTTAAAAGAACAATTTCTGGTTTGTTTCTGTCACTGCACATCCAGGAATATTAATTTTACTCTTTGCAGTCAGAGCAACTGTGGTACTGTAATAAAGAGAACATTTAATTTCAGTGCATTTACAACACAGATGCTGTAGTCTGTCACCTTGCATACATGCTGTCATTTAACACTTATGCAGAATGCTATCAGGCAGAACATTTTGCCTCTACTTTATCCTTCCTTTCTAGTGTTGTAAAAGTTGCAAGAGGATCCTGTCCTCCCCTGAAATATTTCCATTGCTATTTTTAATGCTTAACGCTCACAGTAGTAATCCTCACAGCAGTGAAAATCACTCTGAGCTGAAATAAAACCTCATTCAGAGCTGAAGAGTCATCACAACATGAACTTGAAAGACTGATTGGCAACTGCTGTAGCACTGAAGGTTTAAGACTAATAGACCAGAAAGGAGATATTTATGCTTTAGGAAAAAAACATGCTCAGGCTGTTTCCCTACTGAGAATACAGCAAAGCACACAACCCCCCTACTTCTGTCAGATAGAAAGACTCTGCAAAAATGAATCCAGTCAGCCAGTACACAGCACTTGATTTTCCTCTCTGAAATTCAGTGTTGACTACACATTGTGTTACATCTATCACCTGAGTCCAGGGCTTAGGACACCAAGATCTTGAAATCAAAAAACATAGCTCCTTGACATTCACCTGCCTTGTAAAACAGCATCTAGGAAGAGATGGAAAGGAGCACATGGCTCACAGATGCTCTGTAGACTCTTGAAAGAGTTTTGACTGCAACAATTAAGAGCCAATCCAACTGGTTTCCTGTGAAAGTTGGTGTTCTAAATGTAGTAAAGTGACTTCTGGAAGTTAACTGCTCAACTTTAGAGTTGGGTTACCTCAAGTTCAATTAAAGTCCAGGAGGATGAGCATTGCACCTTATTTTATTGCATATATACCTTCAAGTGATGGCTAATATAGAATTAATTTTATCCAACAGGGAACTGTAAAAATATGGAATCCAAAGTTCCAAGCCTTCACTTTGCTACTGCTATAGCTGGGAACATTTCCAACAGCACAATGTTTTCTTGAAAAGTCACTGTTTAAAAAGTGACTTTAGGTGATAATTTCTGAGAACAAGCAGAAGAGCATTAACTTGAACATATTTGGTGATGGACTACCAAGAGAAAGCAGCCAGCCTGCTATGCCTTCTGGCACGTCTTCAGAATACACCAAAAGGTGAAATGCAATTCAATAGTTGGAGAGTTTTGACACAAAACCAGGGAGTTGCTCATTTCCACAAAATGGTGCAGCTGAAAGCTAACGGACTATTCTGCTTTGAAACCTATTGCAAGTTCATGCCTAAGGAAAGCGGTCGCTTTACCTGCTGAATTAATCCATTGTGTTAAGGTCAGCAGAGAGTCAGACTGTGGAAAGATGTTCTTTGAAAGAAAAAATTCACTGATAGTTTCTTTTTTATTTATTAGTAATAGTGCTATGGCTTTAGAGGACAAGATACTCACTACTGAGTCACAATCAGATACCTTAATGCATTGCTGTACTTAATTTTACACACATCAACAGCAGTAGAACCACAAGTCGATTGAAATATGATTCAGCACAACTAGTTCTGGCAAAACTATTAAGAATAACCTGAACTTGGTGATTTACACTCTGCACCTATATAGGTTGTGAGAAAGGCATAAATACCTTCATGCATCTAGCACAGCACATGTAAACTTGGTACAAGATTCTGACTCTGGATGAAATCTCCATATCATTTTTTACCATGAGAAATGCGTATGTTGCTTCTAGTGAAAGCTGGCATCCATTTGTAACCACCTCCTTGCTCTGTAGAAGAAGAGGAGATCCTTTGAAGGGAGGAAAGACAAATCCCTCAAACACCACCTTGGTCCAGTACAGCACATATACATCCCTCTACCCTACAACATCATCATGACAGATGCACTCAACCCCTTAACCAAACTAACAGTAGTTTGGTGGAGGCTCCAAAGGCGGTAAAGGACTAAGCCAAGTTATGACTGACCCAAAAATTAAAGTTAGCACAGGATTCTCTCTCCCCAAGTCTAAAATGAATGTATATAACATTAACTTCTAGCTTTTAACACACACACACCCCCCCACACACCATCATCTCAGTTTGGTTATAAAAAATACCCGAATATACCTGGAAAAGCATCAGAAAAAGAATTTATCAGCATCATAACTCTAGAAAGGTCATTAATAACTGATGCTCCCAACTCATTTTATCCAAGACACTAATAGAAGCAGCAGGCACAGAAAGCAAAACTTTGTTTTGTGTAAGGACTAGCAAAATTTCTACTCTATCTTCCCAAAGTAGCAGAAAAAAGGATCACAAAGAGTCGAACATAAAGAGAGAGACTTGCTTTGAGGGAGGCAGAATACGAAAACTTACACCAATAATTATCACTTAGACATGACTGACTAATCCAATCCTATCTGATAAGAAAAAAAAAACTTCTCCATGTCATCTTTCAGTATACAGTACTTAATTGTTTGCAAGAAATTCAGACATAGTATTGCCTTCCTTCAATCATTCTCAGATCACTAAATGAGAGAAGTGTTCAATTTATATGCTCAATTTATAGTGCTAGCTGGAAAGACTTCTGAAAAACTCTGGCAGATCAGTAATAAGTTGCTACTATCTAGCTTCATATTCCCACCTATTGTCTCATGTAATGCGGAAGGAATGAAAAAGAATACAGGCAGAAAGGAGCAGCATATAAAAACAGCTTCCTCAAGCCTCTAAAGAGGAAAAATGAAATGCCTAAGAGCTGTTCTTCGTGAGCAGTAGCCACATTAAATGTATCATTACATCACCATGACAGACACTGTAAAGCTTATATAGCTTCAACATAATGAAAGACAACACATAACCTTAGACAAGAAATCCCCTGAACACATCTACAAAGCACACATTTCCTTCACTTCATCAGGGAGCAGCAAGGACCAGTTACTCTACAGAGCCCCATCAAGAGCAAGAGGAAATAGGAGCAAAGACAGACCTGGAAACAAAGCTACAGTATGGGCACAAAGTCCATCCAAGATACAGAGCCAAAGCCAGGACTCGAGATAAACTACAGACGTGCATACAAAGAATACTACTAGGAGATGACCAACCTACCTCTCTATACCCAAAGTTCATTGAGGAAGTAAGACCAGAGATAGGGTGAAGACACACCTACCTATAACATAACTCCTGGAGATGTGAGGGTCCAGGCCTGAGCTTAAATGGGCTTTATGGGCCCTGGGCTGAGTGTTGGCAGGCATCCCAGCTGAGGCTGGTCAAGGCTATTAAGACCTAACGGTGGACTCAGGGCCCTGACACACTCGTCACAGCTCAGCCAGTGTTTTTGTTTAGACATATATGACATATCAGGACATATACAGACAACACCATTTAACTTGAACACATGTGTTTTGAATACACATAAATGATTTAAGATACCTCTGGTTGCAAGCTTACTTTATTTTTGAGCTTTAGATATGAGACTGCCCACAGTAACCCCTCCCCACCAAATCACAGCAGTTCAGAGTTAACATCATTATGCTACTTGCCACTCCTGCTTTCTTTTAATTCTTTCTCTCCTCCTAAAAAGGCAAAAAAGACAGCTTCATGACAGCAAAACTGTTGAGGATGCATCCAGGATCTGTCTCAGTACTCCAAACTGAAGCAGAAAATCCTCTTCTCTCCCAATCCATCCTCCCATCTAGCAGTACTTTCCAGACTAAAGGCCATTCTACATCTCTAGGCTACTAAAATCTCAGCATAAAACATATGGACATACTTCTAGAAGGTATACGCTAAACCAAGGCACAGTCAACTGCAGCTAGCCAAATTCATAATCATCATTTTAGTCTACAGGGAGAGAGTGCCATAATACAGCCTTTCTTGGACTTATGCAGTAAGTCTTCTTACCACAAACCACCAGGCAGCTCTCCTACTCCCTTTTAAGCTAACCCTTGTCCTCTACTGGCAAACGAAAAAGGGAAAACCCCTACACTTTCCTCTGATACAATTGACTGAGGCCAATTAGCCTTCAAAAGCTAATGAGCATGTCAACCCTTTCCTCACTTAGGTAGTGTTACTTTAGGATAAAAGTGGTTAGAGTACCTAAAAAGAGTGAAAATCTTCACCTGTGAACATGCCATATCCTCTGGTAACTTAATGATGGGTCTGATGATTGCAAGGCTTTTCAGAGAGAACTGTTTTACTTGAGGTGTTTTATAAATACTAACAAGGAAACTCGGTCAGTGTGTTGCAAAGAGTTTTAAGGAAAGACATAAATAAGAAGCTGGACTATGAGCAAATTAAAACTCACCAAATAAATGCCATGCAACAGTCTCACTAACAAAACCAAAGTGGAAGATCAAAGAAATATTTCTCAGCTTCCTCATGAGTGGGAAAGGGGAAGGCTATTGTAATTTTTTATACTGAAAACCTACCTATCCCATAAACTATACATAAATGGTATCACAGACATGCAAACTTAATGCATTTATTTTTTAGATTCCCAAACAGTGTTAGTCCCTGGCATCTTCTGGAGCACAGTGTTTCTGATACTGGAGTAGCATAAAAGAAAAAAGAGGGAAAAAAAATGGATAGGCTTAATGTAAATGTAAATATTGCCAGTCTGAAGGTTCCAAAAATCATAAGACTGTTTTAAAAACAAAACACTGCTTACTTTATACTTTAGTAACTCTGCCTTTTGGATGCACCCGGACAACATGTCTGATTCTTCTTCCAGATGCACATAGGTCAGGGAGCACAAATTCATGGTAACAACAGCTGAACTCTTCACACCACTTAATAGGTCTGGAAGCTGAGGCACTATAAAAAGCGTCAGATCCTTAGATCTTCACACTCATATCACAGCCGTTAGCAGAAAAACTCTTTCAGAGTTTCTTAAATGCAAATGGAAATTTTAAGCCCTCTCAAAGCACTTTCCTAGTCACTGATTAGAAGGGAAGATGGTAAAAACTATTGAATTTGACTAGCAAAAGCTAGCAAGAGAAAAAGTATTTATCTGAATGATAATAAAAATGTCATTTGTACTGGCAGCCTCTCCACACTGCAACTGTGTCAACATCATTATTACTGCATTTTTCCCCTTGCTAGTTGGGGGATCCTTTAAGGTGTTGCCAAGTGTCCTTGTCCCAGCCATATATAAACCCTGTGCTGTTTTCCTTGCAGAAGGATTTCCTGTAACTCTTCCCTCTGTCTTTCATAGTCTTTAAATATGGGCTGTGTGGTAGAATGGGTGTGACAGTCTATTACTAAACCACTAAATAAGCAGTCAAACTTCGGGACATGAAGTGTGAATAGCATTCTTAAGTTCATTTAACTTATTTTGTCTTCTAGCAACTGTATTTAAGATCCCAGCTCTCATGATTTGTCATACATTGAATATCTGATTTTTGCCTTACAGCCCCAACTGTTGTCATAAGGCATTTGAACACAAACATCTTATTTTGTTCCTGATTTTAGCCATTATAGATGTAGAGAAAATCTTGAACATGTGAATCCTAAAATATCAGAAGCTAAAGGAAAAAAATTAAGCTACTTAAGGCAGTCTTGTGATTAATTTCTTTCTAACGCTTGGGCAAAGAAACACTGACTCACTGTAGCCATGTCAAACATCTCCAAACACCCCTGACCAGGCTATCGCCTAGCCAAGATTTCTGCTTAAATGTTCCAGCTGTTTAAGGGGTATTTGTGTGGAGGAAGTATGTGGCAATAATGGTGTTTCTTCTAACTGCAAAATGGTTGAAGGGATTTTCCTCCAAATTCCTCAAAGTAAGTGAGCAAAACCAACTGTGGGCAGGAACTAAACAACACCAGTTCAAAACAAAGATAATGTTTAAGACTGAAATCTTTCTGTACCTTGAATTGTGTATGTAGCTCCCCTGTGTTAACTAAGGGTAGCCTAATGAAAGAGGGATGGCATTAGTTATTCATCACAAAGGTGCCTCTGTGTACCATCTATGAAATTCATTGTTCTGTACGTGTAGACTAGCAACATGTTGCAGAATTTTCATTTGTGCTCTACTCTTCACACTAAGACCAAGGGAGAACATCTGGGAGAAAATGTGTAATAGATGTTTTGCAGATTTGGGCACCCCACTTTTATGCTATTTGTATTCCACTTGCAGCCAGGTCTTAGAAAGGCTTTTATGCAGCAGAACTGCCTGGCTCTTATGACTTAAAGACTGACCCCTGCTTTATGTCTGGCATTGGTTTCTACAGAATACCCTTTTAAATTGGTGGTTGGACTTAAAAAGATGTCTAGAAGTCTACCAATACTCCTAGGTGCTGTCTCATCTGACTCCGCCTCATCTGTCTTTGTTTTTAAAACACATCTGTCTACATGTTTGGTACTCATTGGGGAAGGTCTGGAGGAGACCTTGGGCTGTCCCGTTGTATTTTGGGAGGTCCAAATGCCTCTGTTTCCTTCTCTTTCAGCTCAGGATAAAGATGTACCTCATTCATTCCCTCTATAAAGTCCTCCTAGCATACACGAATGTAGAGAAACCGAAGACAAGCACAATGGCTGTAATCATAAAAAGTTGTTGCATCTCTACAAGTTTTTCAATTCCCCAAAATATGTTTATGGATAGTTTTACAAAATTCAGTGAGATTTGGCATTTGTTCCGCTTTGCTCATTCATGTTTGCATGTTCATTTGCTTCACACTAGCTGTACCTTGCACAGGCTGTGCATCTCAACTCAACCCAAAGTAGGTTCTCTACAAATGCTTGAGACCTGAACTGCAGATATTTGGCACACACGGTAGAATTCACCTGTTTATCTAGAAGTTAGGCATTTAGTCTAAGTCTGGCTTGTATTATAGTCAATGAAGAAACAAGGACTTTGATCTGTTGCATTGAACTCACACAACTACTTTGGGTAAGCAGTGAGGATCTTATTGGGCAGAAAGGGCATTCAGATAGCCATGGAGTGAATCACAAAGACTTCTGCCATAGCATATGCAGCACTAAGCAATAATTTGGGTAGAGGAGAGTCACAGCGTCTTAACTTGCCCTTTCTGGACGTACAAATAAGGATAAACTCCTGTACCAGGATCACTGTTTGATACCACAGGGATCCACAGTTCACCCTGTGAAGACTGTTGGATGTGCGTCTTGAGTGTACATCTGGTTTTAAGAATCCCAGTGTGCAAACAAAGCAGTTTGGCTTGAGACTAGCAGGCAAAAAGCCCACAGCATGTTTATAGCAACAGTTTTCTGGTTTGTATTTATCTGAAGGGTTCCACTTTAGGTTTAATTACATTCTGTATAAATCATAAGTAAAGTTATAAATATAACTAGAGAGTTCTCCTAATGTAGAACAGTTTCAAGGCTTCTGCAGTTTCTGGAGAAAGAGCATCAACCAGTCAGGGCAGAGAAAAATAAAAACCTGAGCAATAACCAGACCTACGTGCAGACAAAACTCATGCCAGGTCCTCCTGGTGGCCTGAAAGGCCCAGAACCAAATACTTCGGAGTTTCCCAAGGAAATGTAAATGCTGATTAAGTCTGTAATTTCTGGAAGTGTATTTCTTGCCTGTCAGATGTGCCGTCCTAGGAGCTCCAGCAGCTTTTTCCACAGGTGAAGTGATTTCAGGGTCAGTGTGAGCTACAGGCACTCTTACCTAAGGCTATCTAATCTTTGCATGTGATTTCTGTGTCAGAAATATGCATGCATGTGCAAATGGCCTGCATATGTGAAATTTTCTATTTCAGGGACACAGTCAAATGACTATGCATGTGTTAAAGATCTGATATACATCAGACTACCGAGAGAAAAAGAGAATTCTCAAATTCTTGTATTTTGGAAGATTAAAGGCAAAATACAGGAGTAGTATGGGAGAAAGTACAGCAGGGTGCCTTCACAAGGCTTGCTGTCCTTAGTGCTTCCACCTCAGTATTCACATCACAGGCCCCACTTGACTCCATGACTTAGAACACCTTAAGAGATAAATCAAAGTAGCTGTTTCTTCCACAGAAAGTACATCTGAAGGGCAGCTTCTCTTCTGCTTCTTCCAAAATCCCTTTTGCTACTATTCCAAGCTGTGTGGGTGACTTGGGTAAATGCTTATCCCTACGACTTTCCCTGGCCTCCTGCTCCCTGGTGCACAGTACCTCATTATCCATACACGAAAAGCAAAACTTAAGCTTAACCAGAACACATAAACTGGATCGAGATTCAAATGCCAGGCTCCCCTGGTGTTACCTCACCCCCTTTGCCATGGGCACTCTGGGAATGGGCAGGATCCCCATGTGGTGGTCCCACATGCAGGGGCTGCATGGGAAGCTGCTGCAGGAGGATAGGTGGACAAGGATGATGGTCTGCCTTTTTGTGCATAGCTGTTAGCAGAGAACATTACGGAGCTTCTTATTTGATGCTTGGTCCATGTTATGGAGATGCTTTGCCTTGCTGTTGCTGTGCCATGGAGCGCGGGGCGATACCCACAGGGGTTCCCTTGGAGCTACTGAGGTGCAGGCTGTGCCTTGCTTGGGTGTTGCTTCATGTCTGAGCTCCTTGGGATTGAACTGCTGTTTTCTTAGAGAGGAGGAAAATGCAAAGCAGGCTCCTTTGGATGGGGTGCAGGGGAAATTTTCATGCGTATTTTGCTGCATGGTTGCACTTGGAATGATACACTGTAAATACATGTAATACATGCAAAAGCATGATTTCCTTCACCTGAGTGAGTTTCAACAGTGGAGCTCCCTCTGTATCTGTAATGCACAGCTAAAAGCAATAAATGCTAATGATGACAGCATAGAAGAAAGGAGGTGAGAAATGCTACTTCCTAGTGAGAAGTACTGCTGCTTTCATTTTCATGTAAATGGCATCTCATTTGGAACTAATGAATTCTATCATATTCCCATCAAATATTTTAGAGAAGCCAATCCTCCTTATCACTGTGATTGTTCAACTTCTCATAATTGACAGTTACATTTTTCTAATGTATATATTATAAATATGCACAGAAATAACCCATAACTGGCTTTATTTTCTGCTGTCCGCTACCCATTTTCTTTTTCCTATGCAGATAGCGCAAATGGGTGTGAAATGTGACTATGTCGGTGTGTCTTTAAGATCTAAGTAGATAATCTGCATGCAAATTAATTTTTCCTTGCACAATAGAACTGTATGTTGACTGTCTGTTATATAAAATGTGAATCCCTGGTATATGGGGAAGTTAGGGAAGGTGCTGTACAAAACACAGCTTGGGCACAAGGGCTAGCAAACCCTGGCTCTTTCCCTGACATACCTTTCAGCTAGCTCAGCAGAAGCTGAAATGCAACATGTTGCTTTGAAAAGCTGAAAGTAAGTCTGTTGTTAAACTAGGCTGGCCTTTTTGTTCAGCAGCTTAAACAATCAAAGGCACAGGGAGAAAAAGCACAGCACTTCAAGTGACCTAGTCCTGGCTCGAAGTGATGAACAGGAGCCCGCTAAAACTGGCGTCAAGCATGAGTAGGAGAAAAGGTTGGAAAAGACTTGTGCGGTCAGGGTGCAGGCACAGAGAAGCTGAAAAGGAAAGGTGACTCAAGTAGCTAGTTTGAAGGCAAGTTTTGCTCTGACTCAGAATAACTGAAACAGTTCTCGCAGTTCTAGTCAACATATTAACATTTTGGAAACAGCAAATGGAAACTTAGAAATAAGGAGATCAGAAGACTCAGACTGGTGGAGATGTGTTTAGGCTGCTTGGTTAAGGCGAGCAACCAGATCACCAGAGCCTGCATAACTGTTTACATGAATCTTCCTCTGTAAATAACATTCCTGCAGGAGTGTGTATCTATGCGTACACCCAACAGTCATAGTCATGTTAAATTATGTTAAAACCCAAACAAAATTGGATCTAAGCCTGTGAATGATGCCTCTGTGAATGGCTTTAGCAGAAGGAAAGCAGAACTTGATGTGAAAAGTGTGTTTTCCTGTTCCTTCTTCCTTCTCTTTTGTGGTGCAAGCTCAGTATGATTGATGTGATGCTTAAATGTAACAGGGATTGATCTTCAACATGCCTGTGACCCAGAATGGTAGCCATATGGTAATGTCATCCAGTTTGATCAATCTTTCTCATCTAAATGTATAAGTGTCTGCTGTGATATGGTGCCTACAATTTCCTCACCCCTAAACAAGGTTTCATTTTCCATTGTCTAATATTCATCTGCCTGCTTAGAGGAAGAATGGGGTTCCTCTTCTGAGAAAAGGAACCAATAGTAATAAAAGGAAGGCCAAATAATATTAAGAGGAAGGCCAAATAGTATTAAGAGGAAGCCCGTTCTGTGGCCAAAGTGGAGTCCCTTAGTATTTTGTTTCTACTCTGAAATCTGATCATATTGGCTTTAGATAGATAAAGGTTTGTGACCTTGTAGCTTTTCTGGATTGCTTATATCTTATAAAAGTGAGTAAAAAACAAATGATCACATCACTTGCCCTATGATTGTTCCATGTTCCTTTCTGTTTGGGTCTCATCTCTGTCACTCACTCTCATCCAACTTGCTTATAAATCTTGATGCTATGTTATGTGTCATTTCTTGTCTCTCACCAACTCCATTATAGCAAAGAAAATCTGTGATGTCTGCTATCATCATCTACTTTTTTAAGGAATGAGAAATCAGGAAAGATGAATTACTTTGTTAAATCGGTAAAAGTGGAGAGGAGGGGAAGTGATAATGGGACAGACTTGCTTCCAAAATTAAGAGTTTGTCTTAGGCAGGCCTCATCTGCTATTGACATCAAAGAATTTAAACTCACAGAGCTGGACTCCAGTTAAAGAAGCTTTAACTCTGTGCTAAGAATGTGCAAACACATTCAGATAAGATAAGCATCCTGAGCTTCTACTTCATAATTCTGAGGTTTTGAAGTTGTACTAGAATAAGAGCAAACATCCTTCTCATACAGTTTTGTCCCGAGGTTTTATTTGTCTCATTGCTCCCTGTCTTCAGATGTCCCATATCCTAAGCTTCTTGCTTCCTGGTGGGCAGGGCTTCAGAAATAGCAATGCACTTGAATGAAGATGAAGAGCAACTGGAGGAACTCTGGGGAGAAAAACAAGAATGATCAAAGGTTTAAAAACAACCATGACCTTTGGTGTAAGACTGAAATGAATGGTTTATTAAATGTGGAGAGGAGAACTGAGACATAACGTTCTTTAAATACGTAAAAGTTAGCTGCAAGAGATTAAACTGTGCTCCATGTGCAGTATAAATAAGAATACCAGTGAAAGATCTGAATCCCAGGAAAGGAAATTTTAGGGCATGTGTTATAAAAGATGTTCTAAGGAGACTGAGGCACTGAATTGCCTCGGGGTGTGTGGAATTGCTGTCACTGGAGAGTTCTGAGCACAGAAGACTCTAACATTTCTTGGAAAGGAGATTAATTAATGCCAGTACCTAATCTGTAGGGGAGAAAATCTGATCCTTTCAAATCAGTGGGATATTATGAAAAACATCCTTATGTGGGTTTCCTTTTCAGTATCCCCCTCTTAAACAGAAAAATTTGTTATAATAAAACCAGGAAAAGGCCCTTTAAAATATTGGCATACCATATCCCATATTTTGCAAAGATGGTGTTTTATGATTTCTTCATACTTTGGTGAAAATTGAATTGCCTTTTTTTTTCCTAAAATAGATGATGGTCTTATATTCCCAAGAATATTCCCCTTTTCCATAAGGAAAGCACATGAATATTTTCTTTCTAGTTCTCTTCACGCTTAGAGCAGCATTAGAACCTGAACAAGTCCTGTGTGGTTTTTCTTGCTGGTGAATAAAAACCAGTATTTTACTGAAGAGACACGAACTACAGCTTAATCCTTTCATATGTTGGTCATCTTCACGCAGCAAATCTAACCTCAGGCCTTAAGGGAATTTGATTACACATGCAGCTCCAATAACTGAGGTTTTGATCTTGCCGGATGAGCTACTGACAAAGTTCCACCAAAATATCAGTTGGCTTGGGATGACCTGAAGCCCTCCAGAACCAGAAGAAAGGGAGAGAGAACTCATTTTCCTTTCTCCATACATAACTGGCTATTGACCTGGCAGTGTTGGCTAAAAACACCAGTGACAGGCTTAGGAAGAGCAGACTTTGGGAGTGCTGTGGACCGGATTACAGTAGATTCAGCCCTGTCTGTGGTTGACCCACCTGAAACGCATGAAGGAGGCAATTGCCTGCTCTGAGCTGCAGAAGTGCTCAGGCTGTGAATCTTTGAGGCTGGTGGGCTTTAGGACTGAGCTCTCTGACGGGCAACCTCTGAGAACGGGCTCATGCCCAAACTGTGTCTAATGTGAGCAGAGCTGTTAAGTGTTCTGGGTCATAAAAAAAGGATTATGGTAAGGGCTGTTTGATTTTATGCAAAACACTGTGTTCTATCTTTTGATTGATAGCTTTTTGATTCTTCTGAGCTGAGGCCTACTGATGTATTTGAAACAGTCTTCTGGTAGCCCTCTGCCACACGAGCTGCTTGCTGGAATAAAGTTACTCATTCGTTCATGTTCACAAAATCAGAGACTTACTGGGTTGTTCTCATGCGTAAGTTCTTTAAAGCAAAGAAGAAAATTTTGTGGTTCTTCATCATGAACAAGACTAGAGAGAGCAAGGCCAGTTGTGCAGCACTGGGAACATAAAAATAGCATGAGCCCAAATAGCCATCTTCCTTTAATGTTTAATGCTAACCCTGATGAGGACACTGTTTCTCAATCCTTGTCCTTAAGCCTGTTCTAGGTACGCCCCACACTTGTGTTGGGACAGGTGAATGTGGTGTTTATGCCTGCCCTGGGCAACAGTTCAGCAAGGGAGAAATTGTCACCATCAAGAGTAAGGTAGGCAGGATGGTGTTGTACCTCTGCTTCTTGCTGGCTTCCATGTATCTCAGCCTGGATGCAGTTTACTTTATTTAGTGCATGTCACTGTGGTAGAAAATCTGGCTACTGACTTAGCCACAATGTAAATGAGAGATATGCCTGACCAGTGTTTGTGTCATGAAATATTAACTACAAGGCCCTGTTAGGAGCTGAAATCTGGTGCTTTTCGTTAACTTTTTGATGAGAGCAGAGTGCTAGTGGAGAAAATCTACGCATCTCAGGGAAAATGAAGTATCTGCCTGACCATGGTAGACATGCTCTAGAAAAGCAAGGTTTGTTTATGCATGATCTTGATGAAGCACTTAGCTTCCACTAGAGTCCTTCCGGGGAATGCTGGAGCCCAAAGGGGTATATGGATCCAAATCTTACAAATCATCCTAGTTTCTGGGATGGGCAGGAACAAGGCTGGGAAACTAAACGTTTGTGACCTTTGCAGAAAGAGGCAATTGAAATCTAGTTGTGGAAACAACATAACATCTGAAACTGGCCCTTCCTCACAGTGAAATGTTTCCAAAGTGTTGCTAAAGTTTGTTTTATTGAAGGTTTCAAACAAAGACGTGCCAGCTGCTGGATGATGGGCCTTTAAACACTGCAGCCCAAACGTCAAAGAACAGCTAGTGTGTTTCCCCTAAAAATCATTTTGTTTTTTAGTCAGCTGGTGGCTATGAAATTGCTTCAGTCTGGGCAGTTGGGAAGCATATAGTGCAGCCCTGTGCAAAAGTGGACATAGATGTTGACTGACTGGTATGTTGTGTTGGAGAAACTAGGGAAAAGGGCTAGATAGGTCTTTCAAGGTTGTGTCCAGTTTCTGGCTCTGTCAGCCATATCATAATAACATTCATAAATGCATCAAGATGGATTTTCAAGTCAAGACTGAGCCTCACTACTCCTGTCAGGAGTCTGCATCAAAACTTTATCTATGATGGTTGAAATCCTTATTTCCAACCTTAGCATATTACTGCCCAGTTTATGGCCATTTATTACTGAAAACTGTGAGCAAGGCTGCTGAACTCCATTTCATCAAGATTAAATTCTTGTGCCAACAGCCTTTTGTAACCTAGTTCTCTCCCTTCTTAACATTTATACTCATGAATGCTACTCCAAATATTATGCCACCATGTCATATTGCAAAATGACATGCTGTGCTAGAGAATCGGATTAATATGAAAACAACCCCCTTCCCCACGTTTTCATCTGAAACAGTTCTTTAACCCTCTCCTAAGATTTCCTAAAACATAAGTTTCTTCTTCCTCATGTACTTTATCCATGTTTTCCTCATCTGTTTGTGATCTGTTCCAGTCCATCCTTGCTGGAATGTGAAGCATCACTATCACACTGTTTTAGCTCTCATTTTGCCAGAGCTAACTCCCCCTGGTTCTGAGTCACTGGTTTGCACCCGTCTCTGGATTCATCTCCAGGAGTCCTCTGGAATGGGTAAATGCCTATCTACTGTAAAATGGTCTCCTCCTCAGTAAAGATTTTTTTGATTGGAAATACTGCTAGAAAGGGCAAATTCTTTCAACACATCTTTTACAAAATCTAGCAGATTTTTCCAAGCTGTGTACTTCATTAACTGGAACTCCTTTTACAAGGAGTCACGTAGAAAAGACAAGGGATGATGGCTGCATTCTGATCGGGGAATTTTTCACAAGAGGAAAATTTCTCACAAAAGAAAAATTAGCGATTGGAATGATCTCCCCAGGGAAGTGGTAGATTCCTCAACTTTGGACACTTTTAAGATTCAGCTGGACAGGGTGCTGGGCCATCTAGGCTAGGTCATACTTTTGACAAGAAAGATTGGACCAGATGATCCTTGAGGTCCTTTCCAACATGGTATTCTGTGATTCTGTGAATATTCCTTGGGAGTCAAATGTAGGATTTGGTGATGTTCTCTGGTGCACCTTGGCAAATTCTAGATTTTCTTTGCCATGGATTTATTTCTAGAGCCTTTTACCTCTGTTAAATCAAGATGGAGTAGTTTATTTTCCTCTAGGCCAGAGGGGTAATTGCTCTATTGCTTCTAGTTTCAGATGTTTCTAGTTTTGGATGAGGGTGGTGAGGCACTGGAACAGGTTGCCCGAAGAAGTGGTAAATGCTCCATCCTTGGCAGCGTTCAAGGCCAGGTTGGACAGAGCCTTGGGTGACATGACCTAGTGTGGCATTCCTGCCCATGACAGGGGGTTGAAACTAGATGATAAGGTTCTTTCCAACCCATACCAGTCCATGATTCTATGTTATTTGTGATCCCCAGAATATCCTGTGGGTATCCTGTAGCTTCTCTGGATAAAGTGTTTTAAAAGAAAACATGCACTTTCTCAGTTTTTCTCCAAATTATTCCCTCCAATATTTGATTGTGGGAAACAATCTGATACAGGCCTTTATTAATGAAGATTAATAATTATTAACAAGGAGAAATTGCAAACACCAGCACACTTTTATGTGGCAGGAGATCCTTTTGGTTTTGCCTGCCTTTGCATTTTCAGAGAAAGAAATTGAGAAGAATCTGGGTGCAATCTGTACTTATGGGGTGGCAGGGAGAGCAGGGTGGGTTATTCTCTACCTTATTGCACCACACTTGTAGGAGAAGCCTCTCTGTACCACTACATCTGTCACCTCCTTGTGCTCTGCTCTGCTCCAGAGATGGAGACGCACCTTGGGGAAGAAGCAGGGGAGAGCAGGCTGTTTCTATCTGCCGTGGTATAGAGCAGGAACGGGTAGAGAGCAGGCCACAGTGCACCAGCAGGACCTGGTGGTAACAGACTACTATCAGACATACTTATGAGGCTGTAGTATTACTAGCATCTAATTGTTTTGTACAGCATACAGCCAGAATCTTGGAACTGCTGAGGCATCCTTTTATCACGGTTACTATATAGTCTGTGCGGCAGGGTCACAGAACTGGGGGTTCACATATCCTTTGAGGCTCATGAGCATTCATCCTTGGGAGTCCCTCAGCTGCTCACTGAAGGGTGTGCTCTCCTTGCTCAGTCTCTGCTGTAAGAGTCAAGGACATACTGTGTCACTTGTTCTGATTCTGGCCTGGGTTGGTTTGTGCAAATATTAACATTGGCTTTTCCCTTTCTCAGCCTGCCTCCTCACATGGTAAGAGACCACATGTATGAATAATGTGACAAGCATTTCTTTTGGTGGGGTTGGAAAATGCAACTTTCCTAGAGTTAGATCCGGAATTGGCAAGAGTCACTGCTGCCACTCAGTTCTTGGACATAGAAGAAGAAGCAGCAACCTCTTTTCATTTGCAGGCATCTGGGGGAGATAAAAGGCCTGCTGAAGTCAATGGGCATCAGAGAACTGCACTGGAGAGTATTTACTTCCAAGTCACAAGGCATTAATGCTTTGTGTTCCCTCTGGGAAGACTGACTGCTCTGCTGCTTTTAGCTGTGTGCAGTTCAGGAGGCCCAGGGTGACTCCTCAGATGGCCAAATGACATAGTTAACCATGGGAGGAAGCACATAAGCAGGATTCCCTGCTAAACTGGAAGTCTAATATGTATTTATGAATATCCTGACAAGAGGGGGCTACCTTGGCCATACCAGTTAAAAACTTTGCTGGTAAAATGGGTATGTGGTTGATTAATAAGAATAAAGGTCAAAAAGCATATGAGTATTGTACTCAGGATTATGGAACAACTGTTGACATGTAAACCTAAATCTAATTTCAGTCCTCTTCTTGCAGGCTGGTTAGCGCTTATTGAAAATAAAATTAAAGCAGCTTTGATTTTGGTCCAAACATAAAGCTGAAATACTGAAATAGCATGAAAGGACATTTTTTGTTGTAGTAATTTCTGACCACATGAAAATAAGGAAGTACTACAAATCTTTCAAGAAAGCCTGGCTTTATGAGATTTCCAGCATCATTTCCAGATTAAACAGATTTGGCTCGATGCTCCAGCTTCTTTAGGTTCATCTGAACCAAACACGTTGAGATTTATGTCAGCCTGGGCTTTACTCCTTATATGAGTCTTACTGCAGATCTTTAAAGTTCTATTTATGGATATATTTAGGGGAACTGTGCAAATCATTCAGCCTGAATCTCCAAAGCCTGGATTCTGCTTTCAGCAGCAAACCTGGGATCACTGACCAGATTAGTGAGAGTCTAACAAACCGTGGACAAGTCCAGGTTGGATTTTAATTTTGCCTTTCCTCAGTTTAGAGAGGAGAGAATATTTAGGAAGGGGAATGCTGCTGTGTGATTTCTTGCTGTCCCACAGCCTGCTTTGATTTTTAAGATGGCTGTGTAACTTCTAGAAGCTATTTAGATATCCAGTTGCTGCTGATTTTAATCAGAGGTAAGGAGAACCTGCTGAGGGTTAGCTCATGGCTTTCTGAGCTGATGTCAGTGATAATTTTATGATAATGCCTGAGTTGAAGCTCTGTTTTGCCAAGTGTAACTGCTGAGCCTGCTGGGACCATCCTACAGAGTGTCTGCAGTCTGCATTATTGCTTCTCTGAAGAGACATTGGTAGCTTGGTTTTGGTTCCAGCTGTAGGAATAAGGTTAAGGGAACTCAAGCCCAAGTAAGGTATCACCTCTCTGCTTCAGATCTGCATGCAGCAGGCATATTCTATAACTTTGGCACACTAAAGTAGTGTTAAATATCATGACGTGCTTCTTTACTACTAGGATTAGTAGGACCATTCAAGGATTTTTGAATTGTTCTGAAGGAAAAGCTATTGAATTGAGGCCAGTTTTTACAGGGAGATCTTTCAATTTATTTGCATATCAGTGATATGCAGAATCATGATTCTTCATCTGGGGAATCAAAACACTACTTCTTTTGATGTCTACTGTGCTTTTATGCATCTAAGCTCTCTCCAGATTCATCTGAATGTAAATGCACTGGGGTTGCACTGCGTAAAGGCTCCCTGAATGCAATGTTCAGCAGGGCCTTTGTTCTTAGAGCAATTTTCCAGACTGTAACAAAGGAGATGCAAAGACTAGGTTTTCTTATGACTACCAAAAATTGATCTGCTTTATTCATGCTACTCTTTACAAGAGTCAGATGAAGCTGGACAGGATGTGTTTTGTTCATTTGGTTGGAAAAAATACAAATTAACTGAAAGTCTCTACCATTTAAAGCAGCAAATCCCTGTGAAAATGAAATTGTCCTAATTCAGGAAAAAATGGCTTTCACTATAGTGCCCATCTTTCTGGCAGCAATAATGTTGACTTGGTATTATGGACTTTCGTTTCTAATTAAAAACAAAACTAAGGTTTATAAAGGAGATTTGGCAAAGATGTTACCGTAACAAAATCTAACATGTTAGGTATTGTTAATTAGACCCATGCTTCTTTCAAAAAGAACTTTGGATTCCCAATGGGGATGATGTTTACAGCTCTGGACCTTCAAGATTTTAACTTGATTATTTGCAGGCAACATACTTTGCCTGCTTATACAACAGAACAATAATTGTGTGATCACCACTGTTAAGTGAAAACTCACATGATTTGGGTTGTGTTTAAACTCAGCTGGTTCTTGTTTCTTAATGGGTTGCCATTCCTTTGTACACATCCTCAAGGGGAGTGAATTTGGTAATTTGAAACAGCATTTCATCTTTGTCTTTTCATGCTTTATAACTTTGTTATGCCTTTCAAAACCTCCCAAACTGCCGGGGAAATAGCTTCTAGTATTAGTTATCCACACTAATTACACACTTCTGCGTGGAACTGGTCTGGTGCTAATGGCTCAACAAGAGTTTTCCTAGTGAGTGTGTTTGCTTTTATGCATGAACAGCTTCCCACAGATCAGTTTGCAGACTTCAGCTTTTAATGGGCCACAGACAATTGGAGTGTTCTCAAGAACATGGTGGGGGTAATATAAAGTACTGGAAAGATGGAGGATCAGAGGCAGTGGTCACAAGCAAACATATGTATATGTGTGTGTGTAAGAAAGAAAATAGATTTTCTGAAGAAAACAAATTGGAATGATGCTCCTGAGGAATTGGGAATACAATAGTTCCCGCATCAGAATCAGAGGATTTGAACTGAGCACATGATTAACCATTCAGACCCTGAAGAATTTTAATGCTCATTTTTGTGCCATACCAGTTCTCATATTCTAGAAACTCTCCTTTAAAACTGAAGACGTTCTGGAAATAGAACAACAGGGAAAGAACATCTAATTTGTCCTGGATAAGAAATGGTATAGAATAAAATAACTAGATTTCCTGTAATGTTCCATATGATGACTCTTCATAGTTGTAGTAAAAATCATTGTTTGGGAGTTTAAATTGAGAGTGGCAGTAAACATAAGGTTATGAAATACATGATTTCTGGCTCATTTGTTGGAAGGGAGAAAACAGGAGAGGCTTCAGTATACTCATAAATACTGAGTATTTCCATTATCTATGCTGTGCCTCCTTTGTTCTTTCCTTCCTAAGATTCTGTTCTTCCTTTATTGTTTCTTCATCATCTTTTTTACCACTTCCACTGTATTCCCCATGACCTGGAAAACTGACTTAAGATGACTGTGGCACTACAGTATTTGTGCTGGAATGTGTTGAAATGAGAGTAAAGGTGATCTACTAGTGCAGGCTTTGTCTCCTGTAAGATAGGGTCCCCATTTGAAAAGCTAGAGACTCCTAGGAAAAGAAGCTTGGCTCTCTTCCTAGAGAGGTTTAGCCTGGAAAGGCGAAGTGACATGATATCCCAGCATGGTAGAAGTGCTGCATCCCACAAACAGATCCTTCCCTTCAGTGAAAGACTAGGAGGGCAAATATTTTCCACAGTTACTCTTCCATCGTCCATGTGGCTATTACATTTTGTTGAGTGCTGACAATAGCTACATCCATGAGCAAGATGTCTATTCTTTAACCTCTACTATTAGCTAGTTTGACTTTCCTTAATCTAAAGTAAGCAGAGGACAATGGATCATATTGTGCCTGATTACCTCTTCTGAGCACATGGCTTAAAGTCCCCTGTGCACTATCTTAGCCAGGATTACCTCACTATAACCACAAAAGAAAGTTGAATCAGCCAGCAGATTGAGCCACAGGTAGTGTCTGAATCCAGCTGCTGATGAGATGCATTTTTCCCCTTTTCCCAAGTCTATTCCTATAGCACAGTGTCCACTGAATGGCTGTGGAGGCAGTATTATACTGCAAGGACATGTGTCTCAGCCTCTGTCCGTCTTCCATGACTACATCACTTATAGGCGAAGAGTGAAAATCATATGTTGCAGTTACTCCTCCTGGAGTGGGCAAGGCAACCCTGCTGCTGCCCTGGGAGGTGAGACATCATCTCTGATTTCAGGAGCAGTTTGGGAAAGAAAGAGAGGATTATTGAGTATTGTTAATGTGGAAAGAAGCAAAGTCCCTATCAAAATGAGGAAAAGCAATCTATAAGAACAAAAATGCTAAACACAAATTGTTATTTGGTATGTATGTTTGAAAAAGACTTTATCTCCCCATTCTCCATTTCTAATGTCTGAGAAATGGTATTTACCAGAATGGGGCAGATGGAGTCAAGCTTGAGACATGGATTTAATTCCTTACATCTATAAACAAAACCACATTTCTTGCTGAACAGAACATGGTAAGAGGGAAGAGATGGGGACAGGAATTTCAGCATTACACTGTTAAAAAAAAAAGGGAAGGAAAATGTTCGCAAAGGTGACACTTTTTGCAGGCACTTCTGCCTTTGCCTGGGCACTAATGTAACAAATGTGTATTTGCACTGTTACACTTGGCTCATAGCATATGCGCACCACACAGAAACAGTGCAGAGGGGATTGTCCATGGATCCAACTGCTTCCCCTTGGATGTAGCCAAACTGCCAGGCACAAGGCAGATGCTGCAGAATTCAGTAGCACATGCAAAAGTGGGATGTGAGGGAAGCTGCTCTGGAGGCCCGGGATGAGAGAAGTGGTGGAAAGAGCAGCATGTGGTTGAAGACATTGGTGACGGGGGTGGCATTTGGTCACTTATAAAGCTGGAACTCAGAAGAGATTTCAGATTTATACCATTTGCTCTTGACAAACAGTGATGCCCCTGGAAATAAAATGACAAATAATCAGCAACCTCAGACTCAAGAGAAGCCCCACATTTGGTGTTCAAATGATCGTGGACCTGTTGAATCCTCTTGTTCCATCAGTCTTGACTTTTGTGGCTCCCCAGAGCCTTAGCAGCCCAGGGGGACTAAAGGTGCTGCAGAGCTCTGGTGTACCTGGGGCCGTATTATTTATCAGTATCCTCGTCTACAAACTTTTGTTGTATGACAACATATTGTCATACATCTTCATCCATAGTTTTGTGCCAAATATTCCAGTACATTATACACATATAATGGGGAGCAAGGGTAAGAGAACACTTTTCATTATTGGACAGAACCAGAGCTTTAAGTTATACTTGATGACTGAGAAACAAGGTGTTCAGATTTGATAGGTGCAGGTAGGTATGTAATGTGTATCCTCACCAAACTCTAGACAGCTATTTTTGCCAGGCCTGGGGGAACGGAAAATAGCTGATTTTAATGTTGACTAGTCTGTTCTGATAGTCATTCTGCACTGAGGTAACTTTCTTTTTAACTCTTGGCTGCCCTTTGAATACAGACCCATTTCATGTCACACTTTCGGAAGTTAGAAAGGCTCCTTTAGAGCTGTGGAGTTTAAGCCACCTCAGGATGTCTTTAGTACAGGGAGCTTTCCATTATGGAGCTTGCTTGGCTGAGATGTTCTATCCAGATATATTCCAGCTGCTTCCCACTTCTCAGCTGATGCAGGCTTTTGGTATTTTTATAGGTAGGTAAAAGAAGCCAGCAAACCCTTATCCCTTTTGCCTCCCCTTTCCTCTCTCACACACGACTAACAGGAAAATAAGCACTAATATATAATCTTTAAAATAAGAGGGGGGACATGGTTTCCCTATGAAGTAATGGAAACACTGATATCATGTTTGGAACAGCTTTTTCCCCCTTTCCCCTTGTAATTGCACTGAGCTTTTAAAGCCACGGAATAAAATCTTCTCTGGAGTGGGAGAAGGTTCCCCATAGGCTGCTGTTTGTCTGGCCTTGGTATGACTCACGCTGCTCCTTTTGCAGTTCATTTACAGATTGCTAGAACCAGGAGCAGAGAACTTAGGCAGCAAAGGGAGAAAGCAAGGGGTGCAAGTCAGTTGGTGAAAGAGAATGAAGAGGAAACATTATTTATGGAAAGTTCAGTGATTGGTTCCTTATTTCTGTATTGTATTCTTTTTCTTTCCACTTTAAAGGAAATGGTTCCTATAGCAAGAATGACTCACTCATGAGATGCTGCCAGTGATGGGGGTTTGCCAATTCCTTGTTATGTTAACCTTTTATCACAGCGTGGTGCAACTGTATGGCTCCAGATAAGACCACAGATGTGAAGGCAGAGGAGGGAAACGGGGGGGGGGGTTTAAACCCCAGCATTTATAGTCAAGCGGCAGTCCTGTGTGTCTGCAATGAGAAGGAGCTCTTTGACGGCTGTTTGAGCTGACCTGAAACAGTATTGAGAGGTTTGTCCTCTGTAGCATGGTGTCCACATAAAACCATGTCCTGACTTTTATGGGAATTGTGTCTTGACAAAAAAGAGGAAACTCCACCAGGCATAGTGACAAGCCAGGTATAGCACTATGTCAGCTCTCTCTGCCAAAGTATTTTCTTGCTGTATGAAGAACATGCAGCAAGATGCTGTGATGACATCCGCTTACCAGCTCTGCAGAGCTCCTCACAGACCCCCAAAGGGCCTCTAACTCTTCACTGGGGAGAATTTAGCCTTGTGCTGACAGAGGCATGGGAAGGAGAGAAGCAAAGGAAGGGACTGCAAGAAATGTAAGGAAGTGATCTTTTTAGTTTCCCTGCTTAGCTCTCTCTCTTTCCTTCCATGTGATAAAAAATGACAGTGAAATACAGGGAAGAACAGATAAATGGATTCATGGTATGATGTGTGATCATTCAGTCTATGAGGGAAGCAGAAAAGCCACAAATGGAGTCTGAGCTCAGTAAAGAAAGAAATCAGGACACTGTTCTCTTCAGGACAGGACTTTAAATCCATCTGACTTTGCTTTGCGTCTGTGTTGCCTGTTCTGAAATACTTGCACTTGCAAATAATACTTGAATTTTCACTGTCCTGAGATACTTGTAGACAGCATGGCTTAGTCTCAGCAGTAACAAGACTGTAAGATGGTTAGTGCTGGAGACTTGATGTTACTCTACCCCAGCCAAATTAATCCAAATAAATCCTTCCAGCAGTGGCTAGAAGCTGCTCTGCAAGAGCTGGCTGCTGATTGCTGGTTCAGTAACACACCTGAAATGGACTAAGTACCACAACTACACTATTGGTACACTTGCACTGCTAAATGAAAGAGATCCAGGAAATGAGGGAATACAGTCAAGCAAGAAGAACTCTTGGTTGTCCATGTTGCTTTGTTAGGTCTCTTTTGGGTAATTTATAAAGCTACACCTGAAGCCCATTTGGTTTTGTACTCTTATTTGACAGAAAACTACTTGCCATCCTCCTTTCTTACCCCATCTCTCTTTGGATTCTCTGCAGTAATTCCTGAATACAGCTTGGAAATGAAGCTATTTACCAGCCTAGAAAGACAAAAAGGTTTGGTAACAAAGCTTGGCATGTCAACCTTGGTGTCTGCAGCTGGAAGCATTCCTCATTGCTGGTTTGTGTGCTTTGGATCATTTCAGCAAGATCTAAGAGAAGTCTGCTTTACAGAGGGCTGGCTGTAGGCAGCGTGGGTATGAACCAGTAAGGAAAATCTGATGTTAGAACTGGGTATTGATTCCTGGTCCTACCTGTTCAGCATAATACAGTATAAATACAGGCTCTGGAGTAACTTAAAATCCACTGGTATATCAGTTGACACAGTTTTTTTTATGGTTTTCTTCACGTAATCACCATTTCCTACATGCATACACTGGGAGGTGCAGCACAAGACTGAGTCTCTTAATCCAAGTTGGCAGTTCTTATTGCTACTTATATCACCTAATATCCTAGGACCATCGATTAAACAGGCATTCCAGGAACAGTAGTGATCTGCTCTGCAAAGGAACTAGTTACTCGGGAACCTTTGTGCTTATTTTTGTAACTATATCTCAGACATCTAGGGCTGTATCAACTCAAAGTTTGAAGTTCAGAGTTTGCCACCTCTCAGATATGCTATTGCTACAGTATATGGGAGAGGTTCTCTAACGTGAAGCAGGGAACTGATCGGACTTTAAATAAAAGCTGTTACAAATGCTCTTAACTCAGATAATTTCATTTATTTGCTTTAGAACATATATGACTGCCATAACCTAACTGTTAGTGCAACTGGGAGGAGGAATATGCACAGCTGGTGGCTTCCAGGAGCTTCATAACTTCTCAAAACACTGTTAATGCTGTAGAACATGAATGTATGCCCTCAAACATTCATGTGAAGAAGGTACAAAACATTTCTTTTGGTACTTTAGCTTTACTAAGTGACTTACACCAGGAAGGACTAGAGTATGTAAGGGCAATGCCATGGTTGTAGTTAGATATCCTACAGAAAAACACTTGATACACTTCTCTCAGTATGCTTTAGACCTGTTGGTGTTACTTTCTAGCTTGGATATTAGACATATTCGAATCGTGCACCAAACCAATCCCTTTTAGACAAAATAAGTAGGAGGCACATGAGCAGTACACAGTTGTAATCCCCATATCTGATATACCCAAAGTTTGGAGTTGTTTTGCTTTGAGTTAATGGAATGGAAATTCAAATGTTACTTTGAGAGCGTCATAGGAAAGTCTAAAGTGAGGGACTGTAAATAGAGTTTGAGCTGACATTTCAGGTTGGAAGTTAGGGGAAGGAATGAAGTGAGGCAGCCAGCATGAGTGATCACTTGAATCTTGAGGGAAAACTTAACATTTAAGAGACTTTTTTTTTCTACTGATATTGTAATTTGTAAAGCCACATCTGAAGGAGATTTGTTTCTGTACTCAAGATATCAATTCAAAACACTTTTTTTTGACAGAAAACTACTTGCCATCCTCCTTTCTTACCCCATCTCTCTTTGGATTCTCTGCAGTAGTTCCTGAATATAGCTTGGAAATGAAGCTATTTACCAGCCTAGAAAGATGAAAAGGTTTGGTAACAAAGCTTGGCATGTCAACCTTGGTGTCTGCAGCTGGGAGCATTCCTCATTGCTGGTTTGTGTGCTAGCCTGGAGGTTATAATTAAATCTGATCCAGTGGTCACCTGGAGCAGCTCTGTTGTGCTCGGCAGCTCACATATCCAGAAGCAGCGTGGGCACTTGCTCTGCTCTTTAGGGCGGCACATTTAACAGCCTCTGCAGAAGCTGGTTTTTATAAGAACCTGTAAAGCAAAGTGAATGCATGTCTGAGAGAATTCCCTAGGACTGGAAAGTGGGAGAGTTGCCCATGGATCTTTTCCTTTGCATTCCCTGTCACTGTAGGATTGTAAACATTCATTAATGTTTTTAGTCTTATGGTAGTTCTTGGAGATATTATCCTCAGTTTGTGCATAAGGTCTTGGATGATCCATTTGTCTAGAGAGGTACTATTTTATGCTGGGTAACATTTGATCAAGCCAAGGCTAGCACAGAAGTGCCTTTGGGAAGTTAGTAAAGCTGGCAGCCAAAGAAGAGATGATGTTTCATCATGTGCCTTTAAAAAATCACCCTGCTGTTTTGCTCTTTGTGCTCTTGTGGCTTTGTATTGCAGAGCACTGCATGTGAGCCCTGCTTCAGGTTGCTTCAGATTGCTATGGCAAACTCACCGTGTGCTCTCGCTTGTTTACTACATTCTTACTCAGTTCTTTTCTTCTTTTAATTCCTGTACTAATAAGCCCATTTTCAATGGAAAGTGACATTTTATGGCCAAAACTTTATGAGCCTCTTCTGCTCCTGCAGTCATAAAGCCAGTGTAATTTCAGTTGTGTGACATGGCAGCTGGGAGAGTCAACTGCAGCGTGATCAGATAAATACAATTAAGCTAACTATAATCCACTTAGGTACTGGTATCCAAGCTAAAAAGCTGTAACAACAGCAGCCACAACAGCCTGCCTGGTACCCCAGTATGTATTCAACAACTGAAAGCTATTTCACTGTGAGTTTTAGTTACATTGTGTCTCTGCTGTTTTCACCCTTGGTAGACACAGCTCTCAGAACAGCCTATGCATCTTTTCAGAGCAGCATCTTGAACAGCCTCTGAAGATTATGTTTATTGTGCTTTAGATGGCAACATCTTCAGCTAGTCCCAGAGGATTTGTTACCTGCTTCAACAATGACTAAAATATTGTGGTCATTACCTGTATTCCAACATGTCCTCTCCACTGGGAATAAGCTTGTCTGTCAAATCTGGAAAGGAAGGGAATGATTTATATCTGGCTGTAGGATACTCAGATCATGCATTCTTCTGCCGGTTTTCCCCTTCCGTTGCTGAATGCAAATACATTTAACTTTCAAGCAAAATCTTGGCTCCAAGTAAAAGGCAATGTAAAAAATTCTAT
This sequence comes from Strigops habroptila, assembly GCF_004027225.2. Classification (NCBI taxonomy): domain Eukaryota; kingdom Metazoa; phylum Chordata; class Aves; order Psittaciformes; family Psittacidae; genus Strigops; species Strigops habroptila. The sequence continues at coordinate 8,818,415 of NC_044291.2, read as the reverse complement.
TGACCTGACTGGAGCCAGGATTTCAAGTGTTTACACCTTATTTTCATTTATTAAACCCAGGTAGTACACAAGGAGCTCCCTGAAGTCAGAGGACCTGTGGTCATTTATGCTTGAGAGCAACCAATTCCCATTTTCTTCTGGTTAAAACCCTCTATAAAGTTTATGTGGAGATATTTCCTTACAAGTTTGTTTCCCATAGGCTATTTCCTTCTCATGCTATTTCTTATCCAACACTTTATCAGCAATTCTTCTTTTTTTGACTCTTTTCCCAGTAAGTTTAAAGCAGCCTTCATTCCCAAGCCTTCATTCCAGTCACCATGACTTCTGGCCTTGCCAAACACTAGGCTTTTTAGCCTTTAGAATGCATTTGACATTTTATATCCATGAAAATAAGGACAGACTCAGCACATCGATGTGGCTTCAAAAAATGCTGTGACATAATTACACATCTGAGTGCTTTTGGCATACATATCTTTATTTCAGGTAATTCTAGACTCTAAGATAACAAATAGTTCTTTCTCAGGATGTTATTATGCACTGGACTGATAAGCTCCATGATGGCTTCCTCTTGAATGTTAATGATGTGCTGTTTATAACTTTTTCAGTACCAGAGAGCTCAGCCCTGTCCCAGCAACTCATCTATCATAGATCTGTGAATCCAGTGAGGGGCTGATCTTCTAGCTTATATCAGCAAGCAAAAATGTTACTAGGTCTTTCACGAAATGGAAACATACTGAGCTCTCCCAGCCCAGTGCATAGTCAGACTCTTGCCTTACGTATCCCAGTTTAAAGCAAAACCTGTTCCACCTGGGTGTGTGTTGGGGGTGAGTGAATGTGGTTATCTTTTTTTACACTTCTGGGACACATTTCTGCCACCCTGGAAATAAGAAGTTCTTTCTCTGAGTCCATATATTGTCTTGGTAAAGTCTTTTAGACTACCAGGGAGACTGGCACCACTGGAAAACAAGAATAAGCAAGACTTTAACAGGTGTCTGGCATCTAAGCTGTTATTTCTGTTATGGAAGAGGATGATCTGTATTGACCAGACAGACATAGCAAGTCTTTATTTAATGCTAAATGGGAATATTATACATTTATGTTTGAAAACAACAGCAGTTGGCTTTGGCAGACTTCTATGGAATGTTTTACCTGGAATCTTCATGTACAGAGTGAGATATTGAGCTGTAAAATGATTACTCCCATGATATTCAGGAAGGAATGCTGTAGGCTATATGGAAGTGTACTCATCCTCATCCTGACCATACAAGCCACTGTAAAAATGATAATGATTTTGACTTTTGAAGTCAACCCTCGCAAGATTCTCCCAATGTTGCCCACTTGAGAGAAGACAAACCATAATTAGTAAAAGCCATCTGCAGCATACTGGAAACTCTGCAGATGTGTCTGCACTTCACAACACAGTGCAAAGTACCAGCCGTTGGGCTGGCTCTGATAAAGCTGCTCAGAATCAGCAGCAGGCTTGGCCATGCCTTTCCTCCCAGTATAGTCCACCATCCTGTACAGCAACTCAGCTCCTAGTACCTGACCCACTTGGGTCAGTGTTAGATATGGCTCATAGTGCTGGTTGCTTTAATTACAATAACATCTGAAGTAATATACATAATATATTACTTCATCTTCACAAGTCTTGATGACTTTAACACAGTTAACCCCCATAACTGTATGCACGGGAGCAGTGCTGCTGCAAAACAGAAGCTGCTAACTTAAAACCCTAGGTTAAAAGAGTGGAGTTGGGCTCTCACAGCACAAAAAGAGATTGTAGGGAGTTGACAAGGATAAAGTAATAAGACTTTTGTATTCAAAACCAGGCAGGCATTTACATGAAGAAACTGCCTCCTTTAAAATGAGGTTCTGCACTCTTCTGGAGAAAGAAAAAACACAAAACCAAGAAGCCAAAATAAAACAGCTGCTTATTTAAGCTGACAATATAGAAAAATTGAAGTTTGGCCTATAAAAAGTATAAACCTAGCTGGATTCTTCCTCCACAAGAGAAAGCTGGATGGACACTACGGGTCATGAGAACACTGGTTTCATCAGTGTCCTGACTTGCTCTCTGCATGCTACAAGGTGTTTTGAAGTGCTATAAATATAGGCAATATCTGTCAAAAATTCCTGTATGTAAAATAATGCAAATCATGGATGCTGGCTAATTCAGAAAGGATATATAAACTCTGTTTTCTGCAGAGCTGTGGCTCTGTTTAGTGTATTCTACTGGAAAATTCTGAGGATCTTGGTAACATTTTCTTAATTAAAAGTACTTTTTGGGAACTCTAAAACTCTCACATCTCTCCACAGCTGACTGTGGTATGTGTGTTCTCTCATATGAAAATCAGTATCTATCCAGAATCCAAAAGATTAACAACCTGAAATCAAGCTATGTCAACTGAGTGAGCCTCATTCTACTCATATGCCCTGGAGAGACATCAAAAGCTCATGATCTTAGCCTGGAGATTGTAGATGTTCCTGTAACATACTCACAGCCATAGTGTCCAAGTTGTATTAACCAACTTGACGAACATGTATTATGTGATGTTCTCTCATCCTTTTGTCTCTTCCTTCCAAAATTAATTTTCACAAAACAAAAACCAAATTGTATTCCTTTTAGTAGATTTTGCTTTAAATAACTGTTTTGTAAATGAAAGCACAGTAACAACAAAACAGAACAACAATGGTCAAAGCACAGCTCCTCTATCTTTTCCTGTTAAATATTTCCTTCCTATTCCAGTTCATGCATAGAGTAGAAAAACTCACTTAAAACATTTATCCTTTTCCATCCACAGCTGCCCATGGAGCTGTGCTGGAAACCAGAGCAGGGGACTGATGGTGTTGGACCAGTCTCTCTCACAGCACAAGCATCACCAACTGTTATCCTGAAATGTCCAGGTCAACAAGGAGGAACCATATTGATATTGCCACTGGCCTCTTTATCTTTTTAAATTATTTTCATGTTTAGGATCATGAGAAAGATCTTTTCTTAATACCCCACATAGACAAGCAGCCTTCTGGTTACAGCTTGCTGTCAGCGTATGCTTGAAGCACAAAGTCCTGATGCAATGCAAATTCTGCACATTCAGAACTGCATGGATTTCACTTCAGCTGGCCACATGCCCATGAAAACTATTCACTGCCAGAACAGGCAGATTTATACTTCAGAGCTGACTTTCTGCCTAAAAGACAAGGATTTTAAATCCTTCTGTTACCAGCTGTTTGTTAAAATATCTGTGATCCAAGGGCTTTAACAGGAGTTACAGCTCTGCATCTGAAGGAAGAGTTTACACCAGTGCCTGTTGCAGGTCACGGGCTAAATTCATGCATGGAATAGCCTGACTGAATTCAAATCGTACCAGCAACAAACTCTCTTGGTTTTGACTTTTGCTGGATGAATTAACAGATCAGGGGAATGTGGATGTTAATGTAACATATGCTTGGGTGTGACTTTACACCCTGCCAGATCCCCTCTGATCACTCTAAATGTATCTCAGACTACACTAAAGCATGGATCTGTGTGGGCACCAGTAACACACCACAGGCCAGCTTGTATCAGAATAATCTACAGTTATTATCCATTTGTCCTCTCTTAGCATGAGCAACAAAGATTCTGGCGTTAGAATGAGTGTGCATGGCTCCATGTTCTGATTAGGTCACAGCCCAGACATACCCAGCCTGCAGAGACCCCAAATGCTTCCCATATGCAGGGCTAGACTGTAGTGAGTGGACCAGACGCTCCTTGTGCATGAGTTGCTGAGTGGGGCTCTCTGCAGAGCATGATTCACTGTCTGCAGGCGAGCTGTGGTTGCGTAACTGGATCTTACTGCCACCTGCCTGAAGCTGGTCTGGGAGTCCTTGCAGCACATTCATATGTCCTTTAGCGAAGATTTTTGGTATTAAAATAAACAGATGTCCTGGTGGTTTATGATATCATACCTATTCTTTCCTGTGAATTAATATACCATCATTAGTGGGTTCCTATCTATACAAAGAGTTCTTTTATTCCCCTCTCCTTTTCTCATTCCACATACATGCTGGGTTTCTAGCATCTATTTTACATGTGTAAAGAACTTTGGCTCTTGTCATGCATTAAGCTGCTCCTAATGGGATTTCAGGGTCATCATGTGAGTTTGGGATGCATCTACGTGGGGATATGCTAGTCATATATCCCTAGTAAGAGCTCTGTTGACAGCTATAGGATGTTGGGTACTCTTGAATGCATTTTTAGGCATGAATGCATTCCACCAATATAAGCATAAGGTTAGATCCAACGTGCTGTGAAACAGAGGTATCAGAAACTGTTCCTTGTAGACACTCCAGACAAGAAACTTGCTGGTGGGCAGAGTCTTTCCTTGTGTCACTTGTTTCAATGGAGGAAGAAATTAGGGATGGGGTGAGAATGGAAAGATGCAATAGGAATGGGTGAGAATGGTCTGTGAGCAGTCCCTAAACTCACACAATCACAGCTGAAAATTGGATGAGGCTCTATTTTTCCCTATGAATATATTGTTTGAACAAGCCCTTCTAGGAAGCACCATTGATTGTGATGTAGAGGCTGGACACATGGACAGAATCTTATCTCTTGATTTGGGGTCCTGAAAACCTTGCTGTACTATCAGGCTGTAGATTCAGAATAGAGACTTTATGAGTATAAACTCTTGGATTTTGAGCCTGTTCTTTCTTGCAGAAGAAATCATGGGCAGCTTGCTCATCCAGATGCCAAAGGACACAGGCTGGCTGCATTCACACAGTACAGCTGGGTTTCTGGGGAGTGCATGTAACTCAACACATAGTTATTTGCTTTTGCATGCTTGTATCTTCTTCAGTTCAAGATGCTGGAAGTACTGCAAGAACTGTGCTGTACCCCACCACAATGGTGCTTTCATAGCATGAACATAAAGATGCTGCATACCTTGGAATGTGCCATGAAAGCATACTGGGAACTCCTGAGGATGCAGAGTCTCCTGAAACAGTGTAAGGTAAGGGAATCAGCCTGGTGCACTCTGGTCTATGTTACCTACTGAGCCCTAGAACTTGTATTTCCCAGAACTGAGACTGGTTGTTGCCCTAAAGACTTTTAGTTGGCACAGAACATAATCATGCATGGTACAGCTAACAGTTGTATGGTATTGGCTGTAACCACCAGTGCTTGAGGCCCTGAACTTGCCCTGTTCCATTTAGCACAATAGCCACAACCTGTGTGACTGCAGGGGAATCTCTTGAAGTTGGAGTTACATTGTGCATTGGGGTACAATTTAGGTGTATGAGCTAAAGACAAATACTGGCTATCTAAATGGCATAGTGCAGTGGTATGCAAAGATACTAGCCCTGAGCTTAGTAGGTTGCCAAGCTAGTATATCATTCCACTTGTATTTCCTTCACCAGGGCTGACTGATACAGCTGTACTAAGCCAGCCAGCATGTTTTGCTTGGGAAGGATGCACTGTATTGCATAGAAAAATCCGCTTGTTAGTACTGTGCTAAATTCCCCTCTCTTCCGTACTTTCTGAAAACTTCTCTCGTGTATTTTGCTGTAGTCTCTCTCTAGCAAGTCACCTTATTCCCATCTCCCTCCAGCTATATTTTCCCCTAGACTGTTCTGCTTTCCAGTACATGCTTCCAGTCACCATGTTCTTAAGCATACCAGCCCTGATTTCTGCTCATAGCCAGCCCATCTACTGACAAATGCATCTGCCTTTAGGAGTACCTGCTGCCCTGACTGAGCAGCTTCCTCACAGACAGACAGTCCTCTAGGGAGCATCAGTTACCCCTCAAAATGTTGGGAGGAATATGAGATTCTCATGCTCCCTGTTATGAAATAGCCTTCTGCTAGAAGGAGACATAAACACTTCTCTTACAGGCAATGTATTTATTATTTGTGCCTTCTACGGATTCCTTCTACTGATACCTGCCTCTGGGACACATAAATTATTAGTTTAACTCGATATGTGTGTTTTCTAGGCTTCTATTTTCAGGGCAGTGAACATGTTGGCATTTATCCAGTCAACCTCCCCACGGTAGTACAGTTACAGCCCCCTTGAATGCAGTATCTGTACATTTGTACACATATTAGATTATGGTAATGCTAAAAATATTCCTGTAACCTTGTTCCAGTCAGGACCTGGCAGAACAGTTCGATTTGTCTGCTTCCCACATGGTTCTTCAGGCAGTTGATTAACTAGAGGCTAAATGGCATTATTTACCTTGACTGTCTCTTTGTGTCTGCCAATAACGTTTAACGTTTCAGATTGAAATTGGCCAGACAGATGAAAGAGTGTGCTCAGTGGCTTATTATCCTCTAATACAACATTCCATTGGTTCCCAAATTCATACTGCTCCTGATTCTCTGCCTTCTTGCACTACTTTTAAGCTAGAAAATAACCTGCTGTCTGTCACAGAACCAGTGAGGAACAGGTACCGGCAGTACCAAAAGCTTCCACAGTGGTACCCCAGGAAGTGCAGTTTACTCAGTGCAGGTAATCTGCACTTCCTGGGTCAGGGAAACATGTCCAGGTTTGTATCTTCGTAAAATACCTTCTTCCAATCCTGAACCTGACAATCCTGGAGTTATGATCAAGGCTACAGCTGATACATTAAAACAAATAGTAAAGACATGGAACCAACCTTGACAACTGTTCTACTCCGACCAGTTGGAAACAGCTAGAAACAGAGCATCTGTGATGTAGCAGAAGAAAACAAAACTGTGCCTGAGCTCCTAGATATCAGGAGCATGCAGAGGCCACCCTCTCTCCCAGATTCCCACAGGCAAGCAGTAGCAGCCTGAAAGCTTGAGGTGAAATTCACTGTCTAAGTGAAAATAGTGACAGCAAATCAGGACTACATTTAGCAAAATTGTATGAGTTTCTCCTTGCATTTTTGCTTCTCTCAGCATTTGCACATGCACCAGCATGTGCGAAGTAGCAGCTCTGTAAGTAGGCAGTACCTTTTCCTCATAGTGAAGTGCAAGGTAAGTATTTGTGAGACAGTCTTTCTTGCATGGTCATAATGTGAAGTTGAGAACTACTGATGTAATGGGAACTGAACTGAACTGAAACTCTAATCTGTCAGCATCCAAGTTTCCTTTAAAATTCATCCTCTGAACGAATAGTCCTCCTGAGTCTCATTCAGATTTAACCCTTCAGAAAATAGTTGGAGGATGCAGATTTCTTCCTGCATGACTCAATGCTATGAATCCAAGCTGCTAGGTACCTATCTCTGATTGTTTAGCCTCAGGGTGCAACTGCAAATTTGCCTTCCTTTAAAACCTTCCTTTGATCTTGTGTAGCTAAGGAGCCCTCATCCTTCTGACAAGTTTGCTTCACAGCTTTAGAAAAGGCAGTTTTTTCAGCATAGCTCTCAGAAGTATCAGTGGTCAGTAACAATGTTTTAACATAGATAACAAAATGCCAAATTCTGTTTCTTTTAATCCCTTCTTAGAAATGAGTAGGAGATATTCCATTTCACCAGAACAAAGGAAACAGCTGAAGTGGATGGATGCAACACTGCAACCCAAGAGCACAGTGTTAAGTTCCTAGTTCTGACAGTCACTTCATGTGTGACCCTGGTTAAGCAGCTTCAGAACAGGAATATCCCTTGTGATTATTCACCAAGTTGGTTAATATTTCTCTCCCTGACAGAAGTGCTTTGGGAAGAGAAATGTGGTTTAGGGGTAGGTGGACTATCTTTTGATCCTGGAATCCAGCCTGAAATAAATCTTCTTTATTTAAAATAACCATAAAAAGCAGAGAAGTTCATTGTGGAAAGGAGAAGTTTGCTTGTAACAATAGCAACATTTTCCCAAGTGACAGGCAAAATGCCAGTCTGGTCAGAAAAACGTAACAATGATTATCTGGACAGTACAGTAATCACCATTTGGTCCGCTTCTGAGGAACCTTCAAAAAACCTTCTAGTTAGATTTAGTGCGTTGAGGATGGCCCCAAACCCAAATCATTGGGCCATGTACAATTGCTGACTTCATTATTTGGCGTCCTCTTGGTGTCTGACTGCAGAGGCCAGTCTCCCAGAAGAAGCAAATGGGGTGCCTTGGCTTATGCTCATTTCCACCCATGAGACAGCTGTCTCCTTGTCTTTGCTATCACTTACAACTATCTCATTCTCCCAGTATGTTTAAAAGGAGGGAAGAATTAAAGGGAATCCATTTCAGTGTAGAAACCATCTGGGCACCACAAATTCTGTCAGAAAAAGAATCCAAGATCAGACCCAGGAGCAGGGAATCTTCACACTGAAATAAACAGTTGAATATCCATTTGGAGTGTGTAATTTTAACTGAAGAGGCTTTCTGATTGCTCTGCACTTCAAGCTTTCCAAGGCCAGGGGTGAAAGAGCAGCTTGCAAAAAAGATTGTTTGAGTTTGCTTGCTAACAGCACTTCACAAATAAAGGGTTTGACAAGGCCTGCAGACTATCCATCATCTGGTACGTAGAGTATGTTCACAAGGTCAGGTTATATGGAACCAAGATGAATTGTAGAAGTGCTGAATGTGCCTTAGTGTCTCTAAAAAAACTTATTTGGGTTAACTGGGTTAACTAAGTGCTCTTTTGAAGGCAAAAAGACAGGGAATGACTTCCCATCCAGTTCTGGAAAACAGAGAAACAGTCAGATGTGTCTTCTTTGGCAGCAAAGCTCATGGAAGAGATTTCAAAATGCAAACTGCAGTTTACTTGCCCTCAGTAACATAAAGGCAACTGTCCTCACACGGTTCTGAACAGAATTACTGAAGCCTAAAAAGAACTGATTTTTGTTTAAGGAGTTTCTAGCCAGGTTGGTGTGTGGCTTCAGAAGCTGTTGTACACACACATGGGGAATGGGCAGGCTGGGTTTGCATGAGACCTTCCCAAACTATCCAGAAAAACACACTACAGACAGCACTGGAACTTTGTAATTCTTACGCAACTCTGAGCCAATGATTTCTCAGAAACTTGTCATAACACAGTGGGCTACATCTTGTGTTTGCAATGGTGACATCTTTTCCTTATCCTGGAAAGTTCTACCTTTCACAGTAACATAGGTTGGAGGCGTGTGTTCAGCTTAGACCTCCAGTGTAAAAACTACAAATGGGATTATGATTTCTTTATAGTTCAGTAGTACTTGATTAACCATTAAACCATCCCTTTGAAAAGAAGAAATATATTCATGGTGTGCTGCAGCATTAAGGAAAAGCATCAGCTTGTCCCAGAGGGTGGAGGATCACTAGGAACAGCCTGAGCCAGCATCTTCAGATAATTTGCTTTGTGAGCTCTGGTTACAAATGTCCTGTCTTCACCATCCTGTTTGTTTTAGGAACCAGCTTTGAAAGATCTAAATGTTCGTTTTGTATTTTTTAAGACTACAAAATATTAATGAAGAATAGAAATATTAATGAATTTTGCTCCAGAAGGAAATCCATGGGTGAATTACAGCACTAGTAACATCCTAGACAGAAGTTATCTGGGAGCATCATAAAACATAGTGGGAATACTCACTTGTTAAGAATGCTGCTGCTGTCTTCTCACATAATTTGTTAATGTCCTCAAAATTTGTTAATGTCCTCAAAAAAGCAGAAGGGAATTGGGCCTCAAAATTCCATGAAGGTTCACTTGGACTTGGTTACATTACTTCTACAGGCTGTTGTGTAAACAAACCCGATTACAGTCACCTTTGCTCTTCAGCACATTCAACCTCCTCTTGTCACTGCTGAGGAAAGATGATCATGTGCAGATGTGGATACTTCTGCTCTGGTGTATAGTGAAAGCTTGTTGTGTTGCATTTAGTATAGGAATTGCATAGTAACGTGTAGTATTGACTGCATTATGATTGCAATTACATTTGCAATAGAGCTAACTGTGTTATGTGTGTCGTTATATTGGCAGTCACCATCAGTGCTTGCCTGTGGCCACTTTCTTTTTTCCTTGAGTCATGTCTGGAGAAGGAATTGACCTGTCAAGGCAGAGCAGCAGAGGCAGGGCTGACTCTGGGATGCTGTGTTTGCCTGGCAGCACTGGTAGGGATGTGACACCCACCTTCGGGCAGCCAGAAAAGCAGTCCTCACCCAGTCCAGCAGCACGAACTAGAAATTCTGGAGGGGTTGGCTGTGGGTGCACACAGGACATGCCTGCGTGGCTTCTGGACCTGAGCAGGTCTGGCCACTTGTGCAGGGGACCAGCTAACCGTCTGGCTGTTCCCTGTGGAGATCAGCTAGTGTCTATTTTTACCCTCTTTCAGCTCTCAATGCAAGTTCCACCCATGCTCTGAGAAGGTGTCACCAGGGTGAAGTCCCCTCCACAAACACTGTGGACTGCCACTGCAAAGAAAAAAGCCTAGAAATAAAAGGGAAGAAATATGCCTGTGAATGGTGAGGGTGTGAGAGCCCTAAGGGCGCTAATAACCTTAACAGCCCTGACCAGACTCACCTGGGCCTCCCACCCTTTCCATGGGCTCCAGAGGTGATTTAAGCTCAGCTGTTGTGTAGGATTGATGCTCTCTAGCTCAGTCATGCTGGGCCATAGGCTTCATTGATCTGGACCCTGGCCCAGGAATCGACTTCTTGGCTTAGCATCAAGCTTGTGTTGTCTCTCTGGATCTGTTTGTGATCATTGGGCTCTATCAGACACCATTTGCTCACTGAACCTAATCCTGACTTATATTTTCTCCTGGCTTGGTCTTAAACCTGAGCCATCACTATGAATTGGCCTGGTCATTGGGATTCTTGGTTGAACCTGGCCTGTCTTGCTCACCTTGCTCATGGGCTGGTGAAGTTCCTGCTCTTCTTACCTCTGGATCACTCCTGGCTCCTTGTCGCTTTGGAAGATGCTGATGCTACTGTGCCCCGACAGAGGGGACTACGAAAGCATTGGATGTCCCTGCCAGCATGCCCACAAGCTTGTTGGACACAAGCTTATGAAGGAGTCTCCATTGTAAGTTTGCTTGCAGTAGCAGGGAACCAGCCTTGATGACCTAGGTGATTCCTCCCAGTTGCATGCTGCTAAAGTGCATGTCAAGGGGATGCAGATGTATTGAAGGTAAATTCTGAATGACCTAGAATATCCTAAAGAAATGCTTAGTGAAATGAGAGGACTAACTATATTGCACTTACCACTGAGAAGTACACCTTTAAAAGTGTGTCTTTGACATATTCTTCTTGTGAGATTATGGGGTATTTGGGAATAACTCTTCTGGTTTGCTTAGAAAGCAAAAACTCTGGAGAGTGATTAGCAGGAGCTGTTTTTACTGTTAGCTCTATTCAGGTTTCTAAGCTGATTAAATGAGGCTTTGGATCATGTGTGTCATGTCTCAACACTGTGAGGATGAAGTGTTTCATGAGTTTCAGGAGCCAGAGCAGACTTTCTGTTACATCATAAGAACTCTGGTTACACTTTAAAGGCAGCTTACCTCTGCCTCTTGCTGGTTGTTTCTGCCAGCTGTGTGCTCTTATGTCATTGCTGGTGGTAGGTGCTGTGACCCAAGCTCCAGAAGGGACTAAGGAATGCAGAAATAAGTGCTGCTATTCTGTATATGCACTGCATGGAAAGGCTTTGATGGTTCAGAGTTGAGAAGGGGGAGAAAAAAGCTCTAAGCAGGGAGCCATCACCTCCAATAAGTCAGGAAACACTGGGGACAGGCTGCGTTTTACATCAAATTCCCTTCAATATCTTGAAAAGTCTTTTTCAGGGAAAGTGAGAGGTTATTTTTCTTTCTCTTGTTCTCTTCTTAAATTAAAAATGTCGTCGGACTAGACAGTACAATAAGATCAGATTTCCCTATATAGCCACAAGGCAACAGCTCGTCTTCACCCCCTCATTTGTGTAATTGAAGAACTCTAAATGTTTTCTGCGGAGTGGAACACCTTCCAGAGAAGGAAAGCAAACATTCCTTGCTCCTCAACTGTGGAGTAGTCTCCTGTCTCTGTCACTGTCCTAAGGAGTGAGAGCTCTGATGTTCAGACTGCTAAAGTGGAGAAATGGAATTTAGGAACAGAAGTGAGATTAAAGTCACAAAGTTTTCTCCTTTCAGTACAGAATAGATCAAGTCTTCATTATTTAGCATGCAGGAAGGAATGAGACAAACAGTAGATTAGAAAACATAAAACATGATGTGTTGTCTTTCCCCCGAAAAGAATAATTATTTTAGATAAGGCGCTTGGCAGTAAGACCAAGCATGGTCTAATCTAGGAAGCATGTCATTATTTAGCCTCAGTTATCTCCCAAATAGTGTTTAAAAGTTCTAGCCTCCTAGTAAATGAGGACTAAAGACCAGTTAGCTCAGTGCTGAAGGTCACTTTGTGATATGGAGTTGGTCTGTGTGAGTCACAGGGTTTTCTGTGAAAGAAATCCATTTCTGTTAAACAGATTTTTATATAGAAAGGATTGGTTTTGCCAAAACACAAAATCACAACCAAAATAAAAAGAAAAATCCTGGAATTCTGTGCCTATTCCCATTTCTGTATTAATATTTTGCACATACTTACTGCAGACATGTATCTACTTAGAAAATGGTGTGAAACCACCAGCTCATTTCAAATTGGCCACCAAAGAATTGTTGTAACACTTGAATGTTCATATGTTGTTTGCCTGTAACAAATTCACCAAGAACATGCCTCATTTTGTTAATTCTTTTGGTTTAATGTGTGTGCAGAGCTCTCTAGTTGGACAGGAAGATTCTTATAAGGCCAAATTAATACATTCTTTCTTTTGTGTGTGGAAAAGCTGGGATCTGATTTTCCTGCATATTAATTCCTTCAGTGAAAAGACTTTGAAAGCCCTCTGGTCCATGCATCACATGCCCTTTGAATTTGCCTTGTGACAGGAAAGGCACATTCAAACCTCACTACTGTTTTTTGAGGCCTGAATCTCTGCTTAAACTGGCTTAAGTTACTGATTTCACTAGGATTATTACTGATATACCGTGCTATTTCTGAGGGAGAATCAAGATAGTTCATAGTTAGCTAGCTAAATAGAGACACATGGAGGGAGAAGAAAGAGGTATGAATATACACTTCCAGAAATGTGGAAGCCAATACTCTATTATATACTTGTGAAGAGACAACATAGCACTTACCTCACCTGTCAGTGCATTGAAACTCCTATCAGTCAGAACAAATCACCCTAAAATGAGATTATAATACTTCACTATTTTTGAAATCTTTTATCCAAGAAATGCAAAGCTGAAGGAATTCCTTGCTGGAAGACACATAATCCCTAGAGTGGTTTGCATTGTGTGTATTTCCCTCAAATCATTTTCATACGAGAACTGGAATGCTTCATGAAATCCCTCTATTTGCCTTTGGGGACGTTCCAAAACTCTTCCAGAAAGTCTAAAGTTTAAGGGATTTTCTGGGACTTCAGCTGGAACGTGCCTCACTTTACTCCAGACAGAAGAGAAATAAAGTCAGTGTGTTTCTCTGGGAAGCTGAGCCTGGGTATATAAACACAGCACTTCCACTGGTAACTCGCTGTTGTAGAAGACTGTAAGTGTGTGTTTGTGCACGAGAGAGGCCCCTTTGTCACTCAGGATAGCAAATCATTATCATGATATGGAAAAATTAATAAAGCACAAGGAAATGAGTTTATAAAGATTTTTTTGCTTAAAGGCAGGCAGTTCACTGGCCAGTTGTTTTCCTGCAAACAAGAATGTCTTTGTCGAAGCTGGGTTACAAGATGGAAAAAAATGTGGAAAAGGGAAAAATGTGTGGGAGGACTCGTGTACAATAGAGAACTTCAAAGATGGTGAAGTCTAGAACTATGTATGTGACAGTTGAGGAAAACATGTCCTTGTCTGCCAAGAGCCAGCTGGGAAATTGGTTTTCATGGGAGATGACGTGAATCCCGCATCTTTCAGCAATGTGACAAAATTACTGGTTTAGGGAGCTTTTCCTCTGTAACAAGATGACATTACCAATGACGCCCAATCAATGTGCAGGGAGAAGGGGATGTGTTTTCATGTAAAATTGAATGTGCTAGAGAAGTTCTCCTTTAAGGAAGACACATCAGCAAGGCCTGTGACTATCTAAAGTGATTCTTTTCAGCTGTAACCTGCAATAATATGCATGAAGTATTTAGCCAGAAATTCTTAGTATCTTTCATTTAAAAATGAATATGCTTCAAGATGAAAGCAGCTGAAATTGCTTTTCAAAGTATCTTATTTATCCCTCCATACAAAAATGGCACTCAGACTGTTCACTGCACCAAGAATTGAAATCATCAAGCAGATATTAAAACTTAGTAAGTGATCAACACGAGCAGAGAAATACTGAAATTAACTATTAGCTCCCCAATGCAGATGCATGTGGCCCTACCTACTTCACTATAGAGCTCTCTAATGGCTTGCAGATTGCTTGAAGGGTGCAGTGAGAAGAATCCTAAGCATCCTTAACAGAGGAGCAGCTAGGGCTGATTATAAAAGCCTAATAAAAAGTCATGTACCAAAAATGGCAATTGAAACCTCCCAAAAGAGATGGAAGTCTCTCTTCAAAATCTTGCTGCTGCAGGATTCCCTGGTCTGAAGAAAAATGAGGAAAGGAAATACAGATAGGAAGAAAAAAATCTCCTCTTTCTTTAGCGATGGATTGTATTACAAGACAGATTTTAACAGCCTATTCATATTTCACCTGAATGGCTGAAGTTTTCACCTCTTATCCCAAAATAAATGTAAAAGGATTTAAAAGCTTCAGTACTTCTCTCTGAGCTGTACTTACTCTTTTTTCTTTTATCATACAATAAACTACCCAGTAAGCTGTCTTTCTAGCTCTGGTGGTTATGAAGGTCACTGAAAGATATCTATTGAAATTTTGCAGTCGCCTGTAAATTTGAGCATGCCAAATGTCTAGGTGCTGGTAGCAATTGCCTGGCCTGCAGGCAGTAACTGAACAAATCACGGCTGGTTACCCCTCCCCATATTATATGGGGGGGCCTGCAGATGCAGTAAGACTTACAGGATTTTAGGATTACCTTTCTGCTCTATTGCATTCTTCTGGTGTTCATCTATACGAGGGTTTAGCTCCCACAAGCTGTGTCATATGCTCTTTAAGGTTCCTGCTTATATTTCAAACTTTGAAAGAGCTGTGATGCCAGAAAGCAGTAAACTCAGGCTGGTTCCTAACATGGTAGCTGTTCATTTGGCAGCCTAGTTGTTAACAGGCTGTCATGAATTACTATCAAAATGCGATGGTTTAATTATTCAATTCAAGAGGACTAAGGGACCTTAGATCTTTTGGCTCTTTGGAGACTACATACTGAATGGCTGATGTGAGGAAGGGCTTTGATATCATCCAAAGTGGATACTAGCTGCTTAATGTACAGCTGTAGCTGAGCTGTGTGTCAGCTCACAAAGCCAGTATGCAAGAAGACTTCATTACAAATTCATATATCTTTTGGGGGCATACAGACATATGAAAGGTGTCTTGAAAGGAAAACATAAAATAGGATTAAGAAGGTCTCATTTGGGAATATTTCACTGTATTATGGGTCCTGATCAGCACACCCTTCTGATTGCACTCTCACAAGGATGACATTTTCTGGTGTGGATGATTCACACAAACCAAGAATAGCCCAGCCTGCAGTAAAGGCTGAGGGACGGGTAATATCCAAAAGCCGCATACCCATCTCTGTCAGCAGCAGCACTCCCAGAGACATTAGTGGTAACCGCACACTGCAGCAGGGACAGAGCGAGTCTGCTTTGTACAGACTCCTTCAGCTGCAGCCTGTGAGAGTTTCACTTGCCCTGGAGTTTTTCTTGAAGCAAGGAGAGTGGGATGTAGCTTGTTGCATTTTCTTGTTAGACATACTGGTCTTCTCGAGATGAAACTGAAGATATGAAGATAAATCCAGCTAACTTTTATTTGACTTACTGAAACGATCGCATGAAGTCTAAGTCTGGCATAAAGTAAACATTTCCTGTAGGTTATTTTGCCAAGCTTAAAATCCTCTTCCTAGATGCACTGTGTTTTCACTGCATTTCAGAGGGGATTCCTTCCTGCCAACATTTCATTATATTTACTCTAGGGGAAGCAGTGTGTTTTCCAGAGTGATCCAAAGTCATGCCTGCATAAATCCAGGCAAGTTGGTGAAATTATGTTGCCTACAAAGAAAATGGTCTTCTTGTTCTTCATGAGGCTGAGAGAAAATTGCCTACAAGTAGGAGAGTGTGTGAGGAAAGTTAGGATGTGACCACTAAAGACAGAGTCCACTTGACAGACTTACCCATATTTTTACTTCCTAAATTTCTTTGTTAGCACCATCTACCATATTATTAATCATGTCGTCTTTCTACATCTTCATTTGCTCCTTATTAGTTAATACCTTGTGCTATATCTCTCTGAAGGGTGGAAAGATGGCTTTTTCACAGTTGTGGTTATCCTTACGATTTGGCTATTCAAAGCTCAGGATTTGGAGTAATTTAAAGACATGCAAAAGGCTTGCTGGGATTCTTCAAATGTGTGAGGGGAGAAATACAGCAGCTAAGCTGGCTAGCCTCTCTTAAAGTACTTCCAAACCAGTATGTCTGAAATGCTGTATTCTTCACTCTTTCAAACTACTGTCATCTATCAGTTGCCTTTAACTTAAAATAGTTGCTGGCTTCTAAATCACATCTACTCACAGATTAATTTAGGTTAAATTAGTCATTCAGAAAACCACCCCTTTCCAAACAGTGCTAACATCCCAGTTGTGCCTCTTACCACAGAGGCACTGAGACATGAGCAAATAAAAGATGTGTTTTCCCTAGATCCTTAGAGAAAACACTGATTATTTCCAATGGAAAGTACCAATCTAGAAATTGTTCCCTGGGGTTCTCTTAAGAAGACTTGCTTGCACTGACATCATGAAAGTTGTCTGAGGATGCAGTGACCTGAGGTCAGAGGGGCTGATTTTGGTAAAGAACTGTTTTGGAAAGCTACTAGAGCTGGCTAAGTATTCACATTTATTTTAAATGAGTGCGATATGAGAACTAATTAGAATGAATATGCTTGTCTTCATGCCTTATCTCTTACTAGTGGTAATTTAAGTGCATGAATCCATGAAAGAGTAGAATTTAAGTCAAGCAATTAGTCAAACACAGTTTACTAAACATAAAATTGTTTATAAATGTATTCTGAAGGGCTGCCAGGAGAACATGCACTGTGTGGGTATGTATGTGAGTTGTATTGGCTCTCAGTTTTCCTACAGATCCGTATTTCCAACAGTGAAAAGCTTAAGTGTCCTCAAATTTGATTCAGCTCTTTATAGACACTTGACAGGTGTCAGTCTAGGTTCCAGATTCACCAGAAAGGGAGGAAAGAAAAATACCCTTTCTAAATGTGACTGTATATTAACCTCTTGTGTGTCCTCACCACTGAGGTTAGAGTCCCCGCAGAGGGATGGGAAATGCGGGCTTGACACTCTCCAGACTGAGAGTGTTTTACATCTTGGAGTTCTCTCATCATTGACTAGAAACAATCACATATTCTGTGCTTCAAAAACACCCCTGACAGGGTTCCTTGCCTTGGTTTGTCCTGGATGGAGAAATTTTCCAGAGATGGTTACCACTCTCAAACCTGAGAAGTGGAACAGCCTTGTGACAATGCTGCTCAGTGACCTGAGCAGCGTTGCAGAGGGAGAGCTGTGGAGAAGGAGAGGAGGTGGGTTCTGGGGTTTTATAGAGCTCTGCTGCACAGACCAAGTGCACCTCCAGCTTTGTAATTTGAATTCCTTCTGTGCATTTGGTATTCTGCTTTCAGAGGGCCATTGTGATAGAGCCCTGAATGAAGCCGCAGCCTCCTGGCTTCAAATCCACTTGGGCTACCCCCATTACCCTGACTAGGATCTCTCTTCTTTCTATTATGCCTGAAGAAAGATTTCTTTTGTTGTTAGGAAAAGTCTTTTTTATATAAGCTACAAAGGACATCTGAGATGCATTTCCTTGTTTTTTTACAATGCTAAAGCTAGAAGCTTTGAGAGTCCTCTATGATTTAGCCACACTATAGCTCCTATAGCCAGTATAGCTACTATAGCCATTAACTTCAATGGCAAAGAGTTCTGCCAGCACATGGAGTTTTTGAGTTATTTTTATGCAAGTGTATTTAAAGTTTGGCAAGGCCAAAAAAGTTGGGAGAAATCAGAACTATAGTTCCTAAGTAACCTGAATTTGGTCTATTTATATATGTATTTTATTGTACAGTTTCAAAAATACAATAATTTTTTTCCACATATGACTCTGTACTACTTATGGTGAGGATGAGCAACTACTCTTCTTATTGTTTAGATCAGTTGCGTGCTTTATTTACCAGACAATATTCAAGTCCATTCTGAGTTTTTCTGTTTGTTTGGGGTTTTTTCCCCTATTATGCCCATTCCTACAGCATTTTATCATTTTATCCTTTACAAAACCCTTTTATATGAGTTTCCATTATGCTTGGATACAATGGGATGAGGAAATAGGGGTACATGATGTAAGTAACCTCTGACTTTTGGGTGCTCATTGAGATTCCCAGTGGCTGATTTTTCCAGAGCATTCAGGGCACAGAGCTCTCCATTTGTTCCCAGCTCCCACTGAGTCCAGCTGCAGCTCTGACGGCTTAGCACTTCAGCACATCAGGCTCCTGGGGCTCAGGTCAAAACGAGGAACACACAGTGAGTGGCCACCTGGTGAAGAGACTGAGCTGAGCCTGGTGGGGTACATGGTGGTAGAAGCTGATATCCAGCCTAAGTCTGTATCCAGCTGCCAGAGCTATGAGATCATCTTTTCTTTTCCAGCAAATCCTTCCTCATGTGAGTCTTCCTGGAAATGAAGTAGGATCCTTAAAGTTTCTGTTGTTGTACATCACTACTTCAGTGCAGGACATGTCTGTGAGGTTTTTTTTTACCCAAATGAAGTATCTTGCAGTAGGAACGGATCGTATGTGTGGTCATGGCAGAGCTAGAAGGAAGCCAGCAGCTTTGAAGGAAGTAATGCAGTTAAGCACAGGAATCATATAGATGCATCTTTGTGGTAGGAGTTGAAGAGAGGAAGGGAGAAAAGATGTCTTAAACTCCTTAATGCTGGTTTTCTTACAGCATAACAGTCTTTGTTAGAAGACTGTTTCTTGATCTGTCTACTTCCTGAGGGGTGCAAACTTAAAAGGGATATGGAGTGGTCATCTCTGATATTGATACAGGAAGGCCTGTTATGGGTCCCAGTGTCCTACTCTTTGTTTGCCCTGAACTCCAGAGACATCCCTGGCACCTTTGCCTTGTGGCTACTGCTCTGCAGACTGGATGATTTTTCCCTTATACTCTATGAAAAAGCTTCAAAAGACCTTCATTTGCAGCCTCTTCTTTCTAGGAGCAATGAGAAAGCTTCATGTATTTTGGGGCAGGGTTCATCAATGCTTAGATATGTAGGGCTCTGGAGGCATTTACTAGAGCTTTAATCATCTTCCCAGAAATAACAGAAAAGCAAAGGCCAGTGTATATCAGCTTTTGCAACTCTCTATTTTCTGGCTATGTGTACAGCTGGTTCCTACCACCAAATACCTTAATGAGAGATGGAAATGTTCAACTGAGAACAGTGAAGCCTTCAGATGGTACTGACAAAATCATAATGACACCCATTTGTTCAAGTCCAGAAACTTTCTCAGAGGAGGTATTTTGCTCATTCCCTCTGTAGTTGTTTTAAGAAGCTTTTGCTCTAGAAAGGATGTCTAGATACACAGACAGTCAGCCAGAGGACTGGTGAAGGGAGGAGAAGCAACTTCCTTTATATGCAAAGGATTACAGATGAGAAATGTCCCTATAAAATTTCTCGTAACTGCCTTAGCATGTTGTCTATTCTCTCATGGTTTAGTCTATCGAGCCAAACACAGGACACAGAAACATTACACAGGTGAGCTGAGAAGGATATTTTTGTTCAAGGTGGCTTAAAAAAACTATTAATAGTTTTTACTTTAATAATATTCTCAGAAGCTTGAACTAATACTCGTGCAAATGTCAACTTTCAAGTGGCATATGAATAAACTTCTTTGAGCTTTCTGCCTTATTCTTAACCATCAAGAGGACTCTGAGTCATTTCAGTATTGCGTTTGCAGCCTTTGGATAACAAAACAAACAGGCAGAAAAATAAAAATCCTGACCATGGTTCTGTGTCTTGAGATGCCTGATTCCATATATCTAACACCAGCCACACTGAGACCTCTGTGATAACACCTCATGTAAGTTTGCTGTTTGTTCTTTGGATATTTTTATCCCTGGGACTCTAAACCAATGTCTACCCCACCACTTTCTCTAGTGTTTGGCTCTCCTGGAGTTTTGATCCCTGCTTGGGTAAGCGATGATCAGTCATAAGTATTTTAAGAGATAGCAGTGGCCATAGAAACTGGTTGAAAGGAAAATACTCAAAGGGTAGGAGAGCAGAACCTGAAGAGCTCTTCAGAGAAACTGTTTCTTGTTGGGTTTACAACTGCCAGTCAATAGGAATCACAATTGGGCAAGACCAGACTAAAAATGCTGTGTGTTATTGTTTAATAACTTACCAGTTACTGTGGTTGATTATCTTACTGATACCCTTAAAGCAAACTCATGTTTGCTACAGATCTGCTTTAACTAAAATAGCAATTAAATTGTGGGCAGACTAGAGATAACAACCATTGCTTTCAGCCACAACTATGGTTCACCATTTAGTAGCCTCAGACACTCCCTTGTTCAAGGCAAGGCAAGAGCAGTAAATCCAGGAAAGTATTTTGTTGGCTTTGCACTTGGGTAACCTCAAAGGTGCTGGACTATTCCTGGAAACCAAAAGCTCTGTCTGTTTGCAGAAGGGGCAGATCACTAGTAGTTAATAAAAGATTGCCCTACCCAGGAGGTTCAGTTCCCTGCTGGCCTAGAGGTAACCTCTTCTGCAGCATTTAATACAAAATAATACTCTTTTCTGAGCCTGTCACCAAGGTGTTTGAGTTGACTTGAACATTTTCCCACCAACTGCACAACATGGACCTTTGACTTATTCCTGTTTAGCAAATAAATTGTTTTCAAATCCACAGTCTGTGCAGTTACCTAGAAGTGAAAATTGTGTCTTACTATTTGTCCCTCCTGCAATCTGTTCCTTTCACAAACAATATGTATTTGTTGGACATAATACTGACATGGAGAGTTTTGTCTTCAGAGAGTACTTTAAAAAGCATATACCTATTTCCACATCACAGCCATAATGTTTGCACAGCTGCTTTTATAACCTAGTATTCCAACCACATTTACATGCAACACCCTTCTAGTTTGCTTATGCTTATATTTTGATGTTCAAAATATCCAACATCATGAGAGGTGAAACCTGTAACCTTGATGTTGATTCAGTTTAGAAAATGATGTCTCTGGCAGAATGCTTTCTGGTTTCAGTATAGTAACGCTGATAATACCAAGGACTTCCACTATTTGTTGTAGGGATCACATAGTGTCATCTCCATCTTTCAATGCAAAATTGTACTTCATGAGAATGGAGGTAGGCTAGACTTAGGATGAAGACCTAACTAAAGCTCCTACCCTTTGCACCTTTCGGAGAATCTCAGTTTCATTTGTCTTTCATTCCTTCCTTTACCCTTTCTTTTTTGTCTCTCTTTTGTTCTGTTGTTTGTTTCATGTTCAGGTTGTTACATGTTTAAACGCAGCTATTTAATTGCACAGTGAGACTTGGTCTTAACTGAGTTTCTGTCTCTGCTGAATATAGTGAATGCCCATGTTCAGGCAGCTGTAGAATCTACAAAGGCCAAGTCTACACATGCTGAGCAAGCTGACTGGGCAAATGTGTCTGATTCCTCAGAGACATTGGGAGATATTTGCCTTTGATTATTTGCAAGATTTCAAACCTCTTCTGTGTTCAGTACCTCTGAACACAAACCCCTTCAGTACCCAAGGATATGAATAGCTTGAATAATCAGAATAGAACTCATTTCTAGTCAGAACCAAGGCACAGGGGGATCTTACCCAACATGTTCCTTTGCGTAGGAGCTTGAATCCATTCCATTATTTTGTCAGCCAATATTTATGGTCTTCCAACCTCTTCCCCATGGCAGCTGGCTGAAGTTTGAAAGCAATTACAAGTCTGGGCAGATGTTTGTCAGTTGTAGGAGGGAGTAACTAAGTGCTAATCCAAAAATAATTCACTTTCTCTTTTTTTTGGAAAGAGTCTCTTGGGAGAAGACCCTTTTCTCTGAGTTAAATTGTTCATATAGTGTAAGTGCCAGAACTAGTCTGGGTGCAGTTCTGGGATGGAAAGAACCTATTTTGCCCAACTTCTGTCTCATGTTTTCTTCTTTCAGAGTCTTTCACAGGGGATCCAGATCTTCCCCATAAATTTCTACCTAACATTACATACACCTTTTTCTGAAACCACAACTATAACACTTCATTCCATAAGTGTCCAAACAGCCTCTTTGCTCAAGGTGTCCCACAGGTGACCTTGATCCTCCTCGATAGGCACATAACAGTATTCCTAAAGTTAGAACTGGGTTTCAAGCTGGAGAATAGAAGAATACATTATCACCCCTTCATTTAGAAGTCATTTGGGTAATGTGTGTGACAGCAATATCTGGGTTTGGATGGTGAGATAGTTGGAAGTGTGTAAGAAACAATAACTTGCATTCTACAAGCCTTCTCCTTTGACTTCTTAAAGTCATCTTTTCTTTCTCCCAATATTTCTTCTATATTAGCAGACTTTACTGTATGACTGAAAGGAACTGTTACTGCTTCACTGTACAAAGCAATGTTGATAATTCATGCCAAAAATGCCTCACTTCAGCAAGCCTTGAGATTGAAGCCCTCTCATTTCCAAAGCACGTGTCCAACTCGTGCTAGCAACAAACCACCTTTTCTCTTTCTTTCATAGATCTGTATTCTAATATGAAATCAGTAAGTGAAGAATTCTCTCTCCCACCCTAATTCCCTACTGCAGTGACTTCTGGGATGGAGATGGTCCAAAATTGGACATCTGTATTCACGATTCAGTCCTGGTCCTGACTGAATTTTTAGTGTCTCTTTCCTGCAGTCGGGGCTGATGGCAGTATGAGAGCCAGTAGGCAGCACTGCAGCTGCCTGCCCTTGTGAATCAGAAATTGCTCCTCTCACTGATGTCAGTGTATCCCGGTCCTGGAAAAGAAGCCGAGCATGATTGCAGGGTAGGAAAGAAATCACTGGAAGAAAAATTACATTGGTTTGAGGTTAAATCCACAGTTGTAGTCCAAAGATGCCCTAGGACTGACTGTCCTTTATAGCAAACTGTTGAGGGGAACACTCACGCAGAAATCTGGCGGACAGAAGCCTCAAGATAGCCTGTGATAACCAGAGCAAAAAATCAGGGAGTGGAGCCAATTGAAGCTGGCCTGGAAATGTACAGTCTAAAAATAACATGGGATTTCAAGAAGCTACTTCTCCTAGCTGCATTCTTTAAATGCCTGTTTATTCAGCACTATGTACAGCATGTTCTATGCTCCATGGGCTATACATGACTTATCCTGCAGCCTGAAATCATCCTGAATAATAAAGCCCCCAAAACCACTTTACAGATGCAAAACTTCAGTCTATAGATTAAAGGCTTAGCACCAAACTACTGGGCCAGACCATCATACCTGAAAGCTTGTAAGCACTTCAGGAAGTTTCATGTTATATCCCTGTGCTTCTCTCCTCCCCTGCTATATCATCTCTTTAGCTTCATATCTGGACCCCAGATCACCTCTGGATGCCTGTTTGCATATCATTGTGAAATGCATTTTTCATAGCTTTATTGAGAACTACTGCAGGAAGTGAGGAGCTGGTATTTCACAGCAGAGCTGACAATAACTTTACACCTTTTTTGAGGTTTTTCTTGCCTAGGTAATTTTTTTGCTGATGACTGATGAATGCTGTAGGGTCTGTGTTGACCATAAAGAACTAAGTGCCAGAGCACCCTCCTATAAACAGGGTTATCCTTGTCTGCTTGTAAGCTCTCTTCCAGGCTCTGTTTCTTCCTGCTCACACATAAGAGCTAACCCCCCAGCAACCAGTGGTGCTTCAGGTAGGGAACAGCATGGGCAAGAGATGATGTCATGTTTTTGACTCCTTCATGGAGCTTTTAAACAGCTGGAAGATTGTATGAGTAATGAATTGTTAAAAATGGCTCATGTCAAGAGGTTGCCTCTGCTGCTTCAGGATGTGCCAGTGACTCCAAGAAAAGGCAAATGGTTTATTTCTCTGAGCGAGCAATGACTCATTAACATCTGCCTTTTTCTATTTATACGTGTGAATTCTCTCATTGACTTGCAGATTTTCCTTTCCATTCTCTTTTACAGTAAGACTGTTACTATTTCAGCCTATTTTAGTCCTTCTACAGGGAACTTTTTCCACTGCCCTCTTCCATTTTGTCCTTGGGAAGAAGTTGGTGCTGAAACCCCCTTTCACAACGACCGCAGCTCTCTGAAGCTAGTTTGTCTGAGACGGTGGTGTTATGAGATCCTTCAGTGTCAAAGTGCAAAGCATTTCACAGAACGTTCTTCTTAGAGGCTTATGGAGTGTGGGACTTCTGAGAGAGGTAGATCTGAAGTGACTGAGAGCTCCTATACAACATCTCTCCTGTCTCTCTTTGGCAGGAGCTTTCCCCATCATTCTCCACCAGGCTGTCTATAACCCAGCATGCTGCTGATCTTGTCAGTTCGGTCAGGTCTATTTTTAGTTTCCACCTCTGCAGAAATCAGTTGGTTTCTATGTTTCATCAAAACACACTGAATCAAACTAAAGCCTATGATTTTCCATTTGTGTTCTCAGCTGCCAGCAGGATGATAGTGGATTTCTTTAATGACAGTCTTGGGGACATGCAGTTGTGCTGTGGCATTCTCTGCTTCCAAGAAGTGCTGTGCGTAGGTGCTGGCAATGTCTCAGATGTGAGGGTGCTGACAAGGCAGTGCCCCTCCTCTTCCTCTGTGCCACTGTGGCCCAAAGTATGGTGGGCAGTTCTCAGAAATAGAGCAACTCAAAGACTGGGTGCTGGAATGTGACATGCTCTTTAGGGTAGCCTCAAAATAAGATGGTTCATTTAGACTTGTTTAGTGCTAATGTTTGTCATGAAATGGGCAAAAGGGTTTAAAGGGTAAAACTGAAGCTTTAGCTGTCGTCCCTCTAATGTATAAAGGATCCCAGTCTTTGCATTCCCAGAACTTTCTGGACTCTGAGCTCCATATAACTAAACTTTTCCAGACTCTCTTACATTCCTTCCCTCCCTCTTGTCTTGGTTGACTTTGGCCAGGACCTCTCTGCACTCCCAGTTCATTCAATTCAGACCCAAGTTTGAAGCTAGAGCTGTAAATGTTTTCTTAGAGATGCTTATATTTGTGACCACTTCAGCAACCTCCATTTAAAGAGAGGATCTTTCCACTTCAGTTCACTTATCTCTGGGGTGGAAGATGGAAACTCTTTGAAACCTTTAGCAGTACACCCGATTTGAAGCAATGAGTAAATGGATTACCTTATACAGCCAGGAATTCATAGAACTTTAAATAGGATAGAAATACCTCATTAGACTTATACCAACATCCCTGATTTCTGGTGATATTCTGGAGCTTAATTCCCATAAACTCAAATAAATGTTTGGTCTTAGTGATACAGGGAGGTCAAACCTCAGCTCATGACACTCTGCAGGCAGCAGTTGCAGTCATGTGGAGCACTCTTTTGTTCCAGAGCATGGTTAGAGTTTACTTGAACACTCACGAAAAGAGACACACCTGCTTTTCCTGGACTCCTCTCAACGTCCAGGCGCGTATGCGGAAGTACATCTTCCATCTGCTGACTTCTGGTTGTTTCTGTTCCTTAAGGTCTATGTTTCAAACTCACAAAATCAGAGAAATATCTGCTTCATAATAAAATGTTCAGAAAGTGGCTCTGAGAAAGGAAAGTTAAAGAAATCCCAAAGAAATGACTTGGCTATTCCCAGCAAGGAGTGCTGGATGTAGTCACGTAATCTGTGGCCTCGCACTGCTACGTGTTGCTGTGTTGCAATCAAGACATACTTAAACTTCGACAGTGAATTAATTTATCTGCTGCTCTGAATGACTTGTTTTGCTTTAGGAAATATGACAACATTATCCAGAAATGTTCTCTTCTGAGTTGATTGCAGAGATGAGTTGCTGGAAGGTATCAAACATTTACAGCCCCAAAGGCAGAGAGAAGTTAATGCATGGTAAACGCTTCAGGCATCGCATCCTTCTGACAGAGAAGGCATTTATGATGTAGAATCAATTTGAACAAGAAGTTTGTACAGGGAGGACATGATGGACCAAGACTTTGCTTGGTGTGAAGCAGTGTTGCTTTACTTGACTTCCTCAGTGCATAGTTCGTGATGGCTGAGGCTCTGGTTCAAGGGCAAGCAGTGAACAGACTGTAGCAGGTACAGAGATTTGGTGCAGAAAAACAAGTTCACTGTTTCTACAGATCTTTTCCAAATGTTTTCAAAGATTTTTGAGGAGACAAAATGATGTCAGAAAATTCAAGTTTTTTATTATTTACTTTTTTAATTCTTGGATTTTCCACGTGTCCAAATAGGCTGATGGATTCTCAAAGGTAACTTAAACCATTCTAACTGGAGCAGTTGGAAGAACCTGGGATGTCAGAGATACCCACAGGAGAATTAAAAGGGCATCATCAGTCAAGTGAGGCAGTTAATGGCAAATTAAACATGGAAAAATGAATTTGAAAGTTGTTGGCTCTGATTTTGAGACTGTTTTGTACTAGATAGCTTCCCTGGTAAACCTCCAAATATACTTGGATCTAAAGTGTTCCTAGACACTAGCCAAGTTGCCACAGCCATCCTTAGTTTCCATGATCCATCTCCTTTGCAGCTAATCTAGCATGTTTTTCTTACTTTATTGACAGCTCCATCACCTTTGGACTCGAGTCTGTGGTTAACATGTATGCACATTCTTAACTTGCAGTAAAAGCACTGAGACTTGACATAATGCAGGAGGAGACATTTTTAATCAGATGCTTCATTGAGGTCTGTCCTGTCAAGACAACGTGAAAACAGATGCTAAAATTCCTCTGTTCCTTTCTAAAATCCTGAATCATGTCATATTAACCAGGAATCTTTTCTGTTTCAGTGAAAAACAAAACAAAAGTTAATTACAAATCAACTTGTTCAGCTATTTGACAGTGAAAATAAAGATAGAACCAAGTAATAAAACTTCATGGAATCTTTCAAATATGAACCAAATGTATAAAATAGGGGGTTATCTGTTCAGTAATCTAAACCAGGCTGGTACCTATGGCTTCTACTCTGTGTGGTAATCTAGTCCAAGGTTAAAGGTAGCCAAGCTTAGTTTAACTCACCATATGTATTTTTCTAAAACTCGGCTAGATTCCAAATGTTATGTGTAGAGAAATCAAGATCTGACAGCCAAGACCATGCTGGCTGCTTAATATTAGTCTTGTTAAATATATTTGCCCGTGTTGCTTGTCTGTCACCCTGACCCTGGTGTGAAAAACATTATACAAACTACATTTTGTTAGATAGGGTTGCTGGAATTCAGGCTATGAAACGTTGCAAGTCACATTGTGTTTGCATATGTCCAGGGTCCAGGGGATCTGAAAAACTCATTTAGCTCTCCTGTTTGGAAGGTTTTAAAACTCATTTGGCATTTACGTTTGGAAGGTTTTTAAGTCACTTCAAGCACAAGCACAAGACATCTCTCCCCTGAGTCTTTCCTTCACTTCTTTCTCAATCTGCCCATCTAGCTGATAGAGGGGTTCACCTCTTCTGAGGTCAAGAGAGATGCTAGACTGGGGTCCTAGAGTTGGTCTGAAACCTGCAGTAGGACTCTGTGCAGTAAATCAAATTATTACACTGATGAGGTGCTCGTCTGCCCACGAGAAAACTCTCAAATCTCTGTGTTTATCTGTTTTCTAATAAAATACCACTGAAAAGTCAGTGTGTCTCTGAGCAAATGGATTTCACTGCTTTAGTGGAACAGGAACTCAAGGTACAGTTCCCTGGTCTCTGGGGATGGCAAGTCACAATCCAGATTCTCCTCCATTCCTAATATTATACCATAGAATCATTCAGGTTGAAAGGGACCTTCAAGATCATCAAGTCCAATTGTTAAAGCTCAGCTTAACTCCTACAAGTCTTCTCTCTCCAGTCTAGACAAAATGGGCAGCTCAGGATGTGCATGAGGCCAGGATTACTGGTGTATCCTCTGTACAGCCTGTCTCCAGGTATTGCTGGCTCCAGCAGGGCAGAGAAAGGCTGAGTTCTGTATAAAGCAGAAGGTGCAGAAGGGAAATGCTTCCTATCCACACTATATACCTAACAGAAGAACAGAAGTGTAAGGTTCATACTGCATAAACTTGATGGACGCAAACAGATCTCACCCCCCTGGAAGCATACAACTTTTATTGAGCTCACATAGAAGGTAAGGCAGCACCAAAGTTCAGATCTGGACCTGAAATCCCACTTAGTCTTCAGTGTACTTTGTACCCTATAGCACTTGGTGCTTTGGGGCTAGATTTAGGTAGCACTTAGAGAAAACTGCATCAGACAGCAGATTCTGGCCCTCATAAGCAGCTCAGCACAGTGTTCCTTACCCCTGTGACTGCCCATCCTTTAGCTGCCACGTAAGTCTCTCCTTCAGCACAGTGGTTTCAATTCACACTACTGGCACTGTAGAAAACACATTCAAACCTCACTGTAGTTATTTGTTTTCTTTCATTCAGTTTTGTTTCACCAGCTTTACTGGTGCCAAGCAGAACCAGCCCTTTGGACACTTTATTTAAATCCCCTTTTTTCTGTGACTGTCGAGTGTACCCTTCAGAGTGACCACCAAGCACTGCACATGGCCAGGCTTGCCAAAATGCTCTGAGAAACTTCTCTTCCCTTCCCTCACTCCCCACACTGCCTTTTGTGGTTCACTATTTAGGGATCTGGATAGAAGAACAGATGGAATAAATCGTCTGGTGGTAGCCAAGTGACTGAGCCACTTCTGGGAAATGCTACATCTCTCTTTCTGTTGGATTTATATGTGAGATGCCCAGAAGTCACTCTTGTGTCAGGAGTGTCAGGAACAATTTCCTTTGCAAAGCTCTGTAAATCTCCGAGTCTGTTCTGCTTCCGGGAAGGCTCCCCAGCAGAGACGCCTGGAGCCCGCTCACAGGGAGTTTCCAGCCAGCTCTCCTCTAAACCAGCATCCGTGCGGTTAGAGCACACAGGAATGAGGCCAAAACCACCATCTATATATCACCTCTGCAGATCTGGCATATAAGCAGGGGAAAAGGGAAGGCACACATTAAATCTTACAAGTACAATTTTGTTTTTTCTTCCTTCTTCACTTCCACCCTCCTCCCCGATCCTCCTTTCAGCCCCCTGCTTTTTACTGCTAAAAAAGCTGATGGGGGTGGTAAAATTCCAGGGGGCCAAGAGAAACTGTTAAACATTGCGATTTCTAATGGTGCCTCTTGAAAATTGCTGACAGATGCTGGTCCTGAGGTCAGAATAGCAGAGGCTGCCAGCGTGAGGCTTGGGGCCAGCCATTGATTCCCTTTTCTAATAGTGAAATCTATGGTAACTCCAGGCAGAGACTATGTGCTGATTTTCTCAGAGTTTCTCCTTGTCCCCTCATCTTCCCTCTTATTCCTATTCCCTTCTCCACTTCCCCAGACTTCACCCTTTACTCTCCATTTCATAACTTTAGTTTATGACTTTGTGTGTTTCCCTGTGCTCCTTTCTTCCTCCTCTGTTTCTTTTTGCTGTCTAGCTACTGGACTCTATGGATGTTTGCCCAGCTACAACTTAGCAAAAGGAAAGTGCAGGAATTTGCCTGATGCAACAAGTTTCTCTTCTTTTTGGAACCTCTAATTCACAAGACAGCCTATTTGTGTCTCCAAATAATAGATGGATAGAGCCTATGGGGGAGATGGGATGGGGGTCTCACTTGGTATTGAGGTCAGTCAGGGTCTTGCAGAAGGAGATGGAGGTAAGCTGCCAGTTTAGGGAAGGAATGTGTTTTGATTCCAACCAGACGTGTAGCTGTGTTTGTGCACACTGTGGCTGAACTGCTGTTGCATCCATAATGCGTCCCAGCACCCGGCATAGCAGTCTGGGCTTTTTCTTTACTTCATACCAGCTCCTTGTGACAGAATATCCCTAACGGGAAGTTTTGCAAAGGAAGAGATTAGCCACGGTTTTGGGTTTGCTGGTGGAGCTTGGAAAAGCCCTGCCACAAACCCAGACATTGTCGTGAGTTTAAGAAACCATGTCAGGTTCTCGGATGTGGAGGAGGGGAGGTGTTTGTCCCTGGAAAGGTTCATGGAATTTGGATGGCATTGGAAACTGCTGCTCTCCAAGGCACAGATTTTTGTCAGTATTCAGGGTTAAGTCTCTAATTTACCTTTCTATTGCTGTAAATGTGGAAGCACCAGAGGTGTAAGGATGAGTTCCTGAGAACTGGATCTGAAGTCCTTAATGCCAAGTAAACCCATGTCCACTGCTGAGGGACCAAATCTGCTTTCTTCGGTTACTTCTTTGTAAGTGCGCTACAGCCACAGGTTGTTGTGTAGGATATCCATATTGGGTATGGAGGAAAATCTCTCCACTAGGAAGACCATGCAGCACTAGGCAGGTTACCAGACAGGCCGTGCCATTGCTATCCCCAGGGGCTTCTCTGCCTTGGCTGCCTTGATTGAGTAGTGGCAACAATCCAATAGCCAAATGGGAGATTGGACTAGAAACCTCCCGAAATCCTTTCCAAGCACCACTTCTGTGATCTGTGATGTTCAGATGCCAGTTGGCGAGGGCAGGATGTAAACACAAGTAGGCGGAGCTCTGTCCCCTAAAAATATTCACTAATGAGACTCCCGGCTGAGGCATATCCCTGTTCCAACGACCTGATCACGAAATGATGGCTACTCATTACCTTTTATCTTCAACAGTGGTGTCAATAGACCTCAAGATAGCATACAGGGTTGCCAGAAAGTATGACCCATTCAGAGCTGTGCTGCTTCGCCAAGCCTTGCTTTCACCAGCGTAGCAACTCATGCATGGAAATCTATTTAATCCTTTTTCCTGCCTGCAAGGGGTTCCAGTATACCCCCTCCTCCTTATCCAACAAGGAAATGTTGGAGGCTGAGATCTGCCAGTGATGTGAATCCCCAGCTTCCTGGCTGGCAGCATGCATGGCCATGCTTGCAGGGCATTTTGCTGTCTTATTAGCAGCTGTCAGCACCACTAAGGGAATGCCTCTCACTCAGACCAGCAGCCAGAGGAGATTAATGTGTAAGATCCTAGAGGAATTGTTTCTTCTGGCTGCTGATGTGCCACAATTAGCACCTTCATCTCTAAGCTGGTACTTGCTTCCTTATTCATAAAATGATTGTTGAGGATTTCCTTCCAGAGGGCTGGGAGAGTGCCATGTCAGAGAGGCAATGATGATGGATCAGCTGAACAGCAGCAGAGCCTGGGAGCTGTGCAGGTATTGCATTGCTCGTGTCACCACCTCATTACTGTTGTTGGGTTTTATGGCACCATAAACATTCGGCTGCACTGTTTTCTTCCCACTGCAGACAGTGAAACAAGGGAGCCATCAGCACCTCCAAGGAGGCACTCAACATGATGCAGGAGTGAGTTCAGCCCCTATACAATGGGTAATAGAAAAGCAGTCCAGCAGAATTTTCAGCACAGGCATCCATAGGACAGGCTACGCATCCTTTCATGAGGCTGAAGGGTTATAAAAAAGCTTCAAAAGAAAACCTCATGCCCAAAATGGAGATGCACTAGCATCCTTTTGTCCCAGGGTTCCAAAGCACAAGAGGTAGCCACACTGCATGGTGTCTTCTGTTGCTAAAGGGCACTGTGAAGTACAGAAAATATCATTTTCACAGTTACATCTACACCACCGCTACTGTAGAAGCCAAGTTCTGCATTTTTAACAGGGGAAGTCTGAAAGGTGAAGCAGCTACACATGGGCATCCCCATAACTACTTAAATGAATTCAAGCAACTGACTCACTGACCTGCATTTATTTTCACTGTGGTCTTCAAACACTAGTCAGCAGGGGAGAGCCTGCTCAAAGCTGCAGCCATTTCTGAACCATGAGCTATCCCAGTGCAATGTAGTCCTCTCCCAGCTTCATGGGGACCATGTCCATTCTGTCATGTAACACAGATAAGCAGGAACCATGGTATATGCTCTAGGTGAGTGTTGTTTTTTCTTCAGTGCTCTGCTTGCCTGTAGCAGGTACGGGTATGGTGCTGTCCTCTATCTTCTGTAGAAGATGTAAATGTTTGAGGCCACAGTGCAGACTGCAGCAGACACAGATACTTAATTCAAAACCAGATGGAATTTCATTGCCTCAACCCACAGGCACCTAACCACAGGTGGGCATTCAATGCCTAATGTCAGAAGCATGATTGAAGTCTTCCAACTCTTAAAGTCCAAGTGCTATTCAGAGAACAAAAGCACTTGCCTGGCCTTAAGAACTGGTGAAAAAATATCAGTCAAGTGATTTAATTCAGTCAGGAACAGCAGTGCAATAGCACTGATATACAAAGGAACTCATTACACTTCGATATTTTTGGTAAAATACAAGGCATATATAATGGCGTTTTTCATTGCTGAGTTCACTGCCCGATCATAGCAAATAAATAATGTTAGAGGAAGTAAAGTATATATATCTGGGTATATATTCTATAAATGTCTCTGTTACAATTGCTATTTATCATTTCTAGTGTAGTAACACCTAAATCCCATCAGAAATTGCAGCTCTGTTGTTTTAGGCGCTGTACCCATCCAAAGTGCCTAACACAGCCTTTGTTTTGACATGAAACCTTAAATAATAGTCTTAAGGCCTGAGGTGTGCTTGGAATGGGAGAATGAGTACATCAGTTTGCCTTAGGTATTAGGGCAGTGATCTGTCTGCTGGGAATGCTGTTTGTGAGGGCACCAAACGGCCTGAGAGATGTTTGTATGTGGCTGTGGGTATGAACATGCACCATTAGAAAGCAGCTACAGATGTCACAGGTTTCAGGTCCTCCTCTAAGCTCGAATTCTCCGTGCACAGAGGAATGGAAACACAAAGAGAAAATATAACCCTGAAAAGCAAGTGCTTTCATGTCACAATGGTGTAGTAAATATGAACTCAGTGGGATTTTACATTCCTACTGATGTGGTTCTTTGCCAAGAGCTGTGCAGGTTTTACAAAGTCCACCCAGGGAGCTCATACAGGAGGAGGAAGATAATGGTGTCTTTTCTTTGAAGTGTTTTGTTTTCTCTCTGGAGATACTCCCATGCAGAACCAAGCTGTGATGAGAGAGATGGGGAACAAATAGAGGTCTAGAATACATAAATAACCATGACAGGGCCTCTACAGATCCAAATTACTTTGCATGTGGGAAGAACTAAGCGGGGTGAAAGAAAAGCTATAGGTTAAACCCCAGGAGACTGTCTGTGCTAGAAAATGACTCATTATTAACAACACTTGTCAAACATAAGTCCCTTCCCCCTCACACTGGATTAAAACCACATTGGCTACTAAAGTGGATAAAGCCAAAATGTTTTCAGTACCTATTATAGAAAATATATGAGACCCCTGAGCAAGAGATTGCTGTAAAAGAAGGTGGGAAAGGTTTGGCTTTTTCTGCCTTAGCATGCAGGTAATTTTTCAGGCAGAGGGTACCAAGCAAGACCTCCTCTCTGTCCACACACACATCAGAGCCACCAATGACACCAGAGCTCAAATTCCTGTCATGCACCAAACCAGGATCTGCACAGAGATCCCTGATCATTTAGGTGAGGAATGACATGAGATCAGCATCTGACTCCTATTTCCTTCCTTGGCCTGTATCTTCTGTAACTGTAGGGAAGTACAAGCCCATGCCACTCTAGAGCTGTGAGCATGTGTTGCTTTGTGTCTAGCCAGCCTGCCCTTGCATCTCCCCTGAGTTTAAACCCTGGTGCTAACGTGCTGCCTTTTATGCACTGTTTCAGATGGAAGAGGAAGTGTTGAAACACAGATGCAAGGAAATGGTGTTAATGTCACTTGTACCCTGATTATGTCACTGTAGGGCTGCATCTGTTTGGTGCCCTGCAATAAACTGCATTTCTGGTTCTCCTCAGGGGCCTGTTCAAGCTTAGTCCAGAGCATTTCTAGCTCATGGGCTTGGGTTTCTTTGCCTGGAAACTGAACTGCAGGAAGGGCTGAGCAGGGTCGAGACTTGCTCCTGTCACAGAGTTGGACCTTTGCCTGTATTTACACCTAGACCTGGGAGCCAGGAAGCATTCCTGGGTCCTACAGCATCGCCTGGCTTATTAATCACAGCCTCCTAAACCTGGTTACATCAAACACCTTCTTAGTTCACATCTGTGCCATGGTGAGGTTATTAAAAATCAGGAGTAGGGATATGAAGGGAATTCCTCAGCCTTTTGGATTTCAGAACTGGAGGCAGACCAGTTCATATGAAGCTTGCAGAAATGCACTCTGTGTGGTCCAGCTTGGCTTTGGTGCTGATGGAAGTTTTAACATTGGAAATAAACAAAATTAACAATGAAATACTGAAAAATGACATTTAAAAACAAAACAAATTAAAGCCAGAGGAAAGTTTTAAATAAAAAACTCTAGTTTTCCTCTTTTTAGCAATCTCTTTTAATTATAATCTCACATAAACACTGTAGCTTATAATCTGCTCTTAATTTATCACATGTAGTAACCTAATATCACACAAACAACCTCAGATTTACTTTTCTTTTCTAGATGCTATTGTAAAAGCTTCCGAGCTTGCAAATGAAGGAGGATGTTTCACTGGTTGTGGTGCTTAGGAAGTCTGTTCAAGTCACTTTTTAGGTAACCTCAGTAAATGCTCAGATGGTATTTCAGTGCTTTGCTGTGATTGATTTCCATGGAAATTTAGGTGCCTACATTCCTTGCAAGAGAGCAAGTTACAGGACGGTGACTGGCCTCTGCATGCTGTAACGTGAGAGTGAGCTGAGGAAACCTTTGTGGGTTTTATCTTTCACTGAGGGTGCAAATCAGCCTACAGAGCAAGTTCTTGGTGTGTCTGAGCCACTGGATTGGTTATTCCTCTGTTTCCTATGGGCAAAATGAAGATTTCAGTATTCTTTCCTCAGGGTGAAGAGGGCCATGTTTGTGTTCAGAAAGTTGACTTATGTTAGAAAAATGCTGGATGCTAAGAAAATACAAATTAGAAATACAAATTTTAGAAATATACAAATTTTTTAGAAATACAAAATTTCTAAATTTATTAGAAAAATAGAAAGTGTCAGTAAGTGGATGATTGTATGATTTCTTTTGTGTGACTTGCTGATGGGTTACCACAGCATGTTCACCTGGAGAGAAAAGTGTTCTTTGTTAGTTATTAATGTTTTGATCAAGGTTTTCAGAGCTGCCCAGCACCTTTTGGAAATGGATGAATAATGCCCTTATATGACACAATATATACACAATAATTCCCTTATATGACACAAGAACACAAAGAACTGACTTCTTTCGGTTGCTATTTTCCTTCTACATCTTGTTCTGCTTTGTGTTAGTAAAGGTTTTATGAAACTGAGCGATGCCCTTGGGAACCAGCCACAACTCCAGGAAAGGCTCAGGTTTGGGTAGTTCAGCTTTTCTCCAATTCCTGGTTTCAAACAGCCCTTGGGGAGGCAGCAGCTGTGGGCAGCAGCTCAGACTGGAAAAAAGACACAGAGATGCATCCAATGTGTAGTGGGCAATGGTGGTACGCTGCATGACACAGGTACAATAGATCAGGGTGGGTGAATGGATAGTTTCAGGTTTAGAGACAGTCTGTATCCTTCTTGCAGCACAGGCAGAACTTAAGTCTGTCTGAAACAAGCCTGAAAAAACTCTCTTAAAATCTTGTGACTCTCTGTGCTAGATGCAGCTGGGAGCTGCTGAGCATCCTCTGCCTGCAGCCCAGGCAGGGAGGTGATGGAGCAGGCACAAGTGACTCTCACTATAAACTGTCTTTAGAGAAGGCTCAGGGGACACCTTGTAACAGTCTTCCAATACCTGAAGGGGGCCAACAAGAAAGCTGGAAACGGGCTTTTGACAAGGGCCTGTAGGGACAGCACAAGGGGGGATGGTTTTTGCATGCCAGAGGGGAGATTGAGATGAGATCTTAGGCAGAAGTTCTTCCCTGTGAGGGTGCTGAGGCACTGGCACAAGGTGCCCAGAGAAGCTGTGGCTGCCCCATCCCTGGCAGTGCTCAAGGTCAGGTTGGACACAGGGGCTTGGAGCAACCTGCTCTAGTGGAAGGTGTCCCTGCCCGTGGCAGGGGGTTGGAACTGGATGAGCTTTAAGGTCACTTCCAACCCAAACCAGTCTGGGATTATATGATGATCCTGGGGGCTGGATTTATATAGTTTCTCTAAACAAAAAGTTATCAAACACTTGAAGTACCTAAACAGACCTCCACAGCATTGAGTTGTGCTGTGCCACCAGTATGTGGCCACACTATTGCAGGGCAGTTATTGCCCTTTGGTGGGGCAGGCAGGAGAGTGAGCACTGCTACAGGGGGATGGGGAAGACAGGGGCTTGTGCTGTCTCCCCGGCTCACCTTTTTGCTGGATTACTTGAACAACTCCTCCTGTGTCTATGTCTTAGTGCATGGCTTTATGGCTGGGACTGAACTGGTGTTGGTTGCTCTGTTCATTCAGAGCCTCTTAATGATAATAATAGTCAGTCCACCTAACCTGTTGATGGCACCTCTGATCTTCCCTTCAGACACAACTCACTCATCCATCAAGGTTCTCTTTTTTGTTATTCCCCTTGATAAACATTCCTCATTTCCCAGTCTATCCCTGAGAAAGAGCTGGGACCAGGACGTGTTGCAGTGATTGTGGGGATAACGCCGGCTAGTGACTGCAGCACGAAATGCACTCATACACTGGCAGCTGGCCCTTCCTGCCTTTCTTGTTTCCCTCTTTCCAGCTCCCCCCGCTGACGTTTGTGTGGAATTAGAGAAGAGAAAATTAAGGAGTAAATCATAGGAATTT
Organism: Strigops habroptila; assembly: GCF_004027225.2. Lineage (NCBI taxonomy): Eukaryota > Metazoa > Chordata > Aves > Psittaciformes > Psittacidae > Strigops > Strigops habroptila. The sequence continues at coordinate 8,781,447 of NC_044291.2, read as the reverse complement.
AAAACGTCTCCAAGGCAGATGGATCCTATTAGCTCCATTTCTCAGGCCACAGTACTTTTCCAGTGCTTGGGACAAAGTTCTGAGCAGTCAGATTTGCAGACGTGGATTGATGTGGCGATTACAGGCACCAAGTCAAGTGTCAGAGAAGATCCATACCAAGGGAAAGAGAGAAAATCTTTCATTTCATCTTCACAGTAGGGATAAATCAACCGGTTTAGATCAAAAAATCATCCCTAGATTGAGAATACAATAAAATAAAACTGACAAAAGCCCAAATCAACCTTTTTTTCTGTCCCTTTTACATTCTCTATAAGAAAAACTCTTCCCCCAGAACCTGGACAATCAGATGTTTGCCAAAGTGCTGGATGGCCCTGAGATGATTCTTGTGAGATTCCTAGTTTTTCAGCTGCCAATCAGTTGTCTGAGTCCCTGCACCAAATCCTTAGGGCTCACAGCTCTGGGCCAGTTTGTTAGCTTCGACATGGTGCTGTGATGCCCACACATACCTAAATGGCACAGTTACAACAGTCATATCCTCCTGACAGTGGCTGAATTAACAAAAACCAGTAATAGGATCCAAAATATTAATCAAGTGGGAGAACTCCTTAGTTCTTAGTTCCCCTGAAGCAAATACCCCTTATGCTGCAATACAAGGTGAAGGAGGAAAGCACAGAGGGCTGATGGATGCCCTCTCTCTTGTGTGCATGCTCCCAGTATCACTGTTTGTTTCACTGTTTGTTTGGACATGTCAAACCAACCCTTGGAATTTGCTCTGCATTGCACAGCAGCTTGTCTCGTGCGAGGCACAAACAGTTTTAGCCTCAGCTGGAAGACAAGTCCAAGGGCTGAATCAAAAGAAGTAAAGTAATGTTCAGAGGATAACATCAGGGGATATTGGACATGACATAGAATAAAATGTGTTTCACGGAGCTCCAGAAGAGTTTAACAAACACAGATGACATGACAGCAATGGATAGTAGAATTTCATACAACCTTTCAGGCAAAAAAACAGCTGTCAAAACTCTTCAGCACACACTTTAAGATCTTTCACACAAATCTCACTTTTCTGCCTAGACGAACTTTTCCCTTTGAAAAGCAGAAACAGTTTTCAAAGTGCCTTTCTCCCATCATTTAGTTATGATCTATTTACATGTCACCCAAGAAACTATGCCCTTGATTTTGGTTGTATCAGTAGTGACTGGCAAAAAGTGAGAGGCAGAGAGATGAGCCAGCCACAATATCTGCTGATGTATCTCCCAGTGAGACAAAGAAAGGTGATAGTGTTCATTATGCATAAGTGGAGCAACAGCACTAAAAGGGTGATTCAGTTTCTCTGAATGGCACTGGTCTGGAGCTTGAAAACCAAAGACAAAGCATGATTAAATCTTTCCCTTTCATCTCCGTCAGTTGATGTAATAAAGTATAAATTACATGATTTCTCCGCACAAAGCTCACTGATGTCTTGGGCCATCACATCTGCAAAACCGTTTTACTGTGACTTATCATTCTGGTGCTATAGGAAGAGTGAAAACTTGTAAAGGAATCATAGAATCCCAGACTGGTTTGAGTTGGAAGGGACCTTAAAGCTCATCCAGTTCCAACCCCCTGCCACAGGCAGAGACACCTTCCACTAGAGCAGGTTGCTCCGAGCCCCTGTGTCCAACCTGGCCTTGAACACTGCCAGGGATGGGGACAGCCACATCTTCTCTGGGCAAAGGAAGGTACAGAAATTATGTGAAGGTTGAGAAAATGCTTTAGAACAAGATCATAAATTGATTAAATAGGTTTAACTGGTAAAAGAAAATCCTGAGAGGTGAAGTAAATAGGTAAGTACATTCCTGGGGGAAAAAATAAAATATTGGGCCATGCTGAGCTCCTCAGTTATCCAGCAAAGTAAGAAGCAGCAGATAGCTCTGAAGCTGAATAAACTGGAGTGAGAAATTCTCTGATGCTGGATGTTTTCACGCAAAGCCTTTCTGGAAGAGACATTTTAGGCAAAGAGAAATTATTTGATTCAGAATAATTAGGTGAAATGTAATGGCCTGGCCCAAATGAAATCTTGGAGTAGGTAATGTAGTGATCCCCCTTGATCTTAGCATCACCAAGCATGCTCTGTGGCTGCCCACACCATGCAGAGCTGTCCGATAGCTATGCAACCAAAGAGTGGGAGTGTAGGCAGAGGTAAAGTGACTTGCCTGAGGTCACATCATGGAGCAGGAAAGCAAAACCCTTGTCTCCTGACAGCCCCCATCTTCCCTGGGGGCTGCCTTGCTCTGTCTTTCCAACCGTGTCTTCTCCTCCACACATCCTGTTGGGACACTAAACCCAGAAAAAGGCAGTTCAGGAGATTAGTCAGAAGCTCTGAGGTAGTTTCCTGTTCACATAATGACTTCCCGAGCTAATGGGGCTGTTGTCCTATCCTTATAATGGTAATGAATGGAAAATCCCGAGTATTAATGTCCTCAAGCAGATCAGGACCAGTGGTTGGACTTGATGATCTTAAAGGTCTTTTCCAACCTAGTTGATTCTGTGATTCTATGATGTGTGTTTTGGTGACTGGAAGGTTAGGTAAGATACCTACATGTCAGGCAGTGCTGATGGACCCTCTGAAAGGTCCTGACACACACTGGTTTTGATAGAATATGTCAGGCCAACGCACGCTGGTTTACAGAGGCAGTTGTGTGTCTTTATTGCCATAGAGCTAATGGGGAAACTGAGGCACAGAGTGGCAATTGACTTTTCCAAGCTGTTACAGCAAGTCCCTAGCAAAGCTGCATGCAGCAACTTTGGCAAATGGGCCTTGCTCTAATATTTTCTGCTGCCTGACTCTGACAAGAACTCTGAAACTTCCCCAACAGAAAAAAGGAACAAAGCTGAATAGTCATACTTCTATGAGACATCACTGACTGAGGATTTGGGATTAGTCTGCAACTAGGTTTAGAATGACTTCTATTTTTATTTATTTCTGTTTCCTTTGTAGCTATTTTCCATATCTTACCAATGAAAGGTACCAGATATTCCTGATAGAGAAATGAAGCGTCAGTGCCAAAAAAAAAGCAGTAAATAATCACCTTAGATGAATACTTCTTTGTCCCCTTTAGCTGAAAGGCACTTTCACAGTCTTTTTCTTGGTTTAAAGCTAATTGATGCTTAAATTTCTACATATTTCAGTTCTGTGTTGGACCAGGACCTTTGAAGGTGCACCCATCTCCAGTGGGGCAGCCAGTACATCTCCAGTCTGGCAGCTACTGAGTTTAGGAGACCTGCTGCCTTCTGCCTGAGGACTACGGCTCGTTTGCCCTTGGGAGTGTATAGGATCTGCTGGCTTCTTATCTTGGAGAAATAAGACTGTTGTGGGCTTGAAGGTTGGGGTTCAGGGAAGAATTCTCACCACTTCAGTGAAATGAAGACCCAGCAGTAGGAAAGAGGGAGAAATTGGGCAGCTCTGGGAGGCAAAGTCACAGAGCATAAGAATTATTATTATTGTTGTTGTTGTTTTTTTAAATTTCTTTTCCCCAAAGGAGAGGAAGGAACATTATGTGCAGGAAGGGTTATACACTACACAGCTTGCAGGAAGAAAGCAGCTCTTGAAAAGCTGCTAACTAGGTTATGGGTGAGGAAGGGGGTGAAAAAGATCAAAGATCCATGTAAAACTGTTCATTCAGGCTCAGACCACCCTCTTACCTCCAATGTAACGGCAGTGTGAAATCCAAACCCATCTAAGCCAAAGCATAGATGTCTACACACAAATGAAGGAGAATAAGCTATAGTAATGTGGTATCTCTTTCCAGGTATCTCCATACCATTTCACACCATTAAGCTCCCAGAGATGGTGTGTTAGGACATGGATGCTGCGTGACTGGATCTGAGGCACACCTACAGAGGAACTGCAGGAAGGTATTTACAATATAGGTGATGATCCCGTTAGGCATCTGCTGGGTTTGGCCCCATAGTTCTATTCTCAGTCCCCACCAAATGCTCAACTAAAGCACAGGCTTCAATCCTGGAAAGTGGAAGCACTCATGGAGCACAGCCCTGGTGAACCAGTAAATCCTGTACAGATGCTGTTGCTGAGGGGCTGAGGACTGCCAGCAGGAGCAGCCCGGCTCCACAGGGTCTTTCTCCTGAATTCCTCTCATCAGACTATTCATAGTGAATAGTTTTGACTCAGTGTCCTGCACAATGATACTCACCGAACAGTTTCTCAGAAGATACTTCAAACCCTGACAGGCACCACTGGAGCTGTTGTCTTCTTTTCATTTCTTTTTGTAAACTGACTTGAAGCCAATATCAATATTTATCTGCAGCTAAGGAAGTGTTTTGCTGCCAGGAATTTCAATGTTCTGTTTTCCTCTAACTATAAATGGGGCAATTACTAATGAGAATATTTCCAAAATGAATGAGTGGAACATACATTTCCCTTTAGCCCCAGTATCTAGTCATCCCACAAGTAACCCTTTACATGCTTTTAAGTCTTATCTGATGGTTAAGTTGCAGGCTCCATTACAAAATATGCTTTTATTAAGATATTCTGGGTATCGCTATCCCTCAGACTTTAGTTGTTTTGTCCACATTAACTGTTATTGATGGGTGTATTTCTCCTGTGTTGTAAAAGTCTAAAACGTACCTTAAGAAATCGTTTAGTCAGCCCCATGCCCAAGGCTGGATCTGCTGTATGTGAATTGTTGTCTACAGATAGCACTGACCTGCCTGCTCCCAGAAACCTGCAACCTTGGCAAGTCCACAGGTTCCTTCCCCATGTTATTCAGGGGCTTCACTATTTCTGTGCATTCCCTACAGCTTCATCAAAGCTTCCTCAGCTGCTCCTTAAACTTATGACTTGTCCTTACCATTATGGTAAATGTTTTATTCTCTTCCTTTTTTCAATTACCTTCCACATACTTGAGCACTGTTATCATGTCTTTCCTTTGCCTTCTCTTCTTCAGGATTAAACAGATCAAGTCTTTTCAATGTTTCACCACAGGTCACATTCTCTAGAGCTCTGATCATTCCTCTTGCTTTTCTTTGGACTTCTTCCAAGTGATCTTCCAGTCTTTCTTGATGTGTGGTGCATCAAACTGAGTAGCCTGCCAGCTGGAGTCTGATGGTGTGAGCACACTGGCAGGTGATCTATCAGCTTACAGAAAATAATAAGAGGATATAAAATAGAGGTTGATGATTGTATGTCGTCAGTTCCCAGTACATCCACTCTGTGTTATTCTACTAAGTTGCACTGTATACTTGCGTGCCAGGTAACACCACCAGACCAAAGTAGCCTGATGTTCCTTTCCACCTACACTTTGGCCAGCTGTGCTGTGATTAATTTGTAATAGTGGGAGGTGAGATGGGTTCCAAACCTGCTCCTTTGAAACCATCCATCATTATTAACCTACTAAGCCAAATAACAATGTTCTTTGATGATAGCTCATGCCCCTGGGGAGGAAAAAGGTTGGAAGAAAAGTTGGAGAGAATGAGACATTTTATTAATTACCCCATAGCAACTTAGTGGGAGGCTGGATATTTTCCTAAACTCCCAAGCTGTTTTGTGCACACATCCTCCCCCACATTTTTTTCTGCTTGGTATATTATTTCCATCTCTCCACTAAACTCTTGGTGTTGCCAGTTGCCAAGCTGAGATCTTGCAAATTCTCCCTTGATGTTGAAAACAGGGTCATTTCTATGAATCACTCGGGCTGAGTTATCACATGCCAAGACTCTGGTGATGGATAGACTTTAATGGAAGCTGTGACTTCACATATTTATACGTATAGATCAGCCTCCAGCTGCGGAAGGATTCCCTCTATCAGCTCAGCTTGGGATGTGATCTCACCACATTTTGCTTTCTCATGGAAGTCCTCCAAGTGAAGCCCAGATTACTGTGGGAAGCCGTGCTGCAGACTTAGTAGTTGCCCTCTTCCATTTCAGCTTCCAAGCCAGTCTCTTACTGTAAAGTTTGCACGGTATCCATAAAACCTACCATGCTCATGGTAGAGGATTGAGGCCAAGTCCCTCAAAACTAGCACCCCAGATCCCTGTAACTTTAGCCTGTAAAGTAGCAATTTTATCCAGCAGTTACATTTTTCTTTCTAAAATTCAGACCTAACATTGCTAAATTATTTCCTGATTTGCTTTCAGAGTTATTGCATTAGAAGAAATTACAGAACCAAAGTAGGTAATGCCATGTTTTCTAACATGCTTCATTAAAACATGCACACAAATACCTCCTTGCATAACCAGCCCTAAGGTCTGGAGATGTTCCAGTCAAGAATGAGTCTGAAGTTCTGTGCTCTCTGCCCTGTCTTGTCTCTGAGCTGCTGGTGGATGTGAAGCTGTTCCATCCGCTTCTCCTTGGCCAGTTGATCAGTCCTTTAAAACAGAGAAAAAAAGATGTTGTGGTTTAGCATTTTGTTTGTTTAGGATTTCTTGTCTTAATGTGATGTAAAGGGTAGGCACTGTATTATTGTCTTTGGATAGGAATTTGCACAGTTTAAAGACCTGCTCTTAAACCACTATAGATTAAGCCTGGATTATCCAATGTTAACTTTATGGAAACTCAAACACTAACATTGGATATTTGTAAGATTTTATCAATGTACATTTTTGGATTAACAGTTAATTAAAAAAAATCCCTGTGATGCTCTTATTTATTCAAGTAGACTGTGGGCAGGAGGTGAGATTCAAATATAACCTCTCAATAACTCCATGCTGAATTCCCAGCTACAGATTGCCAGCATGAGTCCATCAGTTACATTTACATGGAAAATTACTTCATTTAAAAAATTCTCTAAAGATTAAAATTGCTAATGGGGGACATTGCAGAGTGGAAGGGAAAATCTTTCACTGTCTACATGCACCAATTCAAATGATGTGTTTCCAGTCCTAACAGAGGCTGAAGGAAATGCTGAGCTGTGTGTTTTCTGCATTCACTCACTGTCCGCTGTGAGCCCATTTCCCTCCCTGGAAGAATACATGCTGCTGATCAGCACTTCACCCATAGCTTCCAGCAATTCCAGATAACTCTCACTCATGGGACCAGGAACCAGAATTGTGTAGGAGATCCTGGCATTCAAATCCAACCCTCAACTTCCTTCTCAGTCAAAAAGGCAGGAACTCTCAGTTTTGGTTTTTGCATCGTGCATATCTAGCTTACTCTTTGACTCTTTGGCCATCTTTTCCATTCCAGAGTTTTCTCTTCTTACTAAAGCATCTTTACTCCATCTACTTTGGGGACAATGCACTAGACAAACATCATGAAAACATCCCTGTTCTTCAGTATTTGCTAAACAGGCTGGAAGTTAACGTTTTCTCCACACAGGAGACAGTTTATGTGTATCTGGAACAGCCTTGGCTTCCTTTGGCTGTAAGATACCATATCCTTCCTTAATGCCACACATGTTGTATGGCTCTAGACTTCTAAGGGCAGCTGTTACATGTTCTTGGAATCCATAGGCATTTGTTGGCATTCCTGGGGATTATCACCAAGGCAGATACATGCTGCGGAAGGACTAAGGCCTGGTTTAGATAATGATGACTTCTTTACTTGATACAAATTTGATCTCAAGCCCAGAAACCTTTCTGAACCTGCTAGAGATGATAAAGTCACAAAGCTGAAGAAATATTTGAAAGCACATAGAGTAAGTTTTCCCACCCTATTGAAGTCGGTTGCGGAAGTTCCTTTGCCATCAACAGGCATGAACAAGCCCTGTCAGAGGTGAAGGAGAGCTGCCACCTTCTCAGGAGGGCTCACTGAAAGAGCATCTATGAAGAAAACAAGTAGTATGTATGTGATTCACCCTCTGAGCTACCCAGAGTCATCCAGGCCTGAACCACTGCATGTGCAGAGGCAGATTAATTGGAAAGCATTTATTAATAATTTAAGAATAGAACGACCCTTGGCTCTGTGCTCATCCCCAGCAAGTCTCTCATACCACTGATTCAGCCAAACCAATTCCAACATGTGACATTACACAGAGGTACTTGCTTGCTTCCATTGTGGGAAATAACGTAGAAAAATACATAGCCAGAGGGAATGAAAACGCAAAGAGCATAGATTTACACTGTCACTTTGAGTCTGAGCCTGTTATTAAATCCTCACATGCCTTCTCTCCATATCGTTTACCAGCACTTTGGCTAAGCTTGGAGCTTGCTTGAGGATCAAGCCTGAGCATGTTCCACGTTTTAGCATACCCCATGTACCCATTCATGTAAGTGGGTGAGTGCAGTCAAGTATGTTCCAGTCTACCAGTAGCTATCTCCCTGCATGGTCATCTCTTATTTTAGATTCCTCTCTCCCCCCTAGGAACTCAGGCCATTGGGAAACTGGGAAGTGAGAATCTGCTGCAAAAAGCAGCAGAGAATCCTCTGTACTTTTCGTATGGGAAACTGCACTCAGCTGGATGACCAACATCTTTTGAAGCTGGAATATGCTGGGGCTGAGCATTGTGGATCAACCTTAAGTTGTATTTGCAAGGATTTTCTTTTTTTTTTAATCCAAATTGTAATTTGGATGCATCTAAAATCTCATGGTGACGTGGAGATTTTCTGAGATTGTAGATAAATATGATCTAAGTACCACAATAGGTGAGCTGGAGATTTTCATCAGCATGAGGTAGAAACAGCTTGCAGGTTTCGACACCCTAACAGCTCTTCAGGGACTCAGATGACACCTCTGTCTTGGCCTTTAACTTAAATCCCGATATAAATCTCCTTAGTTACTAATTAGTGGTGGCAATCCACAGGGCTCTGACTTCAGTTCTAACAGTCTCCCAATAGTTTATTTTCAAAGCTTTTTGGTTTGAAATGCGAAAACAAATCAGAGAAGAGATCCTCTACACAGTATTAAAGATGTTAAAAGAGAGCAGGTTAGGGGCATGCCTTTTTCCAGTGAATCTCCCAAGACTCCTGGACATGTAAATGCTTTTACCTTAGAGCTATAAGATGATTTTGGAGACCTTGGCCACTTGCTCAAAGGATACCTGGCTTTCTTTTATGACAGATAGCCCTTTTTGGTGCTGTATAGAAAGTACTTATGATTCTTTGTTGTCTTGTAACAGTACAAATGACAGGATTGCAGACTTTGGCTTCATTTTCTGCTGTGCATCTTCCAGCAGGAGTGACATGTTTGAAACCTGAGGATGTCATTTTATGCCATTACAGAGTCACACAGCTATATGAAAGGCAGTGTTGTTTGTTCCAGTTATAGGATTGGTCCATGGCAGATAAGTGTGTACTCACCCAGGTATTTTCACAGCCCCATGATATGCCAGCAGATGACTCTCTCTCGGGTCATGCTCTAGACGGTATAAATGATTAGGCAGAAACAACCCTGCATCAGCCTCAGACATGGTAAACGTGTTAGAGCCATGCATGAACTTCCTCATAGGCAGGAACTTTGCATCTCCTTAGCCAGCTGTAATGACCTGGAGCATATTATCACTGTAAACAGTTGAAATAAATACTCTAGTCCATCTTGCAGTGCTGCATCACTTGGCTTTTAGCTTAGTTCTCTCTTCTCCTCCCATGTGTAGCCTCTTTGCAAAAGAATAGACACACCAGTATCAGTGCTACAGCAGGTCAGAGCAGGAATGAGTGCAGTGTTCCTTGGTATGCTCCACTGTTGGCAGAGGAAAGTTAAACCTATATATAAACCACAGTGCTGTGCTTTGTGCTTTCTGTCCTTCCCATTTTCCAATGGTCAAGGGTAGGTGAAGGTACTTACATTTTTCTTACTCTTGCTGTTGCATTTAAAACTCCAGAGAGGAAGGGATTTACAGCAGGAGCAAAGCTCTCCTTAGAAGCTGGCTTAAAGCATCCTAAGAATTGCTTCAAAGCTTTTAAAATATATATTATTATCTCTTCCCACTCCAAGCAATTGATGGAGAAAAAGACAAAACATTCCCTATCACACAACAATGACTCTCAAATGCTGTTTCCTTAACTGTGCTTTGTATTACGGACAACCGTCTCATTTCCAACTCCTGCCTGGCTCTGCAGTGCCTGGGGGACTGTGTTATCATGATCAAGTGAGGAGGAAATTACAAAACTGGCATCCTGTAATATTTCATGCAGGAATCAAATGCTGCTTTACCATGAAGTCATTGGTTTCAGTCTGTACAATCCAATGCACTTCAGTAATTTCAGCTACTGGATATAATTTTTAGACTGGAAAATACATGTACATGAGCTGAAGTGGATCTGATCCTGTTTGGAAGAGAACTCCATGTTTCTGTGTGACAGCTGTCAGGAATTCACATGCCTCCAGAGACTTAGGGCCTTTCTTTCACTCCAAGCAGTGACAGATGTTGTCAGGATTTGACTTCTCAGTCCTCATATTGCTGTGGATCTTGGCCCAGCAATGTGCAGTAAGGGAAGCTGACAGTAATCCCTGCTTGTGGTAAGGTGTCCTTGGTATTTTAACTAAATCCTCTTGCTCATTGAACAGGGAAGTTTCCACTTGTCATTTGGCTGGAGGATGGTAACCAGATGTCTGCACCCTGGATCTCCATAAGGAATGAGGCAGTGAGGGCACCAATTAATTCCTGTCGGGATCTCCGGCCAGACTGATCTGAATAGCAGATCCAGAGTGAGTGCAGTGAGCGCAGTGACCTCACCTTGCACAAACACCATGGTTCATCTGTGTAGGCACCATGGGCATTCCTCCAGGATCTCCAGATACTCACAGGCTGGTCTGAGCTACTGCCCTGCCTGAGCTGGGAGTTCTGCAGGAATCCTGGAAAGTCAGCCAGTGCCATTATGCCTGGATAATTGCTGAGGCAGAGAAAGCATATACATCCAGGCTTTCCCAGACATGGGGTAACCTTTCAGCTGCCACATTTAAGCCACACTTTCAAAGTTCCCTTCCTATCCAAGCTTTTCATTCTCTATAAATAGGCAGTGCTGGCTTCCCTCAGACTACTCTCTCGGTGAGGACAGTTCATTCTGAAGGCAATCACATTTGCTGATATCCCTGATGAGGCTGTCAGGAATTGATGCTGGTACTTGGATCAGTTGCATGTCTATTAAGACCAAGCTCCAAATTCATTTCCTCCAGGCAGAGAGCCAGACCTACTGACAGACGGAAGTGCAGGGGCTCTTAAGGAAGACCAGCTCTGCTCCTTCAGATCCATCCTAAATTCACAGTTGTTTGCAGGGAAAAGGCACATTCAGCACCCTGTGGCAGTTGTTTGATGACTCCCAGCCCTGCTGCCAAGCTTTACCTACAACCTAGAGGCAAAAGGACAGCCGATGTGTTTAATTCTCTGCTGACTAACATGGAAGAGCAGAGTTTTAAACAGAGGTTCAAACCTAGGCCAAGCAGCCAGACCCCAGCAGCTCCCATTTGTAACATCTCATGGGCAGTGTCTGGATTTATCTGAAATCTGACTTTGAAGCTCCTGAGAAGCCAAAGTGACAAATAAGCTCTTTGAAAATCTTCACTCCCTCTGTAGTTAAAACTTGATATTTGCAGCATTTCTGATAAGCTCAGAGAGGCAAGTTTATTTGAGGCTGGACTCACTGTGGGTTTGGGAGAGGATTTGAAGGACTATTACCTTCTGGTGTTGGTTTTGCATCTTTTTCATGGGATGACGGAAGAGGCAGAACCCCTCATTCCCAGCCCCACTGGGAGTTGGCTCTACCTTTCTTCAAATGCAAGCCTGTGGTTAAAATAATGTTCTACTTCTGTAAAAATACAAGCCCATTCCACTGGCTTGATGGAAGCTGCTCCTCTTTGTGTGGCTTAAGAGACCGAACCCAAGATTTTTGTCAATAGAATTCAGAGTAGATGGCTAAAATCATCCTGGCTTATCTGGAATCCATGTCCTGTCACTGGCTACTTTTACATTTTACTGTAGTTCAGAGGACATTTACCTCAAGAGGGGAAGAAGCCAACATGGAATAACTCTTGAAATTGGTTTTATACCTCAAGGAAAGTATTACTTTTTAAGTCTCTCCAAAACCATACATTTGAGGTCCTTCCTCAATACACTGTTGTTAAGGCAACATTTGGAAGTTGAAATTGAAAGGGTCTGGCCTAAGTTCAAAACTGCAGGGAAGTGTTGCAGAGCAAAGCTGAGGACTGTGTGAATTCACAGACATAACCTGCAGTGACATCCTTTATACTCCAGAGCTGACACTAGTCCTCAAAACCAGGAGAGATTACCCCACAAAGGAGAGCCTTGAATAGGAGAAGCTGTTGTCTATGACTGCTTTGGTTTGACACAATTAACAGAAACCAGCTTAATGCTGCCATGAGTGACAGTGCTCTCAGGCTGAGATTGCTGGAAGCAGCTCTGGGGTAAGTTGTCCCACTCTGCAAAGGCATCCCATACTGGTTTCCAGGGGTTGATTTTTATCAGTGTGAGGGGTAATTCCCTGCTTGTTAGCAGCTATTCGTTTTGGACTGCCCTGCTTAGCTTTTCAGATAGTGTCTTTAAATACATTTTCCATCTGGGAGAGATTTCAAAGGGTGAGGGGAAGACTTTTGGGGAAAGGATGAAGATCTAAGGAATATCAATTCTGTGGCTGCAGGAGAGGCTCTGAAAGGGAAGAACAGACTGGTCTGGAGGTTTTATTAACCATATATTATATTCAATTATGCGCCCTCAAGTGCACATAAAGGCTGTAATAATCCTTTTGAGTGTCTCCAGCTCCACTTCTGTGTTTGGTGATGTCACCAGCAGTGGGTTAGAGGCAGAAGGAAGAGGGAAAGAGAATTCTATTCCTCATTTTGGATGATGTAGGAAGTAGGGGTGTGTAAAAGCGATTCTTGGCATGGTGTTTTTCTTGAAGATGTGTTTGAGGCAACCTGAGCTACACCCCATGTGTTTCTTATCAGTGGCCTAAAATAGTGATTGAATACACAAAACCCTGGCATACCACCACACCTCCTCACTGTGGGAGCTAAGGGGAAGTTCACTCTGCTGCAGTGCCAGCACAGGAGAGGTGCTCTCATGCTTGTCTTGTAATTAACTGTCTACCTCAAGCCTTGCTTTCACTAGGAAAGAGCAACAGAGCAAGTGCCAAGACTTCATCGTAAGCTGATCCTAAATTAATAGTTAACACCCCACCCAAGTAATAATTACCACCCGTGTTACTCTCACATGAGGAGCTGGAGGGTTTTTTGCTTACCTGGAGTTTTTTTTGGCTTAACATATTCAGAATTTAAGCTTGTGTGGAAGAAATTCATTCTTTTAGTTTCCATTCAGTGTTGCAGTGTCAGGAAAGCTTGAGAAACCACTCTGAAGGTTTTCTTCCAAGCAGCACATGCTGTCATTGCAGGGAAAGAATTCACCCATGAGCACAGCTCTGCGGAGATGTCAGCCTGCCATGAAGCTCTGCTGCCATCCTGGGTCCCTCTTGCCTGCCAGTGACATTCAGAGCCTTGGAACAGAACTGGCATGTCACAGGCTCTGTGACAAACAAGCACACTGGATGGACAGTGCCTGAACCACTGAGGTTACAGCCTAAATAAGCAAAAAGCAGGAGGGGAACCTGCCCTCACTGAAGGAACAGGCAGGGGTACCCTCACTGGGGTAGCTGCTCCTTGTATGATTTGGACAGTGACTAGAGTAGGTCTGTAAAACAAAGTGGTGCCCTTCACTTCAGCACCCAGCTGTACATGCATAATATGTAGGTGCTTGCTTTAGTTCTCAGAAACACATAATTTCTGCTGTCACCTTGCAAAGATACGTCTGTGTGGCTAAACACTGCTTCCACTAAATGGGATGGGATGAGGGCAATTAAAAGTGTGTGTGTCAACATGCAGAGGGAGAACAAGATTTCCTCAAAACTGTTTTGGTTTTGTTTTGCTGGGAATGGATTTGACCCACCTCTTATTGCAGGTTGCTGTGGCAAAATCAGTGTTATTCCAAAAGCATGGGAAAATGCTGCACCCTGTCTCACTGCTGTATCCCAGTGCCTTGCCCTAGATGGTGGCAAACGAAATGCCCTGTTATCTGTGCCTGCCTGCAGCAAACACGGCTTCTCTGCTATCCACACTGCTCATCAGTCATGGGCAATTCTCCTTCTGTCTCACACACATAGGCTTGGACACAGGCTTTCAACCCATGCACAAACAGGGCTCTGTAGCCCCAGCTTTCCTCAGATTCTTTGCTTTGGGGAAACGAATGGCAGTCCTGGAATAAAGGTTGGACTTGATCTTAAAGGTCCTTTCCAACCTAGCTGAATTCTGTGAGTCTGTGAGTGGAAGAGCAATGTGCATTGAAAGCTTGCCACCTTCCGGACATTGAAGAGCACTGTGTCTTCTACAGGGAAGGTAACTACAGAAAAGGAACTCCAGCCACCGCGTATAGGTATGCAAGTGTCAGTGTACGTGTATGAACTTTAGGGACGAAAAAGGAAAAAGATGGCTGGAGAAGGAATGTGAGTTGCACAGGGCAGCACTCTAGCCCGTCCTCACAGAGGCTGGAGTTCTCCTTTTCTCCCTTTATGTATGTTGCTGAGCTTGTGTGAATAAGGGATGATATAGCATGTGCCTGTACATGCCAGTATGCATCCATCCACCACATATCTCCTCTTTTCCCAGTCCCATCTGCAAATCTGCCCAGTGCTGATGATGTGCTGCCCCTGTCCCCTCCCACCACACACCCTGCGAGGCGCGGGGCACCTCTGTGCCACGCTCCCCCCAACATGTCCTTTGCCTGGAAGCACTGAGCTGTGCTAATGCCTGTGAGACACTAAACTCAGGGCTCCTGGGCCGTAACACGAGGCACAAATGCAAACGTGTTTTCATTCATAAGCCACCATGGTTTGGATTCAGGGCTTAGGAGACTTGAGGCCATGGAAGTCACCCACTGTATCTACCTGTTGTCCGCATGCCACAGAGTTCTCAGCCATAGATTTCATACCTGGGAAAAAATGCTCTGGTGAGAGCTCTCTACTGAGAGCTGTGGTCTCAATTTTTAATAAATAGTAAAACAGAATCCCATGGTAATACTAATAGACTCTATCCATGGGGCTTCAACATGGGACTTCAGCCATGGGCACTGAGCTAAAGGAGGGTCTCTGCTGCTCAGAGCATCTTTTCTCTGGACTAACGCACAGATGTGAACAAATCCTTCCTCTAGCAGTGAATAACATTGCTCAGATGATGGGATCCTGACAGGGTTTTTTACTTGAAACCAAAGCAAAACAATATACAAAGTATTTATTTTAGTTGGTTTTAGATGAGTCCCTCATTTGCGTTGCAAGTGTGAACAGACATTTGTGCGGTCTCAGTACAGTTTTGTGTGACTGAACAAGGAGAGCTCTCAAAATCCTCTGCATCAGTACAGCTCTTCCAATCCTACCCTTTCACCGAAATTTCACAGCATTCCCCAGTAACTCAACTCTCAGCACAGGAGCAAGGCCTGCAGGAGAGCAGATTTGTTTATGTAGCTGTATCAGATCTCAGTGACATCCTGTGTACGTGCTCTGGGTGTTTACAGGTCTAGGAGCAGTGACATAGCTACCCCAGAGACACGATGCTCAGATAGATCCCATGAAACTCAAGGCTCAATTTAAACATCAGTGTATTACTGCAGAGAAAATCATGGCTATTCTTGCTGTGCCAGGAGCTATAAACACAGATTTTATTCCAAAATAAGGTCAGAGTTACATACTCTTGCAAGCTTCAAAAGGCTTTCAGCTCCTGTTGAAGAAAACTGCAATAGAAAGCGATCAACACACCAAGCAGGTGGTTGTATTTTTGCCAACAAATATTCCTTTTACTTTCTTGCTGTAGTAAATTTGAGCAAGAAATTGCAAAACCCCCATACATGCTGCGTCCAACATCTCTCCCAAATATTGGTATCTAGACTTTCATTTAAAAAGCAGCTATTGGCATCTTACAGGATGAAACAGCATCTAATGTATTATCATTTCATTCCTCCGAACATTACAAATCACTTCTTTTCTAGCCCTGTTAAGCCTGACCTGCCTGAAAATCAGTTCAGGTGACTCAAATGAATTGTTTTCCCTCTGTCACTCTCCCAGCCTGGTGTTGTAGCAGAAATTGCTTTGGATATTTATGTTCAGACCCAGGGGCTTGGAGCAACCTGCTCTAGTGGAAGGTGTCCCTGCTCATGGCAGGGGGTTGGAATTGGATGAGCTTTAAGGTCCCTTCCAAACCAAACCAGTCTGGGATTTGACTTCAAAAGCAAAAGCTCAGAAGGACATTTCATCCCTCTCCAGCCTGCAGTGCTGCTGCTTTGCTCTTGACTTTGCACATACAAGAGCCACGTCTTGGTGTGTGCAGTGCAAACAAATGGCAATCACAAATTTGTCTTTGAGAAACGGAAGACATCTTTTATACAAATAGACATACTTGGGTCCTCAGGGACGTGCAACCCTGTGTTACCTTTGGGATGCAGAGAAAGGCTTCAATCTCTCCTGTCTTTCTGCAGCCCTGAAGTGCCGCCTGAGCCTTGGTGCATTCTTTCCTCCTGCTTTTGCCTGGTGTTGGTGAGATGGTACATGGCATAAACTGCCATCAACCCTTCCACAGCAGGCTCAGAATTTCCCACCCCTTCAGGTCAGCCCAGCAGTAGTAGAGATTTTTCATCAGCTTCGGAGGCTTTTATAGCAAAGATGGTGATTGCAATAGGCATGCAAATGAGTCATTTAATCTAGATTGGCATCATCTTAATTATAGCAGTGTGATCAACCTTTCTCACCATTCAAATTGCCTACCAAAACCACAGCAGGGCACATCGGGCAGAGCTCAGAGAGCTGTGAGGAGTGGGAATTCTAAGGGCACTTTGAATGTGAGGTGGAATCAGCCTCCAGAAACTGAGTCCCTGGGAAAGATGGTGATTTGAGCATCGCCCTCCTCACTGGAGATTCATATGAATGAGCAGGCATTACGCTACAAGGCTCTGAGACCAGCAGGAGTAAAGGTGTGTGTGATGTTACAGCTCCTGTGAAGCGCACAGGGCACCCTGAACTAGGGAAAAGTATGCAACTGCTGTTCCGTACACTGCGTAACATCAGGTCTAGGCTGCTTTTCCTTTTTGAGTTACTCAGGAATTGAGTATCTGTCTCCCAGTGCTGTTCTTAGACTCTGGCTGTCATCACGGAACTGTTTTCTGGCTAATAACACATGGGTAGTTTCTGTTATCACTCACCTTTAGCAGGGTGTGTGAGGCAAGATGCTACCCTAGGCAAAAGACTTTTGGGTTTTATCCCACAAAACAAGCTTCAGCCCCAGGATACAATGCATGCAAGTGCAGCAGTTAACCACCTGCAGCAACATTAGCCCTTCCGCTCATTTCACTGTCTGCAGTGACCTCACATCAAGGTGTCCCTTTGCCTCGTCAGATCACCACAAACACACACCTGAAGCTAACTTCACATCTAGCAAAACCAGGGCCACTCCTGAGACACCAGACCTGGTGGGACTGCTGCTGAAGCTCCACCACAGAGGTGACACCAAGGCAAAAGAACAACCTCACCCTCCAATATTGTACCACTGCCAGCCAGCATTAGTGTCCCAGGAAACACACATATGAACCAATATTAGGCCATGGTAGAGCAGCCTCACAATTTGCAGGACTCCTCTCCTTAGATAATCCCCTGAATGTGCCCCACCTGAACCCCAGTAAGACATATGATAGCCTGACTGAGTCCTCTGGACCAGGTGTGTCTGGCATGCTCAGGGCTTTGCATTGCAGATGTTAAACACAACATGATGGAAGGTTTCTTGGAATGTTCCACTACCTGCAGAGGTGACTTTAGCCTAAATCCTTGTAGTTCCTTTTATGTCTCTCTTCAGAAGCCACCTAAAATTACTAACATCAACCCTGTTAAAAATACTTTGATTTCTAGTAATATTAGCTACTGCATTTTGTGACTTGCAGCTAATTCTCTGTACCTGAACAAATCCCTTCTTTGTCCTCAGGGTAAGACAGTAATCTCAAAAGCTTTTTAAATGAGCCCATGCTGTGCAGATCTCAGGCAGAGGCACATGGAAGAGCCCTTGCAGATGTGCTCTGTAAAAACTGCAGAAGATGTTGTCTGAAATAACACACAAGTGCTTTTGTAGCAGAAGTAGCATACTTATGCTGTCATAATTCTTGCACACTTATCTTTGCCTTTCCCACCACCGTCTGTGTACATGCAGGTCACCCCAAAATCCAAGAGCAGCCTCTTTAATTGCATTCATTTTAGCCATGGCACCTGCTTTTCCTTTACATTTCCACATATAGACCTGGCTCCCTCTTTTACTTTTTGCCTCTCCATTTAGCCAGGAGAACCAGATATGCTGGTGTGCCCCATACCACCCTGGAGTTTAGGTTCTTCTTGTGGTACCAAAGACAAGACTCAGGGATTCTCAGCTTGTGTTGTCCTGCATTTTAGAAGTAACACAACTGCCTCCCATGGCATTTAACTAAGACAGAGCTTTTCCCCTTGCACCTTCTCCTCAACCTGGGAACACAGAATCCAGAAACAGGAATGAGGAAACTACACCACCCCTCCTCAGCCCTTGCAGAAAATGTCTTCTCTGTTCTCTTCTTACTTCTACCATCACAACTTGGCCCAGGCCACTCCACCCCTTCACCTCCCTGGCTCCATGTCAGCGCAAGGCTGTCTCTCAGGGAACCAGAGGTGCTGCAGCCTGCACGCCACTGCCCTGACTGGGGAAAAGGGTAGGGGAGCTGCAACCAGAGCACACCAAAGACATCCTCCACCCTTTGGTGAGCCCACAGTTAGCTCCATCTCAGCTGCAGGCAATGCGAGGCCAACCCAGGTGTGTCCCATGAGGATTTAAGGGCAGACATGCGCCCTGCGCTGTTCCCGTTGAGATTTAAGGGCGGTCGTGGGGGCAGTGCTGTTCCTGTCTGAGGGGTCGAAGGGTCTTGGGGTGGAGAGCCTCTGCTTCGGCCTGGTGCTCCCATGGGGAAGGGATGGAGCTTCTATAGGAGGCTGTATGGAAGCAGCACCGTAATCTCATAGAGAGGTACCCGGGGTAGCTGCCCGGGGTTGCTCGGTCGCGGAGTGCGCGGGAGTCTGCGGTGGGCCCTGGGTGAGGCGAGGCGGGGGCGCCGGGTTTGGGGCCCACTAGATGGCGGCAGCTCCTCAAAGTTGTGCCTTTAGAGCAGGGAAAGCGGAGGGTGAGGCTGGAAGAACGCGGCTGTGAGGGAGGGAGTTGGGAGCTGAAATTTGGGGCAGCCGCGGAGCTTCTGCCTGGGGGTGTTGGTGCTGTTAAACACTTGCTTTGGGTGCTCCGTTCAGTGCAGGGGGAGGTCGAAGTGCTCCAATGTGTAATTCCTGCAGTAAAGGCTGCAAACGTGCCTCTAGCCCAGTGCTGAGCGCGCTGCCAGACCATGCTCCAGTGTGCTCGTACCCGCGGCGTGCTTGGGACTGCTGGAGCCTGTGCCTACCCGAGGCGGCCGCGGTGCTCTGAGCGGGGCTGAACGGCCTCACACAGTGTCGAATGTGTGTGAACATCGCACCTGTCTGCGGAGCCCGGGGGTCTGTGCAGAGCTGCGGCCCCCTCCTCGGTTTGTAGCAGCTTTTGCTGTGTTCAAAATCAGACTTTTAGATGTCGGCAATAGCCAAAGGTAGAATGGGCAGTAGATTTGAGGATAGGTTCCTTATTTGTGACAGTGTAGCTAACAGCCACGTGTTCGGGGCGAGGGACATTACATTCCAACCCTCCCCTGGCTGGGTGAGTCCTACTTTGATTTTGTTGTGCAGATCCCCCTCTTTAGGACTTGAAGCACACGGAGCTCCAGCAGTAGGGTTGCTGGAGCACTTAGCAGCTAATGTGAGCATGAGCAATAGGACACAGGCTTCATGGTTTCTTTTGAAGCACAGTGGTAAAGAGAAAGGGAGTTTTGTAGCTATCTATGGTCAGGGTAGAGTCTGCTGTGAAACAGACTAGTCCAGGGTTAGTCTTTGTCCCAGTAATGCTGCTTGGTGAATGGGAGAACTTGTATATGTGAAACTTAGCAGTTTTGTCTCCTGTCCTTCGCTGGAGTGGCACCTTGTTGTGATCTGTGTCCTGATACTGCTTTAGCAAATGTAGCTCAAGATCTACCTTGTGTTGTGTGAACCTTGGACATGTTCACAGTGTGAAATCAGTCCTGGCTAAAACCTTCACTCTGCAGATGCAGCAGAATAGTCATATTATTCTATTTATAGACAGGATAGAAATAACTTGATGAAGGTCAGGTGAGAAAGTTGTGGTAAAGCTGCGAGGTAAATAAGCACTTGATTCATGGGCGATGACAAGGAGAGGAGGACAGTTATGTTAGCTCAGACATCTTAATTCCCTTTTCACCACTGTTGCTGTTAAATTAGTCCCTCTATTTTTGCATGCTCATTCAGACTTCTGCTGTACAGTGCACACCCTCTTCTCCTTTGCCAGGCTGCAGAGAGCATCCCTTTCCTACTGCAGCTGTGATGCATTTCAGTGCAGTGAGCATTTCTGAGTGTTTGCCTGCTGTGTTGCCCTGCTGAGGTGCAATGCTGGGAAGAGCAGCTCCAAAGTTGGTTGGTTACAGATTTGCTGGGAAACTTACAAGAACTGGGTAGCTTTCCTGGTGTTTCAGTCTACTTGTGTGGCTTTGTAGCAGAGTGCAGTCACCTCTAGGAGTTGTATTGGGTGACAGCTACCATGGTTCTTGCTATTGTCATGCCTAAAAACTGGAATTTGCTTCATTGCAGGTACATTACCCAGAAGCTGTGCCTTTTGCTGTAACACATGGTGTTGAAGGTGGCAGACTGCCTTTCCAATAGCCCCCATAGAAGCCAGTGCAACCTGTAAGTGACTTTAAGATGTGCAACCTTCCATTTGCTTATCTTTTTGTAGCAATATGATGCGTCTCATGCTGCTGAAGTGCTCACGCAACTGTGCTGGTGGGGTGTGTTCATCCAGATTCTAATTTTCATGGAACAGTCTTGCAAAACTGGTCAGTATTCCCTGGACTTCATTTGTGTTCAACCCTCTTCCCATCAGTGCTTCTTAATTGTGATGTGAATTTTATTCTTTTTCTGAAGTGCTGTTTTATTTTTGCTTTCCTAATATTGTCTCAGAAATGCTGATGTCCTCTGGATGCAGTTAGAGCCGGTGCCCTTTCTGGAAGGCAAAAGGGAACTTCAGGTTACCTCGGTGCTTAAATGTTGGTCTAACTTGGTGGGGTGGAAGTGTTCCTTTCTGCCCAGTGCAGTTGTGTTATTGCTATGTGTTACTGTGTACCCAGATTAGCACTTTGTCAGTGCTAAAATGGTAACTGGGCTTGATACAGACATAAATGGGATGGATATTGTTAACTTACATGTAGCTCCTGATTCCCCTTGTGCGTTTGTTCTGTGAAATGTTTGGAGGGCTGAGCAAAGGATAGTGCATTTGAGGCCTTTATTTCCATTTGCTGAAGTCAAATGACTGGAATTAAATGTGACCTGTCTGAAAGCAAGCCTTGTTTCCAAAAAGTGCATGGGGAGCTGAGATCAGAAGACACATTACAAACATTGCAGTAGCATAACTTGAGGCAAGTGCAATCATTTACTTGACTAATGAATCCCCAGGGCTGCTAGCAAGAGAGCAAATCCCTCATTCATCTTCTTAATTTAATAAGCAGAGGGGTAGGCCTTAAGGGTAAATGAAATGCATAGTGATCCTATGAATGTTTCGACAAATTGCTGTGCAATAAGATAAGGGAGATCCAGCAAAAGGCTTGCTTTAGTCTGAGAGACTGTCAGTGGGTTTTAAGGGAAAGAGAGAAGCTGGAGCTGATGGTTCTGGGTAGCTCTTGCATGGCGGTTCTCTCTATCTGTCCAGTTTGTACAGGCTAGAACACAGGGGTTTTGTTGGGATATTATCTAGTGAGCTTAGTACAAAAGTAGTGCTTGTGCTTGGTGCTGCACATGAGTTAGCAGAGATCAACAAGCTTGCAGAGCTATGCAGCATAAGCAGGGAATGCAACCTCTCTGCAGCTAATACCCTGCTGCTGCTTTAATGTCTGTGTGTGCTCCTTGGAAAGGCTCATGGAAGAGATGGAGGATGCCTGTGCTTGTGGGAGCTAATGAGGCACATTCCTGTCTTTCATGCTCTTAATTACTTTAGAGGAGATAGCAGTGGTGTGAAACAATGGAATTCTTCACTGGTTAGAAGGGTTGATTGCTGGTTCTGCCATCACAGTGATTACTCTATGATCACCTAAGCAAGTGTTGTGTGTTAGGGAAACTGAGGCAGGGATGAGGTCATAATATTGCTATAGATGATAAACTTCCTAGTATGAAAATAAAAACAGGGTAAGGAAGCTTCTGCCATGTGTAATACACTTGGTAATTCGTTGAGGTTTTTTTTAACCAAAGAACAAATAAAAACTGCAGAAGGGAATGGTTTTTAAACTAAAATTAAAACATAAGCCATATAAAGTGACTTTTGGGAGGCTGGTTAAAGCACAAAGAAGTTGAAAATGGGAATGCTTGTTCTTGGCTATTGTTTGAGAGAGGATTTTTGGGTTAGATAGGCCATTGCTATTGAATGTAGTTTGATACTTATGATCTTCTAAGGCCTTTTATGATTAACACAAAATCAAGAGTGGAAAACTGAGTTGTATTGTCAAAAAAAGAGTGACTTTTGATGTTTTGTGAATTTGAGTTCTTGAAAGCAAACCAAATGGTCAGATCTCTGTTAATGAAGGTAAAATATATAAATATAGTGTTCATATCTTGCATTGGGATCTGAAATAACTGTTAGCTCTGATTTGGTGGGATGGAAGCTACATAATGTGGATTTAAGTTATGAAATTCATGTATATGCATTAGTGTAGCTCTGTACTAGAGTAAGATTGTTTATAATGGAGTGCTTTTGGATGCTAGCCAGTGTTTGCAGGGCTGTTCTTCTGAAGCTTGGTGACTTTAAGAATAACATGTAGCAAATTGCTCTTTTTAATTGAGGTAGGTGGTTGTCATAAGCTAAACAAGGCCTTGGCATAGTGTGCGCAGCATTTTAGGGTTCAAGTCGCAGTTCTGAACACATCAAGGATTGAAGACCTTGAAAATCTCAGTATTGCAGCACTTAGGCTAGCACAAAGCAAAATCCCTCAGAAACACCAAGTTGGTGACTGGATTTGGTGTAAACACACAGGGGTTCCTGGCACTTGGAGGCCAAGCTGGAGCCAGCTCTTGTGTCCTGTAGTTCCCCCATGGTCAGCACACTGCTGCCTGTTTGAGTGCTGTAGATGCCATGTGCAAGGTGCTCCTGTGTAAGGGTGCAGGCCTTTTTGAGGTGTGCATAGTTTAATCTTGTAAACAAAGAACACTTGAGTGAATTGGACTGCTGATGCTTTGTTTTCTTTGCAGTATGGGAGCTGTAGGAAGCATTTGCATGAGAGAAAACAACCACCAGGTATTCGGATTTCAATAAGCCGGGGAAGAAGGGAAGCTTTCAAAGGGGAATGTCCTCATTTCCACTGTGACTTGGCATTAAATGGTCTGTGCTGTTGAGCCTGTCTGGAAAGTAAAAGGTTTAGGCAGATAGGTTGTGGTCAGCTTCTGCTTGTTCATGGAGTGGGTGGCACTAGGGTATGAAACAACCCCATCAGGGTGTGCAGTGTCACTCGCTTAGGTGCTCCCTCACCTGTAAGGAGACTTTGAACTGGTCAATAAAGACCAGTCCATCCTCAAATCAGACTTAAGACATGAGCACTCTTAACAGAGGAAAAGGAAAGACAAGTGTCCTAGTTCTGTAATTGGGATACAAAGGATGTGGGCAATACATGCTTTTGTCGGCTAGAGTTCTTATGATTTGGAGCACTCCTCAGGTCTTGTGGATTGGCTGCTCACTGCTATTCCAGTTTAGATGCTGCCTCTTCATCCCTTCCTGAGACAGGACTAGTTTTAACAAAAGAAAAACCTGTAGGGAAGGAAGGGATATGCTGTGGCTGAACCCAAGGGGCACTTCATTCCTGCTGGAAAAGGGTTGGCTGTGTAGGTCTGCTCTTGCTCCTGGTTGTAAAGTCATCCTTCCCCTTCCTTGCAGAGCTCATCAGGTGTGTTGAACTGATGCAGTTTGCCAAACTAACAGTATTATCTGTGTTGGGAAAACCCAGTATACATATTAGTTCTGGGTGCAGGTCCCTGGATAAGGGACTTAACTCTTTGACCCTCCCCATCCCCTCTTGGCTTGCCGCATGGTATTTCAAAGCTGCCTCCTGATGTGACTTTGGCCAGACTAATTCTTCGATGCTTCAGCCTGTTTTCACTTGAGAGTGATTTTTGTCCTGGTATATTAGAATAATGAGGGGTTTTGGCTGTACTGCTGCTGTCACTTCCTAAGAGTCTGGGCAGCATTGAGCTGTGTTAGATGGGGAGAACAAATGTGGATGCATGAAGCTGATTGAGCCCTGTGTTCAGGTCTGCACGCCAGTGCTTAGATAATGCTGCAGTGTGTAAGAGCCTGATGAGCATCAGTGTGAGATGCCAGCTATCCTGGCTGAGAATTCACATTTCCAGTTCCCAGTTTGGTGTGCATAGCTCACTCCAGACTGGGAATTTGTTATTGAACTGGAGTCAGGCTTACAAGAAATAAGCCCTTCTTGCTGACAGACCCCAGGCTGTTGGTAACCCAAGTGTCCCATCTCTCAAGCACCTCTCTTGTTCTGCTGCCTTTCTGCCTGTGGGTTAGTGTGCTGTGCTGTTGTGTGTAGCTGGTGAGTGAGTGACTCCAGAAAAGCTTGCCTTGAAATATTGAAGAGCTGGGTGCTAGGCGTATGTGAGTGCTGTAATACCAGCCAGGGCCTGAGTTTGCATATTCCTGTGTCTCTGAAGGTGGCCACTGCCAAATGTGCCTGCAAGATGCCAGGAACTCCTTAGTGTGCTCTTTTAAAATGTCAAACTCTTCTGTCTGCTTCACAGAGTGATGAGATCTGTCATGTCTTCAGCTGAGCCTCCATATTACAAATGGTAGTTGTGCACCTCATTCCAGAGCTCGCTGGGTTTCACTTGGCCAGAAGTCCAAACCTCTCCTCTACTCCTGCCCCAGGAGGTTTGGCCTTAATGCATTTATCTGTGTGTACAAGGAGAAGGGAACATTTCTGTTTTCACAGATGGCGTGGGTTCAGGAAATCCAGTCAGCTGGTGTGGATCTGGAAACCATTCTGCCCTTATTAACACCCTCTGATGATATAAACAGAGAATCCCCTAAGCAAGGAGCAGTCTAAATAAAACTTCAGGCCAAACCAGAACATCTATGGTGTGCCAGATCCTGCCTTGGGGAGAGAGAGGACGGGAAGTGCCAGGAAAGGGAAGATCTTAGTTTCAAAGAGAACAGATCCATGATTAAGGAAGGTCTGTATTCCTGCCTCTCCCAAGAGGGTGAGAGGAGAGCTGAGGAAGGGATGTCCTAGAGAAAGGGGTTTTCTCTGCCACTTCTTTGTCTCTTCTCTTGGAAGTGATTGGTGAGATCTAAGCCAGGAATTGCCTTAAGACAGAGGTTG
The DNA here is from genome assembly GCF_004027225.2 of Strigops habroptila. Taxonomy (NCBI): domain Eukaryota; kingdom Metazoa; phylum Chordata; class Aves; order Psittaciformes; family Psittacidae; genus Strigops; species Strigops habroptila. Next base: position 8,756,002 of record NC_044291.2, on the reverse strand, counting down.
GAGGCCAGAGAGGCTGTATAGATCTGAGCCTGTATTTGCTGTCTGCCTCAGTTTCCTGTCTGTTGTACAGAAGAGCAACTAAAAATATCCAGCTGCAGAGCAGTATCTGTGTCTGCGGTGGGAGCACTGGGGTGCTGCTGGATGCAATGTCCTTCCTGGTTTCTGGTAGCTGCAAGTGCATTACATCAGGGCTTGGGGATGTGCCACTTGCCACTGGTTGCTCAGATACATCTGCTTTGTGCCCGCACCTGACTGGTGTTTGTAGTGGGGAGTGGACTGTGGAGCAAAGTGATCTTAAATAGGGTGGTTAAGAGGTTGTTCCTATGTCCTGCCAAATGGACTGGGACAGTTCTTCCAGGGGTGATATCTCCAATGAAGACAGAGACGAAGGGGCTGGAAAATGCTGTGATGCAACTTTGAGACCTGAAATAAAAAAAGGGAGTTTTTTCTTGTACTGTCTTATCTCTTTGTTTTTCTTTTATCTCTTCCCTTTTTGTTTGTCTGTTCTTTCCCTGTAACTCCAAGTGTAAGTAAGAATTTAATATGCTGAGACAGGAGAGAAGTTGTTCCATGTGTTGCAGATGCACAACATGTCTTCATTAACTCCCCATGACATTCAAAATAGCTGCAGATAAAGACAAACTAAATCTGGGCAGACAAATATAAATGCTGTTCCCCCTCCCTTCCCTTCACCCCTGCACAGAGCACCCCCCTCGGGGCATGCATTCAATTACTGAAGATGAATGGAGCAAAGCGGTGCAGCATTTGGGATGCTTCGCCTGGTGCTGTCTGCTTCTGCCATCAGATGGCTCCACAGTTCAGGAAATCTGCTTCCTGACCTGGAGCCAGCCTGGGAGATGCTCCATGGGGCCTGTGATCCAGCCTTTCCCTGGTGGGGGGTGATCAGGGAAGGCTGGTTAAAAGCCCTGGGCAGGCGTAGCTGCATTTCCCCCAGTTATCATCTCTTTTTGACCTTCTAAGGTGTATGGAAGGGCAGACCTTAGTGCTTAAGGCACTAGATGGAGAGTGAGGATGCTCTCCTTTACCTTACTGTGTAGCTGTGAGCAGTGATGTAGCTTCTCCTCTGGGGTGTGGACATGGCCTGTGGCAGTGAGAAGCGGGATGCTCCCTGGGACAGACCCCATGTGCTTGCTCCGCAGCAAATCTAGATGGCATTATAGAAAGCTTGAGCTTCTGGCTAGGTCTTGTTGTGACAAGTGTCGGCTGGAGTAGCTGTTTATGTGTTCATGTCCACCATGGCTTGGGCTTGTTCCCCCAGCACGCAGGCTGTATTGCTGTAAGGAGAGGTGATGTGCTACAGCAATGCAGGATCTCATGGAGGAATCTGTTAGACACAGGATCCTAGTCTGTAAAATGACCGTGAGCATATTACGGGTTTTGTTCACCAGTGGCTAATGTGTCTGTACAGGGCTTCACAACTCCTAGAGATTTGGACTAAAACTTGATACGTTTTTTTGGGAGAAGTCTCTGCCCTGGGGTTTGCAGCTGGTACGCAGAGCACCCCAGCTTGCTTTGACTCACACAAAGAGCTGCTCTTTCCTGCATCCTTTCCTGTACTCTGCCTGACTCAAAATCTGCTCAAGCTGTACTTGTGTGGAAGTCTCTGATCTCTCAGAGCTTTTCTGTTGCTGCAGTGCTGCAAGACTTGGGGTGAGCTCAGATTACTGTGAGCTGGGGTGAGCAGCTTCCCAAGGAAGGACTTGCCATCTCTTTCCATTAGTCTTTTCAGTTCCCTCTCTGTGCACAGCAGATGATTATCTCGCAAAAGCATTCTGGGTTTTTTTTTCCCTGTGTAGTTCAAATTATCCTTTCCTAAGTGCATTACCTTGCATTTGTCTGCACTGAACTTCATCTGACTCCATGCTGCCCATCCACCTAGCTTTGTTAAATGTAATTGAAATTGAGTTTGGGCTGGGGGGAGGCCTGGGGTTGATGTAGCAGGAAAGCAGAGGCCTGTGCTTCCAGGGCTGAAGAAACATGGTGAGCTATTGCAGTTGCTGGGTCCTGTTAAATCCAGTTGTGTTCAAGTTACAGTGAATGACGTGAACATCAAAAAAGAAAGGCAGGGCAGAACTTCATCTCTGCTACACCAGGTTTAAAACTAGAATAGCTGAATAGCCTTCCTTGTGTGGATTCATGGTTTGTACTCCTTAGTCTGAGGTCAGAATCTGTCCCTTGGAAACTGTTCAGAAATGGCAACTTCTTTCTCTAGAAGCAGGCAGTGTTTGTGAATGGGGATTGTTACCTCCTGTCAAAGGACACAGCCCCCCAGGGTTCACTGGTGCCCAAGCAGGGATCTGGACACAGTTTATTAATGAAGAACAGTATCTGCTTCCAAGGACTTAAGTGAGTTCATCCACACCAGTGAGCTGGTGAATAGTCTTACAATTTGCTCTGTGTTTTATTGTTTAAATTACTCCCAGTAACTGGCTAATAATAAGCAGCTTTTAATAAGAGTAGTGGGGGTAAAGCCACACACTACTGCTAAAATGAAGCTGCTGCTTGTGAAAAGAATGATACAGACCAGTAGACTAAATAGTGAGGGACTATATTCGGCAACCCAGGCAAGACTTTTGTATCCCTTGCTATTAGAAAGGCTTTAGTGATGTAAGGTGGCATGCTGTTGAGACAGACCCAGACCTCCATCTGTAGAAGTGAACTCAACACTTAGCTGTAGCTTGCATACAGGGCACATGATGTGTACATGATTTGTGTGCAAATAGCCCATCAGGAATAAATAGAGAGTTCAAACTATCCCTGCTACAGTTAGAGAAGGTGCCTCTCTGTTCCCGTGCTTCTCTTTATAGGAACAGCAGCCATAAATCATAGAACCCCAGACTGGTTTGTGTTGGAAGGGACCTTAAAGCTCATCCAGTTCCAACCCCCTGCCACAGGCAGGGACACCTTCCACTAGAGCAGGTTGCTCCAAGCCCCTGTGTCCAACCTGGCCTTGAACACTGCCAGGGATGGGGCAGCCACAGCTTCTCTGGGCACCCTGTGCCAGGGCCTCAGCACCCTCACAGGGAAGAGCTTCTTCCGAAGATCTGATCTGAAATCACCTGCACAAATGCTGTAAGCACCTTGGTGGTGCTGGAACTTGGCTAACAGGAAGTTGAACCCCCTTTCAACCCCTTTAGGCTGGAATTTTAAGCCTTGCAGCCCTGCTCTGTGGACGGAGTTGTCATTTTGTATTTACAGAGCAGACACCTGAAATCATAGAATCAGAATCAACTAGGTTGGAAAAGACCTTTAAGATCATCAAGTCCAACCATTACCCCAGGACTGGTAAGACCACCACTACACTGTATCACTGAGGACCTCTATATGGGTGGTTTGATCAGCTGTCCAGCACTCAGAGATGAAACAGGGGAGACTGCTTGTTTTGCAGCAGTGGCCAGCCAAATTCTGTGGGAGACCTCCCTGCTGATCCCTGTGCTGCATCACCTTTCCCTGTGTCGATGCTTTGTGGTTCTGTTCCTCTCTCCCTCCTCCCTGTGGTCCTTTTAATGGCTTATTATTGCCTTAGTGGGGTTTTCCCCTCCTTCAGTTCCTGTGACTGGCACAATGCACAGCTCCAGCACCCCTGTACATGACCAGCAGCTTCAGGTAATGTTTAGTAGCAACTAAATGAGATTCTCCTCCCCTCCCCTCCCCTTGTGTTGAATGAATCTGAAAAGGCGCTTATGGTGGGGGGAACTTAGGGGGGAAGCTTAAAAGGGTTCATAAAAGTGAATTTTAAGAAAAGCCTAATGAAGGAAATGAACCTCCTGAGATCAAAGCTGAACCTGCTGTGCCAGTGCAGAGTTTAGACTTTGTCTTGTGTTTCCACTGGTATGAAAACACATGCACAAATGTTTCTTCCAACAGCATTAACTCTTACAGTCCTGTGGGGTTGGCATTAATGGCCTGCTGCTGTTTTGTCTAGTGCTGGGCTCAACTGTTCAGTTAGAAATTCACTCATGTGAAGCCTCCTTTCACTTATGGGGAGAGTTGCGCATCCCCATGATCCATCAGGCCAAGAGTAGAGAGATGCCACCTTCTTCTCTAAGGGTTTGCTTAGTGCTTTGTGGCATCCCTCCTGCCCCTTGCTACAATGGCACTATGAGGAAAATCATAGGAGCATTTAGGTTATAAAAGGCCTAAATGCTGTCCCAAGGAGGAGATCTGAAGGCAATACCCCTGCAATTCCCCTGGTTGCCAGCACTGCCTCCTGTGGGAGATGGTATTTGATCACCTGGTTGCAGTAAGTTATGGAAATGTTAAAGTCTTAAAATTCCATTTTACTTAAATTAAAAAAAGGGGACTCTCAATAGGCTTGGAGGGGGATGGAAATGTTGCCTGAGTTGTGTAGGGGAAGTTCCATTAATCATGGAGAGCAAGCTGAAGGCCCTTAATTTGAACCAATTTCTGTGGGCCAGGCTCCCCATACCTGTAATTTTTCCATTACACATGTAATCTCCTCTCTGCAAAGGGCTACGTTTGTTTAGCATCAATTCTTGGGGTTGTTGTGGATTAAAGACTGGATGGTTCAAATTTGTCAGGGGCTGGCTCTGGTCTCCTCTCCTCATCTCGTCACTTGTCACCCTTGCACAGGTCCCAAGGCTCTTACTTTTAAAGTGTTTCCATGTGTTTGAGAACAGCCTAAAACTGGGGCTACACAGAGCCCGATGCACTCGCAGCTTCCCAGAGTGCTAATGAGGAACATATTGGCTGGAAGTGCCTGAGCAGAGCACTATAGCAGGAACAACAACTTGCACACAGCCTTATTTATTGCAGGCCTGTTTCTCAGAGAGAGGGAATGTCAGCCTGGATTTGGACTTTCACCTAATCTTCTCTGAAAGTACCCAGAGATATTAAGTGGCCACCTACTTGGCTGCTGGACTTCAGTTTAAAAGCAGATCCAAAAGCCTGCTGCTATGAAAGCAAATTGCTGGCAGACACAGCGGTGGCTGTAGGTCATGGCCATAAGCCTTATGCTCAGTATAAAACCTTTGGACTTGGTACTTTTGTATGTAAGCTGGGGTGGTTTTGATGTGGAGTGGTGTTGGTGTAGGATTGATGGCAAGGGTTGGAGGAATCATGTCGTTCTCTATTGGGAGGTTATATTAAAGCTGCTATAAGAGAGCTAGCCAAGCATGGTCTTCCCAGAACCTAGCCTAGGAGGAGACAGTTTTCTTGGGTCTGCATGATGGAAGCAACCCTTCTGGCTTCCAGAGCAACCTGTTTGAGTGAGGAGATACAGAAGAAACCAACAGGGACCAAAGTCCAAATTCAGTGATGTGCACCCAGACTTGGGGAGCTTCATGGATATGCCCATGATATGAGCCTGATTTTTCAGATGGGCCTCTTGCCTTCTAATAGAAGTAATGCTGCCTAGATGGATGAAAGGGAGGATTACTTCATGACCCAGCACAGGTGTTGCATTGCTCAGTCTCCTTCATCCCTTTGCTGTTTTGAATAGTCTTCATAACCAGGTCTGCTGCAAATGCTCCACTGCAGTGGAGCGCTCTGGTCATACTCCTTACAGAAGCCAGTGAGAAGTGTTCCTGTCTGCTACTGAATCTATTCATGGGAAAAGCTGGAGATGTCCAATAGGCCATCTCCCCTTTGCTGTGGAGGTGCTTCCAGGAATCTATGGCAACATTGAATTTGCCCCAGTGAACACGGTTATGCTTTAAGTTAGTCACAGTATGATTTTTATAATGAGTTGCCTGTTGAGATTCATGATTATCCAGGTGCATCCTAACAACTTGGTTAAGATACCTTTGAACCATGATTTCTCTGCTCTTTTCCATTTACCCAGATCCAGTTGGACAAAGACATTATGCAGAGCACTTTGCCTTTTACTGGGTAGCAGTTAGTTGCCAGTTCCAGCAACCTAAACCCAGTATACAGCTTTACAGGGGTCGTCTTCAAGGTGAACAGAAGAAATTCTTAACATTGCAGTTCTCTATTAACAGATTGACCCACCTGCTTCAATAGTGCAAAATGGATGTTACTCTGATTTACCCTGGCCCAGAACTTCCTTCTCTGCATTAATTTACACAAATTACTCTGAATATTGCAAACTACAGTCAGTCCCTTCCTGCCAAGGGATGAGCTCATGATCCCTCACTTGTCTTGGGAAGGTTACAATGACCTAACCAGGACCTAAGATGCCAGGTTCTTGCAGCAACTTTTGCTTGCTGTTCCTAGCAGCAATGGTGACTTCTCTGAAAGCCACTGCTTTACCAACAGCCATGTGGGAATGACAATTCTGTTGTTCTCCCTGGAGCTGGAGGAATCTTGCATATGTGAGCAGGATGGGATCTACAGGTGAGTCTGAGTGTCTGGTCACGTTGTCTGGCTGGTAGAAGGTTATTTCTTATTCCACGCTTCCTCTGTGTCTTGGTATAGCAAACAACACAGCTTCCCTGGAGATGGTGGTTCTGTTCTGACTGGGTATGTGTTCTGTCCCTGTACAAACTCACTTATTTACCCCTCAGACTTTTTACTACTTGTGCAGGGAAAGAGGGAGCCGAAGCAAAGCCATCACCTCACTTATGCTGAAAAACCTTACAGTGAAGGAGGAAGCTGGCTCAAACTAGAGCAGATGCTATGTGGGAACAATTACCTGAGCGAAACTCTGGGAGGCAGTGGAAGAGATAATGAAACACCTAGGGATTTGGGAGTTAGCTTTCCAAGGAGCAAAGGGGTTAGCAGTTGAGAGTTGGAGCCTGCAGCTGTGGTGAGAATCAGTTTCTCTTTCTCTCTGCTCCTCCTTTTTCCCCCCTTTACTTCCTCTCTCCCAGCTCAGGGAATGGAGGAGAAGGTGACCTTTGGCACAGGAGTCCCATTGCCAACAGAGAACCCTGGCTGCAATGGTGCTGTGCTTGAAATGCAACTTGCTGAGCTCAGCCTGCAGTCCTGGCCAAGGCGAGCAGCTGCTGCGGGGCTGCAGCAGCGATGTGGCTGGGTCCTGTCACCACATCCAAGGCAGCGTGAGCTCCACATGGATCTAAACTTAATGCCCTATGGCTCCAGGAGAACAAGAGCAGGATGGGTGCCCAGAAATCATCCAGCCGTCGATTCCCCAGAGCCCAAGACTTAGCTAGTTTTCCTTCCCTTTCTCTTCTCCTGCAGGCAAGCACTCCTGTTGTGTCAGCTCATCTGAAAGGGCCAGCTTTGTTTTCAGTTTACCTACATGGCTTCCAGCACTGCTGGTAGGGGATTTAGTACATGTGTTAATAGCGGGCTGAGCTGGGACGAGCAGGGGTTGAATAACACTTGCTGAGTTTCTGTACCTGTCCTGCCAAAAGCCCACTGTTAAGGCTGTTTCTATTCAGTCCAATAACAAAAGCAGTTTGAACAAATGGTCCTTCCTGCATAACAGCCTGCACTGTTCAGAATGAGTTGCTGTGTGGGGTTAGTCAACATCAGTAGCTCAATGGTGCAAGCATTGCACCTGAAAGTAAAAATAGGGCCAATTTTAGGGGGGATGAAGGCCTGCAAGAGACCCAATTACATCTTAGAGCCTTCATAGAATGACAGACTGGTTCGGATTGGAAGAGACCTTAAAGGTCACCCAGTTCCAACCCCCTGCCACAGGCAGGGACATCTTCCACTAGAGCAGGTTGCTCCAAGCCCCTGTGTCCAACCTGGCCTTGAACACTGCCAGGGATGGGGCAGCCACAGCTTCTCTGGGCACCCTGTGCCAGTGCCTCACCACCCTCACAGGGAAGAACTTCTGCCTTAATATCTAGCCTGAATCTTCTGTTTCAGGTTGAACCCATCACTCCTTGTCCTGTCACTACAGTCCCTGATGAAGAGTTCCTCTCCAGCATCCTTGTAGCCCCCTTCAGACACTGGAAGCTGCTCTGAGGTCTCCATGCAGCTTCTCTTCCCCAGGCTGAACAGCCCCAACTTTCTTAGGCTGTTTTCATCCTGGTTTGGTTGTAGACTAGTTGTTCCCCTATCCTTCAATGCCTCAGTTCCTCTCTGTAAGTCTGAGCGTAGAAATGCTGATGGGAGCCGGATGCTTCAGCACCTTCTCCATGTTTGTTCTGTTGACTTCAGAGCCTAGTTTGAGCTTTGCTGCTCTTATTGAAAGGCCTCCATGGTGCTGGCTGTGACACTGGAGAACGCTCTGTCCCTCTGAGTTGTGGCTCACTTCAGACAATGTTTAAGTGCTCAAGGTGGCTGATTTGCAAGAGATGGGTGATAGCCCAGAGGTTAGATAGATGAAGAGTCAAAGGAAAACATGCCAGGGAATTCCTGAAACCACTGGTTTTCAACCTGTGGTTTGTGATCACTTCTAAGGAGTTGTTAAGAAATGTTTGGAGGAACCTGTTGTCAGCTTGCAGAAATCTGCTTAAGGCGGGAGGAACCCAGGGTTCAGGTACTTGACTAATAATCATACTACAACAACAATCCAGGTTTGCAATATGAATTTTTATATAAATCTTGTCAAAGCTGTCAAGTCCTCAATGCAGAGAGCTTCATCTCCTGTGCTACGAACCCATGTAAGTGAGATGTGGCTTTGCTACTTGTCTGTGTGGCTCTTTAACCCGTGCTGAGGGCTTCAAGAAACTGCACTGTCTTTAAGCCAACATGCAGCTTGACCCAGTACCTCTGTGGCTTCTGTTCTCCCAGTTTAAATCTAAGCAGAGACTATTAAAGCTCCATTGGGTGCGTGTTGGGGGAGGTTTGAAATAGTACTTTGCAATACAGGAGATGATGCTCTCCTTTTTCTCAAGCTTGATTAAGTGGGGCTATCAGAGGCAATCACCTTGGTTCCAGGTAAAATTTGTCCAGTTAGCAGTTCCAGCAGCAAGCAAGGTGCATCAGCAAAGGCTTAGCTTTGTTCATTATTTCTTGTTGTTTCACTTGCCTTGAAATGGTAATTGCAAGTGCTTTGATTCGTGGATTGCTATGCAATTTGGTTTCAGTTGTTGCAGCCCTCTGAGCCAAGCTTTGCAAACTTCCCCATCAGCACTTAACAAAGCCCATCAGATCCTTTGCTCCTGCTGCAGCAGTGTGCCTTCAGGAGGGAAAGATGTAGGAAGGCTATCCCTGTTCAACCAAGGCATTATGGTGATCTTGTCCCATATTTTTAGCTTTTAGTATGTTTTCTTTAGTTTTCATCCTTGGGAAAGAAAGGGCTGAAACTGGCTTAAGGGAAGCTGTGACACTGCTGAGAGCAGCAGCTGAGGATCTCGCTTTCTGTTCAGTCTATTGATTTAGACGTGTGGATCTTCTGTACCTGAACATGTGTAAAGAACAAGCTTTAACTTGGACTAGGATATGCAATTAAGGCAGCGAAATGTTTAGAAATGCTTTGTTTTCACAGCAATCAGGAGCTGCAAATGAACATTATCACTGGTGTTACCAGCAGGAGATACGGTGCTGGGGGTTGTGTATGGGATTGCCAGAGAAGAACCTGTGTCTGTAGCTGTTGGACAAGCTTGTGTGTGGTACTCTGAATTAAGCCACTGTTAATCAGAGAGGAGCAATTCCAGAGCTGAACAGAATAGCAACAAGCCTGGAAGGGACCTTGAAATCATGGAATTCAGCCTGCTGCTTCCAGGCAGGATCTGTTCTACCTTTTTATTCCTTACATATCTGCCTAATCTGCTTTTAATTTGCAGAAAGGGAGTGCCTGAGCAGACTGATTGAGGAGACTTCTGTCTTTCTAATATTTCACCTTAATCTCCCATGGTTCACATTAGTGGTGGTGTTCCTTGTCCTATCAACCAGGAGCAGAGAGGAAAAATGAGTTTTGTTCCCTCTTGGCTCATTGAAGATGGAGGGGAACTCGTTGTTCTTTCCTAGGCAGGATACCCCCTGAGCCCTTTGTGTGTTTTCCAGACATCTTATTCCTCCTCATTTCCTCCAAACTTGCTCCAGTTCTGTGCTTGGTTTAAAATGCAGCACCAAACACTGGATGGGGTACCCCTGCTTGAGACCTGAACCAGTGCAGAAGAAATACTCATGTCTTTGTGTTATAGATGTTTAGCTTTTTTTCTCTTCCAAGGATTCCCAGGAGCGGTGCTGTTCAGCTCTGGCTGGGCAGATCTGCGGGATGCTCTGTTTACCAAGTGATTCTATGAAGTTTCTACTATTGCTTAAGCTCAATAAAAATGAGGTCACATACACAAAGTAAAGATCCAGGGGATCCACAAAAGCTTGAAGTCAGTAATATTCAGTCTTGCAGAGAAATAAGTTCATCACTTGGACACTTGTAGCATCTTGCAATGTCTTGCTGCTCCGATCGTGTTAGCCGCAGCCGATGGCAAAGCAGGAGAGCTGGTTTGAAGGTGAAGTGCTGCAGGGCAGTTAATTTCAAGCCAGTTGAACCAAAGTAATTCTGACACCTCGGCACAAGAGGGTGCAATAGGTTTGGAATAAAACCTAAACACGAGGTGGGCTTGTCCCTTCTGCTGCAGTGGTGCCAGTGAAGTTTGTGTGTGCTGAGGCTTGTCTTGCAAACCCAACATGCTGTGAATTGGGGGAGTTTGAGCTGTGTGCCTTTGCCGCATTATTTTCAAGTCCCTCTCACTCTGAGGATTGCCATAATTATGGTAATTAAGCTTGGTGGGGTTTTAATTATTATTTTTTGAAAGCATCAGAACTATAGTTGAATGATGAGGGTGCCAAAATGAGCCTGGCAAATCATAACTTCAGTTTGCTGCATTATAAATGAAAAGCAGCCTTGATTTCCCAGCTTGCTGGGTGTTTCGTTAACCAGATCACTCCAGCTCTCCTGAGGCCTCGGATGTCAGGAGCTGTCCCTGAAGGAACAATCAGGCTTTATAAATAGTAGCTTTAACAAGAGCATCACTGCCAGATGCTGCTGCAGTAAGGCAGGGACTCAAAGGAAACTCCCTCATCTGGGGGCAGCTGGGCTCCCATCCATTCTCTAGGGCATCCCCCTGCTTGTGGCCTTCCAAAGAAGCTGTTAGGATGCCTGCAGATGGGGTCACAAGCACATTCCCATGTTTCTCAGATGCTGGGCTTGCCAGCAGCTCCTCCTGATATGCTTTCTGTTTACTAGAGGAGTTCAAGATCAGAGTTTGATCTATTGCTTCCACTCCTATATAGAAACAGTAGTAACTCCTCTCTGCCTAATTAGCTCTAACCAGTGTGTAGCTACTCTCCCTTAGCACGGCAGTGCCTGAGCTGCCTTCTAAGCATCCCTGAATGTTTAGCAACAATTGCAAGGGGTGAGCCAGGTTCCTGCTTTTCCTGAAGAATCAAAATGCTTTTGTCTGCCTATTGCCAGTTCTCTTGGTGGGTAAGAGCAGCCTTTAGAAACAGTTAAGGGGAGTGGTGCACAACATACTCCAGTTTTTAGGTAAACAGGGGTTTTTAAAGTGTAGGATAGATGTGCAAGTTTTCACTAAGGCATTATTCAAGTACTATGTGCCAAGGTCTGTATCAGAATAAAGTCAGAAATTACAGTCTTGCCTTTCAGATATCTAGGTAAAGCATTAAGGACAAATTGATACTTGAACTGCTGGGATTGCATAAGGAGGCAGATGTCTTTCTGAACAAGCTGTAAAAGACTCTCCAGAGGGGATGGAGACAAGAAGCCACATAAAACCTGATTGTCTGCCCCCATATTGCGTTGTTCTGAACACTGCCTTGTCCTTTGCTGCTGATGTTCACAAACCAGCGTGGCTGACATGGCGAAGGTGACCTCAAAAGCATGCTTTGGTAGGAAAAGAGGGAAGAAAGACATAGAGGAGCTCTGTAGGATTTGGGCAAGTCAACTGGGGTCAGTGTCAGTTTTACCTCAGAACTGAAGCATGGTTAAATACTGCTCTGAGTAAATGCTTTACTCAAGATCGGAGTTTTCTTCTAGCTTTCCACATATGAAGATGGTCACCTCTTGCATGAGGAAGTACTTTGTGTGCAACAACAGGGGACTGCTTAAGTGCTGTGGATGGAAAGGAAGAGACCCATATTGCTGCGGAAGTAATTGACTGCATATCACAAGAGTTTTCTTCCTGACATGTTTTCTGCCTCGTGTTTGGTCTCCCATGCGCCCTAATGTACAAGCTGAGTGTCTCTTGCTCTCACACCAAAGGCTTAGAAATACAAGGGTTGGGATGGCAAGAACAATCTAAGCTTACATGCTTCCACCTTTAGGCACCCCGTGTATTAGGAATGTGTTGGTTCATCTGCATACTCTGAAAAATAAACCGTTCTCTTCCCAGAGAACTGCAGATCTTGTTATTTTAGTAGATGTTTTCTGGCTTATTTGAATGCATTCCATATTGTGCAAGCTACATAATTTCTTGTTTCCTGACTATGCCTTTTCTAACTTTAGTTTTCATGTTTCTGGGTAGGGGGAAAGGGAATCGTGGGGGGAGTCATCTCTAAAAAGGGAAGATCAGGCTCTTTCACATTTGGAGTGGTGTTTCTCAGTGAAGTCACTCATATTGAGGCTACCTGATTCCCAGTATGTGGCATGTTAGGCTTTAAACATTAGAGGCACAGTATATCCCCAGTCTATACTGTGATCATGTACCACAGGGTATGTAAACACATCACCCCACAGGTGGAAATATTTGGCTAAGGAACACTTATTTACAATCCTTAAATACATGCAGGGAGTGCACCCTGTGCTAAGCAGCAGCTTCTGTACCTCTTTGTCTACAGGAGGTTATCAAATGGCTGAGGAAAATAAATCTCCCTCCAAGCTTTCATCTGAAATGGGATTTATAAATATATACGTATAACATTTGAAAGAAGTCTCAAGACTTTCTGCATTCCAGTTGGGTTCTGTGAGCATTTCTGGGAAGATGCTGCCAACGGAAGCACATACATGTCTCCTTACTCATAACCACTGCAGTGTGTGGACTGCTCTGCTGCTGGGACAAACAGGAGCAGGAATGACCAGCTGGGTCACCACAGAGCTTTGAGAGCATCTTGAGTTAGCAATCCAAACATTATCTGCCTTAACTTCATGACTGTGTGCATCAGTGATGTCTTCTTCACAGGAGGTACTTGCTATGGGATCTGGATCTGTTCTGAGATGCAAGCTCCTTTGTGTGGGGTTTCCTGTCATCCTGCCTATTGTGGCATCTGTTACACAGGTCAAAAACCATGATGTGAAACTTGTGTCATTGTGCTTGAAGTCTTTACTTCGAATAAAAGTGACTCCACAAAGTGCAGGGCTGGAAGATGAGGTAGTGTGTAACTTAGATCCTTGTTTCTGTTCTTCACAATGACCTACTCTGATGCATCTTGCTCTGAAGTGAAATTTCTGATTGTGGTGCATAAGGATGATGTATTCCACAGGAGGATCCACAGAAACTAGTACAAAGAGTTGGGAGATGCTGGTATTTCCTAATAGGAATTGCCCTGAGGAGGCGGGAAGAATGCAGATACTGAACTTGTAGGTGCCATGGACTGAACTGGGTGTTACTAAAGGAGCATGAATCTCTGGTCAGCACTTTTGCTCTTGGAAAACTGAGTAGAGTAATTCCTTGATTTAGTGAAGAGCAAATGACAGCGCAGTCTGCTTCCACAGACCTGGAAAGCTTTTGGGAGAAACGGGGAGAAATGTGTTGGCAGTTCTTCATTTCTTATCACGAAGAATTGTATGTTCCATGAGTGGCATCTAACCCTTCTTCTGACTTTGCCTCAGTCTTCATGGTCTAGATTGAAGTGATTTTAGCTGGAAAGCTGCTAATTGTGCCTCTTAGTTCCCCAGGATTGCTGTCACAGTCCAGGAGTGTAACCTCTTTCAAATTCTCCTTGTGTTCTACTTTGTTCTTGTCTGCTTTTCCTTCACTGCTCTCTGATTTAGAGGTGATGTTAAGCCTATCTAATTTAGGCTGAGCTGCCATTTTGGTGACAGGAAGCAAATACTTGTAGCCATCTATATCTACTGGATCCAGTTTCCATCTGTCTTTGTGTGGAAGTCCATGATGTTTTTACACATTGTCTCAGACTGTACTACGAGATGCTCATTTACACCTCTTGTAAACAGCTTATGTGGTGCTGTGACCAGCACCAGTGTTGGTGCGGGTCTGTGAAGCCAGGCTAGGCTGCCTTTGCCCTGTGGTGCTTGCTGCTCACCCCACTTGAGCAGTGCAGAAGGACAAGGAGTGCTCTTTGCATTCACACTGGAACAGCCACCTGCAATGCCTTCCCTCCCAGTGAAACCAATCTCCTCTTTGGGGCAAACTGCTCACACTAAGCAGAGGTTTTCAGTGAATTCTCTGCTCCATGTCTGTGTGAGTGCTTCAACTTGAGCACCCCATAGGTGCAGAAGGTCTCCATGGGCTCTTGCTAGGTAGTAGCTACATTCCCTGTTTTCCCTCCTTACGCTGTTCTTGGCACCACCAGTTCCTGCAGCACTTAAATTCTGTATCCAGATGGAAGGTGCGTGGCAGAACATCTCCCTGGAAAAAGGGAGTGTTGGATGAGTGAGCCCATCCTAGTGTAGGGCTCCAATTGTGCTGCTCCACAATACCTGTGCAGCCTGCATCCTGTCTCTTGCCCCCTACTTTGTGTCTTAGGAGCAGAAGGGGGGGGGTGGGAGAAGGAATTTGCTTACTTGTGAATCCCCAAGCTCTGCTTTGGAAGAGTAAGAGGATGAGGGTAATAAAAGGGTGTTGCCCAGGTAATGCAAGCTTTGACTAGTTTATGATGGGTATTTCCTGCCTGCTTCAAGCCATCCACCTACTACTTCTCCTGCCCTTTAACCTAAACCCCAGACTTCCAAAGCTTGACAAAATCCCTGAAAGCGTTCTTTGAGTATAGCAAAGTATTCTTGGCATATGCTAAAAATACACTGAGTGCTAAAATTATACAGCTCTTTCCAGAGAATCTTCCTAATTTTTTTAGATTTAGTGCATGTCAAGAACTGATTTAAAGGTTATCTCATTTCCTTATGTTTGTATAAAGAGAAGTGCTGAAGGCTAACATTTTGGCAAGTGCTTGCTATGGGTTGTACACTTTGTGCTTCCTTGGTTTTATAGATAATGGTGGGTTTCATCTTATGGAAGCAATTAAAATGGAGTTTTGATTTGAGAAATGAGGGTTATCACAAATCTTGTGCCTATACATAAATACAGCTCCTGAAAAGGCAGTATGGGCTTTGTCAGAGTCTTGAACTAACTGGAAAATCAAATCTTTGTCAGTATTTGTCTGCCCACCTTTATAAGCCTACAGACTTGTACAGTATCTTTCCAATGGCTTGAATTCCTGTTGTATGACATCTGGCCGCACAGGTGTGGTAGAGGAATAGTTGATTCCTGATGGCAAGAAATGGCATCTGAGTCATACGAGGGCATTACTGAGGTGCAGCCTCTAGCCTTGAGCTCCTCTGTACCACCTGTGTTTGATGCACAGATGTTCCATCCCTCTGAGCAGTTTAGGTGAGAAGGGAGGATCTGCCTTTGTTAGTGTGAATAGCGAGAGGAATAATCAGGGTATTTTTGAACTTAGCACAGACCCTTTGCAAGCAAAGGTGATGTTGCATAGAAGGGAAAGAGGAAGGCTTCCTTTCAATAGAAGCTTGCTGCAGCCCTCGCTGAGCTGAGTCTGGAAGTGGAACAAGAGCAGGGGCTGCAATGATGAGGCATATTTGAAGGCATGAGTTTGGTTTATTTTGGTGAACCAGATTTTACTTTCAGAGTGGATCTGGAGTATAACTCTATTTGTCTTAATGGAGATGTAGTCCAGATTTACAGTGGTGGTGGAGATGGGGGAAAAGTTATGCATAGAATGACTGGGTGGTGGGGAAAAAACCCTCTTTGTTTTCCCTTCTCCTAGCAGAGTTTTCAATGAGAAATGCTATAGCCAGCAGCTCCCAGTCTGCCAATGCAAATTAGGCAAATTAGAGGGTAGATGAACTAATTATTTTAATGCCATGGTAGCAATGCTGCATTTCAAGTTGCAGAAGGCATTCCATTGCCAGCTCTATTCTTCACAGTTACCTTTTAATTGGTGGTGTATTTGTATATAAGTCAAGGCAAGAAAGCCTCCAGCCTTTTGTTTTAGAGTCAGGAAAGAAATGCTTCAGTGGGTGTTGGACAAGAAGGAAAAAGGGACCCTTTGCAATGATCAGAACAGATGGTAATGCCCCACGAGGGGGATATTTGTAAGACTGGAAATTCTTCTTTAGTCCTCATAGTGGAATAGGAGTTAGATACACATCTGATAAATAGGCTATTTGAAATCAGTGTTTGGGGAGATGGGGAAGTGCAGTGTGCAGCTGGCAAGTTAAATCTCATCCTGCTTCACTTCTTAGAACAGACAGTCACCAAACAAAGGGCTTTATTGCACTTATCATAGCAATAACTAATAGACATACCTGTATGTGTATGTAGATCTCCCTTCAGAGCACAGCTGTGGAAGAAGCCATGTGAGGAGATAGTTTGCATTTGCAGTGCTTTGGAGGTGACTGAAATTCTCTACATCTTTCAAGAACTTTGATGTGCACTTTAGGTGTAAACTAAGTTTCACCTTGTAATGAAAACTCCTCTGTAAATAATCTACTTGTAATGTTCTATTTGAGAGGTGTTATGGCCTCAAAGATGAGAAACGTATTTGAAATGTAGATATGTGCTATAGCTGTGATGCTGACCTGTGCATGTGCTAAGTTATCTTACCTCTGTTCCCTTAGCAGGCTTTGATAAATGAAATTATTAAGACAAGTGAGGCCTTTGGAACCTCACCTGTCTCATTATGGGGAGCAGCTTATATATACACATACATAATGAAACAGTCATCTTGGAACCATTAGTTTTTCTGGAAGGCGGGTTAAATGACTGCAGTGTGGGGAAAACCCAGATGGAACATGAAATTTCCCTTCCAACTGGAACCTCAGTGTTTTTGTTTGACTTTTCCAAGAGGTTTTGGAGGGGCCTCGAGGGCTGCTTAGTGACACCTCTGGAGCACCTCTTGGTTGCCCAAAGAGGTGGTAAATGCCCTATCCCTGGCAGTGTTCAAGGCCAGGCTGGACAGAACCTTGGGCAACATGGTCTAGTTTGAGGTGTCCTTACCCATGGCAGGGGGTTGGAACTGGATGATCGTAAGGTCCTTTCCAACACAAACCATTCTAGGATTCTATGAATTACCTTGAGGTGAAAGCACTGGAGGCTTGCTGAATGGGAATGAGATTATGGGAGTCGGAACTGTCACATCTATTTAGGATGCCTGTACTCAGCCCATCCTACCTATCAGGGCATGGGAGGTGGGAATTGTCTTGGTAGCTCAGTGGGCAGAGAACTGCTGACCCAGGTGGCCTTGAGGCTGCTTTCAAAATGGACATGTTCTTGTGGTGTCCTGATGAGCCATTGCTTTTCCTCGAGAGAATAATGAAAAGCCTGGCAGCTCCATGAATACTGTATCTAAAAGAAGAGCACCCAGAGCCTCTCCTGCTCCTGGGAGCTCCACATTGCCTTCAGTAGGAAGGATGGTTAATTTAAGTATGCAATTGATAGATGTCTTCCAAATCAAAACATCTTGCATGAATGTGATTAAATGAAATTCCTCAAGTATGTTCTTGCCATATGGAACAACTTTTCCATATTTTGTTGTCTCATTGACTTTTTGAAATTGAACTGAAAATGCATTTTTGCTGCCTTCCCTCCCCCCCCAGTTTGGTAATGTTTAGTTTGCATTCCCACTGCACTTCCAGAAAAATCTGCAAATCATTTTGGAATAAGCATTAAGGGGAGGAAGCCCTTCAAAGCAAGAACCAAATCCTGCTGGGTGCTGGAGGCCTCCACTGCACTGAGATCCCATTGCATCCTGTTCCTGCCTCCAGGGGACCTGGCTGCTCTCTGGTTTTAGCTTAGGAGTCCTATCCAACAACTCATCCTCAGAGTGAGATGGGAAAAGATGTGATGCCCACAGCCTAGCCAGGTAAAAGTAGTCCCCAAAGAAGCAGGAGACAAAGTAGCCCCTGCTTGGGATCTGAGTTGCATGCTTGTGTTGGACTATACTGTTGGGAGCAGCAGCCTTCCTGACTCTGCTTCTGTGGAAATCAGGGTCAAAATGCTCTCTGTGTGAATTCCAACATAAAATACAAATGATCTCCTAAATGCATGGTCAACTTTGGGCTTGTTTGAGACTTGCAGCAAACAAGCTGTGCATGAGCTCAAGGCTCAGCTAAGCAGAGATGAAATGCCAAATCCTATTTGGGGGCACAAAGGTGTAGATCACTGCACTCATTGCCTTTCAGTGACCTATTTAAGCATAGAAATAGGGAGAAATTACTACACACATATTGCTCTGCATGTGTTTTAGGGAAAGACAACAAAATACTGCAGATGTGTTGAGTATGGACTGAATTAGCTGAACCTGGCTTCTCAGATACCAGCCTGAGACCTTCAAATTCACCTGGAGTGTTTGGTGCTCACTTTAATAACATCTTATTATCTGAATTACTTTAAAATCTGTAATTTTGCATTGTCTCAAGTTGTTTGTTTCTTCTTTTGAAGTTTTGCCATGGGTTATTTTCAGTAAAAGGCAATGCTCCTGCCCCTAAAACTTGCTTTGCCTTGGAAGTAATCTATTGAGACACATAGCAATCGAGCATTTAGCAGATAGAAAGTATCAAGGGGTTCTGTCCTGTACCATAAGTAGCTATTTATGTACTTCTATGTGACTCACTCTTTCTGATGTGAATAACTTACAAAAATAGTGATGAGGGAAGACTAAATAAGGAGAAGTACAAGAATTGTAAAGGAAGAATCCTAAAGTGAGGTTCAGCTGGAACTGTTTGCAATTTGCAATGTCTATGGGTTTAGGCAACTTAAACATTTAAACCACAAAGTGAGCAAAGTCTGGCTGGAGAGTGCTTTGGCTCAAACCTTGAACTTAATGTAGTCAAGTCTTGTTTGAATTTGGGTCTTGGCCTAAATCTGATCCTTGTGAAGACAGTAGCAATGTCTCCATTGCTATATGCCTGTCCACATAAAAGTGGGCCAGTGCTTGCAAGATCCTGCTGATGGTATAGATACAGAAAAATGTTTTTTATTGTGTGACAGAGAAATGACTCTAATATCTGAATTAATTCCATTTAACTTTTGGCACTTAGTTCACTCATACTGGGTGATTGTTGCCTTGGTGTCCTACTATAGCCATACAGGTGGGGATTCACATTCTGACACTCTGGAAGATCCCTTTGGAAGATGCTTTGCCCCTACACTAAATGAAGGGGTCTAAGGTGCTGTGTGGTTCTATCTGAAGTGGTCTGTAGCTCATCACCATCCTGGGATGAGAAGGGGGTTTCTACCAGAAACTAGGTACTGTTGCCCCATGAGGAGGCATCTTTCGCCCACTCCTCAATCTCTTCCCTCCTGAAATTGATACATATAAGGCAAAACTTTTGTGAAAGCTTTGGACTACTCTCTTTTGACCCCAGTGGGAGGAGGGTGAGTACTTCCGACATTCCCACTCAAAGGTCAAGCAGCTTCCTTTCTTTTCCCTTGAGCCCTTACCATGGATCTGTTGAGAAGAAAATGATGAGAAAATGTCACTGCATCTGACTTGTTGTTCATGGTGATGGTGCTGGAGCTGTGCTGTCATGTTGTCAGGTCCCAGCTTTCATTTGCTAACTTCGCTACTAGGAAATCTACTTGTGTCCTATAAATAGAGATGGCTAAGAATGGCTTGATCAGAAGTTTGCTATTTGAAGTCTGTTTGAAAACTTCAAGCCAGTTGGAGTAATAAGTTTTCTAGAACATACTCATCAGGAAGTTTCCTCAGGTTTGGAGCATCTCTGTGGCAGAGTTGTTGGCTTGGGAAGATGGACAAGGTGCAATTGCTTATCTTCAAGCATATTGAAGTATCTGTTCTCAACCATGCCAGGCATTCTTTCACCCACCTACTAAATCTCTTGCTGAGTTCTCCTTGGGATTCCACCAGGGATGTGGAACGAAGCTAAATGTCAAAATGCTAGAGGGTTTAGTGCATGAGAATTGTTGTTGTTTAGCCAGTCCTATGCAAGTGGACTGAAGTCTATGAGACAATAAAGCCAGAGAGCACAGTGTCCCCCTTCTCTGCCCTCCCCTCCCCCTCCTTGAGGTCCTTACTGCAGAACAGCATGGAATGGGAAAACACTGGGACATAAGATCCTCCTTTTAAAGGCTTAAAAAAACCCAACTTACTTATTTACGTTCCTAAATTTGGATTTAAGTGTCTAATATTAAGCACTCCTCTTGGAAAACATGGGCCTCAATGGACGGGCTGTAGGTTGGTGTTTTTTAGCTGCAGACAGATGAAGTGGGATTCTGTTTACCTGCCTGGCAGCCTGGCAGGAATAGGATGGCAAAGCTGCAAAAAGGGAGGAATGTTCCATCATTTGGAGGGTGACATCATTTGGAAGCCAATGAATGATCTCCCACATTTAGGAACTTGCATCAATGGCAGCTAATGGTTCTTTGGCAGATCCTGCCAAGCAGGGGCTGGATTAATGTGGTCATTGTTCTAGGTTCATTATTCCCTTTTTAATGCTCTTACATA
This sequence comes from Strigops habroptila, assembly GCF_004027225.2. Taxonomy (NCBI): domain Eukaryota; kingdom Metazoa; phylum Chordata; class Aves; order Psittaciformes; family Psittacidae; genus Strigops; species Strigops habroptila. Next base: position 8,735,512 of record NC_044291.2, on the reverse strand, counting down.
TTCCAATGGAGCAGAGGCGCTACGTGTGGTGGGAAGTGCAGGGATCTGACTAAGGGGTTGCATGGCATGCACTGAGATTCCCATCCTGTATTGTGGTTTTCTTCATTGAAAAGAAAGATTTAGGCTGAATGGAGGGAGTTCCTTTGAACCTTTAACCATTCTTAGACCTTCTCTTAGGTCTTTCTTGAAGACTTAGGTACCACCTGGACCAAACTGAACTCCTTTAGCAAAGCTCCCTGAAAACCTGGGGAAGTTCAGTCCCGACCTAGATCTCAGCATTGTGGCTTCGTCCCTTTGCCAGATAATGCTAGCATTTATAAGCAGCACAAGTAGCTAGAATTTCTCTGTCAGTTCCTATTAAAAGATCTTGACTTTAGTTGATTCTAACTTTGCCAGACTTGTACTGTGGAGCTGATGTTTTCCATGCTTGGTTTTTCTGGAAGTTGCAGTTAATATGGCTCATGTGTCTCATTGCAAGGGATGGAGCTGGAAAATCCACTGTTGTGCTCATGTGCTCCTTTTCCAACTAGCAATTTCAGAAGCAGGGATTTTCCTGGTATAAGGAATTCGTCGAGATGTCAGCTTTCTCCATTTATGGCACTGGTGACTTCACTGAGAGCTGGAAGTTGGGCCTCATAGTGTAGATGTAGCTCGTTTACACCTTACCCACCATAATGTCTATGGGGTACACGCGGGGGGCAACTTCTGGTAGTATGACTTGGAGTTCTGGAATAGCAAACTTCATAATGCTTGCCTAAGGAGCTTGAGCCTTCCTTACTTGCAGCTTTCACTTCAACTCTGGATTCCAGAAGTTTGAGTAGGAATCTTGTATCTTGAAAACTGGATGTAAAATGTGAGCTGGAGCTTTTTTGTGTTGGTGTTAGAAAAGTAATAAAGGGTTCGTAGCCATCATCAGGGTTTTGCTTTAAAAAGTGTGTGCACTTTTAAAACCTGTTTCTGGTTTACATAGTTTCTGACTTGGTTATGTGTTTTGGTGTTAGTTGAGTCCACTTTACATCTCTAACAACTTTGGAATAGCATCTTGCTTAGGACAGTTCTGAAATGGATTTGAACCATGTTGTGTTCACTTCTGTTCATAGGTTATACTGCTGAAGGCACATGCTTGTGTAAATGCAAAGAAGTAATGGAAATAAGAAGGAAGTGAACTTATTTGAACTTTCAGGAAAGAACTTAAACTCCATTTAACTTCTTTAAAATGGGAGTTGACTGCCCAGGTCCCTTCTTATGCAGTTTGGATAAATGCTCCTCTCCTTAATCACAGCAGAGATCAGCCACTAGTTCTTTGTATGTAAACTGTGTGCATAAGGGCTTACATTAAGGGTGAACGTGGGGGAATGAAGTTCCTGGTCATAAAGCAATTATACTAATACATTCTGGAAGAGGATAGAAGGGAAAAGGGATGTCCTTTGGCTGGCAGTTTCCATTCCAGCTCTGTACATTATATGAAGTGTTGGCTTCGCACCATACAGCTTTTCTCCTCCACTGTCATTCCTCTACAGTGCTCTTTAAAAGCTGAGAATAATTTGTCTTAGCATATGTAAGTTTATTTTTGATGTCATTACATGTCCCATCATGTTAACTTTGTGCAAAGGTTGAGCCTATTGTCCTTAGAAACCCAAAGTGATTATCGTGGGTTTGTTTTGTAATACAATTGTTTAAATTAGAAGAAGTTACCATCATTGTTTCTTGAGTCCAGCTGTGTTTATGGATTAAGATCTACTGACTCAAATATTTACAGTGTTTCAAAAATGATGAGAACATGCAGTGCTGGGGGGTTTCCATATGCTGCTTGGACTGAGAGACTTCTCCATAACTGGAAAAGGAGTCTTGGGCTGGAATAGTTCAGTAAAGGACTGTCAGGTACATCTTGTATTTATCTGGGCCGCTTCTGTCTGTCACTCTGGTGCGTAGAGGCAATTCCAGGTTTCTAAGAGAGAGACCAGAGCTCTGGCTGTGATGGGAGTTGAATCCTCTGGAAAACTTTCCCCAGTTGGGGCACTGAGCCCTAGAAGTCAGTAAGTGACTCACATTTTACCCCAGGCCACCCTAGTTTTAACTATTTTCTTGGTGTGGGTGACCTGCTTCTGCAGTGAGGATGTGTGCAGGGATAACAGCCATTGAAGTCTGGGTTCAGGGCAGCTCCTGAGAAGCCTGTGGACGTCTTCAGGGCAGGTTTGTGTCCCTTTGCCTAAGGCAGATGGAGTTGCATTTGTATTTGTGCTGTCATTATGGGCCAGGTCTTTCCAATGTGAGGAACTGGTGCTGTGCACAGAAGAGCTGTATTTCATGCACAAGCCCTCATGATTTGAAGCCCTGTGCTGCAGCTCAGGAGCATGGCTTTGTGTAGGAGAACACTTTGTTGAAGTCTGGGATTTGAGCATGTGTCTGTAAGCCCATATTTAATGCTATGTTTGTGCTCAAATACATCCTCATGCAGGGTGGGAGTCTGCTGGTACTGAAGCCATAAGCCAATATCAAATGGCAGGGGGATTAGGAGGGAACTTTCCCTCTTGACTAACTGTTCTGTGGCTGCCTGCTGCAGAGCTGTTGTGTTTTTCCTTTGTAGCACTGAGTACCAGCTACTGTTGACAGCAAGGCATCAAATTTGTTGGGCCACTACTCAGTCACCATGGCAATTCCTATGCTTCTGAGAGGGGAGGGGAAGGGACATGAGAGGTCATTGTACTTTGCTGTGTTTTCCTGTAAATAGAGCAGGGTGAGTTTGTTGGAAGACCTGAATCACCAGATCTTGTCCTGAGCTACTCCAATACACCCTGTCTGGGCTCTGGCTGTCACCCTCTGCCACACTGCTCAGGCTTTGGGCTGCTGCTACTTGCACAACAGACCTCGTGTTATGTTTGGCACCTCCTTTGTGTTTTCTGTCCTGGCAATAAGTTAGCTGTCATTTTGCTGTCGTTCATAAAGCACAAACTGTTTAAGAGCAAAAAAACATGGGAGGCAGGTGAGATGCATGCCTCGCTTACCAAGACACTGCCTCAGTATCAGTGTGGAGACTCTGGGTCTAGAGTCTTGTAGACCTTTTCATGGGGGGTTTTTCTTGGTCCTAGTTCCACATCAGTTTTAAACTTGAGTACAAGTGACCAGGGTGGTCTTTGTGTGTACCAAGGCCTTAAAGTGGGTTACACAAGCATATATTCTTGCATTCACATCTGAAACTACAAATATCTTTGTTACTGTGGTAAATAAGCTTTTTTTGCTGTATATAGAATCTACAAGGTTGCAAAAGACCTTTAAGCTCATGAAGTCCCACCATTCCCCAGCACTGCCAAGGCCACCACTAACCCATGGCACTGAGGGCCTCTTCTACACGGTTTGGGAACACTTGCAGGGATGGTGACTCCAGCACTGCCCTGGGCAGCCTGTTCCAATGCCTGAGCACCCTTTGGGGAAGGAATTGTTCCTCATCTCCATCTAAACCTCCCCTGGTGCAGCTTGAGGGCGTTTCCTCTTGTCTCATCCCTTGTTCCTTGGGAGCAGAGACCAGCCCCCTCCTGGCTCCATCCTCCTGTCAGGCAGTTGTAGAGAGCGATAAGGTCCCCCCTGAGCCTTCTCTTCTCCAGACTAAACCCCCCCCAGGTCCCTCAGCCGTTCCTCATCACACTTGTGCTCCAGGCCCTGCACCAGCTCCGGTGCCCTTCTCTGGCCCCGCTCCAGCACCTCAATGTCTCTCTTGTCATGAGGGGCCCAGAACTGAACGCAGGATTCGAGGTGCAGCCTCATCAGTGCCGAGTATATGTAACTTCGTCTCAAGTGTTTGCCAGAAACCAGTCCTTATCCATTCATGTGACAGTACCTCAGTCATGAGCAAACCCATAGCAGTAGAATGTGTGATTCCCTTCAAGTCTGTCACTGGATCTCATGACATGAGTGGTTTCCTGTTCCGTGTGCCCAGGCTCACTGTTGTGTAGATGGGGTCAGCACTCATCCAGCGACGCTTCTAGCTGCACAAAACATTCGTGAAGGATACTGCAGTTTGATTAAAAATAGGCTTATGGTAGCTTTTTAACCCAGAATTCAAAAGAGCAGATCTGTTATTTCTAGCATTGCAATAGGACATTGTTCATGTCTTCATTCTCCAAGTGATCAGGCACGTAAGCATGTGCTTAAAGTTAAAGAAAAGTTAAGTCTTATTCTGAAAGAAAGCCTTCTGGTGTTTTGTTTCATTAATAACACTGTAAACCTTGGGTTTAGTGGGTCTGAGGGTTTTAAAAATTACAATCTATTACAATGTATTAAGTTATTCCCCCGTGCATAGGAAATATCACTAAGGGAGTTATGGATGCTTTATTCTCCTCTGCGCTGAGAACTCGCCTCCCTGTGTCTGACTAATGACAGAGTGAAATACAATCTCTGTCTCTTTATTGTTAATCACTGAGTTTGGATTAAAATATTAACCCAAACTATGAAGTGTAAGCATGGAGCAGTAGGAAGACAAAGCAAGAAAGCCATCTGTTCTTTCCTTTGCTTCCTTTGGCATGTGGAGGCATGTTCTACTGCTAAAGTTCATATATCCTTCCAGAGATGTTTGTTTTGTTTGATTTCTATTGAATTATTTAATCATAAGTATTTGTGTGTCTGCCGAGGTGTGAATGTCAATGTAATGATACAATGGGAGGTGCTTGGTAAAGCTGATGTGCTGAGTAGCTGTGCTCTACCTGGGGTTTTAAGCAAGTCTGAGACGTCCAAAATGTTTTCACCACCTCTGGGGCTTTGTTTTTAGTGAGCTTGTGTAACTACAAGGTTAAACTGAGTAAAAATATTAGCATCAACTCATCTGGAGGTTGTTAAATATTGTAACTAATAGTAACTTGTGTGCAGAGGCTCATAAATTTGCTGTAGTAGTAATCATTTGGGTGAGTGCTATATCCTAACTGCAGACTGGTATTCTTCGTGGAATCCCAGAGCAGTTTGTGTTGGACGGGACCTTAAAGCTCATCCAGAACTAAAGGCTCTTTTCTGTTCTCTCATTTTGCTAAAATGAGTTTCATCTCTGATCAGATAATTTGAAATGGGGCTGTTGTTTTAGGAAGATGCTGGGAGTGGAAACAGTGAAAAGAGTCAAGTATAGAGGCGAACATGCCCAGAGTATTTGTTCTCATAGCTCAGTGCAGGCACCACAGTGAAGTAGGCATGAGCCTTCAGAAATACTCTGGGGTGTTTTGCACCTATCCAAACACACACCCTGTTCTTAACTTCCTTGTCAAATTCTTATGCTCAGTATCCAAAATATCTCTTAATCTGATCAGATCTATTCTGTACAGTTGAGAGTCTTCTTTCCTGAGGCCCAGATCAGGTTGGTAGCCATGTATCCTTCTGAGAGACAGTTGGGAAATAATTAAAATCTGGAAATCATCATTCAGGCAAGGATGGAGACTACTTTCAGTTTCCTCAGTAGCTGTGGCAGTTTTCACATGAACCCCCCCACTCTTCTCTTTGGCTACTCAGCATTCATTGTTTCCCCTCCAAAAACTACATCCTTGTGAGAAGCCCAGGCAGTATTGGGATGAGTGGATCACTGAGGCAGGAAGGCAGCTGCCTTCTGCCCTGAACATGCATATCCGTTCTTTCATTGTAGTGATAGGACAAGAGGTAATGGGTTCAAACTTAGGGGAAGTTCAGGTTGGATATAAGGAAGAAGTTCTTTACTGTGAGGGTAGTGAGGTACTGGAACAGGTTGCCCAAAGAGGTGGTAAATGCTCCACCCCTGGCAGTGTTCAAGGCCGGGTTGGACAGAGCCTTGGGTGACATGGTCTAGAGTGAGGACTCCCTGCCTATGGCAAGGGGTTGGAACTGTATAATCTTAAGGTCCTTTCCAAGCCAAACCAGTCTGTGATTCTATGATTCGTAGCCTGTCTTCCTGTAATATCAGTGCTGCAGAATCCTGAAGTTTTTCTCATTGTTTCTCGTCCACCTCCCACCTTTTGGATGTGGTGGGTTATTCCCTAAGCTGTTCTCAAGGGTTAGAGTCCAGGGCAGTCTTGCTGATGCCAAGTTCAACAGCAGATCAAGGTCTTGAATCGAGGTATAAATGTGGCAACATCCCCAGTGGTGAGGGTGCTCTGCTACCTGAGGGACTCAGCTCACCAGGCTTGTCCCTTGCTCCAAGCCCCTGTGTCCAACCTGGCCTTGAACACTACCAGGGATGGGGCAGCCAACAGCTTCTCCAGGCACCCTGTGCCAGCGCCTCAGCACCCTCACAGGGAGAACTTCCTAATGTCCAACTTAAATCTCCTCTGTTAGCTTAAACTATTTTCTGGGATCTTCAGACAATTGATGTGTTTGACATGGATGAAGATGAACGTTTTTCCCATATTTGAAAACACATTCTTAACTTCAGGGCTTGGAGAACATGAAGTAACTAGAAGGTCCTGGCAACAGGACAGTGAGTGTTGTCCTGCAGATGCATGGGCATGCACAGCTTCAGCCTTATCAACACGGGTCTGAAAGCCAACACAACCCTATACAGTGGTGTTGATGGAGGCTACTACAAGTGGTGGGTGTGATTTTTTTCTTGGTGCCCTGTCTGAGTGGGTAGATGCCTGGGTTCGTGCTGCTATCTGTGAGCTTTTGCTTGTTAAGATTAAGATGTCCAGAAGAAAAGGCTGTAGTGAAATGAGTGAACAGAGGTTGAAGAGAATGGAATAAATAACTTGTGGGGGAAAGAGGAGAGGAACACATGAGCATTGCCAGCCCTGAGCATGGTGACAGGGAATGTGCTCCTGTAAGAGAAGCATTTCACAGGGCCGAGCAGGGCTGGAGGTGTAAACATGGTGTTCATTAACATCTCAATGTTTGCCTTCAATCAGTTGCTATAATGTTTTTTTTTGTTTGGTTTTTTTTTTTTTTTGCATATGGTATTAAAGACTGTTCTTGTGAAATCTATCCCTTTCATCTGGGGATTAGAGAGAAATATCAGTTTAACACTCCAGTAATTACCCAGCACACTTCTTTGGCTGATGAGAGCTGTGAAACTTCAGAAAGTTTGCATCAAATTTGCCTTGTTCATTAAGTCTCTGTTGGAACTTAATGGCACAAGTGAAGTCTGAAGGTGACAGATACAGCAGTTCAGTTGTGTTTGACTGAAACTTGTTTGGCTTACCTGGATGATGTCAAAGCGGATGTATTTATAAAGAATATGGGTATTTTTAACCCTGATGAACATGTGAGAAACTAGTGGCGTTTAAAAACTGCTATTTTGGAAGATTCGCTTAAACTTGAACACTAATGAGCATCATCATGCCAACTGTGCAGACAAGATAAAAGAGCAAAGAAAATAACCTATAAATATCTGTGATAATGCTTGAAAACTGCTGTTTTTGTCAAGTTGTAGTGGCTGAATGTTTGGCTGTGAACATAAGACAGAAATAGCATTGACAGAAGTCTTAGATGGTAACACATCACTAGCTTCATTGTATATTTTGTTTCATGGAGACTACAGAGGACCAGAGTCCACAAAACAGTCTGTGCTCATACAGAGGCACCCCTGTATAGCAAATGAACAAAATGTTCTTGGATCAAGCTCCAGTTTTCTGATATTATTTCTTTTTTTTAGGCCAGAAAAAGTTATTTGACTGCTCCCACAGCTTTCCTCTTCACCTCTTGTACTGTTACATCCTCTGACATCATAGTGTGCTTCCAAGGAGAAGTTTATGGTGTCACGGAGAGGGCCTCAGAAGTTCAGGACGCTGTGACACTGAGAGAAAGTGTCTGTATGTTTTCAAACATTATGGAAATTGTAAGCATGCTTTCCAAAGCTGTCAGGAATCTATGCTTTGAAAAGATGAATGCCTGTGTGGGATTAACTCCTCATGTTACACATGGACTCTGCAGTGTGTTGTTTTCTCCCACTGGTCTCTGGAGCCCCGTATCTCAAATGGAATCTGACACACCGCACCAGATGCTAAATGGGGCCTTTCCAAATTGAGGTGTGTGTTTTCTGTGCTGCATATAATCTTTCCAGACCTAGTTTATGTGCATCTGATGGGAGTTGGCCTGCTGTTTTGGAACAATTCACCTGGCTCAACCACAGCCCATCCTTGTGTGTGTTGGTGTTAACAAATGCATGTGGATGGGTCCCTCCTCCCATCTGAATCATACCCAGTTGAAATGTCTTGCCGGTGGAGCTAGCTGGTGTGCATATGGAGTGTGTTTCTAGGAAATGTTATGCAAACCAGTTCCAAAAGAGAGGCAAGCATAGGAAAATGATATTAATGCTATCCCTAAAGCTGACAAAATCCATTTCATGTGTTATTCCTCTTTTTAAGAAAGGAGAAGGAAATAATGACAGCAGCTGGAGGTTCTATAACAAACTGGCACTCTGTGTTCATAGCTAACACTAAACAGCTGATCTGTTGTGGGTCTCTTCATATGAAGATCTTGAAAGATGGGGTTTACCTGGATATGAAACAAGAAATGCTCCACTAACTCACTAACTTGGAGTACAAATGGCAAGTCAAAATGGGCATAACCACCTAAGACACGTTTCTGACTTGGGCAGATATCCCATACCTCCTCTAGAAGAAGGAGGGCCATGACATTGTCTAAGCTTGTGTAACTTCAGGTACTGATGGTGTAGATGGCACAATGTTGTCAAGCTCCCTCTTCACATTGGACTTGAATGTCTGGAGAAGCAAATGCCCTCTAGTTCCAGGGTGAGGTTGTCCAGAATTTTTAAGTTGAGAAAGAAGGAGGATGGATGAATGTGAGTTTTCTTTGCTAGTGATAAGGGCTCATCAAGCTGAGCAGAGACTTATACTCTAGTCTCTGCCCCTCCAGGAACTCTGAACTACAGAATAGTTCGCAATATTTGGGTACAATACAGTGCCTCTGTCATGTTCAGTGTGGCACAGCATGAAGCTGTCTTCTGATGATGTTGAGCTGTCTGTTATGCTGTCTTGTAGATAAAGTGCTGTTAACACATCATCTTTTAAAGCCTGAGACTTTCACATGGCAGTGACAGGTAATATATACTCCTTTCCCTGCAAAGAAGAGATCTTTTCCGTTAGCAATGACTTGCTGATTGCCTATTTATTTTCACAAATCTTCTCATGTCAAAATATTTTGATAAAAGTCTGGCCCGTATTAAATAATCAAGAAAATAATTACTACTTCCAATTTCCTTTAATTTCTGACTGTCAAATAATCTAACAAGCTTATTTTTAGATCTCAGGAATACATCTTGTAAGGTGCTGCAGTGAGCGAGCAAAGCTGGTTTGTACTCAGTGCAGGTTGGGGAATGGAGGGAAGGGGCTGATTCCAAAGCCTGGCATCATTTAGGTTTGAAAGGGAGACAGTGTGGGGAAGGAAGCAATACTTTGTGTGAAATCCTGACCCAGCAACACTGGGTTAATGATCACAAAGTTGGTTAATTACAGAGTAAGTGCTGCTGGTTGCATCTGTCTCATTAAGTCTGAGGAATAAAGCTGCTGAGGAGAGGGACTGAGCAGAGCTGGTAGCAGGGTGCTGAGTACTGGAACTGCTTCTTGTGTTGTGTAATATGTTGTGTAATGTGGGTATTGTGGGTCTTGTTGTATACTCCAGAAGTTGTCTACGGGGTCAAGCACTGAGCTGTACAGAATGTTTATTCTGGGCTTGATGTGCTGGTCTGGAGCACGGCTGTAAAACCTCTTCAGTTTAACATGCAGCAGGAATTTCCTGTATTTATGCCATTACTGCCGAACACGTCGAAGCTGCAGAGGAAAAGTATGCAGAGAGGAAAGGAGTAAGGTAGGGCAGCAGAGTGAAATTGCAGGTTAAGGGGTTGATTTTTGAGAGGAGGATGTGGGCTATTTGAACAAAGCTTTCAAGGCTCTCCCCAGACATCTCCCAAGGGGGAAATTGCTCTTTCAATATCACTGGGGCACCTCTGGTACTGTGTTATGTAGCCAGTATGGGATTTACAGGCACCAGGCCTTAGTGATGGGACTTGAGAAACCCAAGTGCTTGAGATGCCTTTTTTGCTTATTTGTTTCAGTTTTGCTATTTGATTGTGTTTTGGAAGGTGAAAGGATAGTGAATCTGCCCAGCTGGGTAACTCTGTGCTGCTGTGCCAGATACGGAGTGGGCCAGACAGGTGAAGGAGGTGTGAGATGGTGCAGGTAGAGAAGGGCAGGTGAAGAAAGCAGCTTGAGGAATGACTTGCACATCTCCTGCAGTCCCTGCATGCCCAGGATGCATGGGTTCGGATTCAGGCAGTTAGTAGATATGAAAAGTCAAAGTCTCACAAAGTGGTGTGGCACAGGGGACTCCAGCGTCACTAACAGTGACCCAAGGAAAATGAGCCCTTCTGTCTGTTAACAGGCAGCTCTAGTGCAAGACTATTCTCTTAAGGCTATTCCTTATGATCCTTTTCTTCCAAAAGCTGAGGGTTAATTGTGTTTGGAGGCTTGATCTGGGCAGAACGATATTCTGCTTTATAAGAGAGATGGTAATTCAGGGCACTCTGCAGAGCGTACTGAGGCCACTGGGGACCCAGTCTAAATGACAATCTATCTGCATTGACTTTGAATCAGGTTGTTCATCCTACAGCTGCAAGTTCCAGCCCCCTCGCAAGGATTTTGGACACTTAGTCCCCCATGGAAAATTAAAATGAGATTAGAACAGCTCAGCCTGCTATTCTAAGTGGATTGGATCAAAAGTAGGAACAGGCTTGGGGTTTTGTTAGAATGAATTGCAACTTAATACTGCAATCACTTTCAGCATCCACAGGGAGGGAAGGCAATATCTCTGGAAAGAGACGGTATTGTATATCACAGAACTGAATATTCTGCATGGAATATTTATTGGAAAATGATTTACATTCCCTTAATTTTCCTCTACAAATATCTGCCCTTTTCTGACTGGAATTATCTTCATAACCACATCCCTGTTTCAAAAGCTGCTAATACAGCTGATTTAAGTTGTTCATATAAAATGCTTTTCATGGAGAGAAGGATTGTTCTTAAAGTGCATCTGCCTAAACTCTGCCAAGGTTATTAGCACTTCACATCCTGCAAATGAATTCATCTCTTAGTTAAAATTTTAATTGAACATACATGGCTTTTTTTAATGACTTTCCTGAAAAGATGGTTCTTTTCTACATAAAACCCAGACTGTGCTCACTAAAGAAAAACCAAAGGAAAATTTGAGCTAAATTACCCTTTCCCTCAAAGATGTTTGAAGAAATAAAAGAGAAAAATAGGTCTCTTTGGGCCCTTGAAAAATGCAGATACCTCTTAACGGGCAGGTTTTGCCTGGCTGTTAACTAGTTGTAGCTGTTCTTGCTTCATTTGCTTTGCATAACCATGGCCTAATTCAAAACTATCTTTTCCTAATGTACCCCTTTGTAACTACTCCTCTACTAATATTTTGACATTTACCTATTTCCTTGATAGCTTCACATCTCTTCTACCTGCTCATGAGCTGTGAATGGCAGTGGCATTTGTGCCTAAGCCCGTGTCTGTCCCTGCAGCTGTCCCCTCACCTCTGTCATAAAGGGGTTTGTCTCTAAGGACAAGGGACATGGGGAACAGTGGCTGAGGTGCTGCTCTGTGCCCCAGGGGGTTGGTGGATGGCACAAGGGGCTTGGGGAAGAGGGACAGGGGGTGGGGTTGTGTGTGGCCCCTTGGGCAGAGAGATAGATGTGGCAGGCACCGTGACCAGGGATGGTGACTTGGACCTTACCTGTCTACCTTGTAGCCTGCCTGAAAAAGATCTTCACCAGCACCGTGGATGTTGAATACACCCCATGTTAACTCTTCTAGCACAGGAGCGTTTGATTCTACCTTTACAGGTGATGACCGGAGAATCTAGCCTCTATTAAAAACCAGAAAGACTCAAGCAGGGAGAGTCCAAAGCACTTTGACAGCAAACATAAGTACTCAGTTTCCGACAGTTAGTTATTCTGGATTTAATTCTTGCCATACATAAACAAGGGCTCCACCAATTGTACTTTGATACTAGAATGAGTTTGATTTGAAATCAACCAGAACACTCGCATCCTGGCAGTAGATCACTTTTATGTTGCATGTGGTTCCATTAGGAGAGGTTTGATGTCACTGTCAGGATGGAATTGCTGATTTCAATCTTGTCTGGTTTCCCTCTTTGCGCTTTTGCAAGTAGAGAAATATTTTGCTCTTCTGTGTAGTTTTCCATTGAATAACTGGGACATCTCAGTCTCAAAAAAAAAAAAAAAGGCTGGCAGCTTTTTTGCCATCTTAGTGCTCTCAGAAAAGGAAAGTATCCCAAAGAGGTTCTCTGCTAACTTGCAGTGCTGTGTTCATTTATTAAGGTGGGACCCTCTGGGATCCAGCCTTCAAATACATTAAGTCTGCTGCATGGGTGCTGGGTGCTTTACCAGGATGCACCAGCCATTGTCCTCCCAAGTTTTAACTTCAGCTCTTTGTACACATGACAGTATCAGTATTACAGAACAAGGCAGACTCTGCCCTGAGACCCAGGTTCAGCTGAAAACTGAGCAGCAAGGGACAGTTGGAGAAATGTGTTGTCATGTCATTAGACTGTGGTCCCAGTTCACCACTCTTCTTTACCAGAATCATAAAATCCCAGACTGGTTTGGATTGGAAGGGATCTTTAAGCTCATCCGGTTCCAACCCGTTGCCACAGGCAGGGACATCTCTCTCCTTTCTGTGACACTGTGGGAAATGTCCATTTTCACATGAATCTTTCTCCCTCAAACTTAAAAAGGAGTCTAATGAGTACAAGCTCCTAGTTCACATGGCAATGTGACTGTTGCCCTATTGTAGGATGTTTCCTGCCCGTTCTGATTAAGCAAAGCTGAAGTTCCTATCCCCTGTGAACATGAACTCTGTCCCAGGTGGGATCTAATCATGTTTCCCTGACTTTACAGGCATGAGGGGATCTCTGGAAGGGCTTGAGGGGTAATACCATGGCAGACAGTGTCCCGAGTGAAATAGTGGGGTGTTGACAATATCTTTGTTAAAATTCTTCAGATAAATCTATGTGGAACATAACTGCGTTGGATTTACATTTAAAACAGAAACCTTAACTCTGCATTTCCATTTCTTTCCTAAGCAGTGATGCTGTTGGACTCAGGCTTAGCACTTACGTGTCCTGTTATTATCAGTGATATGTTAAAACATTATGGCCAAGTACCATACTCCCTGTGATGTTGAAATATAGAACATATTTGGAGTGCTTTGCTTTTACTTCTAATCTTTCAGCAACCTTATACTTTGACTTCTCTCTCAAACCAAGGACAGACTCTGTTCTTCCTCGGGGGATTCTGTTTTCAATCAGAAGGTGTCAGCAGCTCAGACTTCAGGGATGCTGTCAAGTAGTACTGATTATTGATAATTCTGCAAAAATGACCACACCAAAACACTAAATGTTTGCAGATACTCTGAGTCTGTGGCAAGGGTAGGAATAAGTGCTAACATGCCATGGGATACATATGGGAGATACATGTTTTTTGCTTAAAAGTAAACTAGAAGTCGCATGACAAGCCATTTCTCTAAACTTTACTTTTGTTTGTAAAAACCTAGTCTATGGCATAAGGTTTGGATGTGATCGAGAACCCAGATCTTTTCAAATACTGTGGAGGACTGTCTTGGAGGTGGGACCTGGCAGGAGCCCACTGCTTTTCAAGTAGTTCGGTCGTGTTCAGCTTCTGCAGCACTCGCCATGTTGCACAGAACCCTTTTTGCAACTGGTTTTTGCAAAATGGTGCATTTGACAGGTTGAGAAAGTTGGGTCTGTTCAGCTTGGGGAAGAGAAGCTGTGTGGAGACCTCAGAGCAGCTTCTAGTGTCTGAAGGGGGCTACAAGGATGCTGGAGAGGGATTCTTCATCAGGGACGGTAGTGATAGGACAAGGGGTGATGGGTTCACGCTGAAACAGAAGATTCAGCTTAGATATAAGGCAGAAGTTCTTCCCTGTGAGGGTGCTGAGGCGCTGGCACAGGGTGCCCAGAGAAGCTGTGCCTGCCCCATCCCTGGCAGTGTTCAAGGGCAGGTTGGACAGGGCCTCATCAAATAGGCATAATTTATACTGACAAACTACTTTTGCTGCTATTAGTTGATAACTATTTGGTGATTGAAAAGTGCTGATAAATGTGCTTTTATATGGCTGCACTGGAAAAGCTTTTACTGGCACAGATCACACAAGCTGACCCCGTTCCTCATTTTAACTGACATCCATGGCCAGACTGGCAGGTTTCTTGTGTAGATTTAGGCTCTGTGCTGGATTCTGACATCCTCCAGACTCTCACCAGGGCTCCAGCTCTTGGGTTTTGTTGGCAAGCCCATGTTTAGACACAGTGTATGTGTGGCATCGTGTGGTAATCCCCTTGCTAGTGCCAAGCAGGTTGGCTCCAGCTTTGCACCTCCCTGGCTTTAGCTTTAGCTTGAATATAGCTCTTGGAAAATGTGCTGGGGAGTAGAAGAAAAGGAGTTTGGCGTTTATAGGCCTTGAAAACAAAACTCTCCTTTTCACAGGAGGGTTTTAGGCTTGGTTTGGGGGAGGGAAGCAGGGAGCTTGTTGAGAGGTAAAGGGAATATCTCATTAATGATTTACTAATGAGCTGTAAAAGTTGTGACTCTTTATAACTTCTGAGGATGGAAAATGTTTCTTGGAATGCTGCAGCCCCACAAAGGCTGGGGCAGATCCTGCCTGCCTCTGTGTAGGGTCTTTGATAGAGGTTGACTTACCTCTTTACTCCAGTCCCTCAGGCCTTAGAAAAGATTAATCACAGTGTGGTGGGAAGCACATGGAAATAGCAAAGAGATGAGAAATGAGAATGGGAGAGAGGAGGGGGAAAAATCCCCCAACATGAAACACTGTTTTCTTTCTGGTAGGGCTTGGGCAGGAATAAATTGCCAATGATCTCACTTTCGAGCAATGTCAGTTTATTTGTACTGACTCCGAACTGACCATTTAGAGGGGCTTCTTATTGAGGCCCAACAGGCTTCCCAGCTCTGGCTTGCAAGGGAAGAGCCTTGGAATGACACAGGTTTTCTGTACAGTGCAACAGGCAGCAGGGATTAGGTTTGGGGAGGTCCAGGCAGCGCCTGGTGCAGTCCATGTGAAGGACACTGGCTCCAGCCTCTTAGCTCTGTCCCTATCAAATCATCTCAGACTTCAAGATGCTGATGCATATATCAAGCCTGTAGATGGGCACAACATGCACTGCTGTGGATTATACACAAGAAATGAGGCAGGTCAAAGCCTAACGAAATAGAGGCGATAAACCGAAACTTGACATCTCTGAGATCCAAGTCCCTGGGGTGTTCAACAGCAAGGACTTGGAAAGACTCCAGCAAAGGCTGGGGTAGTTAAAGCTAAAGCTAAAACTGCCTTTCCTGCAGTTACAGTGCATTTCTCTGTGTTATGTCTCTAGCTTGGAAGAATTTGAGTGTTTTCCTGCTGTGTCTGTTCCTCCACTAGTGGCTAAAGATAGTGCTGGAGTTAAGGCATGGAGCTTGAAGCTGGTGTACCAGGGTTCAAATTTTGGCTCTGCCAGTGACTTATGTAGCCATCAGGAAGTCACTTTATACCATCTGGGCTTCAGTGTCTCACCTGTGGAATATGGGTAACTACTCTTAATGTGGCTAATAAAGCTTTTCTTCCTTTGGTTGTCAGTTCATCCTCCAGCTCTCTGGGATAGGGCCTCTCACGACCAAGCGCATGTGAAGGACCTTGCAGAACAAGGCTGTTGCTTTGTTCAGACCTGGTGGTGTCTTTCAATGAAACATTAAGAATAACACAAGTGGAAGCTCCTGCTGGGCTTTGCTGTGAAATTGCTGCGGCTTCCAGTTTGCAAACAACCTCTGTCAAGTAAGCCCAGCACAGCGAGAAGCTGTGACCTCCCCAAAGCCCTGTGCGCACCTTTCCTTGCAATGCCTCTTGCCTCGGAATGGCTCTAACTCTGTAAATCCTCCTGCACAAGGCAGCACTCCTGTGTCTTTGTACTTTAAGGGAGAGCTGAGGCTATGTGAAGGTGCTGCACATTCACAACCTCGTCTTGCTAAGAGAAGTTGGAAGGTTCCCAAGCACGTATCTAAGCAGTGTTAGCACTTTGTGTTTTCTTGGTTTTAAAGCTCAAGTGTTTAGTTAATGTCCGCACAGGTGGTTAAACACAATGGCTCCCTCTGCCAAGTTACAAAGCTGAAGTTGACTGGAAAGAAAATCGTAAGGTCAAAGTTTACTCATGGTTTTTGCAGATTGTAAATGTAAGGAAATGAGACCACTCACGCAGATGGGCATAATGTATGCCTAGTGTGACACCTAAAAATGCCAATCAAGAGTTATAGGCCTTGAGACTCAAAGCAGTGTGCACAAATCCTCTTTAACATTGTTGTTTGACACAGTTTGTAGTTTACAAACTATGTTTGGTCAGTGTGACTGTGTTTTGCAAGCATTGCTGCAGAAAAACTTTCTAACAGCAAAGCATGTGTATTGTATACCAAACCCAAACATCCTTCTGAAAGAGCTGCTATGCAGGAGGTGTGAGATTGGTGGAAGAGGATTCTGCATTTGCTTCATAACAACCTGAGAAGTGGCATTCCAGGTACCAGCACAAGCTGTGCGTATCTCCTGTTGTATGGTTCTGGGAGGAGCTAAATGACAAATCTGAAAATTCTGTGAACAACAGGCAAATTTCTATCTGCTTCTGGATGCAGGGATGCAAAGACAGTTTGCTATGAGTGACCAGTGAGGTAACATATGTATCTTTCCCTGTTAAGGATAACTGTAGGGAAGAGCTTCCTCCTTAGTAACGAGGACCTTAAAGCTTTTAAGTAATGGAGCCCTGCCCTGTGTTGAAGGAAATTGAAGGAAGTGCTGTTCATGGGCTCCTTGGAGGAACTCAGCAAGCCCTGCAGATGCTGGGACAGCAGAGTTGTGACAGCCTGGAGCAAATCCCCCTTGTGCAAGGGAGGACAAGCAGCATGTGCCAGGCAGCCGTGTTCATCTGCCTTCCACTAGCGCCCTGGGAAGGGGAAGGTGTCCTCTGAGGAAATGGTCTGAAAATCACTCACCTGAAGCACTGCTGGTATTGCTGCTTCCCTACCAACAGCTCTACAGCAGAGTGCGCCTTGATTTCTAGACAGAAGGACATTGGTTTGATTTTCTTCTGCATCCCAGTTTTTATATTATCTTCAGTTTAGGCTGTTACGAAAGAGAGACAATTGATATTCAGTTTCTGCAAGCTCTAGATGTACAGTAACCTTCTGGCAGTGTAAATACACTTGTATATTCATGAGTGACAGGCATGGATGTCAGGCCTTTTGAAACTAAGACTTCATTCTGAAGTACATGAGGCTGTTCTGAATGTGAACAGAACACATTGACAGGCTGAGCTGCTTGGGGGAGAAAGGGACCTACTATTAATTGCTAAATATCTCTTCTGAAGATGTAGTGCTCAGTGGGTATGTGCCCTCCCACCTCTAAATGCCCAGTGAAGAGTGATGGGCCAGCTCCTGGAGACTCACATAATACCCGGGCATATTTTGTTCAACCTTGACTCTGGGACTTTCTTCCCAGTGATCAAGTTAGGAGGCAAGGAGAAACCTCCTCTGCCCTGCTGAATTTGTGTCGCATAGATATTGAATCTACTTGGACCATCCCCAAGGAAATAATGATTAAAACAACTCCCAGTGATACATGTTCCTCTCTGCTGCTTCCCAGTGGAAGGCTCCAAGGTCTGTTGGTGAGATTGAGCTTCCTGCTGAGAAGTCAACTCGAGCTGGCTGGAGATGAAATGGCACTTAACTGTCTGATACTGTGAAGCTTAAAAGAAGAAAAAGACATGCAGTGTCACCTAGGGAGTAAACCAAAGCTCACTGAAAGGTTTCCATTTAATTCAGCAAGTACTGGAGAAAGCAGCCAGCAACATGCTGATGTGACCTCAGGTTACAGCTGTGCCATTGCCACTAAAGGAGGTTGTTCAGGTTTGGAGCTCAGAATCTATCCCAGTAAAGGCAACTGAGAAAGAAAGAAAAGGGCTGGGCTTGGATGTGGAGCTCACTTTGGATGCTTTCAGTTTATGGACTGGATTTATCACCTAGAGCTGAAATGATTTCTCAGTGTTAGACACCTGCCCTTCCCCATGGCCAGCTCATAAATGACATTGCTCTTGATTATAATGGTTTTAAAGGTACAAAGGGTAAGTTCCAGCTGAAGCAATGTTAAACTTGGCTTTTGTGCTTCAGACAGCTAGGGAGCTGTGGGCATGTCAGTTGGAATTTCGGCTGCAGTTTGGTGTCAGGCACCCAGACCCAGCTTTAAGCATGTACCACAGTGCCCCTGTGCAGGGCCTCGTGCTTCAGGCAGCCCTGTACTTCAGGGAGCACTTAAGATCTGAAAGAATTTATTCCTGGTTTGAATTCAAACAGCACTACGATGCTTTGTACTTTGTTACAATGTTTCTGAATTGCTTTCATAATTTCCCCTGTGCCACCACCCAAATGGAATTCTTCTCCTGTGCACACTTTGCTCCCGCTCAGCATGCAAAGATGAAGCTCGCCTGCAGGCTCCTCTGGAGCAGCTCATGCTTTACATTCCCCTGTCACCTCTCAACCAGTCTGAATGAATTTCAGTCCACACTAGTCCTGCATAGGAACCAAGTGTGGTTATGTCCTGGAAGTGAGGAAAAACAAGGTGAAGAGAGATGGTTGTGGTGAGTGAGGATGGTGGCAATCCATGGAGGAAAAGCTGCAGAGCTGCCAGCTGCCTCATTCATTTGCGCTACTGGATTTTGGGTTGACCCATATGTCAGTAACTGGATTACAGGATTGATTGCCTGGAGCTCATGCCCATCCTGGCAGAGGCAATGGGCAGCCTTCAGCACTCATATATTCTAATTTTAATTACATGTTCTTTGAGTTTAGGAGTTTTCCTTGGGATGTGCATATTCTTCAGTTTGAAGCTCTGGAAACTGAGGTTAAATGAGAAGATGAGTTTAGTATCCTTCTGCTTGCTCTATTCTGGAGCTGTAAAGTCCTTCAAGGTGTTAAACCTGTCAACAATGTTATTAGTCACATCTTTGTCCCATGAACAAGTTGGGATTACTGCAGTAGGAAAGTGCTCAGCATAGAGCCCCTGTCCTCTGCTATGAGTTGAGAGGAGAAAACTGGATGCAAAGTTTCCTTTTAATAAATGTGTCCTCATTTATCATCACTCACTGTCTGTGGAAAACGAGGTTGTTTTTCCAAGTGATCCTGCAGCATTGGGAAGCCTTCTGCAGCTTTGACTCATTGTGATTATTCCCAAGTGTTGTCATTGTGTTTTTCTGTGTTTATGTGACATTGCTCTTAGGCTGTGCTTGGATCCCAAAGCTGATCCTATTCAGAAGTTCTTTGAATAGGAAAAAACCCTCATCCCCACCCCCTGCTCATAGGTTAAAATATTATTTGCTTCATTCAATGTCATGCTGCTGGAAGATGCCAAACTGAAACTTCTCCAGATCCCAGATCCTCTCTTTTTCTTAGTTCATGGTGTAGGTTATATATGTTGGTTATAATTAAGGAGAGGCTAAAAAGAATGTGATATAGATCACTGTACAATTATCATTAAACCTGTACCATTCTATTCTCTGAATGTCTAAACATGCAAAGACACAATTGATTCTCTGCTGCCCTGTGTGATGTGGTCACATCCATCAAAGCAGAAGTCTAAGGTGTTAATAAATCGGACTGTGGTTGCTTACACTGACTTTAATGTAAATGACTGATGCAGATTCCAGTCTTGTTTTGGATAAGGGAGAGTTATTCATATGTAGCAGGTTCTTATACAGACTATGACAATCCCTGGCTCAGTTAAGGATTACCCAAGTGCAACTGTTTATTAGAATCCAGAAAGGATGACTGCTATGCACACCAGGCAGTCGGAAGGGAAGGCTTTAACCTATAGCCTCCAACACCATTCTGCTGTTGAATGATAAGTTTGTAGAGTTCCTGGTCTTGGTAGTAGGATCCCTAAACACAAGTAGCATGCTGAGGCAACACTTGAAGTATTGTGCAAAGCCACATGTGAAAGGTGAAGTTTATTTCCATCAGCTCAGCTTAGTTTGGAGCTTGAGCGTATCTGTCTGCTGCAGCCATGATGTAAGGATGTTAATAATGACTTTCTGTATGAACTGGGCATAAAACCCTCCCTGTATTCTCTTAGGCAAGTAAATACTCTTTTTACACCAGGGCTTGTAATAAAGGCTCCTTTCTCTGATTCCTTCTCCATCCAGATGTTCCTCTGTTACCAGTGTGGCAGAGAAACATCTTCAGCTCTTAAGGCTGCCATCAGAATGTTTCTGAGTCCCGTTTCTTAGTGTCATCTTCTCTGTCCCATTCATTCCATTCCAAGCATGCACTGTCTTTTCCTTTTCAGAAAGAGTGCAGCTACTTCTAAGAACCTTTCTCCCACACTGAACGACTCTTCCCAAGCATGAGAACATTCTACCCTTTCATTTGCTCACCAGGCATCCCATGATTTGCAGTGGGAACTGGCAAGAGCATTTAAAATTATAAAGCTAACAACCATGATCCTCTCTGCACTGGAGGATGAGTGCATTTGCTGAGATGGGCAGGGGTTTGAGCCCTCTCATTGAAGTCTCCAGGAATGTTAACTGAGTTTTAATTTTCCAGTAACAAAATGATACGTATGGAGTGAGTGTGTTAGAGGTCAGGAGAGGGTGAGAGATACTGAGCCATGCAGGGTAAGCGCATCGCTTAGTGCACACTGAGCAGGTTTTTGGTTACTGCAGATTTCAGGCTGATGCTCTAATCTTTATTGATTGAACAGGGGCTCTCACACAGGAGTTAATGCAACATTACTTGTCCACAGGACTCCTGGAAATTGTGAAGCAGCTTGTTGTGTATTAGCATTACTTGTGCTGATGTGGGATCTGCCATGGCTGCTGGGCTGGAATGGGAAAATGTGTGTGTGGATCCTTGAACTAAGATTATAAGTAGCGGGTGGCCAGGGATAAGGTGAAAGGATGCTTGTTTCTGCATCTGTCTGCTTCTCTTGTATGCTTTGTGGGTGAATCCTTGGGAATTTTTCTTGGAATGGCTGTTGATCTGACTTGCCTCAGTTTTTCAGGAACCCCTATCAGACCATTGGTCTGGCTTTGTGCAGCAATTTGCTTCTCTAAACTCATGAATTCTGACTCAGAAGTTGTATGTAATTTACCTCCACTCAAAATAAGGAATTCAAAGGAATTGCTGGAGACAGCAATTAACAATTTTAAAATTAACAATTCCTTTTAAATTACTAAAAGGGCTTGATTCCTTTCTGTTACTTTGCTATTGCACAAGATTTAGCAGGTAACTCCAATCCAGTTTTGAAGTGCTGAAAACTTTACATGAGAAGGTCCTGCATCCTATCTGATGGAAGCAGCATTTGTCACTGTGTGTGGGACCACTCGGAAACCAGTAGTGATCTGGTGTTCAGCGGAACGGGCTCTCCCATAAGCATGAAGCTGAGCTTGTTCTGCTCCAGCTTTTTTAAGGTCAGTTTAAGATTAATTCTTACAGTAGGTTTTTGCTTTATACTAGAGTGAGGAGGTTGGCAAGTAATCCCATGAGGATGTATACCTGAGGTCATGATGCTGAATCAGGCAATGGCACACTCAAGTTTGTGGCCTTTTATCATTGCATGAAGTTGCCAGGAACTATTTTGGACCACAGGACTAGGTTTGCTGAGACAAAACTAGCAGAGCTCTGTGTTGTTTGTTGTAGGTATGTAAAGGTGAATGCCCTCATGAGAGAAGCTTGTGTGCAGCTGCCCTCCAGACCTCTGTGTAGTACACAATATCCTCCATAAATCATATCTGCTGCTTTAGTCTTCAAGTACGTGAAGCTGGCATCTAACTTGGGCATTTCTCCTGCTGTTTTGTGCTCCTGTGGTGTCTCCTGCTACGTCTCACTGCTTTTCTGGAGTGAGGAGGAAGGGTCATATAGCAAATGTGGCTCTGACTTGATGCACGGATGCAAGGGGGGTAAAGTTTTTGCTCCACTACCATTGTCAGACCTTGCTGACATTTCTCACTCAGTCCTTAATCCATAAAGTGAGACTAAAACTTTTCCCTAAATGTTGGCGGAGCTGAGAGGGTGATTTCAATATCATCTGTGAGGTATTAAAGCACAGATCCGTGAAGCATTTCACCATCTCTTTCTTGTTTCAGAGTTGCTGAATGAAACACATAAATGAATGTTTTTCATGGTTTTGGGCTGGCTTTATTTGTAATGCTTTTCCTGAGCCTTTTGGTTTGGCAATACCATGATAAACTTTTTGGACAGAGGCCACGTTTCTCTCTGAGATCTTGTGCAGTGGCACACGGAGCTCCCTACATGCCCTGCCGTGATAAGGGAGCCATGGCCTGGGAGCTTTGTGGAACTGCTCCAGCTGTTCCCACACAAATCCTTCATTTGGATGAAGGGAGTCTGGAGCTGTTCAAATGATAGCAGTGAATGGCATCAGAAAAACGATAGACAGATGGATGTTAATGTAACAGCTGTAAAAGGCTCATATGAGAACTAGGATAAAGGCTAATTTATTCTCCTTCAGTTGTATTGCATTGTTGTTTGTGAATGAATTGGGTACTTGGTGATCCAATGGTGACATAATTTCCCATTGTAAAGTGATAATGCACAATTACCAAAGCTGTCAGGTATGGCAGCTGCAGGGCTGCCTGCTCAGAGCCTACAGTTGCCCTAATAAGAAGCAGGAAACTTCTCAGCATGACACAGCTTCAGGACTTGGGTGCCTGTTGAAGTGCAAAACAAATTGTTGTTTCCTTCCTTTTTACTTTTGCCCTGTCTCCTGCAGTTCTTGGTTACTGAAAATGGAAAGCTTCAGTTCCCCAAGTGTAAGGGAAAAGATCATAGTAATCCCAGACTGGTTTGTGTTGGAAGAGACCTTAAAGCTCCTCCAGTTCCAACCCCCTGCCACAGGCAGGGACACCTTCCACTAGAGCAGGTTGCTCCAAGCCCCTGTGTCCAACCTGGCCTTGAACACTGCCAGGGATGGGGCAGCCACAGCTTCTCTGGGCACCCTGTGCCAGCACCTCAGCACCCTCACAGGGAAGAGCTGCTGCCTAGTTCAGCGTGAAGCTATTGAGATGATTTGGAGTCAACAGTGCGTGACCAAGCCAGGAGGTTCCCAGAGCTGGGCTCATTTGGTTGGGTATTGAGGGAATGAAACAGCTCTATGTTAACAACCTACTGCTACTTCGAGGGGTGTTACCAAAAGGAGGGAGATGTTAGTAGCACCAGATAATAAAACAAAGGAGCAGTGGCTGTAAAACAGCTGTTTGGAAGCTGCAAGTTGAATATGAGGGAAGTAGTTTTCGGTAGAAGAGAAGTGCAGGCCTGAGTTGTCTGGACAGGCTGTGGAAGCACCATCCTTGGAGTTTGCTGTGGCTGCCCTGAGCCAGCACAGGCAATGATCCCATTGAGCAGGGGGCTGAGGTGCCTCCCAGCCAATGTTTCTATGGTAAGAGATGTTGGAAGGGAAAAGCTGTATCTGCAAAAACATTTATTTTAATGCTCCCCACTGGATGAAATTAGTTGAGGGACAGAATTCGTGAGGAAAGTATTGAATATGCAGAAAAAAGAACAACTTAAAAAAGTAATAACAAGATAAGAAGTCCAGACACTATTTTGCTTCAGGCCTCTTGAAAAGAGTAAGTTCTGCAGCATCTCAAACTATAGCTGCCCATTTCTGTGCAGGTAAAACCAGCCACCAGTGGATCTGTCATAGCTCTTCTTCATTTTGAGACAATTCAGCATAGATTCTGTGGTTTTCCAGCACATTGACTGGATAAACCAAATATGGTTTACTCATTTTGAAAAGAGCTCATACTTTTGGGTGCGTATTCTAAGAATGTTTTGAACTCACTTCAATATTTTTTCATGTGTCATAGTAGTTGGCTTGTAACAGCAAAGTGTAGTAATGGGCTGATTGTGGCTGAAATCAGAACCATGGTTTGATCTCATGTCAGTTTTGGTTACTACAAAAATGTGACCAATGGGTTGAATTTGAAGATAAGTGAAAAATCTCCCCAGCAAAAAAATTAGAATGAATCCTTGGAGCCAGTAATAGCTATTCAGCTTTCAAGTATTCAGGGTTTCCTAAAGATTCCCTTGTCTCTGTGAAAAGCATGAGCTGGCACGGAGTTTGGAGAGTCATGAGAGAAATAGGTGGTGAAGGACTGTTCGTGCTCATTTCCATGCAGGGGCAGTGCTCAGTGCTGTGTGTATCTTGAACAAGCAGATCAGAGACTGGTTTGTGTTGGAAGGGACCTTAAAGCTCATCCAGTTCCAACCCCCTGCCACGGGCCGGGGCACCTTCCACTAGAGCAGGTTGCTCCAAGCCCCTGTGTCCAACCTGGCCTTGAACGCTGCCAGGGATGGGGCAGCCACAGCTTCTCTGGGCACCCTGTGCCAGCGCCTCAGCACCCTCGCAGGCAAGAACTTCTGCCTTTTATCTCTTAGGCAAGACAAATAAATTGTGTCTAAGATTGGTGCTGGTTCTGTGAAGGAGAGAGGTGGTCTTTTTCTGCACAGAGGCTTCCTAAACTCCTGTATTCGATCTTTAGAATAAGGAATAGGGCTTAAACAGCCATGTGAAATGGCAGAACTCCCAGGGCTTCAGTGGAACAAGAATATCACTCATACTTTCAATAACTACTGTCTGTCCAGTTTTCCTTAAAGCCATTCCATCTCTCGAGGGCATGCTCGTCACGCTTGCTACGGGGAAAATTACCTTGAAGGTGTTCTGCCAGAAGCCTAATTCTGGGCTGGTTCCAGTTTGCTTCACTAATGGGTAAACGGTTGAGTTATCTTAGGAACTTAGTCACATCAAGATCTTGCTCATACCAAGCACTGATTCATTTAGTTGCATAGAAGGCTTTTGAGCTGATGGCTTCATCATGAGTCAGTTATTCATTACCACATTCCTCTGACGTTACACAGCAATATTGGTGCTGCCAGAAGAAAACAGATGAATGATACAGAATTAGATGGACCTTGTCTCTGCTAGTGTGTGTCATGCCTCAGACACAAACAGTCACCATGTTACATCAGGCTACTCATGCAAGGAGACAGAAGCCTTTCTCAGCCCTGCCTGTGGTTAGATATAAATATAGAAGTGGGAAAGTGGGAAAGTGACTTTGCAGCTTCGTTTCTGGCATGGCAGAATTCCTATTCCTATCCATGTCTCCTTACTCTGTTTGAAACCCTTGTGAAGGTATTCTCTTCAATCAGCACTTGTTTCAGTGAGCTTCACAGAGTAATTAGATGTTGCATTACAAAAATAATTATGCCTTTTAACCAGTTTGGGTTATTTACTACTTGAAATGTGAATTTTGTGAAGCAAACTGGCTCAGTGCCAGAATCATTTGAGCAGAATCTAACAGAGATTAATGAAGTAACTTGAAAAGCAAGCAGAGAGTCCTCCAGCATTTTGTAATTAAGCAGTTTGATTAAAACCAACTGGAACAACTCCACACTGAGAAACAAAGTGGAACAGTTCTGCATTGAGACCTCCTCAACAAGTATCAAGCCCATGTCTGAAAGTAATTTAGGTAACTTGAAATTTTTCGTGGCTACCTGATAGTTTCCTAGGAGAGGTGTTGGAAGAGTGGGCAGTGCAGGTTTTATTCCCTAGGTTTCTACTTTGCAAACACAGAATGACAAAGGGATACAACTGACTCTTTGAGGAAGGAACACAAATGCTTATCCTGGTGTGCTTCTGCTGTTCTACACATGCAGCTCATGTAATATAAAGGATGTGACTGTTTCATATGAGCTGAGAATTTATGCCATCAGCTTTAATGGGAATGCTTCTGCCTTCTTGTGATGCCAGTGGGATCTAAACCAGGTTCTCTAATAGTGCCTCTGCACAAATGGCCTGTGGCTGTGCAAAGCTGTTACCTGTGTTGGACCAAAGGCTTCAAAGTGCTGCTAGGGTAATATTCCAGCACTGATTTTTGGGGAAGCTGTGCTGATTTCTGGTGACTGACAAGCTGGCTCAGAGCAAAGCTGGGCATAGTAAGTAGTATGCCTGTGAGTATTGTAAGGCTTCACCAGGCTGCATCACGTGTGTGTGTGAACAGAGCTGTGATTGCTGTGAGCAAGGCTAGGCTGAAAAAGCTGATACTGCAGTGCAAGACAGTGCTAAATGTCATTCACTTCACATTAAAGGCAAATCAGGTAGATGCCAAAATACACACATTCCTCTCCCCTGTCCCAGCATTACCTGCCTGAGCTGCCTTTTTGTGGAAATGTGCCTGTCTGAGGCCTCAGACATCAATTTTCTCTTATTTTCTAACCCATTTAGTTCTTTCTCTCACAGGCAGATCTTGTTTGGAATCAATAGCTCCCCACTATCATTCCCATTTAGTGTATATTCATTTATTGGATTTCAAAAAAGGAGAGGAAGAAAACTTAAATACTTTTTTTCTTTAGAAGTATTTGAAACGCAGACCATTTCTTTTAGCTTTTAGTATTACTCTGTTAAAAAAACCAGAGTTGAAACCATTTATGTTCCTGCTTGGTTTATAAAATCCATAAGGAAACTGCAAACATCTCTATTATCCTCCAAACCTGAGACATGAAATGCTGCTTGGACCCTTTTAGTCAGTCCTCTCCCCAGATGTATCTTCCACACATGTGCAGCAGGTCGTAAAGTCTTTCAGATCTGGCCTCTACTGAGTTATTACATGAAATGAGTTCTTGGAGACATCTGACAGTGACCTCTTCCATCATTGTGCTGCTTTTCCTCTGCTGAAGGTAGCTTAGATGGTGTCTGTAGGGGCTGCTGGGCTGTCTGGGTTGTAGATTTGTCACTTGCTCTTCATAGAATCCCAGAATGGTTTGTGTTGGAAGAGACCTTAAAGCTCACCCAGTTCCAACCCCTGCCACGGGCAGGGACACCTTCCACTAGAGCAGGTTGCTCCAAGCCCCTGTGTCCAACCTGGCCTTGAACACTGCCAGGGATGGGGCAGCCACAGCTTCTCTGGGCACCCTGTGCCGGCACCTCAGCACCCTCACAGGGAAGAGCTTCTGCCTAATGTCTAATATTTAAAACCAATTTTTTAGCTTTAATCCAGAATCGAGAAACATCCTGTGTTCCAGAGAGCCTGCTTAGAATTTGGATGCTAGAGGAAAGAAGGTTTAGGGAAAGTTGTGCCCAGACTCCTGTCCTTACCAATTGGTCTTGTCCTTCCCATTGCTGCTGTGCTGCACACCACAATAAATGGGAGTATAAAACTCCTACACCTTCCAGGAAACCTGGCTGAGTGAAATACTTCTCATACTGATAAGGAAAGCTGCATTTCTTTATCAATAATGATAGGAAATGGGCAGAGGAGTACCACTGCTGAGGCAAAACAGGCATGTTTTCATATTGCTTGCTGGTAAGAGACCTTGTACATAAAGTTTTCAGGTGTTGGATGAAATTACTCTTCTTTGTGACTTAATGTGCTTTTGCATGATAAGATCAGACCAGCCTGTTCTTAATATAAATCTGTGTGGATGCTTCCCCTCTTTTCATAGGCTTATGAAACAACCAGCTCAATGCAAGTTGCATGTTCCCTTTTTCCAACTTATCTTTTGCCTTTTTCAGGATTGTTTGTGCCTTCTTTCTCAGGACCGCAGTGAGGAAAATGTGCTGATTTTCTGTCTGTTCAGTTGGCACAGTGTTAGAGGGAGTCGTGGGGATGGAGTATCTAGTGACTTTGGTAGATTTTATTTAGCTGTTTGACATGCATGGAATGGCCCTTGCATGGAAGTAATTCCTTGTATATGCAATATATGTATATTCCATGCATATACATAAATGGAATGGACATACATTGCAAACCAGAGAGCTTTTCTGAGCTAACTCAAGCCTGCAGGAAAATGCTTTGTCAGACAGAAGGGTAACCAGGAAACTGATCTCTGCAGTAAACCAAACATAAACACCATGTATACTATAGAACCTGATTTTGGTACTGCTACTTCTGACTTGCCCGAATATAGAAAGAACAGCAGCAGGTCAGTGTGACCTGGGAATGCTGACAGACTCCATGCTGGAAGTTGGTTGTATTTAAGAAGGTCCAGCAAGATGGGAGGGGTCGTAGAAGGTAATTTCCTTCACACATGGCTCCTTTAAAGCCCTGTGTCATGTAAGAGGGTTGAAATATATTTTAGTAATGGTATTGTCTTAAATCTCCAGAGGCAATGCATGCCTTTCTATACAGTTGTCATGAAGGATCTCAAGAAGGACCCAATGAGCTTGAACACTTAAAGAAGCGCCTGGTATGTAGGCGCAATGCAGTGTCTTCCCAGGAACCAGGCCAACACCTTTATTGTAGCATCAATCATGGAAATGGGCCAGCACAGCTCTTCTCAGCATCTTTCTCCTCTTAGTGAGGAGGATACTTTCAGGGCCCAGGGACAAGAGATCCTTCCGCACCTTCTCAATGCCAGAGGCCTCAGACACATTAAGCACCAGAGGCAAAAGTCTTTCTGTTGCGGTGTCTAACCTGGCTGCTGGGCAGGCTGTGGGTGATGTCTCCCTGTGTGTTGAAACCATTAGTAAAAGGTGGTTTGAGCTTGGGACTCCTTGCTGTCTGGATGGAAAAGTGTTGATACTGAAGGCAAACAGAGCTGAGCCTGCAAAACAGGCTCGGTGCTGTTACTGCAAGTTCTCTTCCATCCGTGTTGAAAGCGACGCTGGAAGCAGGCATGCATGCAGCATAGTATTAGGGCAAGTAGCACAGGGGCTGGGAGATCTGCATGTTAGTAGTCCAAGCTTCAGTGCACAAAGTGAATCTGAGAGGCTTTGTGTATGGGCAGGATTAACCTTTATGGCTCCTGCCTCACTGCAAACCAGATTAAAGGTACTTTGTGTCTTTGCTCCAACACCTCCCAGATACATATTTGTAGAGACCCACACTTACAATGCTGATTATTGTGAAGCAAATACAATCACCTTTCTTCCTCTTCTAACATATGCATGTCTGCTGCTTAATAGTGAGTTTTAGGGTTTATTTTTCTTAAATTTTTGGCAAGCATCTGGCAAATAACGGATGCAAGTGTGTACAAACAGTAATAAACTTCCCCTGGTTTAGACTGCTTCATTTTAGTGCTTTCTACTCAGGATGGGAATCAAAAGTGGAAAACATAAAGCTTCCTATATTCCTAGCATATATGATTTCCAAACTCCAGTCAATGGCCCCGAACTGTGGCTCTCAAACCTCCTGTTGTCTGTAGAGCCCTGAGAGAACTGAGGAATGCTGAGTTGCATCTTCCTTGCATCATGTCGTGTGCTTTGGTGCTGCTGCTTATGGCTCCCTTAAGTTAAGGGTCAATGCATGTGCGTGTGTGTAAAGCCTGAGTCTGCATCTAAGTGAAGGCTTGCACTGGTGCTATCCATAAACTATTCTGGTTGGTGTATTTTCCTATACTTCATTATAATCTGACTCTATTTTGCTTTCCCTCTACTTGAGGCTTAGAAGAAAAACATCTCCAATACCATGGTCCCAATCTCATTGCATTCTATGGCTCAACATGAGTAAGAGGTGCTAAATGTGCCCTTCTGGTTAGATCCACCTTAAAAGCTCCCATGGGAGTTTAACAGCACAGGTACAAAATCTGTGCTCTTTTCTTTGTGCTAATGGGTAGTATGAATTCTGTTTTACTATTTACCTAGAAAATACTGATGTGAAGCAAAAAAGGTGTGAAAAACTGTAAGGATGGCCATAATGAGGTTTCTTCCAAAACAGTAGAGCTTGCATAGACTAGTAATAAGTTCACCTTATTGCTAAGCAGATGAAGCTGCTAAATGTGTAAAGGCTCAACTCTTAAGCACACCCTTAAGAGTAAACAGCCCTTCCTGGGGAGGTTGAAATAATGAGCCTTTTAGGTTCTTATTCAGAGTTTAAATTTCACTTACATCTATCTGCTGAGGCTGTATCAAAATCCAGGCACTACTGAAATCCTCTGGAGACCTGAATGAAGATCTGAAGACCTGAATCTGAAGGCAGCCAAGAGGCAAAGGTACTCGGGAGAAATCTAGGCAGCCTGAACATGCTCTTTAGTGGATATTTACATCTCATATGTTCTCTAGCCAAGAACTTACATCCAAGAATGTAATATCCTCCTCCACTCTTTCCCCTCTTTCTGTCCAGTCCTACAGCCCTTACATGAACTTTGAGTAATTCCCATCAAAGTCAGCTGGTTTGCTGAGTGAAGTTCAAATCCCCCTTGGCTCTGTGTAGTGCAGCTTAAAGTCCTGGTAATAAAAGAGATTGGGGAATGTGCAGAGAATTAGCAAACCACAGGCCAACTCCATATCCTGCTCACTGCCTCATCAGCCCTGTTCTGAAGAGAAGGTTACTCACTGTCCAGTCTTTCCAAGCCCAGCAGAGAGACCTTAGAGCCTGCTACCTTTCAGCTAAAGATCTGTCTTGAGATCCTCCTCCCTGAAGCCTCAGAATACATTACAAAGGAACAGTATTATTCCAGTCCTAGCAAGGAGGTTAATGAGATCTGGTCTCGAGATTGACAGTCTTTCTTGACAGCCTTCGTAGTGTCTCTTTGATGCTCTCCTGACAATAGTTTCCAAGGTAGTAAATTATAACTGGACATAAAGGCTTCACTGAAAAATGAAGGCACGATTTCGCACTTACCAACTCTAAATGCAGAAAGAGTCGATTTTAAGCAATGCACTTAGGCTTACCTTGAGTAATGATTCAGGCTTTCAAGAAAGATAGGATGTAAGTAGTTTTATTATTCTAAATGGTATGAATATTCACTTTTTATCAAAGCATCAAGATCCCTAAACATATACTTACTTAATCAAGAATATTAGACTGTAAATGCAGTTGTTCTATTCCTCACTTCGCTACAGAGCTTTTTAAGTGAACCTGGTGTGTGATGAACAGAAGAGGGCAAATGCCTCAGGAACACATTAACTGTTGCAGTTACTGTCCTGTGCCCTGAGCTGCGTTTGAATCATAGCTGGGCCTTTTCTCTGTGGAATCTGGGTGCTTTTTGGGTTTGAAATTACTGCATTTTTAATTGTCCTGGTCTGAAGATGGGAGTATGTTAAAGATGAACCCAACTGGAGTAGATGAGAAAACCCTTCTCTCAAACTTCAGGGCCTTGCCAGACAGATTTGAAGCAAAGCACTGGGGTTTTGGGACTCCTTTATTGCTGCATCTGAACTGCATCACTTTCTCTGACCAGCTTCAAGCTAGACGAGTTGATAACAATATGAATCAGTGTCAGGATCCAATATCAGTGGCTTAATATCAGCTCATGGAAATAGAGGCATTTCTGAGAGCTGTTGTACCAAGGGATGAGAATAGGCAACTGCCAACCCTAATGCAGCTTTCTCTTCTCCCTACTAATTGTTTTTGCTAATGAGGGAGACGGAAGCACTCATGATGTTTAAGCCTGGAGGGTTGGATCCCAGCAGAGTTGACTCAGCTATTCGTCTTTGCAAAGCAGATAACCTCAGTAGTGTGCGTAGTAGGAAATGACAACAAAATGCTTTCCATTATAAATGGCTGTGTTTGAACAATGCTCACAGAAATGTCATTCCCCCATGGCCTACCCCAGCTGAAGGGGGAGTAATACTGTTAGAAAATGTGTATTTGGAATCATTACCTTAATAGCTTTGACCAAGCTAATACTATTCACAGGGTAAAACTGCCCAGTACAAGGAGAGGAAGCTGATCTGTGCTGCCTCTGTTGCAGTCCCTGCCGCACCAGCCCCTCTTCAGAGCTAGTAATGCTCTATGTGCACTGTTGTTGGCTCAGTAATAGCTCCCACTTCAGCTTTTTAATTTCCTATAGTTGAAGGTGCTGTAAGGGATTATCTTCCATCTTTCATAGATACTGGGTTTATTTACTTTTCTAAAATACTTATCTTCACATAACAGATGCTCATTCTCTGGCCCTATGACAAACATGCTTTTGGTGGTATACACAGAGCTACTCGTGTGGTGGGGCAGAGGAATCCCAGCCTGGTTTGGGTTGGAAGGGACCTTAAATCTCACCCAGTTCCAATCCCCTGCCACGGGCAGGGACACCTTCCACAGGTTGCTCCAAGCCCCTGTGTCCAACCTGGCCTTGAACACTGCCAGGGATGGGGCAGCCACAGCTTCTCTGGGCACCCTGTGCCAGCGCCTCAGCACCCTCACAGTTAAGAGCTTCTGCCTAAGAGCTCATCTCAATCTCCCCTCTGGCAGGTTAAAGCCATTCCCCCTTGCCCTGTCCCTATAGGCCGTTGTCCAAAGCCCCTCTCCAGTTTTCCTGTCAACCCCTTTAGGCACTGGAAGGAATACGCTGTATTGTGTAGCTGGATGCCAGGAGCATGTCCCACTGTGTGACATGCCCATGTGTTCTGTCTTGTCAAGAATGAGCTTTTTTAGACTACAGAGGAGTTGTACCAATGTTGCCATGTGCAAATCATTGGTAAAATCTGTGCTATTGTGTGAAAGGATATGAGTAACCACCACCTGCGCCATGAGCTGTGATGGTGCAGGATGAATGCTGGCAGCCTGATGCTTTGGATCCTTAATGTGGTCTCATACTGGTGCTGAGCATTAACTTCAGTTTGTGAGCAAACTAGAGTAAGGAAATGTAGCATAAGTATGGCTGGATTGAGAAGTTTCTGCTCGGGGAAGGAAATTATGCTTGGATTGGAGCTGCATTGTGCCATGCCCTGCCTGGCTTTTGGGAGGGCAGAGGCATCACTTTGCCCCCTTCTTGCCCACTGGTGTTGTTAGGGCTTGTAGCAGCTCTCTTGAGTCTGCAGGGTCTTCATTTTGGTGGCATCTGGGTGCAAGGGAGAAAGGAGTTCTCCATATCTACCCATTCATGCACACCTCTGCCATGAACTGGTGAAAGCTTGGAGCTTTTCCCTGGTACCTGGGGGTTTCTTTGGTATCTTTTCTAGAAGTTTTTTGTTTTCAGTAGCTTCCATTGTAGGAAGACAACGAGACTTGTCTAGCATCCATCTTTCTCAATGGGATGCTGTAGGTCAGAGGCAAAGTCCTTTTCCCTATATATTTTTCTTTACAAATATCCTATTCTGGTTATATTCCCTTTGCCCCTGAGTGCTGCTGTTTCATATGTGTTTATTTTTTTCTCCTTTTTCTTTAGGGACTTAGAGGAATGTGTCTGTTTTCAATGGGGAGAGGTGCCATTGTAACAAGTGTCATGTTTATCCTATGACTCTTGTTTCTGAAAAAGGAAGAGTTTCCAGGGAGGAGCGGGGATGTCGTGAGGGGAATCCACTTGATCTGTCCCTACAGCTTTTGCGTTTTCTTATCCTCAGGGAGGGGTGTTCTCACTCTGGGCACATTTGCACATTGACATAGCTATTTGTTATTCTTAACTGCTTTCGAGACAAGCCAGAAATGGTGGTTTCCATTAGTCATTTCCCATGCTGACCATAGAAAGGCCACGGCAGGGCATGATGCTGGCCCTCAGCCTCTTGCCAGTATCCAGAAGTCGGGGTGGAGGACTCTCCCTGCAGACTGTACATTAAGGGGAATTCCTCTTCATGGGTGAAGGTTCACATTTTTCCTCTGGGGCTGGGGAATCATCGTGTTCCCTCGTCCAGAGATTCAGCTATGCGAGGCAGCTCCCTCAAGTTTGCCATGTCTGGGGCTCCCAGGCTTGGACAGGCTTTGCTCAGCCGCTGCAGTACAGCGCTCCTTGACGCTAGGGGTAGCGTTAGGTTTGATGTACAGTGTGAAGGAGTCAGTGTGGATATTACAAATACAGAGTAAAGCTAATCCAAAATGTATATCGTTTCCTCCTTTGTTTTCTGTTCTGATTGCGTGATGTTCACACAACTGTGGTTAGTTATTTTCTCTCTTTACCTCTTCTCAGTTGCTTTTCAGTTCCTCAACTGCCTTTGTTCCTGTGGCATTCCTGGTACCAGAGGAAGGACAGGCACTAAAAGGCAGCTCAAAGGCTGTTTGTGAAAGACTTACAGTCCAAGTTGGCAGACAGAAATGACATAAGGGTTGGATGACTATTCAAGCATTTTACTTCTGTGAGCCTAATCATCAGTGCTGTGTCATTGAATCATAAACTGTATGGAACATCCATCTGAGCAACGACTTCATTTGCTTTCTGAAATACTTAATATGTTCTAAGATGATAATGGTGTTAATAATAATAAAAAGGTGTATTAAGTTATGGAGATGGTCTTTTTAAAGCAGAGAATCACTGACTGATAGAAAGAACACTGATGCTAAGTGGTAACTTGGTTTTATTGTTTGTTCTTGCTATTACTGTCTATACCTTACAGCTTTGAGTGTATTTTTTCTTGCTTATTTATTGCTGCTTGAACTCTTCTGTCCAGAGTGTGCCAGGAGGCCTTCAGACAAGTCACATTCCTCATAGCTTAGTAGAATCTAGGACTCATTTCTTGACACCATCAAAGTCTGTTGGAGCCTGCTAGGCAGAATCACTTGACTGACACCACTTGGTGACAGAGAATGGATGTTCAAGTCACTTGCGTGTTGGAATAGGGCTTAAAGGAGCTCCGGCTCCAGGAAAGCAGACTTAGCTGCACTGCTGCCTTGGTGCTGCAGTCTGGCAGGAGAAGGGGAATCACTTCTCCAACCTCAGCACTTCCAGCAAGTTTGATTCTGTCATAATAAGGTGCATATTTGGAGGGGTAGAGAATTCTACTGTTTCCCTTTACCCACTTTAACTTCATGGTGCTACAGTTTAAGGGTGAGTATCAAGCTCTTCTCTATACTGAAAGATAAGAATGTAAGGCACCAGAGTAACAAATCTGAAAGCCATAAAGGGTGGTTTCTGTCTTGCTGCACAGTTCTCTGTCAGCAGTACCTGAGTACTGTGCGAGGAATATATTTTTCACATTTTGTTGTACATTTTACAGAAATGGGAAGGAAATTTCAGGAGAGATATAAAAAAAGCTCACTAAAAGAACCCCGTACTTTAGTAGATAATTAATTTTTTTTTTTTTTTTATGCTTAAGAGGAAGAAAATTCAATGAGAAATTACCACAAAGTCTTTGGACTCAAACACAGGATCCTTCTCCCCTCACTGCCCACCGAGGCCTTTCTTCCTATTAATTTCATTCTCGCGTGCTCTTTCACATTCCTTTAAATGACGTTATTTACCTGGAACTGTGGCTTGCTTAACACTCAGAGCCACAAAAACTGCTGGGGTTGCTATTTTCCAGGCTGGAGCTGAAGCAGAATGAAACTGATACTTCTTGTAGTAGAGAGCGCACCATTGCCCGGCAAGGTTCTTTCAGCCTGCCCATTCGAAGTCACCTCCATGGTGAGCACAGCCCATGCGCCAGATCCACTGGGCTGTGAATAAGGATATCCGGGGGGAAAAAGTGGGACAGGGGCTCTAGCTCAGTGAAAACACTTAAAAATCTTTTGGAAGTGCAGAATAGAAGTGATAAATATTTTACATTTTAGAAAAGCCAGCATTGGTTCTCTTAATTTAAGGCATTTTTCATGTAGTTAATGTTTATCACAGTGCAAAGACGTCTGCTGCTAATATTCAGCTGGTAAAAATTAGTGTATTTCCATAGATGAATAAATCTGCTCTGACTTATGCCAGCTCAGCATTTGACTTACTACAACTAGTGAAATTGTGAGGTAGGGATGGAAGGAAGGAATTAGCCAAGCTGCAGCTTGGCAGAAACCACTGCTCTCTTTGCAAAAGTCTTGGATGCTCCAGACTAGAATTGGCCCAAACACTCATTACAAACAGTATTAACAGTATTAACAACTTAATGCCTTTCCAGTTATTAAGTAGTCACAAATCAACCCCCTTTGCTTTCAGAGAATGTGGTGTTCTGCAATGACTCAGAGGCAGCTCAGAGGGGTCGTGTTCAGGCTTCAGGCCTGAATCTGTTTCCTATTCCCATCACCCGTGTGAGTTTGGTCACCCAAGTGACATGGGATCCTTCCTGCTCCTTCACTGGGCAACCAAAGCATTCAGAGCATGAGAATAATTAATACCATACTGCCCCGTTGTGCTGGTGGGGAAGCTGCAGGTGTTTTGGTTCTGAAACCCAAACTTCTATAGGACACTAAAACTCATTGATGTTGTAGCTCTGAGGGATTTCCACCCCAGACAAGACCCCCATTGGACTTGGCACTGTACAAATGCCAGAGAGATGTCCCCTGCTCTAAAGCATTTACAATCCAAGTAATTCTTAATCCTATTGTTAAAAATTACAATGCATCGTGCCTTAGAACTGTAACACAATGTTCAAGAACCAGAAACAAAGATGCACACAGTGCCCACTTGAAAACTCATACATCTGTTGGAAACACTTGACCTACTTTGTACAAATGACCTTCAAAGGTGCCGTCATGGATGCAGAGTTTGAAGGGGTAGGAAATAAAGATTGCCTTTTTACTTGGCTCGTGTTGTGGGTCTGGAATCATTTCCCATGCAGTTTTACATTGGAGCTCTTCGCTTCTCACCCCCACCATGTCCATTGGAGAAAACTGTTAGCAGTGAATTTCATGAATAAAGCATCTTTTAAAATCTCATAAGAACTGTGATTTCTACTCATGTGTAGCATGCCTGTAAGCATGTAAAGTTTGATGGTCTTTGTGTTTCCATAACAGTATGCAATTTACAACTTCAGATTTATCCCTTTTTCACCCTCCCGGTTATCATTCACTTTGTTTTCTTTATGAGTCATTGTGACAAATGGGTTTGCATTGTATTTTGTGTGAAGTAGACATGGGGGTTTCAGATTTGTCGAAGGAAACGTGCTGCTGAGTTGCCTTGGAGAAGCTACATGGGTAAATCACATTCCCGTCTATCTCTTTTGTACAAGTCTGATGTATCTAGTTATAGTTTGCTCCAAACTGCCGCTCAAGTGGTGCAACCTCAATTTTCCCTTCCCTTAGACAGAAGCAAACAACCCTAAATAGAAAAGAAAAAGGTAATTTCAGCAAGATTTCTTCTCAGATTTTTTGATTAAAAGATAAACTTATAAAAGGAGTTTGTGTGGAAAGACTCGCAGTCATTACACTCTTCTGTAGCGAAGAAAAAGATATCCTATTTGTTTCATTGTAAAAAGTTTATTCTTTGTGTTTCATAGATGTAGATAAGTTCTTTTTTTACTCCAGGGTTTTGTCTTCTAGAGCTGCATGTAGGAGACTGAAAACCTGAAGGCTGAGACTTCTGAGAGTAGTAACCTGTAGTTGGGAAACTTGAAAGCATCCTTTAGGAAATATAGGTGCTCTGCTTCATTTAATGAAATGCAGTACTGAGAATGAGTTGGCTGTGTGAAATATTTTATCTGTCATGTTTTTGTAAAGAAATGAGACAATGGAGAGGTATGTTAATATTTCCTATTATTCTGAAGCAAAGCTTTCAATAAGAAAAACTGCCTTTCCAATGCAAGTGCCCATAGTTAACACCACT
Organism: Strigops habroptila; assembly: GCF_004027225.2. Taxonomy (NCBI): domain Eukaryota; kingdom Metazoa; phylum Chordata; class Aves; order Psittaciformes; family Psittacidae; genus Strigops; species Strigops habroptila. The sequence goes on along the minus strand of NC_044291.2, from coordinate 8,698,074 downwards.
TTATAAAAGATAAATGATAATGTAATTGGAAAACAATTACTATAGTCCTTTCAGCTATGAGGAAAGCCCTTGTGGATGAAGTAGAGTTTTAGTGGAAGATCATAACAGACAATGCATCATAAAACAAACAACAAGAATGAGGAAAACCGAAACTTAACAGCAAATTGTTTCCTTTTATTTTCATTTCACTTGTCTTATTTTCCTGTGGCAGCCAAAACTGATGTTTCTGGTGGAATTAACATGTTTGTGACACTCTATCCTCTGCCATCATAAATGTACTTTACAAAGAGATTTAAGGGCCTGCCAGAGCTCTGAATTGCCCTGTGGAGTATCTTCTTTCTATTGACTCTAAGGCAGAGCAACTTTCTCTGCTCCAGGCTGGTTTGATGCCTCTGTTGTGCCCTGCTGTGCAATCTTTGAGCTGAAATTTTCAAGAGACCCAGTGGGGGTTCCACGTTTTTGGCAAGAATTGACCATAAAAATACCTTAGACCCATTTAATGCTTCCAGCCTTTTTGTGTTTCAGTCTCTGTTATCTCAGCACGCAGCTGGCAATGGCAAGGGTCAGACAGAAGGCCCGGAGCCAACAAAGCACTCTGGCATATGATTGCATTTGAACAGCAAATAGCAGTGGCGTCAAATCATACGAATTAGGAAGAAGGATGATGTTGGTCAAAGCAATGAACCCACGTGCCTTGGATTCAGATGGTGGGTCTGCTATAGAACCCCTGTAAGACCTTGGGAAAACACCTAACCTTGCTGTGCATACCTGTTAACCACTATTCTTTCTATCTTTGTTTCTGGGGAACTTGGAAATAAGTATTATGGCAGAGCTCAATGAGTTTTGTCAAATCAGACATTTCTAATTGCAGTCTGGAATACTGCCATTTTTGAATGTGAATTCTTTTGAACGTGTCTGCAGACTTCCTCAACCCTTTCAGTTTTCTGGACAGAAAAAGACTCAAAGCCATCAATCTGCCCACCAACCACAATCATAGCGAGGAGCTTCCTCCCTCCTTAAGATCCTGCAAAAATCCTACCTTTAGTTTGTGTAAACTGTGAGTTACAACACAAACAGAGTAACACATTATGCAAATACAGAAACAGTTGTGATTTCCCCTGAGATTTTCTCTGTGCAGTTTGGAGTGACTAGAATGAAGCAGTATTGCTCAGGACCCTTAAGGCATGTGAGATCTGACCAGTAATACATTGCTAAGATAATACTTTCTTATCTCATATGTATGCTGGGAAGATTGATTAATGTCTGCCTGTAATGTGCTGGGAAGGGTTACTTGCCATAAATGCTAAGTACTACTCTTACTGAGGCATCTGTGACTCAGTTCCTTAGTTTTAAATGAATAAAAGCCTATGTCATTAAGAACAACAAAATAAATGCATAAGGGCTTACTCAGCTACAGACTTGTATGGACAAATTTGAATTGACAAAGTAATTAAAAGCATGAGCTGGAAAAGATCCTCAAACTTCAGAATAGGTCTGAGACCTGGAACTCTGCAATGCCCAGGACTTTTTGCTTTGTGTCTCAATGTATGTTTTTCCTCCCATTTCTTTGAGCCAGGATTAATACCTTGGCTTTCATCTGGCCTGTTATCTAAACACAGGGATATCTCAGCCTATGGGAACCTTAAGGGTTTCTAAGGATCCCAGAGCACTGAGATCTGCAGAAGCTTGTGTGGAACAGAGCTGAGATTTGGGGTAGTGTTGCATTGCACTCCTTCCCAGCATCGTTAGCCTGGAGAGGGAATGGGATAGACTCTGAAAGTCATGAGATTGATTCATGATGCTTTGGTAAACACTGAAAAATGCTTCCAGGAGTGTTTGTTAGGTGGGAAAGGCTGATGAAAGTGCTCTATGAAAAACCTCTCCATGAAACTTCTCTCTCTACCTATGCTGAGATTTGCAGAGAGAAGAATAGAGCTGGGTGGCCAGGCTTCTTCTTAGACCTTGTGCCTGCTAGGAAATGTCCTCTGAGATACTGAGCAACTGGAAAGGGCACTGCAGCCCTGTGGTCATTCTAAACCACACATCTAGCAGGCACTGCTTCCTGCTTTTGTTGGCTTTATGGAGTTTTGCACTTCTCTGCCTGTGTCCTTTCCTACTCTATCAAACAGTTAAGATCTAGTGGATTGTTTTTCTATTTTAATTCCATAGATGAATTGACAAGCAGCAGGTTCTACACAGTCTTTCTCATTAGCTTTTCAAGTGAAGAGATAAGCTCAGCATCTTAATGTGGTATTGATCTGAGCCCTCTGGAATTTGAATTTGCTTGACTTTGTGAAGTTTGTCTGGGTAGGATATCTGAACATCAGATGCCTGTCAAGCTAGAGCCTGGCCTGTTTGATCTGGCTAACTCATAATTAATTGAGCTGTTAATGTGAGTATTTGATAAGAACACCTAGGGTTGTTTGGCACAAAAGGTGCTGAAGGTGTGGAGCTTGACAGATGCATGCTCTCCAAATTTAAATCAGGTAGGTCTTAAACAATGATTTATAGCTGGGGAGAGTGGAATGTGCAGTGATGTGATATTTTCCAAGTGAAGCAGTCTGCTCCTTCTTAAGATCAGGATACAGGATGAAAATGATCTGTCTATTAACAGCCTTCATTTCAGCTGGAACAGGCTTTTCTATTGTGCTTTCTGTGCTGAGAGTCTCCCTTAGCACTTTGCCATGACAAACCATATAATAGTTCAGATTATGGAGGCAACAAATACAGCAGTAATAACACATGTAATACCTCAGTACTGATTTAGGGGTACACTTTGACTTGCTAGCAAACTTCACACCCCAAGGACCTTGTCTGCCAGCCCAGGAGAAGCTCATCTCCAGTGATAAGTAAGAAGAATATGAAGGGCTTTTATTCTTCATAAGTTACATCTACAGAGATGTCAGATGCTGTAGGATTTCTGTAGCAGCTGTAGTGGTGTGTTGCAGCACACTTGCATGTTAACCAGGCCAGATAGCAGCACCTCTTCCCTGCAGCGTAACAAGTGAGGCTGGAGAAAGGGGATCCCTTTTCATTTAAGGGGCATGGATCCTTGGTGAGACTACAGCGTGCTGGGGCTGGAAGTGAGCGGCATGGCACTCCTGGTTGCCTCCTTATTCTTTGCCAGTGAAGCAGCTTTCCAGCTGCAAATGCTGATTTGGCTATTGCTATTTCTCCTGGTGTTAACACCCACTAAGGGAGTGGACCCATCAGTGCTGTGTTATCACAAAGCTCCTTCCTTCAAAGTCTGGACTTGCCATTGCTGATTCCTCGTCATCATGGGCTGTTGTAGCCTAATTTGGCAAAAGTCGAAGCTGTCTCTGGCCCTTGAACCTGAGTGTGTACTGTATGAAAGGAGTACAACTGACAGCCTCCACATAGTCTTGCTGGATGGGTGGAGGGGGAACACATAGTGAGAACTTATTATCTTTGTATTACATCATTCCCAAATATTTTTAACCTCAGTTGTACTAAGATTGTACCCAGAGCTGACTGAAACACCTGTTTTAACATATTCTTGGCTTGTTTTGCTCCTCAGACTGGAAAATTCCTCTGGGGAATGAATGCATGGCTTGAGGAGGAGGGTGTAGGAAGTGAAGGTTGTGCAATGCACGCGGAGTGCCGCATTCCTTTTCTGCACCATGCAGTTATATATAGCTCTGTGTGAGGATAGACACTGTTTGCTTTCTGATCAACCCCCTCAGGTGCCGAGCCACCAGAAACATTCATTTACTCAGTAAACTTTCTCCCTTTGTGTCTGATGGCTGCTGAAGTTGAACCTGTGTCTGCCCATGCAGTTTTGGGCTTTGCGCTATCGCTCTTCAAAGTGGAGCTGAACTAACCACTGTGCCATTGTGAAGAACATGTGAAAGTTGAGTTTCGCTGCTGATCTCTTCTCAATTGCTTTTGTTGGTTCTGTCTATATTACCAAAGGTGACAAATTCCACTACAAAGAGTATTCTTATTTCTCAGGGGGTTCTGTTAAGCGCACTCGCTGTCAGAAGTACTGCTCTGTGCTACGTGACATAAAAGGGATTTGTTTTTTGTATTGAATTGTGTTCATATTCAAGTCATAGCATTTTAAAAATCCATTTCTATTGCTAAAAGGCTGACTCCTTAGGAAAAATACTGCCTCAATAGAAGATGGAATATATCATAGAATAACTAGGTTGGGTGTAAGGGGGGCATCTGAGTGTTTCTGGTCCAACCCTCTGCTCACAGCAGGGCTAAGCTTGAAGATAGATGAGGTCGCTTAGGGCTTTGTGCAGTTGCTGTTTGGTTATCTTTCAGGATGGAGATTGCAGTCTCTCTGGGCAAATCTGTTCTGGTACCTGCTCTTACTGTTATTCTTCCCCCTTTTCTAGCTGGCATTTCTCTTGGTGCAACCTTGTGTTTCCTCTTGCTCTTTGTCTGTGCACCTCTAAGAGCTTGGCTCCATCTTCTCATTAACTCTCTGTTAGATGCCTAAAGACTGATGAAATGTCCCTTTAGCCCCCAGGTAGAGCAAACTCAGCTTTCCCCACTGTTTTTCTGCTTCATGTGCTCTGTTACCATCTTAGTCATTCTCCTCTGAGCTCAGTCCAGCTCAGCCTCATTTTACTGACCTTGGTTTTCCCTCTATCGTTATGCCTGAAACCTGTTTCTGGGTTGATATAACTAAAGGCTCTTTTCTGTTCTCTCATTTTGCTAAAATGAGTTTCAGCTCTGATCAGATAATTTGAAATGGGGCTGTTGTTTTAGGAAGATGCTGGGAGTGGAAACAGTGAAAAGAGTCGAGTATAGAGGCGAACATGCCCAGAGTATTTGTTCTCATAGCTCAGTGCAGGCACCACAGTGAAGTAGGCATGAGCCTTCAGAAATACTCTGGGGTGTTTTGCACCTATCCAAACACACACCCTGTTCTAAACTTCCTTGTCAAATTCTTATGCTCAGTATCCAAAATATCTCTTAATCTGATCAGATCTATTCTGTACAGTTGAGAGTCTTCTTTCCTGAGGCCCAGATCAGGTTGGTAGCCATGTATCCTTCTGAGAGACAGTTGGGAAATAATTAAAATCTGGAAATCATCATTCAGGCAAGGATGGAGACTACTTTCAGTTTCCTCAGTAGCTGTGGCAGTTTTCACATGAACCCCCCCACTCTTCCTTAGGGACTGTAGTGGTAGGACAAGGGGTAATGGCTTCAAACTTAAACAGGGGATGTTTAGATTAAATATAAGGAAGAAGTTCTTCACAGTGAGGGTGGTGAAGCACTGGAATGGGTTGCCCAGGGAGGTTGTGGATGCTCCATCCCTGGTGGTGTTCAAGGCAAGGTTGGATAGAGCCTTGGGCCACCTGTGAGGTGTCCCTGCCCATGGCAGGGGGGTTGGAGCTAGATGATCTTAAGGTCCTTTCTAACCCTTACTATTCTATGATTCTTCTCTTTGGCTACTCAGTGTTCATTGTTTCCCCTCCAAAAACTACATCCTCGTGAGAAGCCCAGGCAGTATTGGGATGAGTGGATCAGCGAAGCAGGAAGGCAGCTGCCTTCTGCCCTGAACATGCACGTCCATTCTTTCATTGTAGTGATAGGACAAGAGGTGATGGGTTCAAACATAGGGGAAGTTCAGGTTGAATATAAGGAAGAAGTTCTTCACTGTGAGGGTGGCGAGGCACTGGAACAGGTTGCCCAAAGAGGTGGTAAATGCTCCACCCCTGGCAGTGTTCAAGGCTAGGTTGGACCGAGCCTTGGGTGACATGGTCTAGAGTGAGGACTCCCTGCCTATGGCAGGGGGTTGGAACTGTATAATCTTAAGGTCCTTTCCAAGCCAAACCAGTCTGTGATTCTATGATTTGTAGCCTGTCTTCCTGTAATATCAGTGCTGCAGAATCCTGAAGTTTTTCTCATTGTTCTTCATCCACCTCCCACCTTTTGGATGTGGTGGGTTATTCCCTAAGCTGTTCTCAAGGGTTAGAGTCCAGGGCAGTCTTGCTGATGCCAAGTTCAACAGCAGATCGAGGTTTTGAATCGAGGTATAAATGTGGCAACATCCCCAGTGGTGAGGGTGCTCTGCTACCTGAGGGACTCAGCTCACCAGGCTTGTCACTGCTGGACAGTCTGGTGTGGTGGCTTTGAGCAGGGCCTAAGCTGCCTCATAGCACAGGCAACCCATGTCATAGAATGGTTTGATTTGGAAGGGACCTTAAAGTTCATGCAGTCCCAACCCCCTGCCACAGGCAGGGACACCTTCCACTAGAGCACGTTGCTCCAAGCCCCTGTGTCCAACCTGGCCTTGAACACTGCCAGGGATGGGGCAGCCACAGCTTCTCTGGGCACCCTGTGCCAGCGCCTCAGCACCCTCACAGGGAAGAACTTCTGCCTAAGAGCTCATCTCAATCTCCCTCTGGCAGGTTAAAGCCATTCCCCTTGTCCCGTCCCTACAGGCCTTTGTCCAAAGCTCCTCTTGATGACACAGGAGACCTGTGTGTGGGCATCATCCGTCTGTGCGGTCTCTGCATGGCAGCTCCAGCATAAGCCACACAACCAGCAGGATCCCACTGAAATCACAGTGCAAGCCCATTAGACTTGATTTAGGGACCTGAATCAAATTTCTCTCTATATAACCTTTTTTTCTGGCTTTGCCTGTACAGAGTGGTAGAAGGTGCTGTTATTTTTGGAAGTGACGTTGGTTGTGCAGAGTTGTCTGTGACGAGCTGAAATACAATTGTCCTTTATTTCAGCTGGAGGCATTTCCATCTAAAAACTTCTTTAACTTGTCGCTGTATTGTAAATTTATTTGGGGGGTTTAAATATTGAAGTCTGCCCTGTGTGTAGTATTAGTGAGAGTGAGATTACACGAATGTGAAATTGAGGAGTTTAAATATTCAAAGGGCACTAAATGAATTAGATTTCCTTCTCCCTCTGAAGGAGCTGTTTTCTCTTTCTCCCCAGTGTTTCATGCCACACATACATTATAACTTTAGACTAAGGATACATAATGCATTTGGGCACTATTTCCAGTGTCTCCTTTCCTCCAGCCTGCAATGTCTTGATTTGCTAAAAATCAATTTGTTATTACACGAATTGCTGCAGGGCATAAAGCTGTCTATGGAACTACCCCATTAATTAATATCTTCACACTGTACTTTAATCAAACATAAGAGCCAGGCAGTTAAATATGGGCACTCATCACTATTTGCCAATGGAGCTTAGTTTTTTGTGTTTAAATTATTATTGCAATCTATCCATGTGCTGTTCCACTGCTTTCACATTGAAATGAAGTGCCCCCAGCAGCAGGGAAAGGCTGGGAATAGTGGGGAGATGGTGGAGAGTCCGCCCAAGTCTTAAGAAATAAACCAGTCCCTGGTAAATGTGTAGCCTAAAGGATGATCCTGAACCTGTCTGTGAGCATCTTGCTTCCATTTGACTGTCCACCTAGCTGTAGAAGATGGCTAGAGCTATGTCCTGGGGTCACTTTACAGTGATCTTAAACATGATTTGCTCCGTGTAGGACTGACGGAGGTACCTGGGCTGTCCCCACTCTGTAGGTTACTCTTAATCGACTCTGGTTTACCACAGTGTTCAAAAGGGGAATGATCCAGATGGAGGCTGTGGGAGAAGTAAAACATCTAAGCCCTCAGGTCTTTCCATTCCTCCTTGTCTATTCTCACCCCTGAGATCAGGGCTGAGTTTACATACGCATAAATCTACTGGTACTGTACAAGCAGGGGAATATGAAGAGTTTGCTATACTGAGTTGGTTTCTATAGAAATGTTCTATAAAAATAACACACTTTTTATTGTGTATTCTTCTGCAAGATAAAACACTGAGCTAGAAAATAGAGTCTTTGGGAAATATTCTGTCTTACCTGTCAAGGCAAAGAGAGAATGGACTCAAGGGTTCTATCCAGCGGTGGATGCTGTTGGTTGCTCGAAACAACGGGAAAACTGAACATGGAACCAGGCTGAGGGAGCTGGGCTTGTGCAGCCTGGAGAAGAGAAGGCTCCGGGGAGACCTTAGAGCAGCTCCAGTGCCTGAAGGGGCTACAAGAAACCTGGAGAGGGGCTTTGGACAAGGGCCTATAGGGACAGGCCAAGGTGGAATGGCTTTAACCTGCCAGAGGGGAGATTGAGATGAGCTCTTAGGCAGAAGCTCTTCCCTGTGAGGGTGCTGAGGCCCTGGCACAGGGTGCCCAGAGAAGCTGTGGCTGCCCCATCCCTGGCAGTGTTCAAGGCCAGGTTGGACACAGGGGCTTGGCGCAACCTGCTCTAGTGGAAGGTGTCCCTGCCCATGGCAGGGGGTTGGGACTGGATGAGCTTTAAGGTCCTGTCCAACCCAGACCATTTGACGAAGTTCCTGTAGATTATCACAGTAGCAGTTTGCACTTTAGCTGCAATTTTAATGACTGTCCCAAATAACTTGGGTGCTTTTTGGATGTGCTGAGGCTGTTGGTATGTGTGACCAGTCAAAGAACTGCAGAAAATCAGGGCTTAGAGGGGTCTGTGGTGGCCTTTGAGCCTGACAATTCCTCAGCTATTGTAACTCAAGGATTATCTGGACTTCTTTAAGAAAATATCAAGACTAACTTGACCAGCTTTGTCCCAGTTGTTTATTGTTTAAGTCAAGCAAATATTAGTCTAAACTACAAATATTTATTTGCATGCAGATGTTGCATGTACAAGAAGTTCTTACATTTGCTTTTACCTTCTACAGCTTCCAGCACTCCTGAGGCATTGACTAAGTTTGGACTTGAAGTTCTGTGTGGATAGTCTTTGTTTTCTTCCAGTCATCCTTTCTCTTCTCTGTTTTTCTGTCTTTAGTTCTACTATTTTAGGAGTAGGAAAAAACCCCAAAGAGATGCACTGGGTTAAAACAACAAAGAAAGAAGTAGAGGGAGAAAGAAGAAGTACCTATACCCAGCCTAGAAACTGTATAAAAAGAGAAAATCTGTTCAACCAAATCCTCAGTGTGTCCAGTGTCTCAACTTTCCTGTTGGCAACAAAAAGCAGCTTTGACTTTCAGGAAATTTGGGGTTGTTGTATTGAAACTTTGAATTCTGTTCAGTGTAGCTTTTTTGGTCAGAAACCCCTCTAACCGAGAAGTTCTCCGATGAAAACGGGTTGTGAGGGATTCACCTGCTGCCTCTCAGCATCACTTGTTGCCCAGAGCTTCCGCAACCCAGGCACTGCTCATAGGGTAGCAATTCAATCACTGGTGCTCCTTATACCCTCTGCGAACACAGTTCTAGATCTTGCATGAATTCAAGTGGACTCTTTACTTTGTCCAGAAGTCCAGTGGCTGTGCAGATGCTGCCTGAGGGCTCTTTTTTTTCCTCTCCCAGCAAAGATTGCATAAGGATTGCAAGCACATGGAGCCAGTGCGTGGTGTGTAGCAGCCAAATAATCCTGGATTTAAGAGTCCCTCAGCTCTCATTCACACGCCAGACCGTAACCGCTCTGATTTTCCCTTTTCAGCAGCTGCAATACCCAGGCACAATGGGGTGAGTTAAGGTTAAGGATGTCGTTTCAGCTTTAACTCGGAATGTCCTTGCATTGGCCCCAAGCCAAATTCTTAACATTATTTTAATGTCGTTTTTCTTCTTCGTTTTATGTTTGCATACATTGAAAACCAGAGCAGGGGTTACTTATGTCACAGCTGTGCATACTTTCGAAGGCCAATGGATAAATACAGGCTTTATACTCCAAGAGGAACTGTTTTGGAGGACCCAAAATACAAGTTGGTGGAGAGGTTGGTTGGTGGGTGAGGTTGGCAGCTGGTGCACAAAGCTGTGTCTTCCTTGTGTTTGATGGGATTAGGGTGATGGAATTGGGCCTGAGGATCAGGCCTTCTGTTTCCCTCAAAACTCAGAACTTTCCTCTGGCTACTTGACATATAGTTTTGTTTGTACAGAATTATCTGTCTCTTCCCACCCATTTCCTACTTCATGTCTTTCCAGATTTCAGGTTTAATTTTGCACAGACTGAATCTATTTATCTCATTTTTCCTTTTTTCCCCTAAAGAAAAATATTTATTTATTTTGAAGCCAAACAAGTGCTGCGTGGTTTGTATTGGTGTCCAAGTGGCTTGGTTGAAAGCTCGGATGAAAGAAGCTTTTCCAACTTGTTTACTGGAGTCTTCCCCCGCAACTTGACTAATTCTTCCTTTTCTGATCAGGATTAATGGTATGCTAAAAGGTGTTTTCGTCTATTTTTGTGGTATCAAAGCATTGAGCTGTTATCTATAATATGAAGAGTTAAAGTACAAAAATGCTTCAGGAGAACCTTTCAAACCATTTTTTTAGCTAAATAGTAGAGAAAAGTATTGTTTTGTTTTCTTTGGGGTTGTTTTCATTGTAACAGAATGGAGATTTTCAGGATTAATGTCTATTTTCCCCTCAGTTTTCTTGGTTTTATCCTGGTTAAAAGCTTCAACTCTTTGTTTTCCTTACAAGCAGAAAGGCTTTAGAAATCTGGAAGCCATTTTTTCTGCCAAATGAACCTGGGATTTTAGTGGAGGAAGGTCAGAGGGACCCAACAACTCCAACTTTAATTATATACATGAAGTTGTATATATTGCAATAGCAAATAAAGGATAATGGCAGTAGTTGAGACTAGTGCACTGTGTACCTAGATGAAAATTCAGAGATCGGTGGAAGGTTTTGCACTGACCTTAATACGGTTTGGGTCAAGCCTTAGACTTGTAAGCTGTAATTTATTTCTTTGGCATCCCTCTATACACTGTGAAGCCATCTCATAAGCTTAGAAGCTCAGCAGCAGCAGCACACTTCCCCTTGTATTGTGACTCACTCCATTTTCCTGCAGATCCCTATGGGGCAGCAGCAGGTTGGAATGTGACGATGCTCATTTACAGAGGCAGCGCACCCTGGAGCTCCTACCTTGGTCCCTCAGCTCCAGGGCTGGAGGGAGATGAACCATGGATGGCTCTGGCCCCCAAGTGCAGTTAGAATCATAGAATGATAGAATGGTTTGGGTTGGAAAGGCTGTTAAGATCATCCAGTCCCAACCCCCTGCCATGGGCAGGGACACCTCACACTAGACCATGTCACCCAAGGCTCTGTTCAACCTGGCCAGGGATGTGTCCAGTTAGCTGCAGAACTGGGCTTTTTCTAGTACAGTCACACTATCCCTGCCATGCACAGACTATTCAGGTGAGCACCAGTGCTCAGACTGGAGATGTAATTGTAGTGTTTATGGTCAGTGTAAGACTGATTTGACTCTCCTGGCAGATGGATTTCAAAGGGTTCTCCTTAGTGTCAGTGTGATGTCAGCAGTTGTGTTCCTAGGGTTAAAAAATGTAGCTTTTTTGGTTCTTCAGAAATCTGTATTTGCATTAAAAAAACCTAAACTAGTGGAAGGTGTCTCTACCTGTCGCAGAAGGTTGGAACTAGATGAGCTTTAAGGTCCCTTCCAACCTAAACCAGTCTTGTTCTATGATTCTATAGCAGCAAGAGGGAGAAGAGTCCTGCTCTGAGCACTGGGAGGGTTTATTCCAGTTGGATGTTTTGTTCATGACAAATTCTTCCTGAGCCAAGAGCGTGGAGCGAGGGAAGCGTGCGGTCCTGCCTGCGTGCTGCTGTCTGCATCACGTTCATGCCGAACCCGGTGTCCCTCTGAGCAGAGGGGCTATATGAGGTAAAACTTCAAGGGGCAGTTTCCTCTTGATTGGAAAGAGACATTTTATCTCCTGTCAGGCTGCCTTTTCTCTCTTTTTTTTTTTTTCTTCTGTTGCCTGAACTGCTGCATCTTGCTCAAACATAAACAGCAGCCAAGGGGCCGCAGCTGGTGTGGTGGGGCCAGAGGGGCTGACGGCTGCAAGTCAGCCTTGCCTTGTCAGGTTAAACCCATGCTGCATGGAGACCTCAGAGCAGCTTCCAGTATCTGAAGGAGGCCTACAAGGATGCTGGAGAGGGACTCTTTATCACGGATTGTAGTGACGGAACAAGGGGTGACAGGTTCAAACTTTAACAAGGGAAGTTCAGGTTAGATGTAAGGAAGAAGTTCTTTACTGTGAGGGTGGTGAGGTGCTGGAACAGGTTGCCAAAAGAAGTGATAAATGCTTCATCCCTGGCAGTGTTCAAGGCCAGGTTGGACAGAGCCTTGGGTGTCATGGTCTAGTGTGAGGCGTCCCTTGCCCATGGGAGGGGGTTGGAACTATATGATCTTAAGGTCCTTTCCAACCATAACCATTCTATGATTCTCTTTTCATGGCACTGGAGGATGTTGTCCGTTAAAGTGGTTGCATTCCCCTTGTGGCCTATCTTGATGAGGAGTTGTCCTGTGGAAGGGCATGGAGCTGGCGGGGTGGGCATGCTGGTTATCCCTGAATGTGCAAGAGCAGTTGACTCCTATCACCTTGTTCCTCCAGTGCGCCTGACTCTTTGGAGCCAACCTGCAATTGGGGCAGTAGCTTTTTTTTCATGTGCTTTGGTAAAACATACCAAAACTTACAAACCATGTGGAGTGCTGACCTGTGTGCTGGGTGCTGCACGGGTGTTGTGTGATGTGACACTGCCTTCTGGGGGACCCTAAACTGCAGCTTGTGCTCACTCTGCTAAGCAGGCTGAAACCTCATTGCTGTTCAGTATATGCATTCGTCATGTATGGGGCTTGTAGTCGCCACCCAATAATTTGTTTTGCGGAACAGCCACAGCTGTCATTGTCCTGACCCACCAAATTACTTCTTGTCATTTCTATGCATGCATGAACACTGCTGCCTCTCCTTGGAGATTCATTCATGTCTCTTGTGCACCCATTTCTGCAGATAATTCAGTATCTTTCAGCAGTGCTCACGGGTTGTGCACAGTCTGCGTGTCACACATGCAACAGGAGACAAGGAGTCAGAGCAGCTAAAAGCAACACAAGCCAAAATTAACATCGTGAATTCTTTCCCAGGTTTTGCACTTTCATTTCAAGGAGTGGAAGTTGCAATTCTTCTTCTCAATGGAAGCACTAAATAGCATCAACAATTCTCCACAAAATAAAACCTGTATTTGGAAAAGCATTTTCCCTATAAGAAAACTGTTTAATCTGAAAAATCATTTTGTCCATCTGTGATATGATACAAACTTCACTCTGCAATAACCTATAACTTCACTCTGCGATAACCTATAGCAACCTTGAGTATACTGGGAACTAGAAATTATTATTCCTCTCTCAGAAAACTTGATGTTTGTTCAAAAAGAAATAGAACTCTGTTATACAAGTGCAGGCATCAAGGACACCCAGTATCTTCGTGCAACCCTACAGCCGAGGTGTTTACACCTACCCTGCAGGATGCAAAGTATTAGTTTTTATCTTTTTTTAGAGCCTTGATCTTTAGCTTGAATAAAAAAGCCATTGGTGATGTGCGAATGCTGCTTTTGAATAGTGGGATCCAGTACCAAAATTGGTGTCATCACAGCCTAATTTAGGAGGTGACTTTTGCTGTTCTAACTGACTTTTTCCATGGCACATGGCTTGAGGGGGTGGGAAAGAGCATGTTACAGACATCATCTGGTGGAATTAGTGCTGCTCTTAGGCAAAAGAAATTAAGCCTCATTTATTGAATCCCACAGCAATTCTCTGAAACAGCCACATTGGTGCTGGGCACGATTTTAGCTGTTAGTAGAAATTGAAACTGTGTCCAAAAGCTTGAAGCTATAACTGTGAATGGAAAACTTTAAGCATGAATTACTTGGCTTAAACTAATACCCTTTAGCAGAGAACTAACCAGTAGCAGAGAACTAACTCATAACGGAGTTGCATTGTCTATGGGGCAGACAAGCTTCACTCAGGTAGCTCATGGAGAAAAGGTGTTTGTGGGAGATGCCTGTGCAGGAATAAATCCTGTGCTGGAGTGAATTACAAAATACCATCCAAAATCCATCTCCAGTGTCATTTTTAAGCTGAGGAAGCAGGACTAGAGTCTCACTGCAGATACTTCAAACAGGGTAATTTCAACTGTCAGTTGTTTTAGTCGCAGATCTTGGAGACTGCTGAACTGGCTCAGTTAAATCTGAGCCTGAACAAATGCTGGGAAAGAAAAATATAAATGTTACTAAACAAAAAAAGTATTATTATTATTATTCTCTTCGATGGTAGTAAACTGATAGTATCCTTACTATGGCAATACATTGTTTTAATTGTTTATTTTAGTGGTGGAAAGTACCATTCATATGTTAAACAAGTCAAGTCTTTTTCACAGAATGAAATCTGATCAGATTTATGGCTATGGAGGGAGCATTTGACTTGATGATTGAATAAATAGCACCAGCAAACTTGCTGTCATTGTGGTCCTGATCAAAACCTCAGCATTTTCCAAGGAGGGAGGCACATGGATTCGCGCAGAGCTCCAGCCATTTGCATCAGCAACCGCAGTGTAGCAGAGTCAGAAGTTCAGTGAATAGAGAAATCACTCACTTCTTTTTTTGACTAACAATAAAGTCATTCAGCCGAAGTGGAGACAAGTCATATCTGATATCATTTTTTTTCTTTTTCTGTCCTTTTTGATTATTATAATTTATTTTCTTCAGACTGATATTGCGCAGAGAAATCTGATGCATTGTTCTGAAATTAAACTTGAATCTTTATCAAGGCAATTTAATCCTACTTGGAGCTGGTGGATAAAGGAGCAAGAATAACCTTCAATAATTCCCTTGCTCATAGTTGGCTTTTTCTCATGCACAACAATTTAGAACAAAATCACTTTCTCTAATGAGAGCCTGTAAATTGCTACTTTAATGAGGCACGTGAAGTTTGAAGAGTTGAATTCCCACATTCCCCCTATCTGTAAGCCTGAGCACCTCAAGGGATAGGGAAAGACCCATAGTGCTCAATTTCTCTGTTATAACATCGCTCAGTATTAAGATGATTATTACAATATCATTAAGTCCCAGATGGGAATCTGTGCTTGAGTGTGTTCAGTATTGTTTCCATCTAATGTGAGACTTTTAAAATGCTTAGAATTGAAACAAAAACTGGGAGGGGAACTTGGATCTGCCCAAAACCAAAAAGCAGCGTGGTGACATAGTTTCTCATGGTTCCTCCTATGCTGTTCCTGCAAGTGCACTGCTCTGTGTTTCACTGAGTTATTTTTCATATAGATATTGACATCTACATTCTCTCTTGCAAGAAGAATACTGCTTGGAAAAGATGACTTGTTTGCTTGGATAACTAGTAAGTTGTAATGTGGTATAAAGAAGCAAGGATCAAAACCCCAAGTGATCATTGTCAAGTCAGTTTCATGGATGTTCTATGGCATATGCTGGTGTGTGGTCCCAGAGACTGGCAACTGCTTTGTGCCCTTGTGTAAGGGTAGAGTGGGAGTGCATTGGCAGGGAGCAATAAGTCTGTGTATTTCTTCAGCTCCATATCATGGCTGATAAGTTCTGCCACTTTTGGGGTCACCAAGAGTTTCTCCTTTCTTGGTCTCACCCTGCAGCATGTGCATAAGATGATTGGAGGACAGGGCAAGGTGGAATGGCTTTAACCTGCCCGAGGGGAGACTGAGATGAGCTCTGAGGCAGAAGCTCTTTCCTGTGAGGGTGCTGAGGCGCTGGCACAGGGTGCCCAGAGAAGCAGTGGCTGCCCCATCCCTGCCAGTGTTCAAGGCCAGGTTGGACAAGGCTTGGAGCAACGTGCTCTAGTGGAAGGTGTCCCTGCCTGTGGCAGGGGCTTGGAACTGGGTGAGCTTCAAGGTCCCTTCCAACCCAAACCCGTCCGGGATTCTATGTATTGAGTGTTTCAATAAAAGGTCATTCCTTGGGGGCTCTTTGAAGAGGGCCCCTATAGCGCTTATGGCCAAAGGGCTTTGTGCATCTATAAGGAAGGTCTATTTATGTACAGTTTTATATTTATATACACATTTGTATACTAAATACACAGCACTCAGTATGTTGATCATACAAACGCTGTACTGGCTGCTACAGCCTAATGTGTTCTTTGCTGATTTTCTTCAATCATAAGTAATGCAATAAGAGCATGGAGTGTTGGTGGGCAGTTGTTCTTTCTTGAAGAAAGGCAGCTTGTTTCATTTATTCTCTGTAAGCTGTCCCATTGCTGGTATGACACAATACAATTTAAGATACTGTCATATTTATAAACCAGTGTGTGTTCTAGTGTATTCTTTCTGGTTGGAGTCAAATCTATTACTGGTCCTTTGCCATTGCCAAGACCTGCCCAAGACAGAGCTCTCTCAGCAGACTTTATGTTTTTTTATGCTCTTTCAGCAGACCTTATGTTTTCAGAAGATGTGTTAGTTGTGATGTGGACTTTTATTTCTGATGTACTTATACAGCACTTAGCATCATGAAAATCCTGATCAGACTGATTTCTAGCCCTTGGGTGGAAGAAATGTTATGCAGTGGCAATCATTGTCTCCACTTTCAGACTTTACAAAATTGAAGCAGACTGCATTCTTAAAAGAGGGCTAATTAAATGGAGTTGTTCTGCACAGAGAACCAGTGTTTCTCAAATGCTTTCAAAACTGTAAAACAATCTGTGAGTAGCCAACAAAAAAAGTATGTTAACAATGGCCAAATCAAACAGTGCTTCACAATTTGAATTAAAGGTCATAAAACCCCTTGTATGCATTAATCACAGAGCTCTGGTATGAGTCTTAATAGCAGCTGAGAGCTGTTGAATAGATGTTTTAACTTAATTTGAAGCATTAATTAAACATATATTAAAACTTAACTCTATAAATACTTTAGATCTAGAAAGCTATAATTAGGGCCAGGCTGGACAAAAGTAGGACTATTACTCTTCTGAGTCAGATGTATCACCACTGGGACTCGGTTTGGTGTGAAAATATGATTTAGGAATCCCTATTTTCAGTATGAGTTCTGCATCTTGCAGTAAGGTTCCTGCAATACCAGACTTGAAGGTATTTGTGAGAAAGTTAAACTTTCAAACTGCTGCAGTTCTCTGAGTGATTTCTGCACTAAGGTTACATCAGGACATTCTCTTTCTGCCCTAAACTAGCTCTCAAGAAATTCTTTGTGGACAAGATGTGGTGCGTGAGATAAGTGGTAGCTGCTTAATGACTGATCTGGTTCTCGCCTTGAAATCTGTGAAAAAATCCACGAGAAATGCCAAAAAATGGGAGTCAAACATGTCAAGTGCTGTTTATGTTTATGAATCTGCTGAAAGCACAATTTGAACTGGCTTTGCAGACACTGAACATTCTCTCTGCAGAAACAGAAGCTTAAACTCTTCTTTACTTGGCACATTAGTATTTCTACTTCTCCTAGACATTCTTATTACAAACGATTTTGCTTGGTCTTGCTATTCTGGTTTAATGTTGTATCAGAAAGAGGGACAATAGCTAGATAGATAAACGTGGCAAGGAGGTGGAAGTGACATGTGAAGTTAAAGAGAATTAACCTGTGGAAACAAAGCTGTGTTTTAAGTGACTGGTGGAGAACACTGCAGGGGGGGCTGGGAGCCCCGCGGCGCTTCTCAATACAGTGCTGAATTGCAGGCAGCAAAAGCCCTTTTCTAGTAATTGCACTTATCAAAGATAATGGTGAGATGAAATTACCTAATATCCTTTTTTCCCCTGAATTCCTGTACCACTCACTGGCACATTGTAAGGCTCTTTCAGTCGTGTTTCCTAACGAGCTGTGCAAATGCAAAGGGTGCAAGTGATTCTGAGTTGACCCCATTGGCCTGCATTCACGTTAGCTGGAGATGTTGGAGCAGCCAGTCCTCTGTTCCATTTCAGGAACTGCTCAAGAACAGTTTTAGTAATTCACTGCTGTGAAAAGATGATTTAGTGTTTCAAATCAAAACACTTTGTCCTTAAAATGCACTGGATGCCTCTTTTTTGGACTGTATGTGATTCCAGGGCTCAAGGGCTTGCTTTAGGAAGCAAGGGATTTTTACACGAGGGATTACATACCTAAAAGACCTTATGTGTCTTGAAAATCTCAGCTCAGACATCTGCTGTCATTCGTATATAGCCAGGAGAAAATGTGTTTTGTTCTGCCTAGCCTAGCTTACACATGAGCCTGAAGCATAGCCAGTGGAGAACTTGGAAAGGAGATGTTTGCAGAATAAACTATGGGTTGGATGATGGGAGCAGGAGTTACTGAGCAGCAGGACAGTCTTCCTTCATGGCTTGCTGCTGCTTGATTCCCCATCCCTGGAGGTGTTCAAGGCCAGGTTGGACAGGGCTTGGAGCAACCTGGCCTAGTGGAAGGTGTCCCTGCCTGTGGCAGGAGGTTGGAACTGGGTGTGCTTTAAGGTCCCTTCCAACCTAAACCATTCTATGGGCAACACGTTATGCTATTGCTCAGGAGAGATCTGATGGTAGGAGTTACACTGGAAATCTGTAAGATCAAAGTCCTGCTTCTGGGTTGCAAAAAAGTCTTTACAAATATCAAAGATCTAGTCCCAGTGTACTGGCTAAATTCTGGAAGGCATAAACTCTATTTGTACTATTCTTCCTTTGTGCAAGTTCCAATGGATGCGATAAACTTGATCTTTTTTGCTGTGCCTGAGGAGCTGCTGTGCTCGACATTTGTGGCGACTAAGTTTTGATGGCAGGTAAAGTGCTGAGTATGTTCCATTGGGGTCCTTCCAGATAAAAATGCCATGCAAATTTATTCTTTACATTAGATTTATTTATATCCCAGCTGACATAATGGCAGAGGAGAAGTGGATCCTCAGGAGATGTAAATTAGTGAATGCCCCTTTCTGTTTGCCAAGAACCTGTCTAGGATGTCCTCAGTCATACTGTTCAAGCTGTAATCAGATGGGGCATATCTCCATCTTCCAAGGTCTCTTTGTCAAGCACTTGGTTCTTCATTTAAACCATTTTCTGAGTCTGGAAAAGGTTTTCTTTGCTGGCCTAACAGCTAGTTACCTTTAGAACTCCTCATTCTCCTCCACCTGCTCGAGTGTTGTTCCTATCCCCCCTGTTACTGCTGTGTGCTATTCCATCAGGCACAGAGTGCGTGCTGTGTGTGGAAGCTGAGACATCCTTGTGTTAGGAGACAGCCTGGTAGCATCCCACAGCAAAGCTGGTTGTCATCCTTGTGAGACAGCAACAGAGGAATCAGCACTGGCTGGTTGGAGCTTCCTCAGTGTCAGTGCACATCTCCAGCCCTGCAGGTGAACCTGCAAACAGGCCCTCCCCAAAAATCCTTTGGGAATGTTTTACCAATAGGCTACCAATTTACACTGTTTGAATAATTTAATGCAAATACAAATCTGTGAGAGCTGAAAGGTCATGTAGGCTGCAAAACTGAGGATCTGAAACTGAGGGAGAGCTCTCCCTTTGCATGAAGAGGCAGAGCTGGTTTGGAAAATATTCAGTAAAAATATTAATATCTTCATGGACAGGAATCATCTGGATTTTTCCAAATTTCTCATGAGAAAGGCTCTGTTTTCTTAATAGATATTCTTTTATCCAACAAGAAAGAATTCTAAATTGTATAATAGCTGAAATTAAGCTAAATTTAGAGAAAGAAACATCAAGTCAAAGCAATCTAAAGCAAAACAGGATAGCTTTAAAGTTTCAAAGGAGAGCATTCCACTTCACCCAAACCATTTTTTCTCCCTGTCCTCATTGGCTTTTTGCTTCAGACAAAGTTTCTGTGACTTTTTTGTCTGGTTTGGCCATAAGGGGAGGGAGAATCTTCAAAATCCTGGAAACCTTCTTTGCTTGGGGTTTAGCAGCTTAATAACCCTTTAGGTTACCAAGAGGCAGCAAATCCAACATGCCCACTGCCAAAAGCACTCCAGAAAGTGCAGTCTGCTTTGCATCAGTACAAAGGGAACAACTTCCCTCTTACCCCTGATGCTGGTTCCTGGTGTGTATTTCTCACAACTGCTATTTAATTTGCTTTTTAGGGAGATAAAGTACCATTACAATGAGGTTCTTAAGGCTTCCTGTGGCAATTCCTTCATTCTGAGGTCAGGAGAGCTTTGCTCCATTGCAAAGTGTGAGGGAAGGGGAGGCAGCAGAGCAGGGAGCTTGTTAGCAAAGCTGCTCTTTGCTTGGGATTGATTATGGTGTCTCTAATGACTTGATCCTAACAGTTGCACTCTAATTTTTGTATGGGGTTGTGCACATTTCAGGCAATGTAAATATATACATTGGCATGCTTATTAGCTCTGCTGTTGAAGTTAGGGATATTTGATAGTGTATAATAAAACCAAGTGGTCCTGTATACCATTTGTCATGCTGAGCTTGGACTCATCCCTTTGTACTCCCACTCCACCCTTCCCAACTTCATTATATTCCTCCTTGCTTGGAGCAAAATCAATCCTCATTTTGCATTGGGTGGAAGAGGGGGAATGTGTGCTGGGATCTCTCTCAATGCACAGAGCTGCGTGCAGACTTAATGCTTGCTTAAACGATAAGCATGGGGCTTCCCTGAGGGGAGAACATTGTAAGACAGCTGAGGTCATGGTCACAGCCTCGGCCCCCATGCATTAAACTGGAGAAACAAGTGGAAATATGAGAGGGCTCTTTCCACTTATCAGGAAGGAATACTACTGTGAATGCTGCTTCCCTGAGCCCCCATACACTGCAGGCAAAAGAGTAAGTTCCTGCAGCTCTGAGAAGTGATTTCTGTTTAATCATCCCTTCTTTTCAGAACACTCTTTTCCCCTGTATTAGCCCAGTCTGTGTTTCCTTTGCCAAGGGGCCCGTGTCAACAGCTCAATGCATCAGAAGTAGTGGTAGAGGATTCAAGACACTAGGTGAGGCTTAGGGGATGGTATTTATGCCCACAGGACCTCAGACAGGTTAAAAAATATGGGTTTCTAATTCCACTGGGAGTCAGGTGCTGATTTACCTGTGTAACTCGCTATGGTGAGATGCTAGTGGTGAAGCAGAGATAGGAGAGACCCACAGGCTGAGAGCTGGGCTTGTTCAGCCTGGAGAAGAGAAGGCTCCGGGGAGACCTTAGAGCAGCTCCAGTGCCTAAAGGGCCTATAGTAAACCTGGAGAGGGGCTTTGGCCGAGGGTCTGTAGGGACAGGAACAAGGGAAATGACTTTAACCTGCCAGAGGGGAGATTGAGATGAGCTTTTAGGCAGAAGCTCTTCCCTGTGAGGGTGCTGAGGCGCTGGCACAGGGTGCCCAGAGAAGCTGTGGCTGCCCCAGCCCTGGCAGTGTTCAAGGCCAGGTTGGACACAGGGGCTTGGAGCAACCTGCTCTAGTGGAAGGTGTCCCTGCCCATGGCAGGGGGTTGGAACTTGGTGAGCTTTAAGGTCCCTTTCCAACCCAGGCCACTCTATGATGCTAAGATGTGATACAGTATGAATGTCGGATGGTCCCTAGACTGTGTCCTGTCTTGCAAGAGTCCATGCTCCACAGCTTATAATAATCAGGAGGAAGAAAAGCCTTGGAGACCTTCTCCCTGCCATGGCACTCCCAGCATGGGTAGGTGGGTGTACATTGTTTTCAGGGGTGTCCTTGGCCCTCTCCCCCTTCTCTTCCCACAAAGACCAATGGCTGAGGCAAACCCTCAGAGTTTTATGCTGAAGCTCTTGAAATTATCCAGCATTGCCAAAAGACAGGATTTGCTGACAGTCAGAATCCTATTGGCAAACCTGTGTGGATTTATGATCTTGGGTGGAAACCAATTTGAACTATAATTTCATACGAATCTGATCCCTCTTCTGAGCCAGGCAAAACTTCATGATCCTGGCTGATTTTCATGCTTGGGTTTTGAGTGCTTCTGCTCACATCTGAGCTGAAGATAGAACCCTGGGCCCATGATTGTGTGCAAACCAAACGTTCAAGCCCATGAAACAGATACAGCTCTGTTCCCTGCTTCTTGAAGTCTTTAGCTGTAGGTTGAATATCTTGATGTCTCCTGCTTGGTTGCTTTTTCCCCGGAGGAGTACATCAGGAGGTACACATGTGCTCCAGAATATAAACTGAGGAACATGCTGAAAGCATGTGCCACCATCTCATGTTACTACAACAATTGTTGTAATTATTACAAGCATTACAGTGTTATCTAACCATCTCCTAGCTCCTTCCACTATTTACTCCTCACGCAAACTCAATGTTATTTAGAGAACAGCAATTTTGGGTATTTGGGGTTCAGTTTCTGCTTCTGCTCCAGACACTTGGTGTGAACATGGAGAGTTACTTCAGGGTTGTCTCCATGCAGGCATAAGAGTTAAGTGGAGGCAGTTGAGTCCCCTGCAGATCTTCATGCTGCAGCCACTGTTTGTAAACAGGAATACAGAGAATAGGTTGAGAAATCAGCTCCAAAACCAGAGGCATTGTTTGTGTGCTGAGTAACTCTAGTGATCAGTTAGGATCTGGAGAAAAGACATGTTGCATCCAGATGAATGTAAAATCGGAATGTCCCCTGCCAAAACCCCCAACCGGTACCTTGGGAAGGTCTGTGAAGTTTAGTTAAATAATGGAATAGCAAGGGAACTCTGATGAGGTGCACCTCACGCTGCACCTCATCTCTCATGGCAGGGATGCACCAGGGTTGTGTTCACACTGGTCAGAGCGAAGCCCTGTGAGCTGAGCCAGTGGCATTTACATTGGGCAAAGATGTGCTGTGAAGATGGTGTCATGATCCACCTAAATGAGTGGTTTTCTACTGTCCTGTCAAGGTCTGTACTGTGTGCACTGTGAAGGTGTGTGTGAGGTGGAGTACTGTTAGAGGAATTAAAAAGGACAATTTACAGCATGTCCCCTTTATTAGCAGGTGATACTTGTGTTCTGACCTTGAGAACTAAAAATAAGCAGTGAGGACTATGGGTATAAGAGAAGCCCTCTAGTGCCTTGTAGCTCTCTGGGCACTCATGGAAATGAGGCTTCTGTGAACCTGGCTGGGTCCAGAAGATCAGCTGTGCTGAAAATGCAGGTTCATACAAACCACTTGATTTTCATCTCTTTATTCCCTGTAATAAGAGAGAACATACGAGAACATGAGGGAGGAAAAGAGAAGGCTTTGCGGAGACCTTAGAGCAGCTTCCGATGCCTTGAGGGACTGACAAGAAACCTGGAGAGAGGCTTTGGCCAAGGGCCTGTAGGGACAGGACAAGGGAAATGGCTTTAACCTGCCAGAGGGGAGATTGAGATGAGCTCTTAGGCAGAAGCTCTTCCCTGTGAGGGTGCTGAGGCGCTGGCACAGGGTGCCCAGAGAAGCTGTGGCTGCCCCATCCCTGGCAGTGTTCAAGGCCAGGTTGGACACAGGGGCTTGGAGCAACGTGCTCTAGTGGAAGGTGTCCCTGCCCGTGGCAGGGGGTTGGAACTGGATGAGCTTTAAGGTCCCTTCCAAATCAAACCAGGCTGCGATTCTATGATCTCTAATTTCTTCCCTATCCACAACGCCTGTGGGCATTAGGACTCTGTCCATACTTTGCTCCTACATTGCTGAACGCAGCAGTTGTCTTCTGAGTTATACCTGTGACAGCTCTTTCCAAAGCTGCACTGGTGACTTCAGAGCCACTCAAGATCAGTGACCATGCAAGGACAGCAGCAGCATTGTTTGTGATCTGAGGAAAGCGCTTCAGTTGCTAAATGGATTTGAGTTGAGTTTGGTTTCTATCATCCTGAAATAACCACTACTCCAACAATTGTAATTCTCCTGATGTCTTTCTGGAAAACATTTGGCTTGTTTGGCAGTGCAGTGTTGTGTAAATAAATATTTACCGAGCATCAAAGTCAAGGAGGGGAGGGTGAGTTCTCAAATCATTATGTAAATAACTTCACAGAGTGTTCTCTGATATTGGCTACTATGTGCATTTATATTAATCAGTACGGACATTACTGACAAGTGAATCTATTCTGCTTCCTTCTCCCCAAGGTTTCAAAATGAATGCTGCTTTTTGCTCTTTGTGTTGCTGTAAAGGATGCAGGGAATGCCAGGGCTGTCTCAGCATCCCCTTCAGGTGTCTCTGGGAGGCTGAGACCAATCAGACTTTGCATAAATAAGAGTACTCACCATCAGAGAGTTTACAGGCTTGATCTAGCACTTAAAAAAACACATTGGGAAGAAATAAATACACTCAGTTGCTGGAATGGCATTTATTTGTCGATCTCATCTTGACCTCTTCAGGGAGGCTAAAGGACATTCAGTGACTGTAAAGTGCAAAGACTTTTGTATCTATCCCCAGATGAACTTTTTCGATGCTCCATTGATAACATCTGTAATGGAGCCAACTTGAGTGGCTCTCCATTTTCCTTCATCCAAAGAACTCGTCTGTTTGTCCAGGATTTGGCACCCATGTTTAATCACAGAGTAAATGAGAAAAAGCAGTTGCTCTTACCACTTCGGTGATATTTTCTCCCTCAATTATTAAGCCATTGAAGTATATTGTAAGAGGATGGGAAATCTTCTGGCTTGGTGGTAACATGGGCTACCTAAGTTGTAAAGTTGGGTTCTGGGGTTGGTAACTGATTACCCCTGTCCCTAAGGAAAAAAAGGGCATGAATGATGTGGCAGGAAGGGAAGATCATCAGGAATAAGGTAGAAAGCAGGGAAATAATGAAAACAGCAGTTGGAAGTGATGTTTTCTGTTTGAGGTTTGAGTTAGGTGGCAATCAGCCCACTTGTTAAACTGGAAAGGGGAGGACTGACGAATAGGAGGTGGAGGAAGAAAGGATTGTTCCCATCTTTTAATTCAGCATCCCAGAAAATAGGACCTTAACTCATGACTAGGGCACAAAATCATGGCAAATGAGGAAAAAACTATCTTACTGATTTTTAATTCTTTGAGGTGGTGTGCTGCTTTTTTGGAGCACCAGCTTTCTTGGCTTCAGCAGCAGAAGGGGTGAATGGCTGGGTGATGGCAGAGAAGGGACACTTGGGACCACAGAAGTCTCTAACCTGTTTGCTAGAATTTACCAAGCTTTTCCTTTTTCCTTTGCAGCTTTAAAGCAGCATCCAGGTAATGTGATTGCTGGTTACATGATGGCTATGAGCTTATTTGCATTAGAGTAGTGCAAGTGTAACGAGCCGTCACACCAGAACAGTACTGTGGCTGCTTGGGTTTCAGTTCTTAATTAATGCAGAGTAGTTTGAGAGAACCCATATATTATTTTCAGTTCTTGGTGTGAAAGTATCATGCAGATCTCATTGTATTGATGCTCTTGGCTTCTTTCATTGCTGCGGATGGGGAGCTGTGTTTCCATTGTACCCTGAAGGTGAGCAAACACGCGCTGAGTGCGCTGTTCAAACTCCCTGCAGCTCCGGTTGTGAAGATGTTCGTGAAAGGACCATTGGGAAATCGATTAATTAAATCAATTACTTCAGGTTTTTTCCCCCTTCTGTGCTTGCACAGTTTGCTTCAAGTACCAGTGTTCAAAATAGCTCAGCCTCAGTTAGAGGTGTGAGTGATTACTTCTGCAGCTCCGTATCTCCTCTGGCCAAAACAGAGCTTGCTGTCAATGGGAAGCTCTTCAATGTATACTGCCTAACGAATGGCTTTGGTAAATATTGGCTTTGTACAGTACAATATATTGGTAACTGAAGTCCTTGGGTGTTCACAGGATCTGCTCTTCCTCCAGCTTACTACTATTTTTCTGCTTCTATTTGCTGCATTTTATTAAGCCTGTGTTATGTGTCAATAGCTTGTTTATTGATGGATTCATTGCCTGCCTCTTACTAAGACTGTAAAGGCAAAATGGGTGTATTTTATACAATGAAAAACCACAGCAAACCTGCAAATAGCTTTCAGGAAAGCAAGGTAACTGGAATAGAGTTCAGGAATCAGGAGACAGGATCTCCTGACGGACTAAGCTAAGGGAAAAGTGACTTAAGGAAAGCTGGCAGACCTTTAGCGAGTCTTAAGGCCACAAGTTCAAGCTATCCCATTCAGCAAGTATAGCAGGGGACTAAATTGGTTTAATCATGAGCTCATCGTTGACCTCAAATGCAAGAAAGAAATATGCAATAAGGGGAAAGTAGGTCAGGCTCCTGGAATGAGAACAGGAGTGGAGCAGGAGCAGAGACAAAATCAGAAAGGCCAAAGAACTAAATAAAGATGTAACGTTGAAGAGCCATTGGCAGTAACTAGATACCATTCTGTATGGCTGTTACAAGAGGCCCCCCTATACAATAGGGAAAGAGAGCTATCAACATATCAGCACTGAAAGTAATTGTCTAATGTCTTATCTTCATATGATGTTCAACGCTAATTAGATGGTTTCTGTAATTAGGACTAGTTAGAAAGCAGTGAGGTCCCAACCTAGGTATGTGAAAATGGGTTGGGGCCAACCTGGATAATGCAGGTGTTTTAAATTGGTTAGAATTATTAATGTAACTTTAGAATACTAAATATATATATGTTAAAGTTCTGCAAGTGGGGTTAACTTGCAAAGGAGAGAATCAGAAGCCTGCAAACAGAGTAACACAGGGGATATTCTTAAGAGGAGGAATTAGGGAGCTAGAGATCCACCAACTTAACATTGACTCTTGGAAAAGTACATGAACAAGTAATCCAACACCTGTTTTTAAACACCTACAAGATAACAGGGATGAGAATAACATGCCAAAAGTGTCATCAAGGCCACTCAACTTCCTTGTGCAGTGTGGCAATAGGTCTTGTGGACGGAGAAGCAGCAACAGGTTTGTGTATTCAGATTTCGGTTGGGTCTTTGGCCGTGTCTCAGTGACATTGTAAGTTACAGAAAAATTGTCTTAGTCCATCTAAGATCTTCTTTACTTTCAGGAGGGCTGTCGTCTCATGCAGAAGACCTACCTTAAGCTTTACCTCCTGCGCTTCCTACTTAAAAGCTTCAGACGTGTATAAACTAAGGTGGCATAAATCTAGGCCACTGTTCAGTGCTGTCCCCTAAATGTACTGTGACTCCATGGAGCTTCCAGCAGAACCATGAATGGGGATTTTTTTCATGCTTGATCCCACAGGTAATGTGCTGAACACCCCCCAAGATGAGAGGACAGCCCTCTCCAGGAGATCGGTGTTTGCTTTGCTGAGATGGATGAAGAAAGGCACCATGTAGAGTAGATGTCAGTGTGTTACTATAAGCAGTCTGTACCAGTTTGTGCCCAGGTGCAAACAGCTCCTCAGCGTGAAAGGAGTAGGGAATGAAACCACTGGTGGATTAGGGATTGGAGGGGACATCAAGATGGGAACCCCTCCATCTAGCTTCAGCAAACACCCTGACTTGCACTGTTGCTGAATTTAGCCTTGTACTACCTCTTGTGCCCCAGCAACCCAGAGCAACAGCCTGGTTACTCAGTCTTAAATTCAGGCCTAATTGCAAACCAGACCCAGTGGCCAAAGGACAAGAGGATTCTAAATGCCAGATACTTGTGAGCAGCCAGCATGTCCCAGGGAGGGACAGCTGCTCCTAATTTGCCTGAGAAGCCTATTTTAAAGCTTAAAAATACAATAATTTTTGTGCATAGCAGGGCAGCTACTCCCTACCCAGAAGGGTTTAGTATTTGTGTGCCTTGGCCTGCCAGCTGCAAGATGGGAAGAATACTTGTCTGCTCAAGGGGTGACTTTGAGACGTGCTAAATGATTTCAAAATATATCTTTTGAGGCCTTCAGAAGAAAACTGCTGAATTGTAGGAAGCTTTTAGATACTGGACCCTGCGCCAGGTTAAGTGTTCAACTTGCGTTAAACCTTGGCTTCCAGTCCAGAGGGACCTCAGTGCATCTCCCAAAGCACAAGAAGGTAAAGGGCCATGAGGATGAGCAAGGGCTGGAGCACCTCCTGTATGAAGACAGGCTGAGAAAGTTGGGCTTGTTCAGCCTGGAGAAGAGAAGCTGCATGGAGACCTCAGAGCAGCTTCCAGTGTCTGAAGGGGGCTACAAGGATGCTGGAGAGGGATTCTGCATCAGGGACTATAGTAACAGAACAAGGGGTGATGGATTCAAACTGAAACGGGAAGTTCAAGTTAGATATAAGGAAGAAGTTCTTTACTGTGAGGGTGGCGAGGTGCTGGAACAGGTTGCCAAAAGAAGCGATAAATGCTCCACCCCTGGCAGTGTTCAAGGCCAGGTTGGACAGAGCCTTGGGTGGCATGATCTAGTGTGAGGCATCCCTGCCCATGGGAAGGGTTTGGAACTGGATACTCTTGAGGTCCTTTCCAACCCAAACCATGCTACGATTCTATGACTGTGGATGTTTTGCTCAGTCTTGGATTGATGGACCTATTGAAGGCACATGTTCCTAAAGAATGAGCTTGTCTTGAAGAGGGAAGGGAGGAAGGATGGGTCCAGTGGGCTGTCGGCACTGCCTGCATCCAGGAGGGTTGAGAAGGACCAGAGCCCTGGGGCTTTTTGTAGTGCACAGCTAAAAGCTATGGCTGCAATTGCTTCTCTTACAGATGGGGTATCCTCTCTCAGCACCAGTCTTTGTTCTACCTGGGATAAAACCCATTTTGCCTGGGGAAGTCACTGCCACTGCTGTTCTTGGGGGGTTATAAATCCTCAGTAGGAAGGAGCCTCACTGTTGCAAGGAGTGACTAATGGGCAAGTTGGAAAGTGATAGCTGCACATGCCCAAGGTGTCAGGCAGTGCCAGTGCTATGGGCTGGGAATGTTGTTTATGCCTTGGCTGCACAGTCTGGCTATGTGCTTCAGCTGCTGCTGCTTCACTGAAGGCATAAGAATCATAGAATCAACTAGGTTGGAAAAGACCTTTAAGATCATCAATTCCAACCTTTACCCCACCACTGCTAAATCTACCACTAAACCATGTCACTATGTGACATGCCTTTTGTGAAAGGGTGACAGGAGATTAGAGATAAGGGATCTGAAGAGAATCTGCATCCCTCTCTCAAGGAGGCCCTTGATCCACCTGCATCCTGACAGCACATAGGGAAGGGATACAGTGAAATTAGCCACCACTGGACCTATATAAGCTTCTTGTCCATATTCTGCTGTGAATTTGGATCACTGAAGCCCACAGAGCTCAAACACCAGCTTCAAGAAAATGCAAGCATCCCCACACAGCTTTTGTCCTCTGGCATCAGCTTCCTCTTGCAGATGTGGTCCTTCCATCTCTGGCCAGTGACCTAGAATTTTGTTTTAAATATCTTTTAAATGTTCTCATTGTTCATAGCCACAAGGTGGCATTGCAGATTAAAGGGAAAACAGCTCTTGTTCACTGAGATACCAGGGAGCTGGGAGACTCGAAAACAATTGTCCAGCCACCCTGAAATTCCTTCTAGGTCTTGGAGAGGTGAGGAAGCTTTTCCTGTCAGCTCACAGGCCGCCAGTTTTGCTAGAAGTGAGCATGATGCTACCTATTTTATCATCATGAAGAGTTTCAACTGATTCAGCATCTGCAAATTTGTTTGAGCTGTTCAGATCTGCTCCTTTGCTCTCCTGCCTTTAGGATGGGATGTAGTTTTAGAGCTGTGACAAGGGTGGTGGTGTCACCTCACAGGCTCTTCTGTTTCAGTCTGTCTGTTCAGATCCTGAGGAAAACTTATTTCTTTCTCCCTCCTCCTACTTGTACCTTCTCCTCACATTTCCCTTGGTTTCTGTGCAGGCTCAAATCTGGGCTCTCTGAAAGGACAGTGAGCTTCAAGAGAAGCTAAACCCTCAAACAGAGGCTTGAGGTGAAAGTCTTAAGGACTATTTATTTGCTCACTTATAAAGAGGAAGTTGAATCGAACATGCTGTAGCTGGACCTTCTCTGTACATTCCAGGTTTTACTGTGATCCAGGTCTCAGCCTTTTATGTTAGAGGTAAGAAGACTCGGAGCAGGATGCTCAAAAGTGTTTGTTTCTCTGTTGTCTGGATAAAACAACAAGGCATTGGGGAGATCTGAGTGAATCCTTCAGACACCCAAAAAATGATACCAAATTTCTTGCTCTGGAAATACTGACCAGTACCAGAATGTACTTCACTCTTATCTCTTTGTCTGTCTTATTACAAGTCCCTGTCCTAAGGAGCGTGTCGTTCTTGTGCAGGAGTCCAGCTGTAATACCGTGAAGGGGCCTGATTTTTGCTTAGTCCATTATGCTGCTGTAATAAAAATGGTGTATTACTAATGGCTTCTAGTCCTCAGTGTTCTTATCGGTGCTTGTTGCTTTTGTCTAGATATACTTTCCATGTAAACCAGGAAAAGCAGCTCTGCTGAAAGATGGATCTTCCCAGCAGTGGAAAGAAGTGCTAAATGGAGTGGGGCAGCACCAGGCCAGGAAAGGAAAATCTTACCTGTTTTGGAAAGAAAGTGAAAATAGCTTTATTTTTACCTCTGCTTCAGAGAAGGAATGAAAAGCAGATGAAATAAAGTGAGTTTTTGCTCAAAACCCACTGAAAAGGTTTGTAGAGATTTTTGCAGATAAATGGAAGATAACTGACAGTGCGTTTCACCAGGTGAGAGAAATACCCTTGTTCTGACTCTTTTCTGAGAAGGAGGAAAGCAGTGAATATTCTCCATCAACATTAACAGGCACATGACAGCAGAGAAAGACATCATATAGTTTTGCTTGGACAATTTTCACCTGGGTGAGAAAGCCAGGGCATATAAATCCTTATAGATGCACACCTAGAGATGTATTTATACACACGCACGTATGGATAGGAGTTTCTTGATATACTGGGCATGTCTGATTCCTTTTGTGACCAGTTTTTTTCAGGACCATTGCTGAAAAATATTCCATGTTTGCTTTGCTAATTGTCCATAAACTTATCCTGGTTTTCCCTGTGTGTCTGCCTTGAGGTTGCTGTGTTGACTGAGGAGGGTCTTGTCCAGACCAGTTGTCCCCCAGGTGTGATACTGGTTTCCTCTATGGTCCAAAAGACCATAGCGAGCCAGGCCCAGAAGCATGCAGGAATGTCATTCTAGGTAGTGGGAAACACTGATCTTGCCCCAGTTCCTTGTCCTTGTTGAGGGTGCTGAGGCGCTGGCACAGGGTGCCCAGAGAAGCTGTGACTGCCCCATCCCTGGCAGTGTTCAAGGCCAGGTTGGACACAGGGGCTTGGAGCAACGTGGTCTAGTGAAAGGTGTCCCTGCCCATGGCAGGGGGTTGGGACTGGTTGAGCTTTAAGGTCCCTTCCAACACAAACCAGTCTGGGATTCTGTGATTCTCTGTTACAGACTTCAGAACTAACTTTGCCCAACACACTCCTCTGCCTCTATTCAGCAGGGGTGATGCTGCCCAGCAGCTCAGGCTGAACAGTTTATATTCCTGCTTGGGCAGACACTGTCTCTTGCTATGTACAAAGCATGGTCAGACTTGGACGGGGAGGCCTGATGGAATATAAACGTCAAGTATTTCTTAAATATTGTGAATATTCTGCTCCTGACATGTAAATAAGCAGTTGGCATTACAATTTATGGGATGCTTGACTGTGGTTGAAATACGTAAAGCTGATGAGAACATCCAATTATGTTAGGATCATTTAAAAAGGTGTAGATGCATCCTTCTGGGTGCTATGTACTTCTGGGTGTAAGCCAAGGTACTGACTGATAGGGGTTAGGATGAGGCTAGCAAGAAACCCCCTCTTACCAAGGTTATTTCATAAGTGCCTACTGCAGAGTTTCATATGTACCACTGGAGCAGCTGGTGCTGGCTCAACTCCTCTGTCAGGCAGGGCGCTGAAAGAGATGTATTGCTGGGCTGACCCGAATAGAGAATCTGATGTTCTTGCCTTTTTTTTTAAGTCTCTGACCTGAAGGGAGAAGTGAACCTTTTGAAAGAGAAAAGTTAGACATAAAGAATCCCGCGTGGTGCACATTTCCAGGTGAATGTTCAGGTCAGCATTACCTAATGCTGGAATCAAAGCTTTGGGGATTCATGGGCATTTCCAAGGCTGCTGTGATATCCCAACCCCTCTGTATGACCTGTGCTTAACACAGGGCTTTTATTCACCTTGAAAGTCTCTTCTGCTGTTCAATCAGCTCTGCTCTGGCAGGGAGAGTGGAGGAAGGAGTAATATGATTTAGCAGGATCTCTGGAGATGAGCAGATGCAAGTCCAGCTTCCCTGGAATAAAGAACTTTATTACAGTGATGGCTGTTGGTTGTGTTCCAGAGGAGTTTGTCAAAGAAAGTTTGGGACAGTATGAAGGTTTTCTGGGGAAAAGATGCTGTTTAAACTCCCACCTGTGTGTAACTGTTGAGTAGTATGCATCACAGTAGGAAAAAACCCCAATTTGCTGCATCTGGTAAAGCACTGTGTGCACATAGAATCATTCAATGGTTTGGGTTGGAAGGGACCTTAAAGCTCATCCAATTCCAATCCCTGCCTGTGGCAGGGACCTTCCACTAGACTAGGTTGCTCCAAGCCCCATCCAACCTAGTCTTGAACACTGCCAGGGATGTGGTCTAGTAAAGATGGGATCTCTCTTGTGCCTATTGGTGCTGACCAATGCGCACCTTGGGGTGGTCTCAGCCTTGCTGAGTTCTCACCAAGTACCTTGTTAATGGGAAAGTTGTGTTTCTGCTCGAGGGCCTTGCTGAACCACACATGGTGTAGCTTGGGGACGTAGGTTCAGACCTGTGTTCTGCTCCAGAATGAAGTCACAAACTAGATTTCTTCTTTGAAGAGCCCCAACCCAATAAACTGCCTGGTGGGTTTGGGGGCATTTATATCATGTGGTGAGTACCTGACTTCAGGTGCTTTCTGTAAAGCAGACAGGTCTTCAACCTGCATGGATTTCAGTATTGTATCACTTGGTTCTTGCTGCTTAGTTTGAATTAGGGGCAGGAAGTAACATCTCTCTGCTTTTGCTGAAACAAATGCATCTCTGCAATATACCTTTGTTTTTGACAAATCAGTATTTACAAAGTTTCTAGTGTGTGTTGCTGTGTTCAAATGCTGAGGCCTTCATTGGGAATGGCATTGAGTTTGAAATACTTAATTTAGTCTTCAAATCTATAATCTGACATACTCCAAAGGTCTGAGATGGCTGCCAGCACCTAAGCACATTTTCAAAGCACAGGCAGTGGCTTTAGTCATAGTTAAGTTGCATGAATCAGACCATTCTGCCTTGGACAGTCCTTCTGAAGAGGAAATCTGTTTAAATTTCTCTATTGTGCATCTGCACTTCATGCTTTCCTATGGGAACAATTTTTTCGTGTGCATCAGGGAGGGATGAGTAAGGAAACAGTGAAACACTGACCTCAGAAGCTCTCAGGGAACTTTCTAGAGCCTTGTGCTGCCTGTCTGGAGGTGTGGATGTGCTTACTTCAGTCTGTCCTTGTTCCTCTGGTTGTCCTGTGTACACCTCCCACTGATGCACATCCCTGCCAGGGGATGTGAAGACACCAACAAGCAGCAAAAAGCCCACAGGTATATTGAAGGTGGGTGCTGAGAAGTGAGTTGGTGAGAAGTTGTTCATACTATTGCTATTTTTTGCTACCCACTGTGTAGATGCAGAGGAATATACTCTCATCAACTGTCAAGTTAGCAACTTGTGTTCTCGGTGTATTCGTTTCAAGGTTAAAGGCATAGCAACTACTGCCCTTGATTTCCATAGCATGAAACCAGAAGTCTCAAAGGCCTTGCTGATGCCCACTTGAGAAGTAAGTTCTATTTCTATGATTTGAAATGACACCAAGGCATGTGGGCATCAGTGCGCAAGGGATGTTGGCATTTCAGAGGTGTCTCTGATCAGGCACTTGTTCTTAACATGGATATATCATCCTTTCTGTGCAAGATTCAGTTGGCTAAGAAGGCTTTATTCCCATTTGTTCTTGTGGAAATTAGGGCAGAACCAGGCCAGAGTAGGTCCATGTGTGCATGCATCTGGCTGTGAGAACATCCAGGAATGGGGCTTAGGGGAACATGTGTAAGCAGCTCTCTTTTGGTAGCAGCAGGTTCAGTTCAGGAACCTGAGATTAAGGGGTATGGGTAAGAGTTACTCCGAGGTTAATATTTATGTTTTATGGGAAAATCTTAGTGGAGGGGAAAATGTTTTTGGCTATTTTGGACCAAAAAATGAAATGTTCCATGGAAAAGAATTACTCACTTTTTAAATCTCCCCCCACCCCTCCTAGTGCAAGTAAATACTGGAATGAAATGGAAATAAGTTTGAAGGCTCCTAACTGATCCTTGAAAAGCTAACCAAGAGCTGGCAGCACAGGAATCGTGGGGTGATAATGGAGTGGAAGACTAAAAGCAGTTACTCCTGAGCTCAGCAATGTGGTCTGTGCTAAGCAGGGCCCAGCTGTGGAGGAGCATGAAATCTCTTCTTTGATGTTTACCTTGGTTTTTGACTATATCATTTAAAAATTACTATTAGGAAACACAGTAACAGTTCTCATGTACTTAACTGAGTTATTGCATTAGTTTAATATCGCTCATTTGCTTTGTATTTTATACTCCACTCCTTTAAAGTGCCTTTCTGTGGAGACCTTTAATCTCTCTTCCTCTTTCCTTCCCTCTCTCTTCTCCCTGCTGTATTGTTGGTGGCTCATCTGCGACAGGCAGAACTGTGTTGTTCTTTGTAGTCTCATAGCCCAGAAGCAGAATTTTTGGCGAGACAG
Source organism: Strigops habroptila (assembly GCF_004027225.2). Classification (NCBI taxonomy): domain Eukaryota; kingdom Metazoa; phylum Chordata; class Aves; order Psittaciformes; family Psittacidae; genus Strigops; species Strigops habroptila. Next base: position 8,663,694 of record NC_044291.2, on the reverse strand, counting down.
TCACTCAAACCTTAAAGCCTCCAAATAATCCTATTTGCAATCCAGTTCTGTTGTGCTCTCGTAACTTCCTAGGCCACAAGACACCCAAATACATCCCTGAGTTGATGACTGCCTGGTGGGTGGCTGTTGGTAGATAACTGAGTTCACCCTTACAGCTCTGCCTGTAGGAATATCGAGTTGTTCATATGTATGACTAGCTCTTGTGGTTGAGCAGGGCTCTGTCTGGGGCATCCGATGCATTAGAAGATGGTTTTCTCTCCTCTATCTTCCCACCCACTGACCTTCCCCAATATGTCCTTGACTAAATATGTAGTTCTGCACACGAAAGGAAGGAATTTAGAAGTGTGTGAAGTACTTGCAATTAAATGTCATGCAAGCCACATGTGGTTTTGTTGCTCCAAATTCAGCTCACATAAGTGGAAAGGATTACAAAATGAGGGAAAAACTTGGGTCAACCTGGACTCTTAAACAAAATATGTTTTCCTTCGTAGCACCTAGGAGTATGTGATGCATTTTACCAAATGAAGACAGCAATGTGGAATCCAAGTCAGGGGCTCAGGCGAGGTATAATTGTCACGAAGAACGTTGGACAGTGTTGCTTCATAAGCCTTCCTAGTGCTGGTGCTTGAAATAGTTGCTGCTTGCTTTGCTTGGCTTGTGCCACTGCAGAGAAGGGAATGTTTTCCATGCCCGCTGTGACAGGACAAGCAGGAATGAAGGCAGGAGTCGGATGTGAGGTCATGGCTTTCACTAATGGGAAATTAGGCAAAGGAGAGATGGGAACTGTTCATATTGAGTGAGCCAAAGCTTAGGGGGCTCTCAGGTTCTTAAGATTAAGAACCTTAATTGTTTTCCCTTGCTGGACCATGCAATGAATAAGAAATCCCCATATGCGAGATGTTATCACCCACCATTCATGTAGTGTCTCACTGAACCCACTCAAATCTCTACTATTCCTGTGATCAGGAGACCAGTTTAACCTCGTGATTAGGAAATTTCCCCCTGGTTTTAACTGAGATTTGTTCTGTGCTGCTAGAACAGCTCCACTTCTTTTGCGAGCAGAAAGCCTCCAGCCAACCTGACACAGCCCTGCTGTCTCCTGCACCCCAAACTCTGCAATGTTTTGTAGCGTTAGCTGATGGAGGAAGGACATGTGCCTCTTCCTGAAAAACTAAGGAGAATGATTTGCTGTGTATATCAGCAATGCCATTGTCTTCCCAGACAACTGCTCCAGCTGGGGCAGTCACGTTCCCTCCTGCCAGCCCTTCATTGTGCTTTTGCAGTAGGAAGAGGGGGACAGAAGAAGGGGGGATCTTAATTGAAAAAATAGGCCTAGGGCTTAAGGGACATAACAAAGTCAGTGGGAGTGTGTGAACAGCAATTTATTTTGTCAGTTCAAGTTACAGTCACTCTGACATGTGAAAATTGGAGATGCCAGTTTCTCAATGTGTCACTGTGACACGCAGCATCCCAAATAATGAAACTCTGGACTTGGTTTGCAGAGCTTTGGAAAGCCCAAAGAAATGGCATCTAAAAATTGGCAGATAAACTGAGTTTTCTTTAACATAAGGGGCATGATCTTAGCTCAGCCTTTCACAAGATGATCTTCATACCTTTCATTGCTTCAATAGAGCGTTCCTGTCGTTGTAGTGCTCACACTGTTTATGGCCTTCACAGCCTCTTTGGGCTTTGAAAAAGGACCTATTTTCATGAGGAATGAAGCAGACCTTTTCCCTTGAAGCTGTAAAGGGTTGGAAGGAGTGTGGCTGAAGTGTTGATACGAGACTGAGCAGAACTCCGAAGCAACTTGTTAAGGCTGGGGTCCAGTTAGGAAATTACCTATTCCCCTGACTGCTTTTTGAATGTTCCATTTCTATACCCTGTTTTTCATATGTAAAATGGGAATAATGCTGATATTTACCTCTCCTGTCTATTCTGACTTAGTTTAGTAAGCAGCAATCCTTTCCATGTATTTCTATATCACTTAATACAGTTTGGCTCAGCCTTTATTATGGTATCTAGATAGTCTAGCAATAGTATCTCTTGTTTTGTGCAAATCAGTTCCAACAGTACTCTTGCCAATGACTGTTTGTTCATTGGGCTTACAGAAGTGGACGCATAGCCATTAGTGATCATTAATGACCTTCATTAGAAAAATGAAGAGTTTATTGGAAGTTCCATCAGAAAGAAGCTGTTCTGCAGAGACCCTTGGCAGGAGTTTGAGTAGCAGCAAAGACATCCATTGTCCTTAAAAGAGAAGTCCTTAATAACATGGCAAAGCTACAAAAGGTTTTCTTTCCCATTTCTGCATTTAATCTGGGTTAGGAGTCAACAGGGTGGTCAAAATGTGTGACTTCTGATGATATCCTGAATAACTAGACTCATTTTATCTTAAAAGAAAAGAGTGAGAGAGGATATGATAAGTCTTCAAATACAGAGAAGACCTGTGCATACAAGAAGCAGCATGTTATCTTTGGAGAAGAATAGGATGAGAAGCTGTAAATTAAATTGCAAGGAGGTCTGTGTGCAGAAGTTGAAGCAAGTATCAACAACGCCAGTGAGGACAAGAGCTTTATGCTGTCATCTGTAGCACGCTGTCCTAGCAAGCTGGGCATGGAAGGGAGTTCAAGATACTGTCGAACCAACCCTTGCTCTAAACCAACATCTAGAAGATTTGGGAAGCTGAAAGTCAATGAGGACAGGAAGGTTGATGTGGTTTCATGACTTTGGAAGAGCTGTTAAGCTGACAGGAGGATTGTGCCCAGGAGGGTTTCAGTAGTGTAAGAGGAACCTGTGTTGTAGGACAGTACATCACCTTTGGCTGTACTACTCTCTCTTTTCATGTAAATTTAAAAATAGGAGATGGATTCTCAGAGTCTCAAAGCCAAACTGTCCTTGTGCAGCCAGGGCCTAAAGTAATCTTGGTCACATGAGGCTGAAGACAGGGATGTGCGATGAGCCAGAGTAAGATCAGCTCCTGCTGACAGATAAGCAAACTCGGTCTGTGTGCTTTCCAGGACATAGTTACAGCTGAAGTTGTTCTTTTCCATGGAAAAGTATCCATTGCCTTTGCATCAGTGCTCCAAGGGGAACTGCTGTGCTGCCCCTCTCACAATTCCAAGAGGACCATATCTGCTTCTTGGGAACTACAGAACGAAACTATGAATTAGGCTGCAAATATATTTTGGGACTTTTACCGGTTGTTCTTCATCTACAGCTGCCCTGGTGATGCTCTTGTGAGTACATCCCTAGATGGACAGGCTGAGAGAGCTGAAGCAGTTACTCTACAGACACTTCACATGATATTAGCTCTGTGCTTGTCTGTGCTCTTAAAACATGCGTCACTGTACGCTGCAATTATTAGGAGAGTGAACTGGCAAGGAAGGATGATTACATCAGTAAGCCACTGGAACAGGAATAACTAATTCTGCTCTTAACTCCTCATTTAACCCTGGCTCCGACACTAAAGATGAGTTTTCTCATCTGACAGGAAAAAATATTTCCTACCTGATTTATCTTATTTCCTTGTATAATATCATTATGTCTACGTCATATTTTGAAGAGACAAGAGACATGAAGTTGTGTCTATGTGATGAGGATCAAATTCAAACTGGAATTTGAACTAAAACTATAGGTGTCCTACAATAAGAATATTAATGTTAATAGTAGTAACTGTAATAAAAACATTTACAAAGAGGTAGGAAGCTCAATCATAACAGCAACAGCTAAAAGGAAAGTCTGTAGTATATAACAGAACCTGGTTAATTCTTTGTGTCAATTTGCAACCCTGCCATCCTCCTCACCAAATATTCTGGCAAGCTCATCGTGCTTTCAAGAAAAGCTTTAACAGCCAAGTTACAGCACTGACATCTCATGTTGCTTTTAGTTTATTATTATTGCAAAATGCACTACTGAACACTTCCTAGTGCATCGCGAAATAAAATACTGTGGAATTACAAATGAATTTTGCTTGCAAGGTCAATGAGCCTGTCATTTGTAATCTTTGGTATCAATATCATTGATGCTTTCATGGTGAAGATGAATGCAGTCACAAGGGTTTGGGTTTTAATTTGGAAGGTTTGGCACAGTTGGGAAAATATTAATTTTGGTGACATTCCTTGTAAGCTTTCATCCAAATTGTTCAGTCACCTATGAAATAAGAGTGTTTTGGGGGTTGGTTTTATTTTTTCCTCCTGGTTTGCTTCTTTTTCCTCTTCTAGGTCCAACATCTGTTATGAAGTCAACCTTTTTCTACCTCTGCTCCTACCTCCCAACCCCCACAAGACCCCACAGTTCCATGGGGCAATGTTTACAGGTCGATGCTGTTTGCAAGAGGCTCCTCTGTGGTCCTTGTGCCTCTTTTTTCATGTGTGTCCCATTATAAACCCATGCAAAATTCTCACAGCTGAGGAGCAAAGTCATCACTTTGAAATCCACAGTGCCAAGCAATATTTTTTTCCCCTTAAATATTTTAGACAATGCTTTTAGCAAAATGGGTCATTCCTCTGTCTAGTCAGTGTGCAGCTCCTGGCAGTGACCAGTTCTAGGTACAAGGGCTGCTGCAGTGGGCAGTAATGGATTAAATATGTCCACTGTGAAAGATTTTTCCTTAATTGCATTAGGGTGAGGTTTATTTTATACCCTCATCCATGGCATTGGGCCAAAGAGACCACAGTACACCTTCCTTTCCAAGGTCCGAGTGCCGAAAAGTATCCCTTTACAAGAAGGGTGTTTAAGTGCTTTTCTGAATCAAAGCCTGAGTCAGTGCTTTAATGTACTCTGTTCATGCTTGGAAATGGCTTATACTCCTCTGAGCAAATTTCCTTTAAAGAAGCTAAGCCTACTACAGTGTCTGAAGAATTCAATGTCACACTGAAAACTTATCCCCTAGATCTGTGTCCAAAGAGATCCTGCTTAATGGATGCTACCTATTACTTACTGCCATACAGCATTCCTCTTTCAAGCACTGAAACAGTCTGTTCTCTCTCCAGGCAATGTGTCAAATTTTTGTCTGGTCGCCCATGGTGTTTTCCATTTATATTCAAGGTTCTGGGGAAGGTCACTTCAGTGCAGCATCAACAGCACCTCCATACCCATGATCTCATACAGATATTTGAGGCTGGCTCAAAGGCAAGAGTATGGTAGGACTTGGACTGCCCACTGGGAAGTTTAGGCAGCCATCTCGTGGAGGAATCAGAATATCTCAAGTGGAAAGAGACCCATAAGGATCATCGAGTCAAACTCCTGGTTCCTCACAGGACTGCCTAACACTAAACCATAAAAGTAAGAGAATCCTCCAAATACTCCTTGTCCTCTGACAGGTTTGGTGCTGTGGGGAGCTTCTTCTGGTGATTGACCACCCTTTCAGGGAAGAACCTTTCCTCGTGTCCAATCTGAACTCCCCCAAATGCAGCTTCACTCCATTTCCTCATGTCTTATCACTGGTCACCAGCAAGATCAGCCCCAACTCCTCTGTGCTGTAGCCATAGGCTGCCATGGGGCACCCCTCAGCTCACCACAGCTTCTTCGAACACAGTGCACCATGTTATCCTTTCAGAAGGTCTCAAGCAGGAGCCTGACCTGCCTGGACATGCTTTATTGTGGCTCATTTCAAGCTTTATTGCTGACTGCTGGTCCCTTGTCTGACTGTTGCAATGCGTGAGGAGGATTCATCCCGTAGTCTTGCTGGGCTATTTTAAGGCAGTGCTGCTGAGTATTCGTGCGAGCCCATGTGCCTCACTTAGCCTTCATCTGGCCTGAGCTGTTTTTGTTATCACCTTCTTTTTGCTGATAAAGCAGGAACATTTTTAGAGACGATTTCCCCCCCCCCTGCAGGATGGATGGAAATGAACTTTGTCAGGTGCTTAGAGTAAAAGGAATTGTCAGGATACCTGGCTCCCTGTCTCTCCTGACAAATCACTCCAGGGGCCTCGTGGCTCGGCTTGCTGGATCTGCAAAGCAAGGCTAATATTTACTTCCATTATATGTATTAATAGCACTTAGTAACTTTGAACAAGGTCAGGACTTCACTGCATTACCCACTGTGCTAAGACACGCATACATTAGTTCCTGCCTCATGCCTCCTGTAAAGAAGTGACGTAAGGATGCAGTGCCAGAGAGATGCAAGGGATGATCCATAATGCGTGGTGTATTTTGAGGTTCTGTCTTGTCACTTTGGCTCATCTGATGGAGTGCATTATGGGTGGGAGATGACTTGAGCTGGCCTTTCCTAACTTAATTATCTTCTTTCAGCATTAATACCCATAATAAGGATCCATGACTAAAGAGAGGCAATATCTGAAAAGCCTCTGCAGAGTTCTGGTGCTGCTGCTGACATAAACCAGTGGGAATAAAGCAGCAATGTCAAAGTACATGTGCCTCCACCAAAGCTGTCTAAAGTTAAGCCTCTCATTTCCATCATTGCCTTAGGTTCTGGAGTCACTCTCTAGATGATCCCATGGTCCTTCCAATTCAGACCAATGACTCTCTGAATTAATAGATCAGTGGACAACAGCTCTGTCAACCTACACTATGAATTAATAAATAGGCTGTTTCCAACCCGTATTTAGGGCTGCCTGACAGGCAATGTTCTGCCATGGCCACTGTGACTTTGTTCTATACTTTAAACTTAGAAGACATGGTTACAATAAAGAATAGTTTGGAACCTCTGGATGTTAAGTTGCTGCAAGCTCCCATTGTTGCTGCTAATGTCTAAAACTGCTTTACGGGACTGAGTTATTCTGGTGGGACCCACACTATATTAGTGCCTTTGCAGACAGGATGAGGGACCTGCGTGTATGCAAGTGATGTGTTGCGGTAGTGTTGCTGAGGTTACGGAGATGTGAATGTGGATCTGTGATGGGATGTGACTTTTTCGGGTCCTTCTATAAATAGATGATATTGATAGTGGTGCTTTCTTCTAGTACCATCATGCCCATTTGTTCTGGTTTCATATTTAGAGTCGATAGTTAAAGGTCAGGCTAGGAACAAAGGTGACTGGATCTGCTGTTGATCCTGTAACTTTGTTGGTGACAAAGAGATTGCACTTGGTCCAGGGTTGGACTAAAATAGAGTAGGTGCTTGTCTCTGAAATAATCCCAGACTGGTTTGGGTTGAAGCTCATCCTGTTCCAACCCTCTGCCATGGGCAGGGACACCTTCCACTAGACCACGTTGCTCCAAGCCCCTGTGTCCAACCTGGCCTTGAACACTGCCAGGGATGAGGCAGCCACAGCTTCTCTGGGCACCCTGTGCCAGCGCCTCAGCACCCTCACAGGGAAGAGCTTCTTCCTAAGATCTCAACTCAATCTCTCCTCTGTTGTTTCAAAGCAGGAGTTGTGCTAGCACTTGAGGAAAGAGTGAAGTTCATTTAAGCAAGACTGTAGTAAATTGTCATCCTCTGTAAGGTATAGAGCTGGATCTGCAAAACCACTTCAGCAGCAGAGCTAAAGCTTTGTATCGGTAGGAATGCAGTGAGGTGATGTACTGATATAGATATCAGCATTATACCCTGAACTGAAATGGTTGTAATGGAGAAAAATCAGGGTGTTTGAGCTCTGAAAGTGGGATGAATCTGAGATTAGAAATGCTGTATGGTATAGATAGCTGCAGCTTAATCTTGTATGAAAAGATACATAAAATAACTTATGAAATGAAGGCCTAGTTGTGAGGTGGTAATCAGTTGCTCTATAGTTGCTCTATTGAACAATATTCTGAAGGTTTGTGTAATGCAGAATTCATAAATCATTTAAATCAACAGTGATTAAAATATCCTTTTAGTTATCCATTTATATATATATTTTTTTTAATAATAATCCTACTTTACAGAGTTTAGAAGTGAGATACAGTATATCAAAAGCACTGAATACAGTTTGTGAGATGCTGGCTTTTCCTGCCTCGCAGTCATTCAGGGCAGTGCTTGGGGGAAAAAAGGAGAAGGATCCAGAGCTGTCATTCCAAGAAAGAGTCTAGACATTAAGGCACTTCATAAAAAGCTATTGGAAATTCAAGGATTTCCTTACAAGTACTTGCATCTTTCTTTCCTGGCTTCTTCTGGAAGTTGCAAAGAGGTCTGTTGACTTCACTGAGATTCACAGTACCACATAAATTAGGCAGAAAGACTCCATGGGAAGGGGTCCAAAGGAAAAGACAGTTCTTAAACATATTATCTATTTAATTCTTCTCATTTATACACTTCTCTCCAACGGCAAGTCTTCCTCTGTACTTAGTGAAATATGCTTTGAGGTAAGTTGAATTGCCAAAAAAATAAGATAACCTGCCAAAAATCGTGAAGTTATATTTTCGTTCTCCATTCTGTATGAAATAATACAGCAAAACTAGTAAATCCAAGGGTCATGTTCCGTTCTGTGTTGATGCAGTGGCCTCAGAAGTCACCTCAAATTGTTCTGCTCTAAGTGATGAGGTGACAGCGATACCAAAGAAAGCAGAAGGTCCTACAGAGCAATTTGAATACTGGGTCTTTTTTAGGTGGTTGGTTGGATAAAGGAACTCATGGCAATAAGCCACAGCCATTGAGCTGGTACCCACCAACAGGCCTTTGGAGCTTAGCTAGGTGTCCATTCCTGGTAGAAGTGTCACTGGATAGGTAATGTTTTCTATCTCCTGTTTAGGGTATAGGGGTATGGGTATAGCGGTATGGAGTGTGGTTGTCTTCCAATTGCTCGTGCCTCCAGCTCTCAGCTGCTTTTTGAAGATACTTGGTTTTGTGACTGTTGTATTTATCAGGGTGGGTTAGCCAACTCTGTTGACTTCAGTGCTTTGGCACAGGCTATCAGGAATTATTTTAGCAATGCTATGCCCTGGACAAAGTGCATCGTTTTCAACCTCTGCTCTCACTTCCAAGCAATAAGCTACTGAGGGTTTCATTTACAGTCAAACATTCAGTGGAGTTCCTATCTGCAGCTCTATGTTGTACATTGGATTTTCCTTTGCTAAAGAAAAAGGCCCATCTCCACCTAATGGTTTCTGGCTACCAGTAAATGGTGGCTATTCCACAAGGAGGTATAAAGCACAGTAGGATGTTTTCAGAGAAGGTAATAAATCTGCTGGGATTGTCACGAGGAGTGCCAACATCGTTTCAGAGAGAGGAACTTGTGGCATTTCCTTTGCTTCATCTCGGGCGTCATCTCCGCAGAGGCTGGAATACATAGGCCAAATTCTCTGCTCAGCAGATCTATCATTTCCCAGCACCAAAGGGCTGGGCCCATCCCCTGCAAATTGTTTAGGGTAATACCAGGCTTTATATTCACTATCAGTGTTTTAGGGGAACTAAAAACCCAGCTATCTTCTTGGGTGAGCTGATTGCCCTTTGATAGTACCTTCAGGGCCGTGAAGAAGTTTGTAATGGAACATATTCACTGTAATGTTGTTCAAAGTAAGGAAGAATTTAATCTGAAGTAAAGGCTGGTCGTTTGAGACTTGGAAATTGAATGTCTTCTCCATGCCATTCTCTCCAGCAAAAAGTTCACTGATTTCCTCTCACATGACTCAGAGTAACCTTTACATTCCTATGTACCTTTAAAGTAAATGTGACTACTCGCTCCAGAAGGGTTCCTCATTCTTGTGAATTCGTTCCTTCTCATCATCATTCCACTTGCCTCCCCTGCGGATGAATGTCACCACAACCTCTGTGCTTCCACACTAAAACCTGATCTCGTCACTCACTTCAAAGATGCAATTCACTGCCAAATACCTCACCTTCATCCATCTCAATCTAAACTCAGCAAAATGACCTCTCAAAAAGTACTCTACAGAGGCACTCTTTAATCAACATCTGTTTAGAGCTTTCCCCCGTTAACTTCACGTAGGCAGATTGTTTTCCATAATTAGACACAGATAGGCTTTGATATAACCAGCTGACATATAGAATACATATTCATTTCTCCCTCTGACTGCTTGAAGGATCTGAGTAATGCAAAAGAAACACCTAGTGCATTTAATACTAGTCTCAAGAGCTTCAGACTTGTCTAAGAGAGTCAGTGAGGCACTTCAGGTAAAACTCAGCTCTTGTAAAAATGAGAGACTTAGGACAGTGTGATGCTCTTGATGAACTAAGAGGCTGTATTTAGATAAGAAATGGAGAGGAACTTGGAGTCCGTGTCTCTTATTTTCCTTTGCTAGATGGGCTATAAGGGGCAGACATGTTCCTAAGGGGCAAGAAAATGATGACATTACTAAAGCTATCACTGCAAAGAGTTTATGGTTTTGCAATTATAGCCCTGAACAGCTAGTTGGGGCTCATTGATGCTCACTGCCATGGACTTTGCTTGATCTGTATTGTCTGAGGCCATTTGTAGAGACTCTAGTTCAGATAAACACTTCAACATATGCTTAAAGTTATTCATATGTAAAATACCCCTTAAGCACTCTCTACTAAACATGACCTTGATCTCTTGGTGCTGCAGTTCCCCAGTGAAAAATAGAAATACGATAACAGCTTTATCAGGCTGAAAACTCCCAGCAGTCCCATGCTACTATTTCTCATGTAACATAACAAAACATATCTATAAATGTGATAGTATTTACTGGCTTGATTCTGCCCTTTCCCTTCAGTGAAATTAAATAACAGCTGACTCCAGAGGCAGGCTGATTGATTTCAGTGAAACTAATGCTACTACTCAACAGGAGTAAAGGCACAAGTAGCGGAGTCAGGCACCAAGCAGGGTCTGTTACTCCCCTGTTACTGCCACAGAGCTCTGGTTATTTTGAGAAAGCCTGTTCCTATTTTCTCTTTCTGTCTCCTCCTGATCTTTTCTTTTTGCCTTTTCTCAGTGCCACAGAAGAGTCTCAAAAATTATCAGTTGACTGTCAGCTTTAAAATCTCCCATTTCTGGAATTTTCAGGTTCCTCAAGTGAGCGTTTAGAGCCACTGTATCTCCAGACCGCCTGCTATTATTGGAAAAAAACCCAAAACCACTTTAAAAGCTGACAGCTGACTGTGAGAAGTCTTTAGCAATTGCAGCTCCAGTTGAAATTATTGAGAACTAATAGTCTGAGATGTTCTGGAAAGTCAGGGCACGGGAGGGTTTGCTTTCTGCTGCCTCTAGCCCCATCATTTTCTGCTGTGTTTCAACATGTGATTGTTGAAGGTATCCAAGTTTGGAGGTGATTAAAACTCATAAAGTTCATTCAGTCTTTAGTAGATGTTTAAATCCCACTAAATTGGAGTCTAAATGCCTTAGGTTTCTTTATAAATCCTTCTGGTAGGCATCGGATATCAAACAGACAAACCAAAAAAATTAAGCTGAAGCCAGGGTTATTTTTCTTTCCCTATAGGGAAAAGGGCATGCATTATGCAATGAATTTTCTTTTGTAATAGTTTGGTGGCTTTGTCTAAATACATTTTATTTCATTGTCCTTTTAATTTACATAATGTCCATAAAATGGCAAAACACATGAGGTTAGTGCTGATCAGAACAACATTGAGTAAAATAATGTTGCAGAAAAAGCAACCTTTTAGGCCAGACCAACTTTCTTAGAAGCTGTATTTTGCATGAAGGTTTGTCTTGCAGTCCCCCAAAGCAGTTTGCATCTGTTGTCTTCATATCAGGGCAACAAAAGGAAGGAAGGAGCTGGCTTAGTTCCCCTCGCATTGTAATACCCAGCACATTGCATGATACCAGAATAAATGTTACAAGACGGGTAAAGTTTAATTCTACCATGATCCCAGGGGATGCTGAAAACTAGGAAAATGGATTCTATGAAAATGAAACAAATAAGCTTTTTTAACATCAGGCTGGGGAAGACCTGAAATGGGATCTGTTTGGGAGCCCCTGGTCTCATATTTCATACACCTCTGGATTTCAGACAGGAGTTCTAGCTGGATGTAGGGCTGTACCCACACATGTAAAGTTACAAGGAGGCTTAAAGGTCTTTCAGAGCAGAGAGAAAACTAATGTTATCTGAGAACTTCATACCATCTGGGTTTACCTTGCAGTGCACATGTCTTCCCCAGTACAGAATTCACATTTAAGCACAGTTATGTCAATGTCTTAGTTCCCATTGATTTGTACTGGGAGGCCAACTCCTATTTCTCTATGTTTAAGTTCTTTACTGTGAGGGCAGGGAGGCGCTGGCACAGGTTGCCCAAGGAAGTGGTAAATGCTCCATCCCCAGCAGTGTTCAAGGCCAGGTCGGACAGAACCTTGGGTGACATGGTCTAGTGTGAGGGTTGGAACTGGATGATCTTAAGGTCCTTTCCAACCAAAACCAGTCTATTTTTCTATGATTATTGGCCCCTGGTTTCCACCACCCTGCTTCCGTATGCACCGTGTTGTGTTCACCTGCAGGCTGTCCTCTTCTGCAATGAACCCTAATAGCAGGCTTTGAGGAGCTATGCCCAAAGCCCAGGGACAACAGTGATGGGAGGAAGGGAGAAGAATCTTTGCCTGGCTTAATGTGGGAAACTCCAGGAGCACAGGCTAAAACTGGGAGGCCTTGTAATTGGAATACAGTTCTGTAGATAGTTATTTCAGTGGAGAGTAGTCCTTAATATGGAGTAACCAGAGCACACTTCCTTAGCTCTTTCTTCCCATTCCTTCCCTCACGTATACGTCTATGTGCATTAATCACGTCACTCTTGTGTTCTATCTGTGAGTTGAACCACAGGGACTTGAGTTTCTTGCCAGCTTCTGCCTAAGCGAAAGCTGAGGTGTTTGATCTCTCAAAGCCGGCTGAGCTGTGGCGTGCAGCGAGCAGGTCTCGGTCACCATCCCTGATCCTTCATTTCCTCTGATGTCATCACCCCAATTTAAACAGAGAGGAAAGGCTAAAAAGGCAGAAATCTCTGTCTGTTCAACCTGCAGCAAGTTGGGGCCTGTTCAGACATGTCCATGGACTTGTTTCCAGAAGTGGGTGTTTCTCTAGCAAAGGCAGAGTGTTCCTGCCCCCTCCCTGGTACAAAGCTGTTGGCCATAAGCTCATTCTTCTGAAACCTCAGTGTTTACATGGGCCCTGTGACTGTGATTCACTCTGGCTCCAGCTGCTGATACTGACCTTCACTTGTCTGAAGTAAAGAGTTGAAATCCAAAGCTACAGAAGAGTGCTTCTGCTTGTCATGTAGTTCACAGAATCACAGAGTGGTTTGGATTGGAAGGGACCTTAAAGCTGATCCAGTTCCATCCCCCTGGCACGGGCAGGGACACCTTCCACTAGACCACGTTGCTCCAAGCCCTGTGTCCAACCTGGCCTTGAACACTGCCAGGGATGGGGCAGCCACAGCTTCTCTGGGCACCCTGTGCCAGCGCCTCAGCACCCTCACAGGGAAGAACTTCTGCCTAAGAAGTTCATCTCAATCTCCCCTCTGGCAGGTTAAAGCCATTCCCCTTGTCCTGTCCCTACAGGCCATTGTCCAAAGCCCCTCTCCAGGTTTCTTGTAGCCCTTTTAGGCAATGGGAGCTGCTCTAAAGTCTCCCCGGAGCCTTCTCTTCTCCAGTTCATTCATTCCCCCACAGCTAGCTCCATGCTAGCCTCTTTGTAGCCAATGGGGTCTCCCAAGCCCCCATCCAGCAGCTTGGCATGGGATAACATCCAAAAGAGGGAAACAAAGGTGTTTGGGAAGGTGTGCCACCATCCGTGCACAAGCAGACCTCCTCTTCCCTGGAGAACCTTTGCACACAGGCATTTGAAGGCTGAGCTTCTCTTCAGGATTATACTTTCTGTTCAGAGAAAGCTACTGCAGTTTGCACACATGTCCCAGTGCTTTATAGGAGCAGTGGAGAGGTTCATAAGATACAGCAGGACCTGAACAGCACCGAGAGCAGCTCTTCAGTGAGAAATGAGCAAATACTTGTCGTTAATATTTACAGTAGGAACAACACTGTTCTAGGCCTGTTACTTTTATGAAGTCTTTTACCAACTTAAATGCAGTCTTTAACCTTAAATTTTTAAGGTTTTTTGTGTTTCAGCTTGGGGTGCAGAACGGGAATCATCCTCATCAGAGGTAGAGCTTTTAGAAGTTGGAATTTCTTGGAAATGTAGAGTTCTAACCAAAAAACCTGAGGGATTTTCTCCAGAACAGGGAGACTTGGGAAATAATGCTAATCTTCCAGATAAAAAATATATCCTATTTTTAAGCAATACACTGGAAAACCCCCTCAGTATTTTCATACATTTAAATCACACTGAAATGCAGAAGATTTCAATAGTTTGGATGTCTGGAATAGCTGCTTATCTGCTCATGTTCAGTGGTCAGGTTCACCCTAAATCACAGCGTATTCTCTGTATGTTGTTCCAGACCGACTACATCCCAAAATATTTTGTACAGTTAATGAAATGCAGCCTGAAATTCAAAGAAAAGAGAACAGTGAGGATGTATATGCAAGAGAGAAATGTATTGCTTTCAGGTACAGCTTGGAAATACATGAAAAGCCTCAGGTGTGTCAGCAAACTTTCTCAGAGCACATTGGGTACCTCCTGTAAGCGCATGAGGATTGCAGTGATTCTAGGTGCTCTGCAGGTTGGTTTCTATATCTGGGGTCTGAAAGTTAATAAAGAGGAGACAGAAGGCGTTGCATCACCTTGCTATGGGCAAGCCAAGTTCAGTAGTCAGATTTCTTTAGTGTTTATAGGACGTTTCTTTAGTACTTATAGGAAAATATTTTTCCCTGTGAGGGTGCTGAGGCGCTGGCACAGGGTGCCCAGAGAAGCTGTGGCTGCCCCATCCCTGGCAGTGTTCAAGGCCAGGTTGGACACAGGGGCTTGGAGCAACGTGGTCTAGTGGAAGATGTCCCTGCCCGTGGCAGGGGGTTGGAACTGGATCAGCTTTAAGGTCCCTTCAACCCAAACCAGTCTGGGATTCTATGGTGCAGCTTGTCTGAGGGAATGAGCAATACTGCCTTGGAAGTCAGCAGTGTCTCCGTTGCCTTTGCTCCAGCAGTGTTCATTTACAGCAGTTAAGAGTTTAGGCTGAGACCTCCAAAGACATGCACTTAGCTTGCTTTGGAAATTTGGGATTTTTTTCCCAGATGCTTTTCAGGGCTTTTGTGATTGCTGAAATCTTTCTATTTCTCTAATTCCACTTTTTTTCTCCTGGCCTCTTCTGACCCAGCCTTATTCTTTTTTCCTCTCTCGATGCCTCTAAGCAGCTTCTGAACCATTTACCTGTTTCTCTGATCAAGGTATAATTTGGCCTGAGTTTGGAATGAAATTCTTCTTATTCTATATCAGCAACACTTGGCCGTGTGCTACTGATCCGCTTGGGCATTATCATTCTTAAGCAGGTCTATTCGAATTTGCACAGAATTCTGGTTTAAGTAGGAAATGGGGCAGAAGGAAGCCTCTGTTTCCATCCAGACACAGCATTCCCGAGTCCTCAGTTCAAATTTCAGCCATTTCTAATTAAGAGCTCATCAAACCTCATAAACCCACAGGGTTTCCAAAGATTTCTTCTAATGGCTACACTTGAGGAATAAAAGTACTTCGAGTTATTTTGCTTTCTAAGTGCACTATGTTCTTTTGTCATCATCTTTGTTTTCTTTCTGTGACATCTGTGGACAAACTGGATTTGGAGATGATTTGGTCAGCTAGATGAGAAATCATGTATTGAGCGTAAATAAGTTTGCTTTTCAGAATGCTTTTGGCTATCAGCTCATACACAGAGGCACGAACATGCACACATGGTCCCATGTATACTGGTTACATGATAAACCTTCCTAATGGGAAGCAGAAGCTTTTGCATATGTATCGATATAATTTAGACTTCTGTTCCTTTCTGAGGGAATGTTGTACTTTTATTTAGATGGCTCAGTTATTTTTCAAGCAAAAAATTATGCATAAACTTATCTGCTCACTCTGAGTTTCTGGATAATACAGATCCTGCTCTTGCATATACTTTACCCCCATAAATTAGTTCCTGAGTCAAAACCCCTTAAAAACATAAATGCAAACATAAACCCAACAAGTGCTAGGATAGTTAATCCATTTCTTAGAAAGGAAGGAGAGGAAATAACAAATGATTCAGAGAATGAAGTATTCAATACTTTTTTTGAGTCTCCCAAAAAAGGTCGGTTGTGGTTGTACACTAATGCAGTAAGTTTTAACAAGGGGATCATCTGAAACAGCAAAAGACTATGCTGGCTAAAATTGAGGTAATTCAGATGTTCTGCAATTCAGCAGGACCTGATGAAATCCACCCTGGAGTACTTCGGGATTGAGCTGAAACAATCCCAGAGGGATTAGAGATTATCTTTCAGAGTTCACAGATGACCAAGGTAGAGTCAGAGGCCCGCGGAAGGGTAAACAAAAGGTCTATTTTTGAATAGGGGGAAAATGAGAACCAGGGGGATTGTGGAACAGTAAAACTGACTTCAATACCCCAAAAGTTTCTAGAATTAGCTGTTACAAGCACTCAGAGAATAAGAAGTTAATAAGAAACAGCAAATATGGATTTTCCAAGAGCAAATCATGTCAAACCAGTGCAGTTTCTTTGTAGGGTAGATGAACTAGTAAATAAAACCCAAAAAGTGGATATGACATTTGTTGATTTTTAGTAATGAACGCTGTCACTAGTGGTATTCTCATAGCCAAAGCAGAGAGGTGTGCTCCATTTTCAAACAGCCACATTGTGGGGGCACAAGTAGTTGTAAATTAAGGCTTAAAGAGTAGATGTCCATAATTTGCTGTCTGGGTGGGAAGGCATGTCAAATGGGGGCCTAAGGATTTGCCTGGCATCGGGAATTGCTCGGTGCTCGAGTGCCTGACAGTATAAAGTACATACTAATAAAACATTCTGAGGTCATGTTGGGTGGGATTGCAGCATTTTGGAAAGGAGAAGCAGAACTCTGAATGGTTTTTATACCTGGTAGTGCAAAATTAGCAATTTGAAACGTGATAAAATCACATCAGAATGGTTAATGAAATAAATGCAAGTACAAAATGCAGAGCAGAGAATACTTTGCAAGAGAAGCAGTATTTAAAAGTTAAGACAATTAAAGATGCAGAGGGCTGGAAAATCCTACACTGAATGTGATATAACATGAGTGATATATAACTGAATGTGATATAAAAGTGCTTCAGAAAAGACAACTCAGGCAATGGAGAGTTTTAGTGGGACTTGTGGGTAAAAGACAAGGGGTAAATT
This sequence comes from Strigops habroptila, assembly GCF_004027225.2. Lineage (NCBI taxonomy): Eukaryota > Metazoa > Chordata > Aves > Psittaciformes > Psittacidae > Strigops > Strigops habroptila. The sequence continues at coordinate 8,646,597 of NC_044291.2, read as the reverse complement.
TTGCTTTTCAGGCAACCTTCGTACAGCCTTGGCTGCATTCCGCTTCGGTTGAGCAGTTCAAGCAAAATCTTGACAAATTGGAGAGGGACTAAAGGAGAGCTCTAGGAATGATAAGAGGTTTGGAAAACGCAACCTATGAGGAAAGATTGAAAGAATTGGATTTGTTTAGTCTAGAGAAGGGAAGAGTGACAGGATGTGATAACATTCCTCCAATATGTAAAGCATTACTAGAAAGAGAATGGTGATGAATCGTTCTTCGTAGCAGCAGTGAGGAGGAGAAAAATAATTGGTGTAATTTTTAGCATAGAAGGTTCAGTTTAGATATTGGAAAAAGCTTTCTAGCTTCAAGGCTATTTCAGTATTAAAATAAGCTGTCTGGGAAGGTTACTGCTCTGTTTCCTTGGAGGTCTTTAAAAACAAGTTAGTCATTTGTCAGGGATGGTCTTGGAGTGTTTTGCATTGTCCTGTGTGTGAGGGAACAGGCTAGCCTGCAGCCTTTGGTATCTTCTGGCTCTTGTATCTTGGTTGTAACTGTAAGTGCATTTAAAGATTTGGCTGAAATCGGCAACTGTCAGGTAGAGGAGTTTTGATTGTTGGTCCACCGTGGTTTTGGGGTGATGTTGTAGATGCATCTAAGTTCTTATAATCATGAAAGATTTTATTCATCCAACACATATGTGAAGTGACTATTACATGTCTTGCAGTAGGTGAGAGGAGCAAGGCAGAGTAAGTAGTTTCATCAAGGTCATTCTGCATGCTACAAGCTGACCAGTTTAGATACCTGAGCTGGCTGCCCTTCCAATTAAAACATTGTTTAGGTTTTGAGGGAAGCATTGTGTCTGTCTCATCTCTGGTTATTTGGACAGTAGACAACTGGGAAGAATTGTTCCATAAGATCGTAGTCTTCCTCGGCAGTTGTGTTGTGGTTCCATACATTTCTCTAACTTTGTTTTACTTCTTCATTGTGCTGTGATTAGTAATTAATGTGCTTAGGTTTTTAAATGGCTTCATTTGTTATCTACACTTGGCTGTGGGATAAGTGTGACTGAGTGGAAGCAGTGCAACAGTACATAGGCAACATTCCATTCCCACTAGCAGGTGAACGCTGCTTCGTGGAAACAGGGTCCTCTCCTTTTAAATCACAGATGACTGTTTGATACAAAGGTCTATGGAGGCTGGGATTTTCAAAGGGCCAAAGAGCGCTCTGAGAATGATGAACATCTCACTGCTGAAACAAGGATAGTTTAGGAGGATGTAATCCTGTCTTCCCTCTTTCTTTCTAGAATTGTGACTAGAAGACTATAAATGGTATTGCATGCCATTTGTTTTTCATGCGTGGACCCAGAAAAAGGGACATAAAGGTAGTGTAAGCACAGTTGTTGTACATGGACTTTGAGTAAATGGAAGTGGCCTCTGGAAAGGCCAAATATCTAAAACCATCAGCATTTGAAATTTCATGATGCTGTTTATTAAAAAAACCCCAAGAACAGAAAAACCTCATTTCTGCCCTTTCAACCTGAAATGAGCAACCTGGTCTAGTGGAAGGTGTCCCTGCGCATGGCAGGGTGTTGGAACTGGATCGGCTTTAAGGTCCCTTCCAGCCCAAACCAGTCTGTAATTCTATGATAAATGCCTCTGTAGTGTTCTCTCAGGATGTCTCTGTGCTGACTTCATGGGGAGGCTCTGCCAGGTGAGGTTCAGCCAAGCAGGGGCTGGTGGTCCAGCACCGTGTTATCCCACTCCAGACTGCCTTTCCGAAGGGGTCTCGTGGCTTCCGTGAAGTTGTGCAGTTACAGGAAACAGATACAGCAAGGCTGCCATCCCCACTAAATGCCCGTGGTCGTTTTGGCACAGCAGCATGAGATGTGCTGCATACCTGCATGTTGGAGGTTGAGTGATTTAGTTAAGAGATCACCCTGATGCTGACAAGTTGAGGGAAGAAGCAGAGCTTGGCAGCTTTTCTGCCTACACAGCACCCTTACACCACATTGCTTTGTGTGTCTGAACAGCAGGAAGTAATTGTCCAAGTAACAAGAGCCGAGTCCTCACCACTAGTGTGTGTGTTTAGCATTGGGACTGCTGTTTTCCATGCCTTGGGAGTTGCAATGCAGAATTAGGTAGCCTGATGGTAGGTTGGAGGGAGGTTATGCAGTGGAGCTGGCTGCCCCAGCCCATGACCCTCGCTAGGGCTGGACTGATCCAGATGGGACATTTTCCAGCTGCACTGACCACTTCCCAAATTCCAGTTTTAAACCTGGGACAAAATAAAGCGATATCCAGAAGGTTTCTTGTTTGGGGGAGGTGGGGGGTGGGGTGGGGTATGTGTTGATGTGTGTTGTTTTGCTACACAGCTGCATCATCCCTGAAAAAACTGCCCCAACTAGAGACAGAGGCTGTGTGGACCAAGCAGACCTTTGTATCTCGAGTTGGTGCTCACAAGCAGCAAGCCTCTGTAAAATCCCACCTTCACACTTTGCTGGGGAACGCAAAAGGTTAAAAGCCAAAGCTGGGTCTTAATTTCCTGCAGTGGATTTACTTCTTTTCTGGTAAAGATAACAGGTGAGATGTTCCTCCTTCATACACACCTTTTGCTTTTGACTCCTTGCTGCTCCCTTCTTACCTCACTGTTGCACACACCATTCCTCTGCGCTACATATTAGAAGCGGGGGAGATTTCTTGAGCCAGGGGCCTCCTGCTTAATGCACTAAGGATTCAGTCAGGCCAAAAATGCCTGTAGCATATGGGGAGGGAGAGGGCCAGCAGTGAGCAAGCTTGGACAGATGTGTTGTAGAGGGAGCATGGTGTTGGTGGGGGTGGAGAAAGCTCCCCCCCCATCCCAACCCATTCGGAGGGTGGCCAATCCAGAGGAACGGACCCTTTTTAGGACCCCAACAGTTAGGGAGAGCCCCCAAGGCAGTTTTGGCCGGGAGGTTGTGCGCGCGCACGCACACACACACACGGAACAGTTCAGCAGCAGTCCAATCCCCAGAGACACGGAGCTTGTTCTTAATTCAGAGCATGTTTCAGGCTTCAGTATGGGGGGAGGATGACGACCCCCTCCCCCCCCCAACACTAAAAACCAACCCATAAACTGTAAAGAATCAATTGAAACAATTGTAAAGGGCGAGAAAATAGAATGTGGCTGCAGCCAAAGTTGTTAGGGAGGATATGTAGGGGAGCGATGAAAAATAAAAGGAACAATTCCCATTTACCTCACTGGTCAGCCTGGCAAAGCATAGACCTATGCAGTCACCTTCCCAAAACCCAGAGAGGTGTCTCCCTGCAAAACACTGTCCTCAGGTGAGCTTCTGATGGAGCTGAGCTTCGTGATAGATGCACTTTGCTCATTCACACTTACTTGCATGGCAGCATCTCTTGCGTTTCTTGGGTTGTTTCCAAACAGAAGCTTAAAGCTGGGTGATCAGTAGTTTGTCTTCTGGGTTGTCTGGTCTTATTGAGCACCTTCACCTGGGAATCTCACAGCACACTGGAAGCAAGAGGCTCACAAGCTTCCTGGTAAGGTGAGGTCATCTGATGAGACTCCATAGGTGCAGAACAGCCTCTTCAAGGTGTTCCAGTGATGTTGAAAAGTGCCTGGCAGGACTTGGAATGGCACCTTCATAACCCAACCCTCCTGCATGGAATCTCTTTACAGTGTGACAACAGTTTTCCTGTTTTGTTTGCAATTAGGAATTACATGCGAAGGTTTAGGCATGTAACTCCTAACGGCAATTGAACTGGTCCCTGCCCCAAATACCTTCCAGCCTTTGCTCTCAAGGACAGTTTTCCTCTAAAGGCAATTTAGATGCACAAGGCTCTTGGTGCAGTTTGTTCACTGCTGCCAAGGACCTGCAGTGCAGGACACGTCTCCTCACTTAACATCTGTGTTTTTGACCAAATTGCCTCAGTTTCTGCCTAGGCCCACAGCTGATATAAAATGCTGACAAATTATGCTATTTCTGTTGTTTGGGTGTTTTGTTTTATTTATTTATTTCAAATCTGCAGTTCATTTTGGCACACTGAGCTGAATTGACTTACCCAGGCAATTCTGATGTTAAATACAATTACTCCCAACTTATCCCAGTGCTGGGAGGTGAAAAACCAGGGGAGGTTCGTGTGTGTCTCATGAAGGGGATCTTAAGGATCAGACCAACAGAAGCAATTGGCATTTGGAGGGAAAAAATGCAACTGCATGTTAGGAGGCAACATCTGGTCCGAGGGCTGCATGTTCACGTTGGCCTTGAGTCTGTTGCTCCAAAAGACAAATGCTGCTTTGGCAGGGTCATTCTGTGTGTGGCACCAATCTCTGTGTGCAGAGGGGTTGGGGCTGAGAGGGGAGGTTTAGCCATGCTAGCCCAGGTTTTTAGTTGCTTTTCCCAGGTTTTTAGTTGTTTTTCTCTGTTAAATAAGTCAAGAAGAAAGGCAGGCAAACAAAGTCCAATTTCAGAAGGGAACTGGGCACCTGAGCTATTTTTCACCCTGTTTTAAAATGTTCCTTATGCACTTAAAAGCTTAAGGGAGTGTGTCAGTGATTTTTGACTGCTGCCTGGGATCTAATTCCAATTCAGATCAGTGAGGAGCCAATAGGAGTTGGATGCCTAGCAATTGCTTTCCTATTGAGGACTGGAAACGAGTGGAGTAATGCTCCTGTGTCTGACAATGAAGCAGCACTTTGTCACCCAACAGTAATTATTCCATCAGCCCTCGAGCTCTGTTCTGAGGGGTTCCTGTTAAGGTTATTTCTGACCGTGGTTTACTGCTTTGCTCTTCCAGGTCTCTATCTGTGCTCACCAGGGTTGTCCAAGGCAGATAGGAAGACTTTGAACTAAAAGCAGTAGCAGCAACTTCCTTGGCTTTAGTGGCAGCCTTTGGGGAATCCAACACTGGTTGTTTCATCTGCAGTTTGGATCTGCAGATGGATCTGAGGGCCTTGATTTAGGAATCTAGATTCAGCTTTGCGTCACCTAAGGCAATAAACTGCCTGGCAGCCTTGAGGACTAATCATTGAGATTAAAAGAAGACAATGTGGCTTGCTGCCTTTTCCAGGGGAAGTAAGGCATGCAACCTCAAACCCTAATGGCCTTTATTGTCAGGCTCTCCAGAGAGTTTGGAAAGCTTGAATGCAGGACAGAAAGAAACCAAAGTGCAAGAACAGGGGATCTCTTTCTCTTGTCCCTTACTTGATATTAGAGAACGAGTTGTTAATTTTTATACTCTGCATTTCCTCACACCTTTGGGCATATTACGCTTCTTTGTGTAACTCCCTTTGGACCAACTCTGGGTTACCTGCCAGACCTCCTCAGTTTAGATTTAACTCTGTGTTGTGTATGTAGTATTATGCTGAACTCTCGTTTTGCTTCAGCCCTGCCTTTCACTTGTGCACAGAAACCCAGACCATGAGGCGAGCAGAGCTGCAAGCTGAATCCATCTGAGTGATGCTGCTGGATGTGGAAAGGTTGAAGATGTGCTGCAGGGAGAAGGAAGGCAATGTAGTGTGGAGAAAACAACTTATAGGACTGCCAGCATCTTGTAGTGCTGAAGGGATGTTGTTGTGCAGTGAGGCCATCCTCACCTGAGCAGCTCAGTGTGACCTGCTGTAGCAGAGACCAGTCTGTAGGAAAGTGGTGATTCTCCTCTCCACCACTTTGTGCTCCAGCCCCACATCTCCTTTGTCAGGGATAGAAGCCGAGCACATCGCTGCCGCTGGCCCGGTGCCTCAGCTCTCTGAGGCTGTGGTCACAGTGCTCTCTACAAGAGTATCTCCATTTTCTTGGCCAAATATTGATGTGGGTAGCTCCATACTTCCTTGTGAAATTCCTCTTAGAGTTTGATTTGATTTGTGTCTGTTCCTTGTGCAATGTAAGGTTTTACATTGTCTTGCCTAGCACTTGCTGTAAATGCAGTTTTGTTCCCCAGTAGTGGTAAAAGCCTGAGTTTGGAAAGTGAGAGCTTTTGGGAAGGTGGTGTAGAATGTTACCTTTTCCCTAGTGCTCTTAATTTTCATCCACTGTCAGGGAAGGAGATGGTGAATAGACTAAAGAGGCCCAAAGGAGTTTAGCGAATGCAAAAGGAGTTAAAAAGCCAAAGCTTTTGCAGGTTAAGGGCTGAATTTGGGATCCTCTGGGTATTCGGATATCTGGATATGCTGGTGAAATCAAAAGACTGTAAGTTCAAGTGAGTGTTTACAGGCTCCCAAATTCAGTTAATTTATGACATGTTTAATATGTTTTTACAAATGTTTGCTGTACTCAAGTAGTGATGATGCTTTATTTGGTCAGTAAAATTCCATCCTGCTTTCAGTATGCAAAGACCTGAATGTCACAAGGATATTCTGTGTCTAAGGAAAAATATTCACTCTCATTTTAAACAGATATTCCAAATTCTTCTTCTTTTTCTTTAATAGAAACTTAAACCTGTCACTGAAACCACCAACAGGACTTTCCAATTCTCACTAACATTAAGGGATATTTCTGGGTTTTCTGGTTTCCATTCTTCCTCTTTTCCTTTTTTTTCCTCCTTTTTTTTCCCTTCACCCTCTTTCCTCAGCATAACAAGGTTGGAAATGAGTGCTGGCTTGAGGCCATGGCTGCATCTATGAGGCCATTTAAAGTTATTGCTCTCCATTCCCTGTGGGCCAGTAGGAAGTTCAGCTGTGATCACAGAGAGAAAAACCACCCCAAAATGCTAGAAATAATTAAAAAAAAATAGCAGAATATGGAGTTGCTTTTATGCACTCGGAGCTTTGGGTGAAAAGAATTGCGAAAGCAGCTAGGAATACTGAAAAGCAGCTTTTTGTGCTGAGGGGCTGGGATTGCTCGGGTGAGATTTGTGGTCATGGCCAGAAGGGAGAGTCTGTTCTACTTTGGGCTGGGTTTGGGATTTTTGCCTCTGGCTTTTACAAAAGTATAATCAGGAATAGTCCTACTGAAGCTGGTGGGGTTCAGTTGCTGTGAAGTTGGAGTCAGGGAAAGCTCTGAGCATCCAGGCTCAGGTGGAAAAGGAATTTGCAGCCGTGTTCATGAGAGAGCTGGGCTTGTTCAACCTAGAGAAGAGAAGGCTCTGGAGAGACCTTAGAGCAGCTCCAGTGCCTAAAGGATCTACAAGAAACCTGGAGAGGGGCTTTGGACAAGGGCCTGTAGGGACAGGACAAAGGGGAATGGCTTTAACCTGCCAGAGGGGAGATTGAGATGAGCTCTTAGGCAGAAGCTCTTCCCTGTGAGGGTGCTGAGGCGCGGGCACAGGGTGCCCAGAGAAGCTGTGGCTGCCCCATCCCTGGCAGTGTTCAAGGCCAGGTTGGACACAGGGGCTTGGAGCAACCTGCTCTAGTGGAAGGTGTCTGTGCCCGTGGCAGGGGGTTGGAACTGGATGAGCTTTAAGGTCCCTTCAATGCAAACCATTCGGAGTCTATGATATGATTGATTTACATGGGCTAGAATTTTAGTGAAAGAACCTACCTTCTTAGAAAATATCCTTTCTTGTAAATAGAAGACACTTTGGCTACAAACACGGAGCTAAAGGTAAAGAGCTGGCCTGTACCTGCTCACGCAGATAACGTTTTTGCATGGACAAGTCAGTGGCTTTTTAAACAGTGTGCACACATCTGAAAGCATCTGGCTTGGTCTTGTTGGTAAGAAAAGAGCATCCTGGCATACATGAGTGAATGGATACCCCTGAGCCCTCACCCTCTTTTTGCCTGAAGTTGAATGACCTGGTCTGAAACCACGTAATGGTTTGGGTTGGAAGAGACCTTAAAGCTCATCCGGTTCCAACCCCCTGCCACGGGCAGGGACAGTTTCCACTAGACCAGGTTGCTCCAAGCCCCGTCCATCCTGGCCTTGAACACTGCTGGGGATGGGGCAGCCACAATCTATCCCCATAAGCTTTCTTTTCACTCTCGTACAGCAGTTGGTGCTGAGCACTATTTGGGCCAGTTCTTGAGATACAAGTGGAGGTTTTGTCTTTGCAGACAGAAGAAGGTTTTTAGGAGGAAATGAAGGGAAACTTCAAGCATATTCACTTTCAGTGAAAAGGTGTTTTCAGAGTCTCTGTAGGAAGAGAGAGGGATGTTGTTTAATGTATTTATACATCTTTCCAGCACCAAATACACAGACCATGTCCCCAGATCCAGTAAACAGGTTGTGGGACAGGGAAAGGGTGAAACTCTTAAGGAAATGAGTCACCAGAATGCTTTGGGTCCTCCTGATCTTTTCCAACTCATAGTAGCTCTGGATTTTTAGTGCTTTGAAAATTTTGACTTTCCACTCAATTCTGAAATTATTAAATCCAGTCATTAATGGAGCTATGGTTCCACTTGCTATTGCCTGTCCAAAAGGCTCCACAGTTGAAATGCAGCCCATACAATATGTGGTGATTTAGTATTATTTTGTTGTTACTTACATCACAGGACCTTCATTAGACTCTGACCTTGATGATGATCTCATTCTTGATGCTACACACATGAGGTCGATGTTCCTCCTCCTGCCCAAATGTACAGTCAATATAGTTGAGGCATCCTTAGTTAATAGCAAATTCAGACTGTTCTACTTGAAGACTATTTATCCTTCAGCTCAATTCAGTGCCATTTCCATTTCTCAGTCTACTTTAAATGAATGCAGCCCCTCTCTACACTAAACTCAGATTCTACCATAAATTTTAAACTTTAGGAGAATTCCTTGAATTTCTGCCCTTGAGTTTCCCATTTCTCCCATGGTCATCAGTTGGCAGATCCTGTGTAAGAAACTCCTTAATTTCTGTTTGTCATGAAGGGTTAAAAACTGAATAGCGGCATGTGTTCTGGGGTGCCAAACTTTTTCTTCTGCTCCATCTCCTTTTGATTTAAAAGCTTTGTTTATCTCTCTGTAAAGTCACTGGCAGGCCATAAAGAGATATATTGCCTTGGTGCAGACAGCACAGACTCGGCTCCTGGGAAAGCAATGGACTGTGAAGTTGAGTGTGTGCGTGTGTGGGCCCGCTCATAATTCAGGAAGGGTTCTCTTTTGGGAAGCTCCCAATGGACACTGCCTGCAGCCGCTTGCGGCTTCTCATAGGAGAAGCGTGCATGTATCCAGGAGGGTTGGTTGGGCTCACTGCGTTTGATGTTCTCATAAAACCATCACTCCAAAGCTTGGAATCACAAGGCTATTGAGCTCGGTCATAATAGAGTGGATAAAGTACTCCAAATGGCTTTGTTTTATTTGATTTTTTGATAGAGAAATAATGCCATGTCAGAGCCTGGCTTGCTTGAGTGCTGCCTGTTTGGCCAGCGTTGAGTAGTGAGGTTCAACATCACTACTACTGCTTTGCTTTGTAGGCACTGCCATCAGTTGGACCCAGGAGCTGTGCTGTGTTGGGTGTTTGCAGACTGCACATCCCCACTGCTCCCATGGGTGCTCCTGCAGGTGCAGGGAGCTGTGCTCTTGGCTGGGATGAAAGGGAGGGTGGTTTAATAGAAGAGGTGGAGTAGGTGTGTTATTTCTATCTGGAGAAACTGCTTATTTAGCTGAGCAGAGAACATTTGGATTCAATCTTCAGTGGAATTGACTTGTAATGTCCCTTTTGCTTATCACCAGAAGAGGAATCTATGGAAAAAGAGGACAGAGCACCAAATGCAGCTGAACCACTGCCAGCAGAAAGGTTATTGATTCCCTGCAAGGGGAGATAAGCAGCTGCCTCTGTCCTCTTTTAACAGCAAGTTGTGCTTTGCGGGAATCCCCTACGTGGAATCACGGATTTCCAAAGATCTGAAAGATCTTTGTTTTGAGTCTTGAGGGAGGGAGTTGGGAAGAAGAAGCCCCTGCTCTTGGAGAATTTCCTCTGCACAGAGGCTTAGCATGAGAACAGAGATCATTTCAGTCCCACTGCCTTTCTCAATACATTAAGTGACACGTAGCCTAGAGGAGGCCCCTGAAGATTAATGCTTTCCACAGATTCAGTTTATCTTTGGAAACTCTACCAACATATGTAGCACATGGGCCCTCAGGCTGCCACCTCCTCATCTCCATCAGGCAGTACACACCCTGTTTTACCTTGTGGCTGACACAAAGGGGGTTCCAGATTCACCTTCAGTCTTGTGGTTTTTAACCACAGCCTCTGTGTAAGCTTGTTGGCCTGGGGAGAAATCATTAGTACCTTTTTTATAGGGTAAATCTGAGAATGGCCTGAAAATCTGCAGGAAATTACTTTTCAAGTGACCGATGATGTGACCTCTAATTTCCTAATGATCTAGGAAGAGTTCAAGCCCAAGTGCTTGTATATGCAGAATGCCAAATTTCTATATACAAAGCATCATAATTACTGTCACGGAGATTTACAGCGCTTTACAAATCATTAATAACCATAATAATAATATTTACTATAACTCTTTCTGGCAGATGAATTGCAATCTTCTTTGACCATCCTCGAACTACTTTTCTTACAACATCTTTCCCATTGGCATGAAAACGAAGTACACAAAACATAATTTATTGACATAAAGGGTGGCTTTATTTGCGTGTGTTTATTTGAGACAAACCCAGATATTTGCTAGTGAAGTGAAAGCAGAAGCATCAATGAAGCAGCAGATCTTTTAAGATGCTGCTGCCTTGTGCTGCATTTCAATCTGGCATTAGCAAGTGATGTGCTCTTACGTGTTTGTGGCAGACAGGTGTGATTCTTACTGCCCGCTTCAGGTCCCATTTGTGCAATAAGTGTGTAAAAAGACACATGTAGTCATTTACACGAGGATCTTTTAGGTCTTTCATGCCTGTTTTGGAGGGGATTATCCACGGATATAAATGTCAAGTTTAGGCTATGCTGACTGGTGCATAGCTGATGGACTAGGGTGATAGAAATTTCTCATCCTTCTAAACAACATCAAAAGCATGAGATTTGGAGAAAGGAAAACAAGAAAAGGTTTTACCATTTCCTTTGATTTCCTATTCTTCAGTATTCAAACCTTGCAAGTGGTTTCAGATGGGATAGAAAACATTGGCATGAGATGGCATCTTTTAGCTTGAAATTTTGTATGTTAATGTATCTTCTTATATTGTTAGAACAGTCTTTATAAGCTATTTTATTGTAGCAATTTTATGACTTTTCCTGCCATTTCTTGACAGCACGTATTATTCCTGCCAATGCCACTGGTATTGTTTCTCTTGTATGAATTATTCTATCTGTGACTAGAAATCTGGTGTTAATAGATCTTTATCCTATGGTAGATTGATTACTTTGAAAGGGCAGTTAAATTATTGCTCATGCTTTGTGACAGCACTCTGTTATCTATTAAAAAAGTCAGGCAATATTCACATTTTATATCTTATTTTCATGCTTCTCTTTGTTTATTCATTCAAAGCACATTTTGGGTGTAAAACAATCATTCCACTTGCTGTGGCAGGCTAGCAGTGGGGTAGAAGAAATCATCTGCTTAATTGTTTATGGGAATAGTACCCACTGGTTGGTGGTGAAATAAAGTCTGGCTCCAGGATCTACAAACAGCTCACATCTTGGGTTGAACTCATGGAGACCTGTGAGCAGCACTTCTGAGTCTAAGTTGCAGAACCATTTAACCTCATATTGAGATGCTGCTTCAAATATATAGTATGGTAATTTAATCATTTGTCAGCCCAACAAAACCTTGAACTGCATTCGGTGTTGCAGACTCCCTGCCGAGGTATAATAATGTGGAGATGAGGAAAACTTCCTCAGGATGACAGACAGAAATCTCAGCCACCTCTGACCTCAGCTCTGCCTCATCAAACTTTCATCTCTGTGAGACAATTACAAAAGCTCATGTGTTATAATGCAAAATGGTGAACTATTAGTGCCTGCTGACATGGAGAAAGATGGTAATGGCATTTCTTCCCCACCTGCCTGTCCTTCAATTTAATTTTATAGCAGCTGTCTCATAATTTTTTCAAGTTTCCAAAAAAGGACTTAAAGAACTTTTTCGAGAAGCAAGTGCCAAGCAAGCTGGATTGCAGGAGCTGCTGCCAGTTCTGCCTTTAATACTTTTAAAACAAATACAAATTTTACAGGCACACTCATACCGAAGCCATGTGCCAAAGCCCATCAGAACTAAAGACATTTAGAATATATAACATAAAGTGAGTCTGGTGATTCACCTCATTTGATGCTGGGAGTCAGAATACATTTACATGATGTTCTTCAATCTATTTCTAATTTATGTGATGTTCCTTGTCTAATCTGTTGGTTCCCTGTTCCATGTGTCCAGCAATAGATGGTGTTTGTACTCACCGGGCAAGGACCATTCTATGTTTATTCATACATCCTCCATTCAGTGTAATTCCAGAGACATAATTACCCATGAATGCATCCTCCTTTCTCCAGTAAATTAAAGGCTTTCCCATACCACAAGGAGTTTTCTGAGAATCTGCGGCAGTTCAGGTACAAGGAGACTCCCAGCTTAGCTGTAACCTTTGAGGCCTTTCCTATTTTCATCCTGACACCTACGTCATCAATCCCATTACAGAGAAATTCCTCTAATCCAAAAACCCTACTGGTGGAAAACCTGTCCTCATCTTATAAAAAGTATGAGGTACGGTGGGGATGTTGTTGTTGTCAGTGAATCATATCTGGTGGGAGTTGTTTCTTGTCCTTGGGCCACACCTCCAGCCCCCTCCAAGCCATCTAGCCAATTGCTCTGGCTGAAGCAGCCCATGGAAGTTACAGTGTACAGTAATTGCTTCATTGTGTTGCTTTAAGAGGAAAGGAAAACAGCTATTACTGTGAGCAAGTGCTGCTGCTGTTTTTCCCCTAGTGCTGCTACGTGTTTTGGTTACAAAGTGAATCCTATTCTGAAACTGGTGTTTTTGAGACTTTTTCTTGCTCTGGTGGAAGATTGAGAATGGGCGTCATGTGGTCAAGGAGAAAACATGCGTTTAGAGCAATACTCTTCAGTTATAAAAAGGGAGTGAGAGTATTGCTGGTTAATTTTCCTCCTGATCTCTTTATGGAAGGTAACAAGCAGTATAGTGTTATTCCTGGAAAGCATACCCAGGCTAGGCTTGATGCCTGTGGACTTTCATCTTGTTTCCAGTTATATGAAAGTTAATGGAGATTTGCCTTTTACAGTTACTCTACTTATTTGTTTACTGATTTGGCTATAGATGTAAATATGGAATTTAATGGTCAGTTGGTGGCTGAGATTAAGCTCTTTAAATTCAAGGTGCTGCCTGGAAAGAAGCTGTTCTTCCATAAGGCTGTTCTGAGAAAAAACAACACAAAAAGCCCAGCTCCAGTAAACCCCAGATCAAACCTGTTACTAGAGATAGCTAGAGATTTATGAGTGGAAAAGGTATTAGATTGTGACCTGATGGTCTCCTGCTGCTGAGCCTCCAATGGTGATTAGGAAGAAGTGATTTCATCAGCATATGAAGGCTGCTGCCCTCATCTCTGGCTTTTTTCCTCATTGAGAAGCTGAACGTGGTATTCAGGACTAAGAGGAAAAAACGCCTCCCCACACATACACACGAAGTGTTATCACTGCCAGCTCCTCTCTTCAAAGACCTCTGACTACAGCTCTGTATGACTAAGTCCACTTAATTCCCCACCTAAGAGAAAAAAGTAGAGTTCAGAAGTTCGAGGAGCTTTTGCTAACCACACGCTTGTGGTCGTCTGGGCTGCAGGGTAAAGAGTTCGGCTGAATCACTCAGTGTTCCAAGTGTTCTGGACCTGCTCACGGCCATGGAACATGGTCTTTCGAGGCAGTGAATGACCAAAGAGGTAGAAGGTTTCACATACTGCTGGAGGGACTGAGCATTCTTGGAGATGTAGCCTTAGATGTCACCTTGGGAGCTGTTTGATATGAAGTATCTGGAAGTCTCATCCCAAGTTCTGGGAATGTTTAGCATACGATTGTGTATTCATGGCCTTGACAGGCTCATGTATAACTCTGTACAGCATCCCTCTTTCCTCCTGACTCAACTGTTAACAGTAGTAGTCTCCTATAAAGCTTAAAGTGCAGAGACCATTTAAAGCTTGTAACATTTATAGATTGCTGCAGTAGCAGGAGAATCAAGCTAATGAAAGGATTGGGTGGATGCCCTGAATTAATACAACTATAATCTAATTCATTTTAACTTCTTTGCTGCTGCGTATAAACCCTGCCTCTCTCCCCCAGCAGCACACTTGGAGCCCAATTCACAGGCTCGTGGCACATAATGGGAAGGTTCCTCCTTGGATTTTGGAGAGGAGGCCCTTGGCCAGGGCAGAGCAGTGATGGTGGAGGTGGCAGAGGTCTTCATGGAGGGCAGCAGGGCATCTAGGCACGGGGGATTAGGAGTTAGAGTATATTTGCACCCAGAGATTATTTTACAGGTTGCTCCTTTCCATTTATGACCGTGTAACGCTTTAGCCTCCCTTCTCTGCTCTTGCTATTCCCTGGAGAACTTGTGTTAGGAGAAAAGTTCTTCTTGTTACAACTCTTGAGTGCAGTGCAATGAATTTGATTGTGCTGCCTACTTGTATTCTTTGTGTCATCTCTATCTCCCATCTGTTTTATTGGTTTCAGCCAAAAAGGAAGGATTACCGAGTGCTGTATAGACCATCCCTTGGAAGGTTGGAGGGTGAGGAGGGAGCTCAGGACCTGCAAGCAGTCAGGTTGAGGAGCTGGAGAGGAAAGCAGTGAATTCGAGAGTGAACAAGGCATTCTGGATTGCTCTGACAGCAATCAGACCTGTGTTGCTGGATCGCTGAGTCCAAGAAACTATCAGAGTGCATGTCCATGTAACAGCCAGTTCATGCTTCTGACCTTTTCACATTCTTCCCAGAAGCTATGTATTGTGCTGTTTTCTGTGTGCATACTTTGACAGCCTTTCCTTTCTACTGGAAAGTTGTAGAAAACAATATAAGAAGAATATAATAACATAATAAAGGAATATAAACTTATTTTTCTTAAACCTGAATCCATACATACTGCGCTAGGGCTTCAGTAGCTTCTAAGTGCTCATAAGCTAAGGGATGGGCCTGTTCTAGGATGTGGAACATTCAGTGAAACCCAAGGCATTAAAGAAAGTAATAGCTTGAAGTGATTGAATGAGGAGCACTGTTCTTCATGGACCTGTCCTGAACTCGTGCCCCAGCACAGTTTGAGGACTGGTGTTTTGCTTGGAGTAAACCTAAAACCAAAGCTGAAGCCGCTTGTGCCCATTAAAGCACCCATGGCAGCTTTCACTGTGCTGGATGAGCAACACCTTGCCCCGGTGAGACATGTATTCCAGTGAGTCTCTTCTGTGTGTTGACTGTGGCTATTTATAACACCTTATTTAGGAGGCTCTCTCCATCACTTTGTTTCTCCATTGAGTCAATGAAGGGAGAGTACATCTGATTTGAGTTTCTTCTCTTACTTGCCTCTGGAAGTATGTTTTCTTCCCCTCACCAAGTATATAAGAAGTCTAGAGAGATTGATCTCATAATGTAGGCTAAGATGGGTATCTAAAAGTAAGTGGTGTTTACACCTCCATTCTCTAAGTATGTCCTGCATCCTCATTCAGATAAGATACACCTTGTTCCTTCCTCCTAAATTACTATGTCGCGTTAAAGTGTTTCCAGGGCGGCTGCACATCCATCCTGATCTCATGTGCTTCTGTGAACACCCAGATTTGTATGGGGGTGATAAAATCCATTTTATCTGAAGGGACTTGCAAGCAGCAACATACCGCTTTAAATGTTTGCAAGGATTTGCATGTACTAAGGGAGGAGAAATACATGTAGTTGAGGAGAATTATAGTTCCCCCCTGGTAGTACAATTAACAACCACTATCTGTAGATTTAAGGCTGGATTAAAGTTTAAGTGGGTGAATGCAGAGTTGCACTACCTAGAGCTCCCGCTCCTGAGGGGAGATGTGGATGATGGGTTCTGCACGGCCAGAGGTGTTTCCCTGCAAGCAAGGACCCTACAGACATGCAGTTCTCTGCAGCTTCTCCAGTGCCAGCCTCCATGTGCTCCATCCTGAATCCTGGTGTGATGCTCTTGTGACAGCAGCCACATCTCTTGGAGGGCTGTCAGTGTTGCCTTGAGTGCTGGTGGTTCTGCTGTCAGCCAACCTGCAGAGCTGTAGTGCTCATGTACACATCTGGTTGAAAGGGACGTGGTTCAGTCCTTCAGGTCTAGGATGCCAGAAATGAATACCCACAATTAGCATTTGCTTTGTTAATTCCTTGTGTAATCCTACAGGTAATGCAGACACCTGACTTGCTGTCTACAGGGAAGAGGAAATCGCAGCTCTCAAAAGGGTGGTGTCAGGATTCTTGGCATAGTTGCCATAAAGATGCAACATGGCGTGGTGAAATATGCTCATGCTAGGCTGAAACCTGCTCAGGTTCCTTGGGGATGAACCAAATTAGTCTTCCCTTAAACAAAATATCTACAGGCAAAGCTGATGAGATCTTACCCCTGAAGACCACCTGCAGGGCCAGGCCTGTGTGTACTCCTAGCCATTTGAAAATGCATGGCAAAGCTGGCCAGCTTGTAAATGCAATTGTTAGTTTATATACACAGAAACTCCCTCCTGTTTCTTGCATAAGCCCTGAAGCCAGAGCTTTGATGGGGAGTGTGTACAGGTTTGGGGAGGCAGCATAGCCCAGAGGCACCTGACCTGGGTGAACGGCTCCGACTCGTCAGCTGGAAGCAGAATGAGCTGTATGTATTTAAAGCAAAGCTCTACTTTAAAAATTAATGATCTGCAAGGGAGAGAGGAGAAACTGCTTCTCTGTAATGCAGAAAAAGGCCCCGATGACCAGAGCCTGGGTCCCTTTCCAGATGATGTCATCATCAGTCTAAATAATAAATTTTTAATGATGTGGAAAAAAAAGGAGGAGGAAATAAAAGAAAAGAGGGGACTGTGTTTCAATGAGGAGCAAAAGTAGCTGGTGGCAACAGGGTCTAAAGAAAATATATGCTTGGGTGAGGTTTCTGCCCGATGTAATTAGATTATCCCAAGTGTAGGAGTGTGCTGCAAAAGGCACATTGAAATGCCAGTAATGGACTGCTCTGTGTCTTCCCCTGCCACACAGCCATGTAGGGTGGAAAGTTGGGGTGCTGGGATACAGGAGGCAGAGAGGGCATTCTATAAAGGGGGTGGCTAATAATAGGCAGTTAGGATTAGAAGAGAAAGTGTGGGCTCTCAGCAGCCCAGAGACTGGGGGATATTTTCCCCTCATAAATAACAGGCCACAAGAAATGTATTCAAACAGATTTGTGTTTGGTTGAGAAATGTGTGTGGTGTTACCCATGGAGTGCTCACGCTGGCTCTGTAATGCAGCTGAAATGACTAGCAACATATTCATGTTTAAATGCACTCAGTTTTGTTTCATAGGACCCCCCTGGAAATGTGTTGCCTGTTACTGGGTGTTGTGAGGGTGAGGAGGGCCCAGGCAGAGCTGGGCAGGCACCAGCAGCATGTCTTTGGGGGGCACCAGCATGGTCTGAATGATTTTGTTTCTTCACGCTGGCTTTGGGCATTCTCTATGAGATTCCAGCATGAATTTCCACCAAAAACCCCCAAACAACCCAAACCTTAGCTAACACTGGAATTGTGTGGGTATCAGAATGTATCTGATGTCATTATAAGCTGTATGTTAAGTGACCTTACTTCCAGATCCGATTCAGGGCTTGAGCTCCAGTGCGCTGTGCATTCCTGTAGGGATGACCCCCTCCATGAAGAACTTTATGAGCTAAGGAGACAAGACGGCAGCAATTCCAACCTGGCAGCCAAGGGGGCTCGGGTGGCCAAAAGCAACAAAATATTCATGTCAAAGCTATGGACCAAAACTGCATTTCTTGTGTCTCAGTCTTGTATTTTCCTGACTAAATGTATTAACCCAAATCAACATTTTCATGGACCTCAGCTACCTGAACGTCAGGCCCTGAAAGGAACAGATGTATTTCCTGAGGTTTGGGGGTTGTAATGGGAGATTTCAATGGTTTTAATACCCAAATCTACACCTTCTCAACTTGTAAGGGACAGATTTATGTCATGTTTTGTAGTGGGCTGATTCTAATACCCTTGTCCTGAGACAGATTTACTGGAGTTGTCAAGACTGATTTGCTGTAGAAGTCAATACCTCAGCCCGCCTGTGCCTTAAGGAAGAAAGGCCTGGGTGTTTAATGCTGTAAATGTTTTATTCTTGCTCTGCTGTACAAACCTTGTGTGGCCTTTCAAAAACAACCTCTGTTATGCTCCAGTGTCTCATGAGTTAAATGTGGATAACAATGCTTCTGAGAGTGGAGCTATAAGGCTGGTGAAATAAGGAGGCTTCTGATCAGGAAAATGGAAGATAAGTCTTTGCTAGGCCTTATTGTTTTCTTTGAAAGAATATTTTTCTTCTTGCTGTTTTCATTGCTTCCTAAATAGTCATTTTAATTTCAGTTTTCATGGAATCATAGAATCCCAGGTTGGAAGGGACCTCAAGGATCATCTGGTCCAACCTTTCTTGCACTAGATGTCCCAGAACCCTGTCCTGCTGAATCTTACAAGTGTCCAACATTTGGGAAGCCACCAGTTTCCATGGGGAGGTCATTCCCGTGGCTGACTGATTTCATTGGGAAAAATATTTCCCTACGTGTCCAACGAGAATCTCCCCATAAGCAATTTGTGTCTGCCACCCTTCATTCTTTCCATACGACTCCATATAAAAAGGCAGCCTCCATCTTCTTTGTAGCCATACTTTAAACACTGGTATACTTTTGTTCTGGTACACAGTCGCACCCTTCAGCTTAGTGGGTCATTTGGTGTCTCTCCATGTTACTGCTCCCATTCCCTTGTCAAGGGAAAAAGGCACCTTGTAAAGTATTGGTTGGGTTTGAGGGCGACATTCCCAGACCCAGAAGAGATGCTGAAGTCAGCAAATTTGATGTGTCTTTCTACAGTTACCTGGTGGTAATGCAGAGGAACACAACAAATGTTGAGTCTTGACTGTCGAGTACTTTTGCCTGCACTGGGTCCCCTGTGAGCAGAGCTGATGCTGCTGCACTCACAGATGGGTTTCTCTTTTCTGCTGGCCAGGCAGGAGAGGACCAAACGGGACTCAAATCCTCAGCTCACTGATACATCCTTTGTATTCCCATCTATCTTCCAGCACTGTAAATGATACATTGAGCTTTTTGCTGGGCTTTTGTCACTGTCATCCATCTGAGTCTGTTACAGTCTAAACCACAACTCACATTTCACTGGTCTAATGCAGACACTTATGGGCTACTTTTTTTCTATTAGCTTGCCCAGAGTTTGTCCTGGATGGACAGTTTGTTAGACATTGGCTCAGCCTCTGTGTGCTGTGTTTTTATATTGCCTGTTTTGATGGTTCTTCATGAGTGAGGAGCATAGAGGGTAAACATGTGTCTCTCTCTGCAGGGTGACAAAGTCAGTTAATGAACAAGATGAACAGTTTGGACAGAGAAAGGACACCGGGTCGGCAGTGAAAACTCACAGTACATTCTGACCCTGTGGGGTGGAAGCACATAATGCTGGTGGGAGGACTGGAGTCTCCTCACTGTTCCTTGCGTGTGTTGCACCGGCTGCAGTGGAGTTTTCTTGCCAGCATACTGGATACAGAGCGGGAGCGAAAGTGGTGGAGTTGCCAGGGGCTGTCTGGATGGGATGTGTGTGCAGAGGAAGCAGAGCCATCACACCAGCTACTTGGCAGTGGAGGAGCCCGTCTGCAGAAACCAGGCCTCCTCTGAAATGTGAGTTATACCATTTCTCAATACTGAAATGACTGGGAGGCCAGTGATTCATTCTGGGTTAATGTAAAGGTACCAGAGGGGCTAATATAAAGGAAGAAAACTGATACTGGCTTTGCAGTGTTTGTGGTGCAGAAAAGTGTACAAATGTTTCCCAGGGAAAGATTGGAACATCTGATGCAATATTAAAAACCAAAAAATACCCACCCAACAACAAACAAACAGCCATGGGGATGTAGGGGCTGGAAACAGTGTTTGGATATCTGTAAACCAGCCCAGAGTGCACAGGTATTTGCTTACTGCTATAACATTTCACTGCACTGAAAGGAAAGGGCCCTTGTGAGGTGGTGGAAATTGTATGTGAAACCTTTGCTTGGATTATGCACTGTGATTATTGTGTTGAAAACACCTTGCTGTGTTATCCATGGCAGTTACATGAGGAGCAGACTTGGACCCTTTGGGATAAATACTCTGGGGAAATTAAAACTAGCTATAAAAGCTATATATAGTTGAAAAGGCTATGGTAACGTTTTATATGGTATGAGCCATGTTCTATTCTTTACAGAAACCCCTATCTGTAAAAAAGCAATTAGAAGTGCTTCCCTGAAAAAAAGGCAATTGAAGGCAGTGAATGAACTGCAGGAATTGTACGGCTTCCAGAAAATGGTGGTAGTGAAGCATTTGTGGGATCCATAAAGTCACCATAAATTCCTAACTGAATATGGATTCACTCTCCAACTCTAAAACCACAAGATTTATTTCCTGCTGGCAGGGGAGGTGATGTTGGCGGAGCTGGATGCGCCTGGAACATGCCAGCAGGTGGTGAAAGCACCAGTACCTTCCCCAGTGTGTCATGTTCCTACCAGCACCTTCCTCAGCTACGTTCTCTCAAGATGGAAAGACAGGACTGGGGTTGTTTTTTTTGTTGAAGGCCTGTCTGTGCTTTCAGAACATGTAATTGTATCTGGGAGGGAAGTTTACTAGCACGCAGCATGTCCTGTTGGAAAAGAAGGATAAGGTAGTGGGTACACTACTAGTTTCACTCAGGAAGATCTAGTTTTGGCTCAAGCACTGACTTTGAAGTCGCACGAGCTCTGTGTGTGTGGTGGGGATGCTGCTGGAGATACATGTGTTTTGTGGTACATACCTAAACAATGTGGTCAAAGCTCTTTGTTTCCTTTCCATGACATTTGTTCCCAGACTGCAGATGTTTCATGGACACAAGCTTTTAGGAGGTGTTGCTGGGGATGGTAGAGGGGTTTGTTGGGTATTATTCCCTCTGTGCTCATTCCCATTAATCTGTTCCTCCGGTTCCTGGTTCCAGCGCAGGTCACCTTCAATCCCTCTCTTTTATTCATGCTATGTTTCTGCTGCTGAACATAAGAAGGACACCACCTCCAGCACCCAAAACCTGTAGTCACTGACTGCTTGCAATAGTGATGGAAATATGCACATTAATGTGGATTTGGGGTGGGAAAACAGGAGGATAAGTCACAGCTTCAGGTGAGATGAAGTAAGATAAGGAGATCTGGACCAACAGTTGCTGCACTAGAAGGGACAAGTGTGGCTGCAGAAACATGTGGCTATTTGCACCCTATCAAACGTGAATGGCTGTGTCTCCTTCTGAAGTCATCTGCATGGTTTGGTAAATGTGATTGCATTCATTTAGTGTGTCTTCATGAGTCTTCTTACAACCACAGGAGCTAGAAATGCCTTTGGTTGTTGCTTTTTTAAATGGAAGCTGACGTTGTGCACAAGTCAGCAGGAAGCGGGGAGCGGTTTATTGGCTGTTTTGGTGGGGCCTGGAGAATAATTCTGCCTTTCTCCTGCCTTTTGTCTATTCAGACTGTAAATTCGTTGGAGCAAGGACTGCTTTCTACTGTGTGTCTTTATAGCACTTGCTACAGTGGATCTGTGCTCTCAGCTATGTCCCCTAAGGCTTAACAAAATAGAAATTAGGATAATGGCATAATAAATGTTAAATGGTTGTGGGGGGTGGTTTATTTACATGAATTATCACCTTAAAAAAAACCTACAGAAAAACTCCTTCTGAAATCCCCATGGGAGTTTTAGTTTTGTGGCAGAAACTGTATTATAGTACAGTGTTGAGAAGACAGGGCAGTCACACAGTAGTTGTGCCCTGTTTTGATGGAAAGGATATGAGATGGGTTCTTATACAGCCTCCTCATACCTAAAGAGGCTACAAGAAACCTGGAGAGGAGCTTTGGACCAGGGCCTGTAGGGACAGGACAAGGGGGAATGGCTTTAACCTGCCAGAGGGGAGATTGAGATGAGCTCTTAGGCAGAAGCTCTTCCCTATGAGGGTGGTGAGGCGCTGGCACAGAGTGCCCAGAGAAGCTGTGGCTGCCACATCCCTGGCAGTGTTCAAGGCCAGGTTGGACACAGGGGCTTGGAGCAATGTGCTCTAGTGGAAGGTGTCCCTGCCCGTGGCGGGGGGTTGAGACTAGATAAGCTTTAATACCTTTCAACCCAGACCAGTCTGGGATTCTATGATGGCTTCAGACTTCCTGTACCCCTAACTTCTCTAAGCTGAGTTTGCTGCTAACAGTGGGAAATTACTCCCGGTGATTCCTTTCCACAGATGTCAGTGATAGCTGTGTGTTGCACAATGCCTTGGGCAGAGCTTCAACACCCAGGGATATATCCTGGAAAGATAAAATAATTTCTCCCTCCTTCAGCTCCTGTGCAGAGGGATCTTCAACACGTTCCCTGTCTGTTTTGTTAAGAGAGAATGTCATTTAGCTGGACAGATGTAACAGAGTGGAAGAGTGTAACAGAGCTGCAGCAAACCAGATGTGGGGCTATACTGGTGTAGGATTTGTCTTTCCTTCATATGTGTACAAGTAAGACCGCAAATGGTAAGACCCTGGGATACAGGCTGTTGTGCATGTGTAGGAGCTCAGGAAAGAGGTGTAGAATGGTGAGATTCCTCAAAAATCCAGAGATTTGCTCATCTATATTAGTGAAAAATAGTAATCTTAATCCCACTCAGTTTCTGCCGAATCCAAGCCCTCACCAGTAGCTCACTCTGCTGCTGGCAAACCCACAGCCTGTCATCTGCCTTCTTTTAGGTGCTTACCTGTGGGTCCATCCCTAGTTCAAGCTGGTGGAAAACTGGTCTCTAGCTCTTGTTTTTAGTGTAGCAGCAGCAAAACTCTCTATCGCTCAGATATTGGAAGTCTTCATCAACGTCAGTGGCCAGTCTGTCTGTCTGCCAGTGTTGCCCTGCCTGCTCTGGGGCGACCTGCCAGCCGTGTTGTCAGGTCAGCTGCAGACATCACATTCCGTGCTTTGCAGTGTGAAGCAGCCCTGAGGCTGGCAAATTTTGCTACCACGTATTTACTACAAACCTATTTGCAGTGCAGGGATGTGGCGCACATTCCATATTCCTACCTCCTCCTTGATAGTTCTTGGAGGCCAGAATACCCCAACTGTATTCTAGCACTGTTTGAATCAAGCATTTGAATACCTGTCTCTCTGAAGCACCCGCTTCTGTGATAGATCACCCTTGTTTTTCCATGTTCAGAGCAGACAGCACAGCTCAGACACACCAGAGAGCCTCGCTCCAAACTTAGAGCAGTGTAAGAGAGCCAAGCTGAGGCCAGTGGTCTGTCAGCAGATAGTCCAGCTCGGGAGGAGGCAGGAACAGGATTTGCTGTCAGCTTCGTGCCAGTGACAGCACCGCGATGTTTCTTGCTGTAGATTAATGTGGGAGAAGGTCCTTGCTGACAACCCCTGCAAAACAGTTCAGCTTCAAGTGGAATTACAGTGGTCTTTTTAGATAAGTATATTTTTGCCAGCTGGTCCCCAACAGCACTCCCAGTGGTGGGGAAAGCTGAAACTATTACTGTAAATACAAAAGGGAAGACATACTTGGCATCCCTTTACATTTGAGCTGGCTCAGAAGAACGTCTGCGTAGCTGTTCCATTGCCAAGATGGATTGTAGTCAGATAGTACACATTGCAAAGGAACCAGAGCACACACTGAGATCTGTTGGGGTTTTTTTAACAATAGTTTATTTGTGTTTCAAAGGGATAGTTACAGGAATCCAGATCAATATGCTTGTCCAGAACTGTGCCTTCCTATTTTAGGGCCTGGATGAATAGGAGGTTACTTGAGTTCACATGCATATTGAGGGATTGGTGCCGGCGGTATTGCAGCCTCTCAGGCTTCTTACTTTTGCTTTTGAAAATGAACGTGAAAGAGCTGCAGGACTGAAGTTGCCATTGTTCTGGTTCTGGGAGGTTTATTTTTTCCCAACAAAGTCCATGTGGTGTTGCCCGTTGTGAGGCTCTTTATGGACGGTGAGGTCGTGTCTCAACAGGAGAAGGGAGCACTCCCCATCCAAGGTGTTTAAATAGACTTTGGTTGAACCATTTTAGATGCATGTCCTGAGAACATGTTAAGGTTTGGACCGAATCAAACTCTTCTGAAAGGGAAGGAAGATTGTGTCTTTCAGTTAAATGTTCTGATTTTCTAAATGGAAGATTATAAAAGTACAACTTTGCTTTGATAAAAATATGTTCACTGTTTCCCAATCCTCAGTTTTGAAACCATCTATATATTTTCATGGTTTCAGCGCTCTATCCCACCTGTTGGGACCAGAAAAAGTTGGATTTGGTTGCATGGGACCAAAAAAAAATGTCTGGTTGGTTCTGTTTATGACATCTTTTGAAATGCTGTTTCAGACAATAAGTGCTCAAGAATTAGACTTGTAATTGCTTAGAAAATCTTGGTTGATGACCTGTTTTTTCTCTGCTGATCTTTATATTTTTAAGGCACACAGGCAAACCAGGAGTTTGAATAGACATGGATACTTAGATGCTCAGTGTAAGAGTAAGATCTTTTCCTCTACAGAATTTTAAGCCCTGATTTAGAGCAAGTGATAGACTTCTGAAAGCTTTGAGCAAGCGCGTACCACTGCAGCACCTCGGGTTTGAGGGCAAAATTGTCCATTACTTGAGCATTTACAGTATCCAGCTGATGATGGATTGTGCTGCTCATGCTTTGAATGGTGCCACTGCATTTTTTGTGAGGTGTAGACTCAACAAAGTATATCAGCAGACGGAGCCACTTTCTTCTGAGTTTCAACCTGTGACAACTCTCTCAACACACACTGGTCTCCGTTGATCCAAGGGGCTATCTTGACAGGCGCATTCCAGCACAGCAGTGCTTCGGAGTTCAGATTCTGGTGTCATCTGGCACATTTCTGATGTCTCTGGCTTTAGTGATGACATCCTGTTACATGAAGAATTTTGGCTGGTGCATGGTGTTCTCCTTTCAGCTGTTTTGCATAGCTGAGGAAGACACCATCCTGGCTGCATCAGTGTAGTTTGCAGCAGCGTGTCTGGTCTTTGCTGTGAGAAGGGCTTCTTTCATCTTGGCTTATTTTTATCCATTTTTTTTATTCCTTCCATCATGTGTTTGTGCAATCGCCCGGCATGGAAGGTGAAGCAGTCACTGGTGCTGGCACTGCTGGGGGAGCAATAAGCACAGCGGCTGTCCCAGGGAAGGGAAAGAGAAAGAGTTGTGGTTCAGCAGGGATTTCGCAGCCCTCACTCTTAATTGTATTAGAAGGTGAATGATTTGGAAGGTTCTGAAAAGGATGTGGAATATCATCTTCTGTTTGCCACTGATTTTGTTGGTTTGTTTTTACCTGAGCTGATGGAATGGGGGAAGACTCTACCTGGACACCCCAGCACTATGAGGGGAAAAAATGGGTTTTACAGCCTTTAAGGCAAGATTTCCACAAATGCATGAATTAGGAACCAGGAGTACTTGCGGGGGATGTTTTGAGAGCAGAGCTCTTCCCAGACCCAGGCCCCTTTAAAAAGCAATGTTCAGCATGTTTCTAGCCCCACAGAATGAGGGGACTGGTCCACCACTGCTGTGATGAGAGGGACTATGAGAGTACGGTCCGAAAGACACTTGCACAATCCTTCCTGGCCCTGGCTAGGACTCAAAGTGCCTTGTTGTCCTGAGCACAGTAGAAAACTCTGCACACTGACATTGCCTTGCAGATAACTGGCTGGAAATGGATTTCTTCAGGGCTTACACTCCACCTCCACCCACACTTGCAGTCCCAGAGTCACGAAAGAAAGTTCAAAAATATTCTGCCAAATGTTTGATCAGTTAATTTTTTAAGCCTTTTTCTATTTAACCCCTGTTTTGATTCTTGATTTTGTTTTGTCTGTCTTCCCTTCAAAAAATTGCTCTTCTGGGAGATGATCCATAGGAGTTGGATGTGTAGGAGACTCATATAGAGACTGCCTTAGCAGTAGTCACCTTGCAAGTACTCCCATGCAATGCTTTTCTCTGCACACACTGGTGATCTGGGAGTTTTATTTAGCACTTTTTGATGGGAATCAAATCAGGGTTGGATTTCAACATCTCTTGTAGAAAGGGAATGCACGGCACAGACTGCATTGCAGGGGAAAACACCCAGCACGTCATGTGCCTGCTTGCTCCAGGTTCTTCACTTGGTTCTTACGTTCCTCTAGTCAAGGGACCAATCTCTATTTGCCCCTGTTAAGGAGTGAAGTCATTCAGCCAGAGAGGTGACTAAGAGTCAGAGGAGTTCTTGTGTTGGCCTAGTAAGAGTTATGCTTTGAGCAAATTTTGGAAGAAACAGTGGGCTTCCATGTGTATCATCTCTGCAGCATGATGCCATGAAATCTATGTGCCAAGTCTGCCTGCACCTCCAGTTGAAGAGTAAAAGAGGGGAGGGTACAGCTTTGAGTGCAGCCCAAATCACTTAATCGACCCCCTGCCTTCAGGGGCTGAGAAACTTGGGACATGCTTCAAGGTCAGGGTGGATGGTGCCTTGAGCAACCTGGTCTAGTAGAAGGTGTCCCTGCCCATGGCAGGGGGTTGGAACTGGATGAGCTTTAAGGTCCCTTTAAAGTCCCTTTCAACGCTAAGTATTCTATGATTTCAGCTCCCGTTGGCTCTTGGATGTAGAGGATCACAGTCTGTCCCAGCAGTGGTCGCCTCGCCACCAGAGCAGTGGAAATATAATAACTTTGATGTACAGTCAGCATTTCTCTTAGGACGTTTATAACCTGTTCATTTATCAAGAATTTCAATGTGTGCTCGGCTGGAGAGGAATCAAAGCAACAGATTTATTCCTTTAGGAGGTGGGCTAATCCTGTTTCAGCAGTTCCTGGGCAGGGGTGAGTACAAGAGAGCTGTTTCTGTACGTCCAAAGCACAAGCAAACTGTGAGGTGCATTCAGAGGAGTTTCATCTCAGCACGTGTGGCTTCCTTAGCAGGTCTGCTCTTCGGCATCCCAGGAGAGCCCCCAAACAAATTATCAAGTACACTTTGTGCTTTAATTAAACAGAAAGGTGGGCATATGCTCCAGTGTTGCTGTGAGCCACAGCGTTAAATAATGTTTTCAATGATTCAGCAAACTGGGGCACCGCTTGCTGCTTTTCTTCACATGTTGGTGATTCTCCTGGGAATGGTGAGCTTGGTGTCCTCGTAACCTGCCCCAAGAGAGGTTTTGAGTCCTGGGGGTGGTGTGAAGAGTCTTGAGTATCTGTTGAAGTCAGAGGGAGCCCCATGCTCTTAAGGGTTTGCTAGGAGATGCTCAGAATCCTACAGTACCTGGGTCCTGTGTGTAAGATCTGATATTAAAGCAAGGAGCATTTCCAAGATTTGTGCCACAGAGGGAAGCATTGGCAGCATGACAGGAGCCCAAAGGTTGTGCTTCATTTGCATATGTATTTGCATAATTGCAAATGCATGAGGTGCACGTTAATAATCACTCTGGCATCTTTATCATTCTCAATGAGTACAGAGAAAATTTCTTGCTCTCTGAGTTCATCAGCAATAAAAACCTGCAGTGTCCTCATTCCGTAATTGTGGGGAATTAGGGACACCTTGGAAGGGATGTGTTTTTTCATTCTCTTGGATGTGCCTGTCCTTAAATCTGTAGTCCATAAAATTTAACTCTGGACTGGTTCTGGGCAAGAGAAATTACCTGAAGGGAAAAGTTTTTTGACACTTTTATACTAGTGGGGATACTTTGAGGACCTAGAAAAGCTGGCACTTGGATCCCATTGAATTTCACTGGATGTTCCACTGCCTCTTGCTCTGTTCAAAGCCTCAGGAAAACCCTATGGGGCATGACCAAGGATGAGTGTAATTCTTTTTGTGTGTTCTGTGTAAGGTCTTAGTGTGGTGTGTTGGATGAAGCTGGTTGCTCTAGATGTACAGTCAGATACTGTCCCTGCCACAAAGATTTTATTTCTCAAGCAGGCAGAACATAAAAGGATCGGAAGAGGGAATGCATAATCAGAGAGGTCTGCATATCAGAAAAAGCTCCTCTTGACCAGCTTGTCTTTTTGTACCCTTATCAACTAAAATTCTCTCATTCCCAAGCTTATATTTGCTTTCCAGACTCGTTCCTTCTGACACCACTGTGGTGGCATTATTTAATAGCTGAAAATTGCAGTGGTTTTAGGATGGAGAGTGATGAGATTTCTGCAAGTGATTAAGGGATACAGTTGTCTGTTGCAGGAGGGACCTGACTGTGATGGCCTTGATTTGATGGACCAGTGCTGTGTTCCAGCCTGGAAAGTCTGGGCTTTGCTCATGTTCTTCTTCAATGTTTTTGTTACAGTTGGCCTGAAAATGAGAACTCAATTCAACAGAAAACATTTTTTGACTTTCTAATGTTTGTTTTCATTTTTTCTCAGATTTAAAACTTTTAACATTTTTCAGGATGGGGGAGATGGAGGGATATGGTTACATCCATCCGAAACCATCACTGTCCAGTGGCTTGGATTGAGATGACTCAAATTCAGAGTCTTCCTTTTCTTTATTTAGGCTTTGAGTCAAATCTAGGTGGGTACCTCAGTCATGTTAGGGTACGTTCTGGAATAGATCATGAATCTCATCTTGATCTTCTTTTTAAACAATAGTGTAACCGAAACTCCACAGTGCTTGGGTCAACAAATCAGCATTTTCTCTAAAAACAAATATCAATAGGGATTGTTGCTGTTGTTCCTTTATTTTCTCTGCTGTATGGGCAGTAATTATAGAATATTACCGGGATTGGTAAAGACAGGATAAGGTTATGTATTTTTGCTGCAGCATCTCAGTCTAATGTCTGTCTTGGAATATTGGCTCTAGAGTTTTCTAAGTGGAAAAGGAACTCTTCATTAATTTGTCCAAGGAAAAAGGGGACAAGCTATTCACAAGCCTTGTTCTGTGTGCTGGGAGTCTCATGGCTTTGCAACAACCAATGCCATGTTCCAGGCACCTTTGCCTCATGAGCAGGATGGTTTTGTTGCTGGTGATTCTGTTCTACTGTCCAGTTTTGCAGGGATCTGGGAAACTGCTGCGTTTTTCCCTAATTCTCTTTACGCTTCCATTTCAGCTGTCTTCAAATGTTTCCATACTTAACACACAGGAGGCTGAGCAGGCATCGATTGCTTTCTCTAAAGCAGAGATCTCATGTTTTTCTTCCATAGGATTTCACTTTACCCTTCAAATAATGTCTGTGCCCTCAGAGTCATTGTGGCTTCTGCACTCACTTTGAAACTGTATTGATCATGTAATTAAAGTGTCTTCTGACCGCCTCAGGAATCTAGCAAGATTGAGACCTAGGCTTCCTCAGCTGGTTTCTGAAACCTCAATCTGTCCTTCATTTTAATCTTAACTCCCAATGTGATTTTTGCAGTTACTGACAGATCTTGCAGCCTGTCTTCAACTGTGCGGGATTTAGTCAGCTAAAAGATTTCTAAGTCCTGCACTGTGTTAATTCAATCTTGTATTGCAACTGTCTCATTTTTAGTGGTAGTAAGTACCAAGGAAGACACAGGGAATTGCTGTGCAAACGCGTGGAAATGCGTTCCCTTGGCCTTTGATTTCCAGCAGGGCAACAGGAATGTTTCTAGTACTTTTTATTTAAACTGATACATCTGATGGAAAGATGAATGCAATAATCACCATTCACTGTTCAAAACCATCACTCATTCACTGTATGTTGGCTGTGAATAATGCCAAATGTGCTTGCACAAAAAAAAAAACCACTTTGGAAAGATAAATGATGTGGATCATTTAGTTGATTGACTAAATTAAGTAGTACTACAGAGTGAGCCAATAAAAAGAAGCAAGACTGTCAAACCATTCAGTCCCTTGAAATCTCTGCAGTATCTTTCTGAGCTGCTACTTCAGAGCCCTTCACAGCATTATCAATACTTCTAAAATATTGGGATAACTAGTACAATTCCAGCTAAATTATTTTGGGAAAGAAAGGGTTTAAAAAAGTTGTTTTAAAGAATCAAATACACACTAGTAACAAGAGGAGGCAAGTCAAGAGTGAATGTGAGTACACTCTGGCAGAGAGCTTCCCAGCTGAGGAATATAATGCAAAAAGCCTATTGGCCAAAAAGTTTTTGTCCAAGACTTCCAAAGTCCAACATTACCTATAATCATGTCCAATCTCTTGCTGATCCAAAAGCCAATTTTTCAACTCAATTCCGGCTGAAATTAGAAACCCATGTAGAGATCTCAGATTGGTGCAAAAAGCCTGTTTCCATGCATGCCAGAGATCATTCCTGCTGCAACATTCTGGACCAAGCGCAATTTCTTCTAATAAAAACATTTCTGGCAAAGCTGTACATTAAGAGTTAGTGTAATCGAATCTGGATGTGAGGAAAGCATGCAAACTTGCTTCCAAGTCAGCAAGAGTTAGGCAGGATTTAATCCTCCATGTATTTTTATTATGATATAAAAAGCTGTTATATTGGTATTTTTAATACATTTATCAAAAGGAAACTGCAAATCCAAAGTCACTTCCAAATTTCCCACTGATATAGGAATGAGTAGCTGAGACAATTCTGAAGTGAACTAAGGCAATAGGATTTTGTAATAGGAGTTTAGCTGCCAGGAGACCAGACTCTGATTTGACTTTTAACCACTTCACACTAGACATCCACAAACATTTTCCCTGAACATTTGCTGTAGCATGAAGCTGATTTTTTTTTTTTCTCTCTATTTGTGCACATTTTTCTGTTGGCTTCACATGAACATTTTAGCAACCCAGAGGATCTCCTGGGATGACAAAGCCAGTCACCAGCCGTGCACCAGCAGCTCCCACCACAGCCAGCACCACTTACTTAGGGGCCTAGGAATAGGAGGCGGCAGACATTTCTATTAAACCCTGGGTTTTAAAGAGAGCTTGGCTCTCATTTACTCGCCTAAATAAGGTCCAGATTTTCAGAAGAGCTCCATAGATTGCGTGCTGAACACTTGTGAAAATAGAGTCTACATTTCACATCTACTCTGGGGCTCAAGGCTTTCAGAAAGCTGGTCTCAAATTTCTTGTCCTTGGACAAACAAGGAATGTTTGGGGATACCTTGGGGTTGATTCTGCCTTCCTTGCCCTGGGGTTTCCAGTGGTGTGACGCCATCCAGCATGAGTGCCTGGGCTGGCGTTGACATCCTGTGGGATGCTATGGGAGGAAGTGGTGAGAGGCCTCCAATATGGGAGGTGGGCATTTCGTTCCCTGCTCCACCATGAATGGCCTTCAGGGTCTTTGGCTGGGATTTTCAGACTCTTTAATGGACATTTGAGGGTCAAAAGGAAGCAATTTAGCTCTTGAGTCCTAAAACCAAGATACTTTGAAAGGACTTGATCTTGAGGTCTACCTCTGCTCTTTAATACATATCTCAAAGTAGGCGGTGAGAGTGGAGGCATGTGCAGTCATTGCTCAGTTTCCTTCTCAGTTGGTATTCTCTGACTTCTTGGTTTGTTTGTTTGCTTTTTAAAACTCTTGCCTCCTAGGGATTTGTGAGGACAAATGTATTAATGCTATAAAAAGCGTTTGGGAGCTAAGCTAATAAAGACAGTGTAAATCCCATGTACCGCTTCTGAAGCCAAAGTGAGAGCAGCCTGGAGGCACCTCACCATCTTTTTATTCCTTCTCAGTTGGATACTAAACAACCTGTCCTGAAGCCTGGCTGTACTACAGCATCTCTCATCCTGAAAAACCCTAAAACTACACAGCAAATATATTACATAAACCATACAGGGATCATTTTGCCATCTTTAGTAAGCAGCCTTTGTGGGTTTGGAAAGTGTGAGAACAGCAGTGTTATTCGGGAAGCATCATTTTTAATCAGGGTGCTTTCATCTGCACAGTGAAAGTCCCTTGCCAAAAGCTCTCTCATCTTTGACCCCTTATGCAGTGATATAATGTGGTTCCTCCTGAGGCAGGAGAGATGCTGAGGTCAGCTTTGCCGTGTGGCCTGAATTACTGATATTAAAGAGGATTAATTGGCATTTTTACCACCTGGTACAGTTAATAAGACAGCATCCAGATCAACTGTCTAGAGCCCTGTAAAATAATCATAAGGAGAATATAGTTCTTTAAGAGCAATAAAAGTATAATAAGGTCCTTTAAATAGAGTAACAAAAGTTGAACACTAAATGCTATATAGTAGTAGAGGAGTTTTTTTGTAAGTCCATAACAAGGAGATCCTTTGGCACACAAGTACAAAATCAAATTTAACAAGTGGGTTAAGTAAGCAATTAGAGATGGGAATTTAAAACTTCTTTCCAGTCTGAACTGTTCTGATTTAGCATGAGTGGAGATCTGCCTTGTGTATAGCAAACTCTCCCTGGTGACAACCATAGCTGCAAACTGGTGTTACTGGAGAGACTCGCATTTTTAGAAGATTGAAGACCTGATTCTCATGGTGGGTCAGATTCCCCAGAGTGACCCTTTCTTCTGTGATGGCCTTGTGTTTGAATGCTCACCCAGGATGGTGGAGATCTGAATTCATTTTTCTGCCTGGGAGAATTCAGACTGAAATCTCCTCCTATCTGTAAAGATCTGTGTCCAGGGAGCTGGTTGCTCTGCACCGGGTGCGTTTTCCAGTACTGCAGTTAGCTTTACTGGTCACTTAATAAGAATGCAGGAGTCATTGGATGAGAAGGGAAAAAACAATCTGAGCCCTTGTAAGAGTGCCTTTGTCAGTGGTGGGAGACCTGAGTTCCAGCTGTAACTTCAAGGTTGCTTAAGGATTTTTCATGGGACAGCTAAGCTAGCAAAGGAGCAAAACCAGAGGAGTTTGGGAAGGTCAAAGGAGTGAGTGAGGTGCCTTTAGGGTTGGTGGAAGTTTTCAGGTTGCCGTTTTGAGCATAGAAATCTAAATTGAGAATATAAATCTGAAGATCCAAGTTCTATTTTGGCCTCATCTTGACGCACTCTCAAAAAAAAAATTATCTTTATCTTAAAATATGTGTATACACCAAGCAACAGGCATATTTTCTGTTGGATGAACTCTCCCAGGAAACCATAGTATCTTTCTAGCTCAGCCACTGGGGTTTTACTGGCAAACTGCATGTCAATGTGTGAGGTCCTTAGATGCTGTATGTTGGAGGAGCTCCATGACTGATACTGCTGGTATTCACATTTACATCAGTGCCATTGGAAGAATCTGGTCACTTATAGCCATAAAGAAGACAAGCTGTCCTATCTGCTTGTCTAACTGATGAATCTGTTGTGGACGTCCTTAAAGTAAGGTGGGATTTTTAAGCCATTCTCTTCAAGTGTTGTTACAAGAGGGATTTTAGAGGGATTTTGCAAAGCTGGGCTGGTGTGCTGCCATCCCTGGCAATTCTTTGTTGATAATGGACTCCATCGCCTTTCAAGTCTCTGTTTCTGTAATTATTGGAAATGTCACGGATGGTAACTGACCGACAAAGTAAAGACAACCAACTGTTTGGAGGAGTGCAGTGTTTCAGCCACATTTTGCTTTGCCATTTCCATATAGCATCTGTCTTGCTCAGGAGCGTGTCCTGGTTTAACTCTCTGCTCAACAGCGGAGGAGCAGCAGCACTGGCCCTGCAGCCAGCACTAGACATGTCCCTTTTCATTCTCCTTTGTATGTCCGAATATTTCCCTTCAGCTATTTTATTTCCTACAAAGAAACTTTTATCTGTAGCCACATGTGCAAAACTCTCAAATGGGCTGTTTCAAATCTAGTCAAGGTCATTGAAAAAAGATATTTTTAAAGTGGCTAGAGCTCTTAAAAGTCCTTTTGGATTCCCCAGAAGCAAGAAAGCAGCATTTACCCTGTAAGCCTTATAGATCAAGGACTTTAAGTCTCTTTCAACATCCTAAGGCCCATGCAGACTTTAAACTGGTATTCCCAGCTCATTTGCCAAAAGAAGAGGAGGAAAATGAAATGAACTAAAAGCTTTTGCCTTGAGGTCTGGTGCAATGGGCCTTCTGAAGTCTGGAGTCAGAATTGTTTCAATCTATGTAAATATCGGGAAATTAAATTCCATATGTCCCATACCAGATGCTCCCAGCTGCTGCTGCTGTGTGGGGAACAGCAAGGAGACAGTTTAGCCCTGTCAAGCTGGGGGGGGGGGGAATAAAAATAGAAGGGGCGGGAGGGGGTTGGATTGTAATTTTAGGGTCAGGAGGGTAATGTGCACAAGTGCCTATGCCAGTGAGCTGACAAGACAAATCACTGGACAGTTGTAAGTGGGAGACCCCAATAAGAGCGTTGCGCGACTTGCGTGAGAGCTTGACTCTAATGTATGTTATTTATTTCAAAGCGTATAGAAATTGTGTGCATATGGGAAACAGTCAGGTTTGGACCGTGAGTGGCTCGAGTGGGTAAATCTGTCTTTGTTGTAGCCTGGGAAAAATAGCCCAGAGCAGAGAATGGCCACCTCTGAACCAGCCATTGCCAGTGACTGCCCAGTGACTTATCTGCTGCTCTATCCCTGTGCTGGGCTGTAGTCCACCATTGGCCTTGGCCATCACCCTGGCTCCAGCTTTCTGGTGGGGCCCCACTGACGTCTTAGGGCAGGCTCACAGGTCTATTTAATAGGTTTGTTATTTATATCGCAAGCTGTGCTCTGTGGAAGGGAAAGCAGCAGAGCGATGTAACCACAATTTGAAATGACCTGTTCCTTAAAAAAGCACACACGCCCTAATGAAACTAGAGATTTAGGAATCTTCGTGGAAACTCCAGCTGCCTAAAAATAGGCAGTGTCCCTCTTGCGTCCACACGGATCCGTGTCCATGCTCCCAGCCTGGCTGGAGGTGGGTGGAAGTGCTGCCGGCCCGGCTTGGAGCAGCCCTTTGCCTGCCCCAACCCACACGCCTGCTTCCCTCCTCCTTCTTATATCCCTATTTTTTTCTATCCTGGTGACAAGTGGAACGGGCTCCAAAAAGAGCAGCCTTGTGGCTTGCCCCGACCTCGCTGCAGACGTTCAGTAAACACGAGGGAAGCCGGAGCCCCATGGCCGGGCTGAGGAGGGCCCCGGCGGTTACTCAGCATTTACTGTCTGAGGAGGTGAGAGTTACTGTGGAAAAACCCTGCAGCTTTATTGTTCTAACCTTTATTTAAACATAGAATCTATAACCTGTTTTTCCAGCAAATTTAAAATAGCAGGTTTTGTGCTTACAAAACCAACCCCGTCCAGTTTCTGAGGGATCACATACTTATGTAATATTTTATGGAGCTGACGGGGGGAAGCTTGGGGGGTGTGTGGAAATAGCTGTGATAGCCGACGGCAGTGTGTGGAATAAACCCGTGTGCGTGCCGCACGTGTCTGGGGAGGGAGGTCAGCTGCTGCCAGCCTGCCAAAGCCTTTGCCTGCTTTGACGTTAGCCCAGCATCCTCCTGCCACAGCTCCCTGGCATGAAGGGCTCGGGGTGCCAAGTAAACCCACCGTGTCCCCACACAGTGCCCATGTGAAGGGCTCGGGTGGGTGCCCTCACCCCCTTGTCAGCCTGGAAGAATTGTTGGTAAACTTCACCACTGGAGGGATATCATTAGAAGGGCTATTTTCTAGAGGCATGCCTGGAAAAAGAAGGGGATGTGTGTGGGGAGAAGGTACCAAATGAGAACAGAGGTTTCCTTGGTGCTGCTGGAGCTGCTTAGTCTAGTGTGATTGTGCTGCTCTGCAGTGGGGTTTGCCTGGTTTTGAGACACAGGGACTCCCCTACCACTGCCCCATCTGAGATGGGCACCCGTGTTTTGATTTCTTGTGTGTCAGAGGAAACAGAATTCCAGCCTGGTTTGTGTTGGAAGGGACCTTGAAGATTACCCAGTTCCAACCCCCTGCCATGGGCGGGGACACCTTCCACTAGAACAGGTTGCTCCAAGCCCTGCCCAACCCGGCCTTGAACAATGCCAGGGATGGGGCAGCCACAGCTTCCCTGGGCTGCCGTGTTTTGAATTCCCTGTGGAAATCTGGGCTCTGGGTAGGTTATGTTGTGCTTTGCTGACATCTGGGTCTGTGTGGGCAAGACAGAGAAACTGGGGTGCCCGGGGGCTGCATGTTTACTGTTTCCTGTGTGGCTGTTTCTGCCCAGTTCTCACACTGAGTGCTTGGTTCTGCAGAAGGAATGGCATTTTTCATCTTGAAAGTGTGTATTTTAGAGTCTTAAACTGTATTAAAGCAGTAAAGTTGTGCATGTGGATATGCCAGCAGAGTCTCAACAGATGCACTTATCACTCATGTATCTGTTTCCCTTGTGCTTCCCTCCTTTCTCTCTGTCAGGTGCTTCCCTGATGTCACAGGATTTAATACTGAATTTTCTGCATTTTTGAAAGAACTCAAAGTGTTTGACAATCGTGGCTGAAAGATCCAGGGCCAGGAAGTATAAAATTAATGTAACTATCGGAAGTTGTTTACCAAATCAAAATGGATTGAAGATAGTGGGTGGGTGTGTGTCCATCTCACGAGAGTGGGATTCAGGAAGGTAAGGTGTGTTTGTGGGGAAGCATTGCACTGTTTTAGTTTAAAAAGGGAATACTTTACATTGCGTTTGTTGTATTGAGGTGACACTGTCCATTGGTTCTTCACAGTGAGCTGGGTGGATATGAAAGCCGTGATCCTCCGTGTCCATCCAGTGTTTTATATGGTAATAATTGTCTTAGTGTAAAATTGCAAGGGAATTTTTTGTATTTCTTCTTTTCTTTCCCCACCCAGGGAAAAGAAAGACCTTGTGGTCTTTTGCCAGCCTTGATGGGCCAAGTTGAGGCAGGGGGTTGTTCATGTTTACTGTTCATTCACAACTTGGCTTGCATATTAAGGCACTTAAATCTCTTCAGTGCTCCCAGAATAAACTTCCAAACCATTTCAAATGAGGACCACAGCAGCAGGTCTTAATCAGTGACTCAACCAATATCTTCTGGTACAAGTTCTTAGATCAGTCATGATTTATTATGTAGATGTGGCACTTGGGGACATGGTTTAGTGGTGGACTTGGCAGTGCTGGGTTAGCTTTTGGACTTGGTGATCTTAAAGGTCTTTTCCAACCTAAATGATTCTATGAGTCTGTTATGGAAATACACAAAAGTGCTAAGAGAGTATCATGTGCATTATCATGGACAACATGCAAATAGTAAATCAAAGGAGACTGCCAAGCATCTGAACTGAACAGAAAGCGCAGAGATAGGAATGGGGCTGAAAGGTTTCCGAAGAGCTCTATCTCTGTTTCCTCTCCTACTGTCCAATGTGGCATAACAGGAAAAAGTGACTTTTCTGGGGAGTCCTTGTGTGAGCACAAGTTGCTCATAATGTGAGTGTGTCTCTGACCAGTGTCTCTAAACATGTGGCGTGTTAATGGATCTTTTTTCAACTTCTGTACTCACATAGTATTTAGGTTCCCTTTGAAGTCCTCAGTGAAAGTTCAGGTTGGTTTGTATTTACCATAATTTATTTACCTACTTTTAACAGTGAAAAAAGGGCACTTCTACCATGATGTCAGGGGCCAGCCTTCCTCTCTGCTCCCCTCCCACAATGTGACCATTATATCAACATATGGCAAACATTTCTCCTATTCTGTGTTTACTCCCAGCAGTAAAACTTCAGTAAAAAGCCAAGGGCCTTCCATAGAGAGAGGAAAACTCAGCTACAACCTTCAGGACAGGAAAAGCAAATACACTTTTAACAAGAAAGTTATTGGGACATTGCTAAATATTTCCAAGAAATAAAATAACAAAGGAGCTTGTATCCAAGAGGAGTCACATATCTTCAGAAAGTATAAGCATCATGGAAAAAAAAATCCTGCAGGATTATTATTGGAAGTGTAGCTGAAATTAAAAGCACGTTTATGCAGTCAAAGGAGGTTTTTGGGCTTTAATTCATTAGCTCAGGTTTCATCTACCAGGATTCCGCCCCCGGCACGTGTAATAAGATTAGTTCATTAATCGTCAAGTCCTTGGGAATTAACATACTGGAGGTGCTTTTCTCCCCCTCTCAACAGTCCCCCTGGATATATAAACACAGCAGTGATTTTGTTGAATGTGGGATCAGAGTCAGTCGTGCCAGGTTTGGCTTGATGAGAATGACTGAATCCTATAAACAAGTGAACAGTGGGGAGAAATGTATTAAGAAATAAACCCTTGTTTTGTCTTTTGGAGTTGTACTGCAATGTTTGGCTGACTGCGGACGGAAATCCAGCGTATTAACTCTTTTAAAGGAGGAAATACAGAGTGGTTTGTTTTACAGAGTAATTGCCCTGGGAACTCTGCTGCCTACCTGCCATGCCGTTAGAAAAGGGGGGATGGAAAGTCAGAAGGGGACCCAAGCAGCAGCTGGGCAAGTGTGTGGTGTGGATGTGTGCACATCCCTGGGGGCCAGCCATGGGCAGAGCGATGCAGAAGCATTTTTGCCTCCCAAAGACATGTGTTGTGCATCCGTGGAAGGGACAGCAGCACTGGACAGTCTAGTTGCTGCTACAGCAGATGTCTTGGAGGGAGCACATTGTCAGCAACATGGGAAAAGGGGTTTGGGACTCTTGCCTTTCTTTCCCTCACTCAGAGCCTACCCAAGGTCAAGGTAAGGTGTGGCCCAATCCTTTTCACTGACCGAGTGGGAAAGTACCACCTTTGTAATAAGGTCTTTTAAAAATCCCTCAGGTCCTGCGCCCATTTGCCTTGTGCCATGTTGTCATGCAATTTAAGCAGATTAAAAACACATTTAACAAAGTGCAAGGAAGGAAATGCCCTGCTCTCAAGTGGCAAGGGTCAGAAGTGACATGAATTATTAGGTGTGTTATTGGGTATTTTGATACACCGTTGCTGAGTTCTGAGGTTCTTTAAGGATTTTGAAGCAAGGAACGTTAAGGCATGAGGCTATGGACTCATGGGAATTTTACCTGCCAGGGGATATTCGCCTTTCCTTGTCTTGTAATTTCTGATTCCATTTTTTCTTCTCTCTGCAATCAGATACAAGCTATTTTGTAACAGAGGCATATTTCATGTTTGGAGCTATAGGAAAACCGTCCTGACATTGGCAAAGCAGAGCAGGGCGGGATGATTTACAACTGAAAGATTAAAAAGAGCTAAATACGGCTGCTTAGTTTAAAATGACTAAGTAGGTATATGATAACTATCTTCAAACACATAAATACTAGAGAGGAACAGAAATGTCTAGCTTGAGACAAGAGGGGCAAACCTGGAGGTGGTGTAAGGAAAGTAAGTAGAAGTCAGGCTGAATATCAAGAGAAAATCCCTGGTGGTGAGACCTCTCTAAAACTCTCAAGGTACAACATTGCTCTGGTTGTAATAATGTTGTAAAAGCGTCCCAGTGCTGCAAATAGCAAAGACTGGTAGGGATTTCCCATTTATTGTGCCTGGTGGGATTAAATAACCCAGGCAAAGGAAGGCTTCAGTCCTTACCCCTGTGAGGACCTGGAAGGAGCACAGGAGCAATCCACGTAAACCTCTCAGTGCCAATAAGTGGAGGGAGACGATGACCAAAGGGAAGGTGAATGTGAAATTATCCTATTTGGTCTCCAAGTGCAATGTGAATGGTGAATGCTCTTAATGAAAGCATGGCTGCTTTAGTAACCCAATACCTCCATTACTATTTTAGGCTGTAATTGTAGCTAATAGAAGGAAATGGATTTATATTTTGCTAGAAATGCATTATTTATCAGTTAGAGTTTCAGGATTTGTACAGCATTGTGGTGAGAGCTGCTTGATAAAGAGAACCTAAATAGACTGAGGCAGCTACAATATACACACTGTTTCTTTGTGTTTAAACCCTAAGTCTGAAACAAAACAAAGAGAAAGAAGGTTCTGGACATAGCCAAATGAGACTTTGTGTAAAGGCAGCAACAAATCTAAGGTGAGGGTGTAATGTCACTGTGGGATATAGGGCCTGTAAATAAGGGAGAGAGGGAGCAGGGCAAGGGTAGAATCTCCCAAGTGTTCCTAATTCAAGGGGGAAATGTGTATAGAAGGACTGAAAAAAAACCAACAAAAGCAGCGACCCTTCCCAGATCTGGTGAACTGATGACCAAGCCCTCCTATGATCCTAAAGATCCAGGGGACATCCAGCTTCCTGGAGCAAAATCCTGTACTTCCTTGCTCAAAAGAGAAACTTGGTGACTCCAGGATAAGCCAAGGCAATCCCAACAAGGTAAATCCTGTGTTCTATGCCGTCTCCTTGACAGAGAGGGAGCAGTGCGGGGCTACAAAGAGTGGAGTCACATAGGAAAGAAGCCCAATAAATGTGGTTATCAGGAAACGTTCACAAGCGAAGGGCTATGAAACAGTCCCTGCAGCACACTGGTGGAATCCCATTGTTTAGGGCTTTTTTCAAGGAGTCTGGATGAACTCCTAGAAAACGTCTTTGAAGACAAACCTGCTCTGGCAGGGAAACGAGCTGGATGATCTAAATGGCTGTCTCCACCTCCAGCTCTGGTGATCCAAGCACAGTGTCCCAGCACAAAAGCTGAAACCTGCTGCCTGAATCACTCCAGCCCTGGTCAGACCCACAGCTCCTCATGCTGGGCGTCTCCCAGATCTGCCCATACCGGTGGGAATGCTGTGCCGGTAATTCTTCCCTGTGTAAGGAGCTGTTGCACAACCTGGCCCTTCCATTAGGAAGTGAGCCATCCTAATGAACAATTGCCCATGCACAGCCTAGACGTGATTTCTACACAATCACTGCTGGTTTATCGCCCCTACTTACGTCTTTGTGGCTGCTGCTGCTTTCAGAAACCAAAGGAAACAAAGTGAGCTATTCTATATTTTGTTTTTCTT
This sequence comes from Strigops habroptila, assembly GCF_004027225.2. Lineage (NCBI taxonomy): Eukaryota > Metazoa > Chordata > Aves > Psittaciformes > Psittacidae > Strigops > Strigops habroptila. The sequence continues at coordinate 8,605,858 of NC_044291.2, read as the reverse complement.
AATAATTTATGATTAATGGGGTAAATCTTGGAATTTCTCCTCAGGGATTTTCACTTTGTGTTACCCGGACCTTCTGTTTATTCATGTTTTGTAACAGAAATAAGAAGCACTTCCTTTTAGCCCAAGGCAGCTAATCAGGATTAGGCCTGGAGCAGAATATTTTGCATTCTTGCGTTCCAGGAGTACCTTGATGTGGAGTTATCTTCTGTCAACTGTAGGTTGAATATTCAATTACACCACTCTTTATTTAAAAAGGTGTTTTACGGCCTATCTGATCAACTGGTACTGAATACAGTTATTCTCTGTACCACATTTCGTGGATGCAGGTCTTCTTACATGTTCATTAGCTGAAAGTTGATAGTTGAAGAAGAATCTAATTTGTGGAGCTGCCTCTCTGTGTGATGGACTGGGTGCCACTCATTGCTGTGTAAGCTGTGCACACAAGTAATGGTCTAAGCCCTACACTGAGCTCAGACTAGCAACTTGTGCTTTAGTCCCTGGTTTATGCAGTACATGCGGCACAGGAGTCACCGTATCTCCTCCTACCTGTTGTCACTACCTCCTCTCTGCAGACCAATGAGCACTATAATGTTTACAAGAAGTGTGATTTATGTACAAAATCAAAGTGCTTTTGAGACAGCATCTAATTTGCAGTTGCTTGAAATAACAGCCTTGCCCTCGTATCTCCAGTGGGTGACGATGAGTGACTGGGAGGGAGACAGATGTCAAATCAAGGCAGAGTCATGCTGGATGCTGCTCAGTCAATGCCTCATTATCAAAGCCAAACTGAATTGCAGAGCTTTGCTGCAATTACAATAATAAGCAGCTTTATTTAAATGTAATTGCCTTAACTGAAAATATCCTAATGCGGGGTTTTTTGTTCTGTCTGGTGTTTGGAAAAGTCTCCATAGCTTCGAGTCACCTATTTTGAGTTTTTAAAAGGGCTCTGTCTAGTTACAGTACAGACATATTATTACACATCGAAGTCTTAGTCATTTGGTTCTGCTCTTGCCTCCTGGTGTGCTTATTCACTTTGGTTTAGCTGAATAGGGAGGGAGGGGACCTGGAGGGAGTGGGAAGGGTGCAGAAATTGGAGGAAAGATCCCAATCACATTTAGAAACAGTTGGACTTTATTTTGTTTTAGATTATTTTTATTTCATTGACTTTAAATAGTGATACAACTGTGAAAGAGTGAGAAATCCAGAAAAACACTGGTTTTGTTCAGCTTTCTGAGTCGTATACTGTATTGGAGAATCCCTTTGAATTGAAACATCAGATGTCACCTCTCCAAATAGCTTTTATATTTATGGTGCATTATTTGCTTTTTTTTTTCCTACAAAGGGATTACTTGTTCTTTTTTTGTTATTATTATTTTTCCTTTTGCATTACTGTGCCTGTAATGTACTCAGGACAGGTTGTTACAGTAGTGCTTGGCAGACCTCACTAGGAACTGAGCAAAACTTCCAATTCCTTGACCTTTGCTATTCCCAAATTAAGATCTGCAGCACAAGTGTGTACATTAGGCTTTGTACATTAGGTTTATCATCTGAATACCCCAGCTGATGCTGCGGGGTTTGGGCTGCAGGGAAGCTTGTTCTTCCCTGTTCCATTGCTGTTGCTCCCCACCCTTCCTGTTGGAGCTGTGGTCTGTTCAGCCATGCAAGAGAGCTTGAATCAGGGCTCCTGAACCTCCTTCCGACCCCGCGCAGGACTCTCTGTACGACGTGAGTCACTGAAGTTTGGCCTCATCTTGTCTGAATATTGGGCAAATGACATCATTGGGCTCTTGCTGTGGTCTCTGGGTCTTCTGGGTGGGAGAAGCAGGGAGATGACATGGAGGTGATGCTGCTCAGCAGGAACTGCCCCAGCAGCAGTGTCTCTGAGGCAAAACTACTAAGTGTAAAAAAGAGGATTATTAAACAAAACTAATGTGGCAAAGCTACTTCAGTGCACTATGCAGAGGAAAAGCATTGGCCAGGTACAAGGGTAGGACACATCTGTAAATGAACATGAAGAAAGGAAGCACATTTCCTTCCAGCCTGTCCTGAACACAGTTCTCTGTTTGCTTGTTGTTGCTTTTACCAACAGGGAAGTAAGCCTTTGAAATCCCTCTCCGGCTGCGCAGGTGGCAGTGTAAGTAGCATAAACCAGAACTTGTCAAATCCAGGAATCTGGCCTGGGGAGAGCAAATCCCAGAAAGAGGGGGGGACAAAACCCCACCCTCAACCCTGAACCAAAACAAAAACATGATACCTAAACCAGACTTCCACTTCTGGGATCAGATCAAAACAACAAAAAAGCCCTGAAAGATTAAACTAAGCTCAGCTCAAATTAGTTTATTGTGTTGCATGTTTCTCAAGGCGAAAGAGTTTACTTTGGAATTAAAGCACACACACACATAACATAGCCCTCGACTGGACATTCAGTGCACTAATAGCTTGCAGAGGAGTTCAGGGAAGTTGACTCTAAAAACCAGATGGGTGTCGAGAGGCACTGTTGAGGTCTCCGCATTCCTTGCCGCATATCGACACGGGGTTGTTGTGCTGGGATGGTCAGAAACTCTGCAGCTGTTTGATTCCTCTGCTTAAGCAGCTCTGCACACATACAGCACAACACCCCATAGGGCCCATATCCCCTATAACGCAGCTGCTGCCAGGGACTGGTCCTGCTTGAGCATAGGGAAGGGGTGGAGGAGAGGGAGGGCACTGCAGGCTGGAGACCTGCTTAGGGGAAACATCGATGAAGTGCTTTGGGTGGCTCTTCTGATGTATATCTGCCTCCAAGCATTTCTTGTGGCTGTGGGACTGGTGTGTGAGAATTCCTCCAAAAGATTTCAGAAATTCATAGAACAGTTTCTGTTGGAAGGGACCTTAAATCTCATCCAGTTCCAAGCCCCTGCCATGGGCAGGGACACCTTCCACTAGACCAGGTTGCTCCAAGGCTCTTCTAGCATAGCCTTGAACACTATCAGGGCTAGGGCAGCTACAGCTTTGTTCGGTATTTCTCTTACAGCATCGATTGGTAGCATTTTGTAACATTTTGGCAGGCAGGATCCTGGTTGCAAATAGTACAGAGGTGGCATGAAATTGGAAAATGAATTATGAAAATACTTGCCTTTTAACTTTCAGTAAGAGCTTTGGTGTCGTGTCAGGGAATAGTTCCTGGATTATTCCACCTGGGTTGAAATTTTTGTACTCTTCTGGTTCATTTCTCTCTTGAGGTGAGGGAAAGGCATCTCTTTATGCTGGGGCTGTCCTCATATGTCCTTAGCGAATGGGGAAAACATAGAATCACAGAATAGTTTGGATTGGAAGAGACATTCAAAGGTCATCTAGTCTAACCCCCTGCAATGAGCAGGGACATCTTCAACCAGATCAGGTTGCCCAGAACCACATCCTGCCTGACCTTGAACGTCTCCAGGGATGGTGCATCCACCACCTCTCTGGGCAACCTGTGGTTACCATTTTACATACGGTTACCATTTTACCATGTTAATAAAGGGTCTCAGTGAACCCACTGTCAGCTGGTCCCTGAGGAGGCTGCCATGTTCTCAGTGGATCCAGCACAGTGGGGGCTCACTAGCCTGTGGCAAGTTCCCATGAGATGGTGCTTTCAGGTGGAAGTGAGGCCAATGGGAAACCATTTTGAAAGTACTGCCCCAGTGACCCTCTTCTACAGTAGCAGAGGGTGCAGCCTTCCCTGTTGCTCTGAGGACTGGCAAAGGCATGGAGATAGTGCCAGTCTAAGGTGTCTGTTTTATTTACTTATTTTTAAGGCTGCGGTCTTGGCAATACGAAAATGCCAATGGCTATTTGTGCAAGAGCTGCTAAGCTCCTTCCATAGCATCGCTGGGCTGCCTGCCCTGGGAAGGCCATTTCTTTCAAGGTCATCTAATGAGGACCAAGGATTGCTGTGCTCGGATGAGGGACAGGGTTTCTCCTCTCTTGTCCTCCAAGGTTGCTCAGCTGGAAGCAGTGCACTGAGAGCTTCTTAGTCTGACTGGGATATGGACAGATGTGAATGCAAGGACATTATGGAGAGTAGGAATAGTGGCTGAGGTGGAGAACCAGTTGCTCTTTTATTCTATTTGTATTGGCCTAACTCCAAGCTCCTCCTTTACTCTCTAATATCACCTAAGATACAACTCTGGTCCATTTGGAGAAGGCACAGGTAGGATTACAGGGCTCTTAGGGAGCAATTAAGGCCATGAGGCCTTTGACAACACTTCCTAGTCACCCACAGCAGCAAACCTCCTTGCTGCTCCAGCCTCTCCCGGTCAGGGGAGTGCCTGCGCAGGTGCCTGTTAGAAGGAAGGTAAGACGAAGGGGGTGAAGTTGCTTGAAGATGAGTGTCTAAGCAAAAGAGCACTTTTGAGTCCAAGGATGAGGTGTCAGAGCAGTGTAGTGCTTGAGGGAAGGATAACCTGGTTTTCCTTAGTTTATTTTCACATCTGACCTTTTGGTTTAAGAGTCCAGTCAGTCCAATTCCTTCCAGCATAAAGAAAAGACGCTGAATTTAATTGGTGGGTGGCAGTGGAAGGTTGTATTTTTGGACCAGGGATGTACACTTGGGGGAACCTATTTATTAGCTTTCCTAATATTCTGAATATTAGTTGCTGCTACTGCTTATGCTCCTGGCTCTGTGTGAGCAGTGTTTACGCTAGCACTCTGCTTTGATGGCATTGGCTGGGTTCCCCAGCAGCAGCTCCTAAGGTATGGTAAAACAAGGTGGAACTAGCACATGATAAATAGAACCACCTGACTTTGCTATGGCCTCATATGCCCTTGACTCTCTCTGCAGCCTGTTGATGTGGGGTTTCCCTAGCACTAAGTCTTTGTGATTTTATACTGAGTTTGAGCCAAGAGGGGGAGAAACTACTTGGTTGGTTTTGTTTGTGGGTTTATTTTCTAAAGGTCTGACTCTTGAAATAGCACCTAAGAGTCAATAGAGTTGCTGGGAGCTACAGAGGGGATTATTAATCCCACCTTTGCAGATGAGTGGTGACCGTTAAGGATGGATGCATGGTTAGATGCTCTGTAAACCACAACTGGGATAATATGAAAATTTAAATTATAACTGGTGGTTTCCAAGTTTGGTGTTTGCTCCATGGCTGTGCTCTGTGTGCTAGGGACTTGGCCACAGAACGGGCTGTATTTATTGACTCTTACACCCAGCCCCACTGAAAACAGGAAATCATCAGGAAGCAAAAGAATTCCATCCAAATCTCAGCAATTAAATAAGAATCAAGATAATCACAGAATCATGGCATGGTTTGGGTTGGAAAGGACCTTAAAGCTCATCCAGTTCCAACCCCCTGCCACAGGCAGGGACACCTTCCACTAGAGCAGGTTGCTCCAAGCCCTTGTGTCCAACCTGGCCTTGAACACTGCCAGGGATGGGGCAGCCACAGCTTCTCTGGCCACCCTGTGCCAGCATCTCACCACCATCACAGGGAAGAACTTCTGCCTAATGAGGAACCAAACTGCTGAGTCTTCCTAATATGGCATTACTGCTGGAGATGTGGTCCCTGAAATCAGCAAGAAATTGGTAGAAACTGGTGGCCTGGAAGGTGGAAACTGGCTTTAGTAGGGTTACAGGGAGTAAGGGTGAAATGTTTCTTTCTCCTTTACGAATCTGTTTGCTACACATTCAAACTATCTCCATGTGCCATATTGTGGCATTGGGTTTTTAAATCCCTCATTGATTTGAGAGAGGATTTCTGTTTAAAAATCAATGGCTCAGGGTGGCTTGTGAGGAACAGGGGAGGAAAGCCCGATTTGTGTTTGTGTAACATTTGCTAGGATTGGTTAAATAGACACACATCAAAATAAATGCTGTAACCTTTCAATAATGTTTAGTCTCCCTGAGAATGAATATACTGTAAGTGTGTGTGTTAAGCATACACCATTAATAGTCTCAGTGACATTTGGGCTGGCTCCACAGGGGAGATGAAGGGCATGCACTGAAAATGGTATCAAAAGGGAAAAATAATCACCTCAAGTCACAGAAATAAAATTTACCAGAAGTTGCAGGAATAAAAATAGGTTATTTGGGTTCCCTTGATTGAATTTGATCTCTGTGATGTCGCCATCAGAAAACACGACTTAGGTCCTTTCATAGCCCAGCTTTCTTTGAAGTTGTGACAGGAACGGGGCCAGAATTCCTGGAGAAGCATCACAGGTGATGGATAATTTTGGTGTAAGTTACTTAAAGCAGTGACAGAATTCTTTAACAGAATTCTTAAATTCTGTCTCTCTCTGTTGGTCTTTTCTGTCTGTTTGCAATAACTGTAAACATGAATACCTAAGCATGAATTCCACTCTGGTGGACTTTGTCACCAGCTGGTTCACCATGTCAGAGCAATCTGATGGTCTGCCAGTGGAAGCAGTCTTCTGCTTCTGGAATTCTGCCCTGAAATGAATGGCAGCAGAGAGGTGAGTCTGGTCTAGGTGTCGATTAAGTAATTCCATGAAGGAAGAGCAATTTTGATGGAGAAGATGATAAAGTCAGTGAAGGGTTCTATTAACACCAGTGGCCTTGATACAGCCTTGAAGGAGCACAAACAGGTTTTCTTGTAGTGGTTGGTTTTTCTTCTTTAAGAATCATGCTTTACCAGCTCACTGTTATGTGAAAAACAGCCTCTACCTGATGGTTTGTTGGCAGTAGCTATGTGGGTTTATTCCACTAAGACTACAGCTGAAGAAGACCAGGACTCTGAGCTGTATCAAGTTTAGCTTAGGCTCCAGAAAGCTTGGTTATTCCCCTTTTGTTAACTTTTCTTGCCTCCCTTTATCTCTTGATGATAAGAATGGTTATTATTCCTGGACCATTGAGCTAAGACTATTTAAATTGTTTATTGGTGTAAGACGGCTGATGTGATTTTTGTGGTGGATCGTATCATCCTACAATAAACAGTTAGATAAAGGGAGATGGGATGCCTCAACCTGGTGGATTAATGGTGAGTTTTAACAGAACAAGAGTTCCATGTGATGTTCTGAAGGCCCCTGAGTTCAGCCAGACCTGGCCACAGCTGCCTTTTAAGGCTTTGGATGGTTTCTAGAGATAAGCCACCACAGATGGCTGCAGAGCATGGAACTTGCTCTTAACAGAGGACAGATATTCAGTCTTGAGCAAACCTGTTCTTCCTATGGTGCATTGCCCAGCTCTGGGGTGTAGTTTAAGTGAATGTAGTTGCTTTGAGTACATATAACCACCAGATCAACTGCATACATCTTGGATTAACTGCAAGATTTGATTTGATGTTTTTCTGTGGCTCTTAACATAAACCAGTCTGAGAAGTGCTGCAGGTGAAATCTTGGGGCCTTTCTGGAATACCCCTACTAATAGGAGGACTGGGCAGTCGAATGCAGATCTGCATCTGTTCTGCAGAACATCACATTTTGTATCACCTTTGCATCAGCCATGGCCTTGGGGAATGTTCCAAGGTGGACTGGAATAGACTGAGAGGGGGCAAATGAGGGCATGGCTCAGGCAGACGGATTAAACTGGTTTTCCAAAAGATTTTATCATCGATGTGACTCAGCATCATTAAACTAGAAAGCAATAGCAAAATTGGTGATCAGAAAGAGAACTTGGGGCTCATCACTCAAAGTTTGATGGCCTGTAATATGTCAGAGTGGCATCCAGATGACTCATGTTCTTGCAAGTCTCTAAGCCAATGTTTTTTAAACACAGAAGGGGCTTGGATATGCTTCTGAACTGGACCCAACCTTCCAATGGTTTGAGGTTCACCTCTTACTATTTTCTGTCTAACTTAGGCAAAGACTTAAATTTAGAAAAAGAACTTAGTGTGTAAGCATGAAGCACTTTGTTTAAATATTAAGCAGGTCAGGTTTTTTTCACTTGAGCATGGAAATATGTAACCTAATTTGCAGAGGTGTGGAAGCCAAATCAATTTTGGGACTGGAGTGAGCTCTGCTCATTGTGCTTATGATGTGTGGATTGCTTAGAGCTATAACCAAGATGTTTGCAATTTCACTCTGTGCCCTGGAATAGTCACTATTTGGGATAAAAGAGAAATTATTTCCAATTGTAATATTCCAGTGGTAAGAAATGAAATTGATATTGTCTGATTGCATTTGAATAAGCATCTAAGAGGACAACCCCCCAATTCTGTATAGGCTTTTATGTGTAAACAAAACTTTGCATCCTGGGAGTAGCTGCACGGAGCAGCAACCATAAGGTATATATTAATCACGTACATATGTCTTTAGAGGACTGGGGATGTAGATATTCTCCCTCTGAGAGCCAAACCAGAATGAAATAGAAGTATAGAATTTGCCACTGTGATGTTTGTTTGGGGAAATTTGGGAAAACAAGGAACTATTGTGTAAAACCATTCTCCTTGTTGAGGCTTGCGGTTTGTCCTCCTCCCTCCTCCAACAATTACAGTTTGTCAGGAGCAACCTAAGAGTTGTTGAGTAAAGGTCATTTATCTAGCATGATTTTCCCTTGGATTGCTTTTCACTCTGGCTGTCACAAAGATTTGATGCTGGAAACTGCCCCAATTTGTAAGAGAAGGAAGCTTGCTAATATAGAATGTGCCTGTTTGGAGACAGTTGGCTGGAGAAAGGAAAGGTCTTGTCCACTATGAAGAAGTAATAGCCTGTTCTAGTTTGTTACCTCCTTGCTTGCCATATTGGTATCCAGAGAGCAATAACATCTCTACAAATGAAAACAGGAATGACATCCAAATGAAAAATCCTCCTCATTTATTGAAAATAGCATCCAGATCTACCCACTTTGGTTAGATTTGCTGCTCCTTTTTTTTGACCTGTTTGCTCCATGCACTGCATAGATTTAGTATGATTTTCCAAAGCAGACCTTCAAGTGCTGCCAGCAGGAGAAAATCCGACAGTGCAATATGTGAAGTACTCAAGAGGACTTCTCTAGCTCAATGCACTTTCCAGAGGTGCCTTTCCTACCTTGCATCCTCAACAAAGCACATTCCCACAAGCTGGCATATCTCCTGCAGTATGGTATTCCTACAAATGCATGTATCTTTCAGTATGTGGGAATGCCCAGTAATGAGAGTTGAATGGAGAGTGAAGTTGTGAGCCAGCGACTTGGACAGCTTTAGTACCATGTATCATTAGGTTTCCTGAAACTAGGTTGTCATTCCAATGCATCTTGGGCTGTTGGTGTCTGAATGTTGTTGCCAGCTGACGGTTGTCCAGGCATCCAGGAGGTTTAGCTCTGTATGTGTCGGAAGCAAACAAACAAATCCTCTGCTGTTTGGCTGGCTATGGTTGTTGCACTTTTAGGCAGATTCAGCCTATTTTCCATGTCTTTGCCAGTTCTCAGCTGCAGGCATTTCTCAAAGCCTGGACTTCAAGTCTGGTTTGAGGATGAGGGTGTTTGCTGCATGCAGTGAAAGGCACCCACACAAAAGCTGTCACTTCCCAGGAGATGAGAGTGAGCCACACAGACTCCCCATTAACTGCAACTGTGGAAGCTTGAAGTCCCAGGCTCCCTTCATAGTCAAAAGGAGGTAGATAATCATCGAATGGTTTGTGTCAGGAGAGACCTTAAAGCTCACCCAGTTCCCACCCCCTGCCATGGGCACCTTCCACACCTTCCTCTAGAGCACGTTGCTCCAAGCCCCTGTGTCCAACCTGGCCTTGAACACCGCCAGGGATGGGGCAGCCACAGCTTCTCTGGGCACCCTGTGCCAGTGCCTCAGCACCCTCACAGGGAAGAACTTCTGCCTAAGAAACTCATCTCAATCTCCCCTCTTGCAGGTTAAAGCCATTCCCCTTGTCCTGTCCCTACGGGCCCTTGTCCAAACCCCTCTCCAGGTTTCTTGTAGCCCCTTTAGGCACTGGGAGCTGCTGTAAGGTCTCTCTGGAGCCTTCTCTTCTCCAGGCTGCCCCAGCCCAGCTCTCTCAGCCTGGCTCCAGAGCAGAGCTGCTCCAGCCCTCGCAGCAGCTCTGTGGCCTCCTCTGGCCTCGCTCCAGCAGCTCCACGTCCCTCTTGTGCTGTTGCCCCAGAGCTGTATCAGGACTGCAGGGGGGATCTGCCCAGAGCGCAGCAGAGTGGCAGAATCCCCTCCCTTGACCTGCTGGCTGTGCTCCTTTCGGTAAGACAAAGTGAGGCTCCTGTGGTTTTTCTGGAGGGTATTTCACTATGGGCTCCTCTCTGGCTAAAAGGGGAACCTGAGGGGGTTAATTCTGTGTGGATGCCCACCACCATCACACATGCAGCAGAACCTTGCAGCCACTCCACAGTGTTCAGGGTGACAGTGCAAAGTGCAGGACTCAGCCTGGTGCCACAGTACAAACACTCCAGCTGTCAGGAATGGATCTATTCTGTGGCTAAGCAATAAGCTCCTGTCTCCAGGGCTGTCAATCTGGAACCTTTCACCAGCACTAAATTCACTTTAGGAAAATAAAATAGAGAGACAGAGAGATTAGTCAGACTTCTAAAATGCTTCAAGAAACTTTAATGTTATTATCTAAGCAGAAAGTTATCCAGCAATTCCTCAGCTATTTAACATAATAGGCAGTTGCTGACAAACGACGTTATCGAGCATCCATTCGTGAGCGAGGAGGAACGATACGATCTTGCTTAAATTGTATTTTAACAAACATGCCTATCTAACAATTAAGCTGGAGTAATTTTAGTCTAATAGATGCTTTTACTGCTTAATATAGATATTTACATGTTCATTTGTAGCCCCCAGAGATTCCACAGCTGCCAGAATCCCAGCTGCCACCACCCCGGTCCTCCCGCTCCAACTCGCTCTCAGCTTTGGCTACAAGCACTTAATCTAAGGAAGCACTTTAAAATACAGATCCCACTGTTTTCTTGGCCGTGGAGCTGGGCTGCATTGGAAATAGGCTGCCTGCCAGCCAGACACCCTTACTCACCTAAGCTAATTTTACTCCATCTGACGGCAAAATTAGTTGTTCCCCCTCCCTCCTTATCAGAATCCGGTTGCACTCTACGCAATGCTACGAAAGCCTGGCAAAGGCAATCCCCCTCTGTGCACTTGGCTGTGCAGCCTGGCCCTCCTCCTGTGTTGTGGGACAGGGGCTGTGCTGCTGGGGACCAGCAGCTTCGGGCAGGATGGACACCAGAAGAGGCAGCGTCGGTTGAAACTCTGCCATTCGATTCACGAGGCATTTCCCAGATAAGGAGCTTATAGTGGGAGGTGGCAACAGGCAACTTGGGCGCTGGCAGCGTTTTTCCATTCTCCAGTTACGGTGTAGTTCAGCTTGGGACAGGCACGAGCCTGATGTAATACGCTGTGTGCTATTTCAAGGCAATGGAGCGCATGTCCTTCAGGCCAGCCCTCGGAAAGTTTAGGAGATAAAAAATCCCACTCTGAATGTTTCTTACAGTCTCAGATGAGTGAAATAGGAAATGCTTTCTTTTACTCTGCCAGTGGAATACAGTTGTTTCATCTGAAATCCCAGGAGCAGGGTGCCTGTAGCTCAGCATTTCATGTGCACACATGCTTCTAGCATTGATCTAGCAGGAGGTGGCAGGTAGCAATGAATGCATGGCTAGCAAATGGAGAGTTGTTAGGGAAATGTGACATTAGTTACCTGTGGACTAAGTTCCAAAAGCCACACATTGTTGGACATACTCCTTTTTCCTCTGGGATAAGAAGCGGAGGTCTTTGGTTTACCTTCAGGTCTCAACTTTTGTTCTGTCTCAACTGTCTCAACAGTCTCAACTGTCACATGGATGAAGGATCTTCTGGTCCTGGTGCTACCTTTTGTCCCTTGGGCACAGTTGGAGGCAGAATATTGAGCTAGGTGGAACCTGGGTTTGGTCATAAGGTTGTTCTTATGCAGGAACCAGCAAAACTGTTTGCCTAAGTTACTTGTCCATCAACAGGAATAAAGTCCAGGCTTCTCTATGCACTGATTTGGCATGGATAATTCTGTAAGCTATAGACAAAGGGGCATATTCTCCAGTAAAAATTGATTTCTGTTTTCTAGGGATTTGGCCTAGAGCTTTTTTCTCTGATGTGCATACCAGTGTGACAGCTTTGTAAAACATTGTCAAAACCAATTCATTGTGGATTATCTTGTATTATGATCAGCTGTCCATACCAGAACAAGGGGTGTCCAAAAGAGTTATTTCCTCCCCTTCCCCCTTGCTGAGTGATAAATGCCATACCAAAGGTACCTGTGAGGGTTGGAAGACCAGAGAATCTGTTCCATTTGGTTTCCCATTTAAAACAAAACCACTTTTACTTAACCATAATGAAGGAGGGAGACAACATCAGTCTTCATGGCAAACAACCTCAGAATAAGTGAACTTGCTGGAAAAATTTATAGTTTGTTCCTGAAAAATAGCCTGAGTGTACTGATAGCACAGCACAATCTGACTTGTGCTTCCTGCATGGCAAAGGGAGTGAGCATCCTCCCTAAATCTCGAGCTGACCCCTCTTTGCAAGGTGACAGATGCCTCATTTATGAATAAGCTCAATTGGAATCAGGTTGATAGAGCAATACAATGAATTTGGGAAATTCCTCCCTTTCCGGAGAGCAGGAATACATCTTCTGAAGTATCTTGTGGAGGATAAGTATTTACCCATGGAAATAGTGATCCTTTGGCTGCTCCAAGGACAGGCAAAGCACCACATTGGGAGATTTTTCCCAGTCTTCTGTAAGCTTTCCAGAGATAAACCAAAATGCCCTTGCAGGGAAGTGTCCCAACTAATAAGGCACTGCAAGAGGAGGTCACCATTGACAGCTTCCTATCAGAAGGTACCTTGAACCAATAAGCTAGCCTGTGGAGGTGTTAGTGCAGAGGATGTCTCTGGAGAACATCTCCCAAACCAGACCCAGAGAGGGAAAGCAAAGTCTTAGATAACCAAAGTCCTGGAAACATTTTCCTCTGCCCACACTGTATTCAAAAACTCTTGGAAGGAGACTCCTTCACATCTTGCATAGCAAAGATTTCAGCCTGCAGTAAACCTCTGCTGGCATTAGTCTCATGGCCTCTTGTCACTGCCACCTCCTGAAGTGCCTTCCCCTTAAGACATGGAGGGCGTCAGATTAGACAACAGTTTTGGTGGAGCTCAAAATAAAGCGTTGGATGTTGGCGTTCAGTGCTTTAAGGTGAAATGGAGGTGGATTTGGTCTCAAAACTTCATATGGAGTGAAAAGTTGAATCCCATTGTTTTGAAAAGTTGGAACTGAAACACTTAGACTTTTTCAAAAGCTTTTGTTTTCTGTTCATTTTCATTTCTTTCAGCCAAAACTGTTAGCTTAATTTTATATAGCTTCAAGAGCAACTGTGAATGGTCCAGAATTTCACTTTCAGCTTAAAAAAACCCCAAAACAAAAACCCAAGCCTACCTTAAAACGAATACCCTCAGGTGCAGATGCTTCAAGAAGAGGCCATATGAGAAGATGACACCCAAGCTTATGATTTTGTAGTGCTTTCAATCTAAAACTATGACTGTGTTTCAGTTACTCATGCAGGCTGAAGTTTTTCCTGCTGGTTCATCTCTTCAAACGCTTGAGCCAAAGTTGTCTTCTCTTTCCAGGAACAAATTGAGAGGAAATTATTTTGTATTACCCATTAAAAACCCTGAGCAAGCTCACAGCTGTTTCAATGTGAAACTCTCCAAACATCCACACAGAAAGACTTGACGTTTGTTAATAGGATGAGGGACCTCACTCTGCCGATGTGCATCTTTCTGGTCCTAAATCTGCAGCTAATTCTGTCTCCAGCTGTGCACGTTGCATGATTCTGGAGCCCCTGCTCCTCAACTCTATTAGTGCATAGGAATTGAAGAGACTGCTGTCTGTGCTCACGTAGCTTCATTTGCTCTCCATCACAGGTCCTTCCTGAAGGAAGGATCAGTGCCCTGCATGAGGCAGCCCTGAGGAGTGTGTGACGAAGGAGCATGTGATGGTTTTATTGGGGACATTGCACGTGGGGAACATGGTTTGATTGCACAGGCAAGCGTAATTCAGGGATTTCCTAATTGCTGAAATCTTGACTCTGCAACCGTATGAATTTTCCTCCATCTGTGGTGCTGTAATTCACTGTTATAATTGCAACAGATGGCTGGGTGGTTTTTATAAACCATGGTACAGCAGAAAGATGAAATAGGAAGAAATGGAGAGTCTTGGGGTCTCTGATGTTATGCACTGTATGAAGTGCCAGGTTCTGATGCAAATATACATTAGACATTGCCTGGCTATAAAATGGAGTTTTCCTAATCAATGTTATAAAAGTCCCTGCTGTATTTTTTGCTAGCTCACAATACACCACTTTCTCCTGGGTAGTTGCATGGTAGCAGCCGCTTGCAGCTTCATGGGGATGTTCAGCCTGGAGAAAAGAAGCTGCATGGTGACCTCATAGCAGCCTTTCAATATCTGAAGGGGTCCTACAGGGGTGCTGGAGAGAGACTCTTCATCAGGGACTGTAGTGATAGGACAAGGGGTGATGGGTTTAAACTGAAACAGGGGAAGTTCATGTTAAATATAAGGAAGAAGTTCTTCCCTGTGAGAGTGGTGAGGCACTGGCACAGGTTGTCCAGAGAAGCTGTGGCTGCCCCATCCCTGGCAGTGTTCAAGGCCAGGCTGGACAGAGCCTTGGGCGATATGGTCTAGTATGAGGTGTCCCTGCCCGTGGCAGGGGGTTGGAACTGGATGATCATAAGGTCCTTTCCAACCCAAACCATTCTATGATCCATGTGGATTCATCATCATCCTTAGCCTACTTACACTGACCTGAGATGGAGCACAGATGTAGGAAGGTCTGTCTGTCTTGCAGGCTGCAAGCTGAGGATGGATGATATGAGTTTGAAAAAGGGAAATGCAATTTTTTTGCCCAAAACTTTGGCTTAATTCATGTACGTGAGCCCAGAGTTTTAGAGGAGATCCAAGTTATCTTTACAGAAAGCTTCAGTTTCTGTAGACCTCTGCAATTCCTGGCTTCACAGCACCAGGTATGTCAAAACATCATGTCAAAGGCTGTTTTGGTGGCAGCATAGTTCAACCAGATGCAAGAAGAAAATCCTAGGAAAGGTTTCCTGCCCTCCTTTGAATTTTGATGAACATTGGAGAGCTTAGAGCAGAAGCAGCAAAACATCCGAACTTTTTGAGAGTCTTTCAAACAAACCTCTGAACTTTTTTGGGGCTATCAGTGATCTAAGAAAATGTCAGAATTTTCCTAATTTTCTCTTGGGATGAGCAAACTGAAGAAAACTGGAGAATGTAGGGAACAACCCCTCACTCCGCAGTGCTGGGGAGAAATGTTCCTGTTCCAAATGATGTCTGCCCATCATAATTATCTTTAAAATACACTGTGCAAGTTATGCAGAAAGGAGCTGCATTTTACCTTTGCGGAACAATTAGCTGGAAGTGATGTATTGATTAAAGATTATACTTTTCTCTTACTATTAATCAATTGTTGTCTTTATGCCTACTGTCATTCCAAAGTCCTCTGGGTAGACACTACATGGGATGGGAGACCACATGGAGAAATGAGTGTCTGTAGACATTTAAATGCTCAAGACCATTGCCAATGCTAAAAGCAAAACCAGAGCTGTTCACAAAGTGCTGGTAGGGCCAGTGGCATTAATGGGACATGTTGAACCCTTCTTAGGATCTGTGGGAATGTGGGTGATAAGCTTTGGTCCAAAATCAGGATACTGACAGCTTGAGAGGCCATGCAGGTAGTGAAAGAGGCCTTGGTGAGAGGCAAGAATGGCAATTCTAGATACCCACATACCTGCTCTGCTTCACTGTGATGCTGTCACACGGGCCCTTGGGCTCTGTGTATTGCTGGTAGTTATTTGGAGATTTGGTGGTTTAATGGCAGATTTTTTGACTGTTTTGTCAATCCATGGATCAGCTTGAGAAAAGTTGCAAGTCTGCTACTGTAAAAACATAGAATCCCAGCCTGGTTTGTGTTGGAAGGGACCTTAAAGCTTATCCAGTTCCCACCCCCTGCCACGGGCAGGGACACCTTCCACTAGAGCAGGTTGCTCCAAGCCCCTGTGTCCAACCTGGCCTTGAACACTGCCAGGGATGGGGCAGCCACAGCTTCTCTGGGAAAAGTCTGTGCCAGCGCCTCAGCACCCTCACAGGGAAGAGTTTCTGCCTAAGAAGCTCATCTCCATCTCCCCTCTGGCAGGTTAAAGCCATTCCCCTTGTCCTGTCCCTGCAGGCCCTTTTCCAAAGCCCCTCTCCAGCTTTTTTGTAGCCCTTTTAGGCACTGGAGCTGCTCTAAGGTCTCCCTTTTTAAGGAGACTTCTCTTGTCCAGGCTGAACCAGCCCAGCTCTCTCACAAAAATCTGTAGATTTTGCTTGTCATCTAGAATTTCTCATGTCTGAAAGTTTTTGAGAATCATCACAAAGAGGTAAGAGAAACTTTGGGCCAACATTACCCACTTTCTGCTACAACGTGTACAGATTCTCCCTGCTGCTCAAAAAGCGTGCTACTACTGCAGAGAAAAATGTCATGAGGTAACATCATTATTTTCAGGAGACTTTTTTTCACTTAATACAATCACTTGAATTTCTAATTGAAGCTGCCTGTGACATCCTTTTAATCTAGTAATGGTATAACTCCATAACAGTCTATTTGAAATATCAGCACTGGGGGGGGAGGGTGAGCTGGATAGCCGGGAAATGTGCTCATCCCTAATGCAATTATTAATACTCTTAAATAACTTGCTCAAAAAAGAGGGAGAGTGAGCTGCTGACTGCATGTTCAAAGTTCTTTCCGCACCTTGGGATCCATTTTCATCCCTGGTGGAGGTGTGGAAGAAGGGAAGCCAAAGCAATGACATAGCTTCTGCCTTTAGCCCCTGCTAGGAAAACATCCTGTTACACCTAATATCCTCTGCAGCAATCACTTGGTTGGCCACAGCCCAGAAACCTTCCTGCTAACGCCAGAGCCTCCTGCAGCACAACAGCAGACACTGGTGACAGCCACTCACGAGGTATGGCTCTGACTCTGTGGCTTCATCCTGCCCATCCACCCCAAAACATGTCCATGGAGCGGGGCCCATGGTGCCTTCATCCACATGGTCCTGCAGCCAAGCCCAGGGCGCATTCCAGTGCCACCAGCTGCTTCCGAGGCTGCTCCTTGTGCTTTTTCCCTTTCTGCTTTCTTTCATCCCTTCTGGAGGCCTTGATATCCCTGTGGTCAAAAAACTAGACTGATGCCACTCAAAGTGTTCTAAATGGGTAGGAGAGGTGTGACTTGGTGCCTCTGTGTTGCGTGGTTGGGAGTGTTGCATCTGTTTTCTGTTCTGTGACTAACATGGATTCAGCTGGAGCTGCCCTGCACGTTCTCCCTTCCCTTTGTCTCCTTTGGGCACTGCTCTGAAAACCTGGGGACAGAGTGGTTCTAATATGTTGATTCTTTTAATCGGTGAAGAAGTGCAGGAGGAAATCAGTCATGGTAGACTGTTGGGCTTATTTTTGAACCAAGTTTTATTCCCTTAGTCAACTATAATGGGACCGCAGGAGGCTTTACGATGAGCTGTAAAAACTTACTGCTGAGTGTGGTGGCTTAATGGTCACAGGGACTTTCAAACAAGAATATAGTTTATTTTTATGTCATATCCTTTTAAAAAAATAGAGGGAGGGGGAAAGTCAGGATGTACTTTATAGGGAGGAGAAAAAATAGGCAGTGAATGCTTTCAGGAGCTGGATGCTGCTTTGGAGGGAGAAAGGGCGAAGCGGCATATAAAGAAAGACAGGTACCATTTACAAGTGGGAAGGACGAGGGGAGAGAATGGAAAATGAGAGTAATTGGAGAAAGAAAATGAATGTGGAGGAGTTGGACAGTACGAGAGCGGAAGGAGGCAATTACGGAAAGGGAAAGGAGAGGGGAGGTGAAGGTTACATTGAGAGGAAAAGGTTTTGGCAGGAGGGAAGAGTGATGGACTTAGTGGGAGGTGGCTGCTGAGAGGGGAGAGAGAGGAGAGAGGGATGGTGGCTGGGTGAGACCTTGGCCTGACCGAACCACTGTGCTTCTGGGCTGCTGCTGGAGTGGAGGTTGGACTCTGATATGTGATTTCTGGGAATTTAAGGAAACACAATTCCAATATTATGTTCACTGGTCATGCTACTAGTTTCTGCACAGGAGCACTCTTTCCAAAGATGGTCTGTTTTTGGGATTTGCATAGAAAGAAATATTGCTAAGCAGAAACACACTCAGGTAGACCAAATGTCCAAACTCCTCTTTCAGTGATGAGTCCCCAGTTAGCACTGTCAAAGATAGGCCTCTGTGGTTTTAATCCTAAGTGATTATATGGCTTCTGCAACATGCCGTCTGCTGGCAAACCTCAAAGAAAAGCAAGAGCCCATTGGAGCTAACAGATTCTCTTGTGTTCAGAGTAAACTGAGAAAGTAGCTCTCATAATCCCATTGAGCACTGAGGCCATGAATACCCAGACACAAAGGCTTGGCATGTAGCAGGATTAGAAGGGCATAAAGAGGTGGCACCTCCCGCTCTTCCTAATAAGGAAGGAATCTCCCAACATCATTTTAAAGTCAGCCTCCAACAACTAGTCTGAAATCCAGCACCAGAGTATTTCAGTTGCAACCTGTGCCCACTCCCTGTTAGAATGTCATCGTTAAGACTTGATAATGTTATCCCTGTCTCAAAGACCTCCCAGGCCTTTAAGAGATGTAGAGATAAGGAGGTCTGGAGCCATTGGCAAATTGAGACAAGAAAGAATTTCCCTTCCCCTGAAGAATGCCAGTGAATTAATTTTATGCAGATGAAATATTTGGCTTAAAAAACCAACATACACACCCCCCAAACAAACAAATCCGCAAACAGAAAACAGGATGTCTCATGACTGGAGAAGGAAATAGTGAAAAGTATCAAAGAGCCTTAAGGCCAAAAAGCATTTATTCCTCACTCTGAAGAAGAGCAGCATAGATTTAATGGAGGAGGGATAAGGAAGCTACAAGCAACGTAAGTAATTATAGTAAACTGTTGTTGTGGTTTAACCCCAGTTGGCAACTGAGCCGCACAGATCTGCTCACTGCCCCTCCAGTGGGGTGGGGAGAGAATCAGAAGGGTAAAAGTGAGAAAACTTGTGCATTGGGGTAAAGGCAGTTTAATTGGTAAAGGAAAATCCACACATGCAAGCAAAGCAAAGCAAGGAATCTATTCACCCCTTCCCATGGTCAGGCAGGTGCTCAGGGCACCAGGGCTCCATCACACATAATGGTGACTTGGGAAGACAGACACCATCACTCCCAATATCCCCCCTTCCTCCTTCTTCCCCAGCTCTATACGCTGAGCACAATGTTACATTGTCTGGAATATCCCTTGGGTCACTTGGGGTCAGCTGTCCTGTCTGTGTCCCCTCTCAATCCCTTGTGCACCCTGAGCCTACTCACTCGTGGGGGGTGTGAGGAGCAGAAAAGGTCTTGACGTAGTGCAAGTGCTGCCCAGCAGTAACTGAAACTAACCAGTGGCTATGAAGAAAGTTAACTGTACCCTAACCCGACTGTGCAGAAAATCAGCCTTTCTGAATGGGGTTGTGTCTTAACCATTTATTTGTCAGTGGATAATCTCAGCTTTTCCTTTGGATCCTCCCAACTAGACTTTCCTGCAAAGTGAAATCGTGAAAGGTCCGAAGCTTTTCTTAGGGTGCTGCACGTTCCCTGGCTCAGTGCCTGCAGGGAGCCTCATGTGGGGACACCAGGCAGCAGCCAGATGGACAAGCGGACATGTAAGACTCTTCGTGCGAGCCTTAGATGTCAAGCTGTTGTACAGCAGTGGATTTGCCACTGTGGATTTCCATTCAGTGCCTTATTGCCTGAGATGAACCACTGAAAACAAAGGAGATATCCAAGAGAGAAGTGCTGTATTCCTCTGACCTGCTTCCCACCTGGGTATGAGCGTGCTGCCTGCTGTAGACATTAAGGCTGTAAAAGCTCATTGTCAAATCAATTCTGCTCTTACTGAGACTGGAGAGACCAGGAGTGCGCCTTGAAAGACTTTAAATCTTGCCCCTCCCTGATGATTTGCAAAGTTTAATTTCTGTAATGGGCTCTGGTGACAGAGGCATTCACTGTTTTTCCAACAGGAATTGCTGAATGTATGAATGAGTCATTCTGTAGGCGGGAGATATAATGGCAGCTTTCGATATTCCTGATCTAAGGGTGGGGAGGTTGTGTGGGAGGGGAGGAATGGGGTACACTTGAAGTGAAATTATCTACCTTGCTTCCCCTTCATCAGGTAGCCCCTCCTTCTCCCCAAGTCCCTTCCTGGCCTTGGTATCAGGATAATGCTGGAAGAGGGAAAGGGAAGGCTGAGGGACCTCCTGTGGGAGATGAAGTTTATAATATATGCATTTGCCTGGAAATGCCATAAGAAATTAATATTACAGAAACAGTGGGACTGCATTAATATTTTAATCTGAAATGAATATTTAATTTGAAAGCTTTGATTTGAAAGTGAATGAGACAGCCGTGACACGAACGCTTGTGCTCTTCCTGTTAAGAAATGTTAATGATTTATTGACAGTGTCGGTAGCAATAACTTTACACTGCTTCAGTTACATAATGCCTTTGAAATATTGGGAAAGTGATTACTGGGAACAAAAAGCAGGTCTGGCTTCAGCAGCCCAAAGGGGAAGGAGTTCTCACAGAGAAGAGGGTGATTTCCTCCAGGAAGAGGATCCCACCCTGATGGCTGGCGCATTGCATTGGGTGGCCACCTTCTCCCCAGCATCAGCATCCTACCCTGGTATCAGCCATCTCTCTTGCCAGAGGTGCCCCAAGGCCAACACCTTGCTCTTCATTAGCTCCTGAAGAGTAAGGCTGAACCTGGAGGGGCTGAGAGCTTCCCAGAACCAGGCTTCTCAGCTGCCTTCCCACAGCGACTCCTGCCATGAACCTCATCATCACAAATGACTTGCCTCCAGGGTTTCTTATGGCTTATCTGGCTGAAGTGACTCAGGGGCACCTGTTAATTCTCATGCATGTAATTTTAAACATCAAAACCATCTTAATCACTCAAGCAGGTTTATTTTGTGCATTTTAAAGAGTTGTTGAAGCTGTACCTGTAGTTTCCGGAAGCTCTCAGGGTTTTACTCGGGAGTGTGAAGGTGGTGAGGGAACAGAGGAAAGCAAACAGGTCTGTTGCCTCATGAGCATCCTGAATTTAATCTTACATTGCAGCTGGAACTGGAAGTCCTTGGCTGATTGTGGCTCCAGTGAACCTGACTTAGATGCCCACAGCCTGTAGATATTGGGTCTGAGGACTCTCTGCCTATAGTTTTCAAACCCCTTAAAAACTCATAGGAAAAAAGCTCTTCTCTGCTGAATAAATCCGGATGTGGAATATTTTTGTGACATGGTCTGTTACCCATTAGCTCAGTACAAGGAAAATTCATCTAAAAAATAATTAAAGAGACACTTTGGCATGGTGTCTTGAAAGCTGTACCATGCTGTAGGTTCCCAATTCCAGAAATGTGTTTCTTCTTAAGGCCAATCTTTGCACAAAATTAAGAGAAAAATGAAACCTAAATTCACAATGTGACCCAATCTAAACAAACAGAGAGTGTTTTTCTTCCTTCCCACCCCCCTCCTCCCCCACCTCCCTTCTCTTTTTTAATTTCATGCCATTGTTACAATCAGCCTTGGTAAAAGTAAGTTAGTGGAATGAGGAAACACAAACCCAATATAGGATGCGGTTTAAAGTACTGGTTCTTGAGCCTGACAATCTTTCTCATTTTTCAATTGCATTTTTCTGATGGCGGTCTTGGTGAATTTAGTGTTGGCAAAAGATGCTAGACATAGGAAGATGGAGGCTTGAACTTGGGCAGTGAATGTCAGCATGTGTTTTTGTCTGCTGCACCTCTGCCTTCGTCCCTCTGGTACCTTTGGGTGGATTCTAGGTGAGGTTTTCAGGAATGAAGGCTCATAGAATCCCAGACTGGTTTGTGTTGGAAGGGACCTTAAAGCTCATCCAGTTCCAACCCCCTGCCACGGGCAGGGACACCTTCCACTAGAGCAGGTTGCTCCAAGCTCCATCCAACCTGGCCTTGAACACTGCCAGGGATGGGGCAGCCACAGCTTCTCTGGACAGCCTGTGCCAGCACCTCACCACCCTCACAGGGAAAAACTTCTTCCTTATATTTAACCTAAATCTCCCCTGTTTGAGTTTAACTCAAGTATCTCCTGAGCTTAACCTAAATCTCCCTTTAAGTCATGATGTCCTCCACCAGATCACATCAGAGAAGGCAATCAGAAGGGATCAGATCAACTTGATAACCTCACCCATACCTGACAAGGTTGGAAAAAGAACAGCTATCACTGCAGCCTGGTAGATACTTAGCAATGGAATACGTAAACATCAACTCCTATTTAAATCCTTCACTTTCACTGACACAATTGGAAAGGTGGGCACCATCATACCTATATAGCTCTTCATTTTGGATAATTTGCCCCAACCTATGCCATGGGGCTCATCACTCACCTTTAGCGAGAGATGTCCATGTTCCCCATGAAGTCATTGCTGTAAATTCCACGTACAAGCTTTTCCTCCTAAAAGTTGGTAATCCGTTATTTGCCACAAAGCATGCACTGTTGTGGAGCACATGGCATTTGAAGGGCTGAAATATTGTGAATGCTCCTAACAAAGGTGATTTCATTTGTTGTGGACAAAAAGCCTCCCTATTTTTCATCATTCAGTAAACTGTTCTGACAACAACTCAAATCTGATCACATTAAAATCACTCCAATGTTATTTTAGTGATGAACTGAATTGAAAAGAGTTTGGTATCCTAGAAAGAGTTGCTAACCTTTCTGGGCAGGTCCTATCGCATTTAATAGCAAAGGGAACCTTCCTGTATAAATATTGTGAACTCTGGAATTTAAGGAGATTTGTATTGCGCTATAGAAATGTCCTTTAGAGAATTAATTTTGAAGCCTGTAGGTTTAAATGTTTTCTAAAAATAGCATTGAACATACACAGGGCTTTGTGCTTCTGAGCCTATTTAGTTTTGGAGAATGTTTTCATGTATTATTTGGTGCACTTTTCTTTCTCCTCATCCTTTTTTAAAGCATTGGTGGCAAAGGAATGAAAGGAAGTTATTTTTTGCTACAGGATAAATTTTGATACTTCAATTCCAGTTTTTTTGCCTCCTGAGGAATTTTCTATTTTGCTGAGATTCTTAACCAGGTCATTCTTGTCTTCATTGGTTTAATTACCTGCCTTAGCAGTGGATCTGAGCTGCCATTTCAGCAGTCCAGTCCAGTTAGTGTGTCCAATTCTGTGCACAGATGTAGTCCTGCAATAGCAAGCAGTTTTCAAGCGAGCATACATGAAATATCCTCCAATACAAACAAGGTTATAGTTTTCTCAGATCCAATTCTCTGCAGCTTTTCTAGCTGTCCATATGATGTTTTCTGTTTCTCGATGCTCGTGGGCAAACAGGGTCTGACACTCGATAGCGAGCTGTACTGCATCACAGGGATCTGCTACCTATCACTGGAGAACAGGGTATCACCTCAAAGAGCAAAGGGAAGTTTTGAAAACCCTGTTAAATGCATTAACAACGAGCTGGGGATAAAGTCAAAACCCTGCTTAGACATTTCAATTGAGAGTTGCCATACAACTATAGCCAGTGGTGGGTCTTGGCTGAAAATGTATTTACACATTAAGACAGATAGAGATGGATTTCACTAGTTTAAATGCAGCTTTAGTGCAGACGAAACCAATAGGGGGTGGCGGGGAAAGCACAGGCTGCCACCACCCTCACATATGGCAGTTGTTTCCTCTAATGGTTGCTATATTATATTTATTTCACACAGTGACATATCACAGAAAGCCAAAAAAAAAAATCCCAACCTGCAGCTTTTAGTGAGGGCTGTCCTCCAATTTCATTGTGTTTTGTTGTCGGTTTTCTTTTTCCTTCTGCTTTTCATCTGTCTGGTTTCTATTTTCCACTCTTTCTGTTCTTTCTTTCTCCGTTTTGTTTTGTCTTGTTTTGGTTTTTTTTTTTTTTTTTTTTTTTTGGTGTATTTGAGGAATCTCAGTTGTACTGAGAAGCCTGGGAGGTATGAGTGGAATGTTTTGATTTAATACATCCTTGCCTGAACTTTCTTTTGACAAATCAATTAATATCTGTGGATTCTGGGGGCAGAGGGCTGGGGGGCACAGGGGGATGAGGCTGCTGTGAGGACGGGAAAGCTTGGCAGCATGGCTGGGATCAGGAAGGGAGGGCTCTGGAGTGCTTGCTTCAGGTGCAAGGGGATGACAGGTAAAGTTATGAGATTCTTTCAGATTCTGAGCAAAGCACCTGACTGGAAAGCCTAGATACATCTTCCAGGCAGGCAGGAGCTCACCTTGCTCTGCGATGAGAAGTCTGAACTCCAGGTTTAAGGTACAATCTGCAGTTTGGCGGAGGTTGGTTCCGATGCTGGTCTTGTGTTTGGACTGATGTAGCCTGGGGCAGGACTTAGCCTTTGACTGCTGGTTTCTGGGTGATCCCAAGGACCCAAGAACAGAGGAGGACTGGGTACCTGCTGAGGCTTGGGATCATTTGAGTCAAGGACCCTGCATGCTGTAAAGGCAGGACAAACTGCTAAACTCAGGTCTGCTGCTGAAGGCTGTGACAGCTCCTGTATGGAGCCCCACTTGGCTCCATATCTTGTGTGCATGGGGCTCTGCAGCTGTGTTTTTCAAATGCCATTCAAATGAAAGCAGAAAGGGGAAATCCCGTTTCACTGGGAATCGCTCTCAAATGCAGAGAAACTTTTCCTCCGAATTCTGTCTTTTGGCTTTCTTGCTGCAGAATGACACGATGCATCTTTCTCTTGATCAATTTGTTTATCGTTTGCTTGATGATCTTCTTCAAACCTTCAACACGACAGGTTTCTGTTGTTAATCCTGTTAGTGCTGGCATTGGAGCAGAAATTTAGTTTAGGAAAAACATTTGGGTTTGCTAAACTTTCTTGTAGATGATGCCCATGAATACCAAAACATGGTCTGATATGTTTGAGTTTTCTAGACTATTCCCAAGCCGTGTGTTTCCATCTGTCTGAGTCCTGCTGCTTGTCTCTCCCCATACAGATGTGCCAGCACTAGACTTCCCTTCTGGCTTTCCCTTCCCTGACTGCACACTGGAGGAGCTGAGCAAGCAGAGCCCTCTTCTCCATGCCCACCTCCTGGACCCAGCTCTCCACTGGTGGCTGATGCCACCCAGCCCGCCCTGGCACATGGGGCTGGAGCTGCTTCTGCTGTGCTCCTCCTCCAGGACAGCAGATAATGACCTCTCGTCTTTTTAATTTTTTAAAAGTGATGTATGACTAGAGGAAAATGTCAGAGCGGAGCACTGGAAGACTGATGAGCTCCCATGTATCTTCTGAACAGGTACACAGCTAGCAGAGGCCCCATATGCAGCCTCCCTCCCCTCTCTGCACCCATGCATGCTATTTATCTTGTGGAGAAAACATTAGTAGGTCTAAAAGGGTAGTTCAGGCTCCAGAGCTCACCCAGTCCTTGACCTCTGGGCTGAGACTGGGCTGTGGAGTGGTGACTAATGAACAGCAATTGCAGTGGTGTGTTTTGTGTTGTGGCTACATGCCTCTGGGTGGAATGTATCTGCTAATGTACTGTATGGTTACAAGGGCAGGGGACCCCTCTGTAATAAGCAAGCCCCCATCTTTGCTTTCTTTGAGTTATATGATGCTCTGGTGCTGTTGGATAAGTTTTGGTTCAGTCTCATCTTCTTCCCCTTTCACCCTCCCAATTTGGTCTTGGCTGTTTTGGGAGCCTGAGTGCTCCTGTGCATCCCAGAGATGGATTTGAGGTGGCTTCAGTGGATGTCAGGGTGGGCTTGTGGGATGTCACGGATGCAGCTCTTGGGTTCCAGATCGGGCTTGGGCTGCAGCGAGGCAGCCCAAACAAACTAAAAGCGCTCAGGGGTGAATAAAGCAATGGCCCAGTCATCCTCCTGCAGGTCATAAACCATCTGCCAGTAATTGCAAATCAGTAGGAGGTGCAGATCACAAGGAATTTTTCCCTTCCTGGTCAGTTGACTGCATGTCTTGCTTCCCTTTCCCTCCCAGCCAGGTCCAGTTCTCTTTCATTAGCATTTAACCCAACCCCTGGAGGGTGTATTTGAGTGAGCTGATTTGGGAACTACATCACACATCTTGCACTCTGGAAAATCAAGGGATCTCCCTGTGCACTTTCCTGGGTTTTACCTGTTTTTTCGAAAAGCATCATTTGGTGTTCTCTCTTTCCTCCTTGTGCAAACAGTGCAGAATCATTAAAACTGCAGTGTTCTGCAGTTCTGGGTTTCACCATCCTGGTTTCATCAGAGCATCTCAAGTCTCTGGGTGAACAGACTTTTAAAATAGGTGTTATTTTAACCTCCTCAAAGAAAAGGGGAAAGTGAGGCAAAGAGGTTTTGTGTTCTTGTTGGGATTTTAAAGCTATGCAACATGGGCAGTGGGCTCCAGGCAGGGCTTTTGATACAGAGGTAATGCCTGGAGGCGCTGGGGAGGGTGCTGGGAGCTCACTCCTGCCAAGAACACTCAGGGATGCCCCTCAGCTGTCTGGGTGGTGTGGGTCTGTCTGGGCACGGTGCTGTGGGCACTTGCTGAGACCCAGGAGGTCCTTCCTCCTCTCAGGATCCTTTGCTTTAGGCTGTGAGTTTGCTGCCCCCATCAGTCTGCTGCTTCAGGAACCTTCCTCCTTTGCCTGTGTGGTGCTCTTCTGTAGCGCATGTGGCCCTGCAGAGGTGAGAGGTAGAGGGTCTGGCCCCAAAGTTGCCCCATGGGACCTGCTAGGGCTGCTCACATAAGCCCTGTGTACCATCACATGTGCCTCTTGGGTCACAGGGACATGACCTTGGAGTGGCAACTGGGCACCACATAGGTGAAGTCTCTGGTGGTTCTTCTCTTCATGCTCAAGAAGGATTTAATCCAGGCATACCATCCTGAACACCCAGAATTAGAGTGTACAGCCCAAATTAAAACAGACCCACCAAATCAATCAGCATTTACATGGTTTAATTGAAGAAGAAGAATGTGCCCCGTTGCTTACATCATCTACCGGGTCTTTTTGCTCTCACCACAACACTGTAGAATAGAGATTATTGCCCGACCCCCAAGAATGTATTTCAAGAATGTGGTGAAAAAAAATACAAAGTATATGTAACTTTTCTGGAAATACGATATTTCATGAGGGAAATTTGAAGGATAAAGTAACCGAATTCCAGGCAAACAGGCATCAGTATTGTTAGGAAACACAGCTCTCTGCAGGGCAAAAGAGAGTGTGGTATGCCAGGTTTAAAGACGAATTTACAGCCACTGAGTGCAAATTACCTTATAAAATTCCTGATACCTTCATGAAGTCATCAATTATGTGTTTAGTCTTGATTGTCATTTATTGCACTTCCTAATTGTTCAGTAAACTTTTCTGGCTTAAATGCTATATTTCAAATTGACATGAAGCTGGTTTATTGATGTAGATTACCAGAGTGTGTGGTTTACGTGTGGGGCAACGGGAGAACCAGCAGCAGAAGAGTCTCTTATCCACTCATAAAGGCAACACAGTGCTGGTGTTCAGAATTCCGGTCAAGTTAGTGCAGTTGTATGGAATTACGAGTATGCAGGGAATTGTTATAAAGGACCCTTAAAATCAGGGTTGTTATTAGCATGGAGTGTGACAGTAAAGGCAGCACACAGACTTTTTAATCGTTTGTCCTTTTTTAAATGGGTGGAGGAAGGACAGATAGAGAAAATATGTAAAAAACCGTGGAATTTACACTGAGTCCAAATTAAGTCTTCTGTTAAATCCTTTCCAAGACACAACATGTGTGGCATATTTTGATTGTTGGTTTTTCAGTTATTGGCATTTCTGCATTTTCTTGGGCTTAGGAGGAGCTGGAGCCATGTTCCACCTAATGCAGCCCCTGTCTTGGTTGTGACACCAAGCGAGTGGCTCTGTCAGTCTCTTAAGTGATGTTGGACATGATGGGATTCACAACCCAGAATGCCCAAACCCCTTTTTCTTTGAAGCTATCCTCGGCTCTTTGGGTTTCATTCCTCGCTATTCTGTGGAGGCAGCGTGATTCCTATCATACCATTGTTGATTGCATAAAATATTCCCTGAATCCAACACGTTGCCTTAAAATCTGGTGTCTGGGCCCTGTCTGATTCTGAGCAGAGTAGCTGTTGGATTGCGTTTCATCCTCAACCCAAGCCAAATTCAGGGAGACTTGATTGGGATATCGGTGAGGGGTAAGAGCCGTGCAAACCTCTGCTGTGATTGATGGAGTGGTGCTTAGTGAAGACAAATATGTACAAATACTTGCCCAAAATAGTAGGGCCTTGATTCAGCTGTAACTGGCAGAGTTTTCAGCTTGACTTTCAAGAAACATTGTTTTTTGATTGACCTTCATGTGAGTAAGCTGAAGAGCCAATGCTGCTTTTCACAAGGATAGTTTCAAGTGGTGGAGAGTCTCCCCTCATATTTAAAATTAGGAACTTTACTATATCATGAGTGATTAGATCTGACCCCCAGGGAGCCCAAAAGAATGTTGTGTGACTTCCTTGCCTAATGAACACAGAACAAATGTGAGAATGTGTACATTCCAGCAAATTGTGTGCTAATTGGCCTTAGAGAAATGGTAAATATGAGGAAGAAATGGGAATATAATTTCAAACATATTTGAGAGGTTTTGCAGCCTCCTTGCAAATAGGAGGGAAAAAAGAGTCAAAATTTGACAAAACCATTATTTGTTATGATTTATTCACTCAGCTCTAGTCTTGAACCTGGGAGTTATTGGCAGCTTCAGCTAAGATTCCTGCTGAGTATTTCTACTTACAATGACTGCATGCAGCATGTAGCTCAACGCTGTTTTTTTGGCATCATATCATAAATATCTATTTTAATTCTTGTCTCTATATGTGTATCAAGGGTTCGGTGTTTTTTTCCCCTTTTTCTAGTGAAAATGACTCTAGATGCAGGACAATATCCTGCTCCCTTTACTTAGGAGAATACTCCACTCGAGTTCAACAGTAGGATTATTCTCCTTGGGTAGAAACCCCTCTGCCAGAAGGCCTGTACATCACTTAAGTACTGGCTTAAGCAGAGAGTAAGTGTCCATCTGTGCAGGGTAGAATTTCAGCTGTTGTCAGGGAAGTTAGATCTGACCCATGGACTTAAGGAATCCCAGATTTACTCCCTATTCCTAAAATCCCATCTCTTCCACTCTCTGTTCTTTACCACTCAGGATTCAAGAGTTTATATATCGCATTTTCTTTACGCTTTTGTTATGTCTTAGAAATAAAAGTGATTGAACATGTAATTTGTGCACTAGAGGTGAATTCCAGCTTTTCATACCTTGTTCTGTGAGTACGGAAAGCTGAGCTTTGGGCTTTTCCTTTGTAACAAGAACACCCCAGAACTTGTTACTAGAGTTGCAGTCTGATGCATTGAAGTGTTGCATTTTGGTCACGGTGGAACTCTTTCTTTTGCCAGTAATATCTTAAGAAGAGAGAGAAGGTCAAATCTGTTCAAAATTAAATGGTGCGGTGCCATCAAATGGAAATGTTTCAGTCCTTTTCTTTAATGATTTCAGCCAAATCATAATGTCCTGAAGAAGGGTTATGATTTCACAGAATTAGCTTTTTCTACTGGGAAAACTGGAACCTGCATTATTTAAGTTGAAGAGCCTGCTAATCCAGACTCGATGTGGGCAATGTTCCTTAGGACTCTGGCGGAGTTGTTGAGTGGAGAAGCAGTCCCCAGCAATTGGGCTCATCCTGCTTTAGCTCTTATTTGAACAGGTTCACTTTAAACTTCTGAAGTTGTTGTTTGATTTGCACTGTCCTCGAAGTGCTAAATTAGAAGAGCAAACTGCAGTACTTCAGCTCTGATCTTAACTTGTTCCTCCTGAGTAGGCACGTACGCAGAAGCATCCTTTTTGCATCCCTCTGAGTTCCTCAGGACATTTAAGGGGGTTTGTACCGTGGAGTTTGTTTCCTAACTAACAATTTCCTCTTGGTTGTTGAGAGGCTTAATTGCTTTGAGGTCTTCTATTATAAACTGTGTAGATGTTGCCAGTATCTTCTTGTGTAAGTAGAGCTGTTGTGGAGGGAAGGTCTGTGTGCTTGGGGAGGGGCTGGTTAGCTGTCGTTCCTGTTGGTTTCTGGTGGGACATTATGGATATACCAAACATCTCTGAAAATGCCACTTGTACAATTTTGGGTGTTTGTAGATTAGTATGAAACTGAAAAAACACCTCTTGGAAGCCTTGCAAGCATGCAGCAGCTGTTTCATAGACTCACAGACTGGTTTGTGTTGGAAGGGACCTTGAAGCTCCTCCAGCTCCAACCCCCTGCCACAGGCAGGGACACCTTCCACTAGAGCACGTTGCTCCAAGCCCCTGTGTCCAACCTGGCCTTGAACACTGCCAGGGATGGGGCAGCCACAGCTTCTCTGGGCACCCTGTGCCAGCGCCTCAGCACCCTCACAGGAAAGAGCTTCTGCCTAAGAGCTCATCTCAGTCTCCTCTCTGGCAGGTTAAAGCCATTCCCCCTTGTCCTATTAATTTTCTCTCATTAAAAAAATTACTTTCATTAATTTTATCATGTATATTTTAAGTGTGAATAGTCATAAATAACTCATACTAAAAGGGCAATCTGCAAAAGCAGGAAGATTACAGTCTCAGGGAAACTGGCTTCTATGATTGCTGTTAAAAGTTTATAGGAAAGCAAGATGTACCAATTGTTACTTTTGAGATGGAGGAAGAGCATGATGTGGGTTACAGGGTTTGTGGATGGATTTGGTGCGACTTAACTTGGTTGTTCTGGACTTCTAAGTGCGATAGTGGCCCGTGGATTCAGAGCGTGCTACTGCTAAGTCATTTCCACTTATTAAGTACTTGGAAAAATCCTTTTTGTTGCCATCAGGGGGAGCTTTTGAGACCTTTCAAGAGGGAAAAAAAATATATTAAAAAAAGGAAGGAGGAAAAAAAAGAACCGTCCCAGCTCAGAACCAGAGCTCTCCAAAGGAGCAAGCAGCAGAACCTTACCTGTGGCTCCAACTCAGCCAAGGAAACCCGGGGAGCTGAATTCCTTAGGCTGAAACATTAGCAATATTGAGAGAGGATTTTTTGACTCCATCCACCAATAAAATTAATGATTTATTTTTTTATTATTATTTTAAAAAACCCAAACCTAAATCCAGGAGTCTCTGGAGCATTCGAAAGCCAAATCCTGCTCCGTGGCTACAGCTTCTGGAAGGCAAAATGCTCTTCAAAAAGCTTCTCACTCCTTTTAGATCCTGATGATTCGATGGGGACCTTTTGATGCAACATTTGGATTAGCTGCACACAACTGCACTGAGGGGGACCACAAAAGGGGGAGCCCATCTGATTGCATAACTTTAGGAAAATAATAAAAGAGGAAAAGAAAGATATAGGAAAAAAGGAGAAAGAGTGAAAAAAAGAAGGGAGAAAGAAAGAAAGCAAGCAATTAAAAAAATATCTGAGACTCAAGTTTCAAGACTCTTTATGTGCTGCAGAGGAGCATAAGGTTTACCAGCAAAGTGCAACGGGGAGTCTGAGAGGAGAAATAGCTTTCTCTTTTGCCAAGAAAGAAAAAAATAGGAATGTGTGTTTTGGACTGGACTGAGCAAGAAAGCTGGGGAGCTGGTGGGAAGGGGGGTGCAGGATTCCTGTCACATTGATCCATTCATCTTGATTGTCTTCTTTAAAAGATAAATAAGGGGGGGGGGGGGAAGTGATAGGGGAGCAAGAGGAAAAGAAGGGGGGAAAAAGCAAACAGCAAAAGTGTTTGAACCTCTGGAGCTATCTGCTCCTTCAAGCTGATTGATTAGTCATGATCCCTGCAGTTTTAATGGGAATCATTCAATTGGGAAGGTGGAGCACCCTAGAGTAGATTAGCATATTCTTGTTTACTCATCTTCTGAGGGGCTTTTTTCTCTTTTCTTTCATTTTGTGGAGAAGAAGGGAGGGGGGGAGGCTGGGGGGAAGGAGGGGGCTGTGCCTTATGTTATAAAGGAGGCCAAAAAAATAAATAGATTAGAGCATCTTTTGGGGGAGGGCAATCAGTGGGGCTGAGTCTTGGAGGAAGCTGGGGGGGTTGTTTTGGGGGGTTGTTTTGGTTTGTGTGTGTGTGAGTGAGTGTGTGGGGTTGTTTGGTTTTTTTTTTGGTTTTTTTTTTCTTTTTTTTTTTTTTTTTTTTTAAGAAGGAAGAGAAAAAAAATAAAGGGAAGAAAATCCAGCAGAGAAAAGAAGAGAGAGGAATTCCAGCTGTGGAGGAATAGAGGAGAAGAAGACAGATAGAGGAGGAAGAAGAGAGAAATACACTTCAACCGAGAAGGAGTTTTAATTTATTTTGTTTTTATTTGTTTTAAGGGTAAAAAAAAAAAAAAAAGAAAAAAAAAAAAAGGAAAAAATCTATAAGCAGGAAAAAGAAAGAAAGAAAGGGAAAAAAAAAAAGAAAAAAGAAAAGAAAAAGCAACTGAGAAGGGTTATAAAAAGAGCAAATACCAAGAAGGGTGAACAAGAGAAGAAAGTCAAGGCAAGGAGGAGCCCAAAGCTGGCAGATCGGGAGGATTTGCAGGGGAGAAGGGGGGGGAAGATTGGAAATGCAGCTCTGGAGTTTGCTGCTGCCTCTTGCGCTTCTCTGTACAGCCCTAGCGAGTGGACCCGAATGTGGGATGGACGAGCGCTCCCGCAGGGCGCGGAGGGACACCAGGCAGAGCCTCCCGCCCCACCACACTGCCCCGGGCACCTGTGCCACCAGGTTAGCCCGGGGCAGGCGCTCCCCGGCCGGGCTGGAGCCCGGGCATGGCCCCCGCAGGAGGCAACAGCGGGAGGTGAAGGACGCCGAGGAGTCCCTCACCCCGAGCAGGGCGCTCTATTTCAGTGGACAAGGTGATCAGCTGCGGTTGAAAGCAGATATTGAGCTGCCCCGAGATGCCTTCACTTTGCAAGTGTGGCTGAAAGCCGAAGGAGGACAGAGATCTCCGGCTGTCATTGCAGGTAGGGAGTTGGTCGTGCCTGTGGCTGCAGCATCCCTTGTAGGTTTGGGGAACCGGAGCAGCCAGCTGTAGGCGTGCGTGTGTGTGTGGAGTGTGTGTGTGTTGTGTGCGTTTGGATGTGCCTCGGACACACACACAGGGATGGGAATGCCTGTGCGGACACGCTCGGCTGCGTTGGGTATCTGTGTCTTTGGTGGAACACCGGAGCTCTGCAAAGTGTCTGGAAGTCTGTGCTGGCAGGAAAAGTTATGTAAACTTTTGCATAGGGAAATGGCAGTATCCTGGGTAGTTCCTTTACTCTGTGTGTATGGAATAAGACGCGGATGGATGAGAGCGCTCTTACGGTGGGTTTTTACCTGATTTTCACTTTGGAAAATTAAAATAGAGCGTTTGAAAGTAGCTTGTGTTGTATGTGTGGAAAGAAATGTGTGTGTCTAGTGTGTGGCTGCAGAGAAATGCATATCTAAGGTCCCTATATGATTTCCTTAGTTTTATTAGCTTTTTAGTGTACTTCCCTGTTGCCCTTTCAGATGCAATGTTACCGTGTGGTTTCCAGAAAGCTGTAAAGAAACTTCTGGCTATTGTGAAACCTACAATGAATCAAATGAGTTTATAAAGTTCCCAATCCCTGGGCACTCAGTGAGGGCTGAGACCAGCACTGCAGCGAGAGGATGTGTGGAGTGTTTTTGTCTCTCCTTAGAAATGGCAAGTGTAACACAAATGATTGTAAGGTGAAATAGCCCTATAAAATCATTTAGTACTCAAAGCAGCTACAAGCCTGGGCTGGCTGAGCTGAGCAATCATGAGGAATATTGCACTTTTCTTGTTTAAATTTTATGAGCCCATCATGAAGTTGGGTCCTTTCCCCCCCTCCTGCCCTCTCCCCGCTTTAGTGATAAAGTGCAGCAAAGTTGTCCTGAAATCGGATACTTTTTGGGGGGTTACCAACCCTTATAAACGTCGCCACATCCATCTTTGCAGTGAAGGAAGTCATAGAAAATGGAAATGCCCTTAGAAAAAAAAAAGTCAGAAAGAGAAAGCGGGGGGGGGGGAAGACATGTTTTACAGTTCTTTTGGCAAGGAGATTCCCTGAGAGTACAAAGTTTCCATGTCCTAGGATGCCTTAAAGAGACAGGGAGGATTTCCCCTTTCCCTTTAACTGGAGTCACTTCCTACCAGAAGGCAGCGGATGCTTGCGCCGTGGTACTGGCTACCCCATCCCTGTCCCCTGCCGCCCTCTTCCTGCCACCCCATCACCTTGTCCCTGTCCCATGCGACTGTCCTCTCGCTGGAAAGTTGCTTTGTCCTAAGGAGAACACAAACTGAGATGAACTCAGCAGCGCGTTCCCTTCGCTTTCCCCAATCCCAGCTACTGGCTTGCTGTGAGGAGGGGGACACAGGGTGTCTGAGGCTGCTGGGGTGGGCAGGGGGTGCCGGGCATGGGCTGGTCCCTCTTGCCTTCAGTAGGACAGGCAGACGAGTAATTTTATAGGTGAAATACCTTATCACTTGCTTTATTTCCCCTGGCTTTCTCATACTCCACTCTTCTGCTTCCCAATCTTAAACCCCAGGGCTCCAAGTGCTTCCCTTTCGAGTTAGGAAAGGCAGAATTTGGATTTACATAGATCTCATCAGTGGCAAGACGCAGTCAGTGTAATTCTTAATGTGTTTAATCCAACACCTAAGACCCCATGTCTGTCTTCAGTGCCAGTATCTCTTAATTCATACAATAGGGAGCCTAGGCAAACACACACACACACACAAAGATAATTTGTAGTAAAATACTTTAATTGGATGGGGGAGGTTGGGTTGTTGCCTGTATAAAACACTTGACCCATTTTATGCATGGAAATAACATTCCACTGCGAAAAATGAAAAGAAATGCCCCAGTTTTGCACGGCAGAGCCTGCAGCTCAGCCCGGGAGGACTTTGGGATTCTATTTGATTTCCAAGCTGCCCCTGCCCCCCTCACAGGCACTCTTGAAGAGGAGCCAGGTTTGGCTCTGTGTGTAAACACCTGGAAGAGGTCCAAGAGGAACTCACTTGGAGTATCCTCCGCACACCACAGCCTCCCAGACCTGCAGCAAGCTTAGGGAGAGATTACGCTTCCCTCAATGAGGAAATCAAGGGTTCTGGCTGCCAAAACTCTTGGCTTTCTCATTTTCACTGTTTTGGGATGTGACAGACTCCAGAGCCTGGTTCTGCTGTTGAAGTCGCATCTGTAGGACCCCACTGGAAGCAAGAGTCCTTCTGGGTGTTTGGCAGGGGGCAGGGACTGGGTCAAATTTGCTGCCAGTGCCAGAAGTAAGTTTCTCCCCAGTTTCCATTCCAGTTGCAGAGTGGGGAACTATGACTGTGCGGACCTGAGGGAGAGGGCAGAACTGACTTTAAGACACCCCTTTTTCAGAGTCCTCCTTGTATCTTCATCTACTTTCTGCCCCCAACCTTCTGCCTGTGTCAACTGCTCCCCTTCTACCCCCCCCTTGCTGGCACTGCAAGTCGTATAGGAGCCACACATACTGTAGGGGAAAGCCTGTTGTGTCTGTTCAAAATTTCCTGTAGGACCCAACTTGTTATCAGCTTCTACGCCTGAGCCCTGATATAACGGAGCTCTTCTGCTAATCCAGGCTACAGGAGTTTCTGTCTGGAGCCAACTCTCCTTACGTCACCCTCTGCTGCAGTATTCAATTTGTTTTCATAAATGGCTAATTTTACAGCGCTGTTAAGTGGGTTCGTCATCATGCCGGGCCATGCCCCGTCTCTGATGATAGGCAGCCCTTGGTGCCAGGCTCTGCCAATTTTCACGCCAGTTGGCAGTGATGTTATTGCTGCCCTGGTTGACTTCACTGCTATCTGTTCTGACATTTGTCAGGGAAAGCTGTTGGGAAACTGGAAGTCTGACCCATTGATCCACGTTACGCAAAAGCTCGGCAGCGTGTTCGTGTCTGCGCTGTGCTCCGCCGGTGCTGCTCTCCCGGCTCCGTGTGTATTCTCCTCCCTCCCCGGGCCACATAGTTCTTGGACAAACACTCCTTGGATGTGCGTACCTACCACCCAGCACAGTACATCCCTCTTGTAAACACACACATGTGCACATGGTATTAATCATGCGAGTTTGCGCGCTTTCCCCTCTGCAGAGCCTTTGAATGCGCCTCTGGTTGTGGAGGAAGGAGTTAAGGGCTGGACTGTACTCAGTTAGGTAACACACACGCCGTGCAAAATAAGAGGCTTCAAAGCACCGTTGACCTTGCTTCTGTTGTAATCAAAGAGATTTCAGTTCTACTGGGGAAATGCAACTCCATCCTAAGAAACAGGATCCTCCCGAGTCTCTGTCAGTGTGTTTGCTGCTATATGGCTCAGGGGCGGGAGAGCTCATGTTTTCATAGGAATGAGATGTTGACTCTTTACTGGCTGGGAGCTGAGGAGCGGGATGAATGATTTGGAGTAAGAAGGCGTGTCTGCCCTGAAGAGTGAAAGCTGTTTGTGTTTTGGTTGGTTTTTTTTTCCTCTTCTCATTTTCATTCTCCTCTGTCTCTCTATGCCTGTGCCTGCCAACAGAGATGATGATCCCAACTTAATAAAGCTTCGTATGTAAGGGAGTGCCTGTGTTTTCCCAACTTCAGTCCTTGATGAACATAAAACTGCAGCAGAATCCAGAGGGAAAGAAAGGCCAAAATCAGCACAGTGGAGCTCACTGAAAGCATGTCAGGGTCTGAGAAACATCTGTGCCAGGTCCAATAACTGGGCAGTTATAAGGATATGTAACTGAGACTGCGTAGGTCTGTTCCCTCCACAGGGTTTAAGAATATATGTTTGCTTTTGGGGGTTAATTTGGTTCCCTTTTGAAGTTTGGGAGTCTGATATTGATTTAATACACTTCAGGAGAATCAGTGAGCTGGGTCCTGTCCCCAGAGCTGATCATTGTAGCTGGTCTGTTGGGAACCTGAGGTTGTTTTCAGTTGAGAGTTTACTCTGAGTTTCACTGTCATTAAAATAACAGGTAGATAGGCAATGCAGCATTTCTCATCTCCAGAAGCCTGTTGTTTTTTATAGCCTGAATTTCTGTGGTTTGATCTATAGTGAAGTATTAGAATGAAGGACTAATAAGTAAGTCAATGTAAAGCTTGTAGTTCTGTCATGTAATTAGTGCTGGCATTAGCAGGGTGATGGGCATGATGGGTCCAGTGGTTGGACCAAAGCGACAGGAACTTGGACACCTGCCCAGATGTTCCTTCAGGGTGACAAGCCTTCAACACACCATGGCTGAAGGCTGCAGGTAGCGCTGTGGTTTTGGCTTCCCTGTAGATGAGGTCAAATGAGTACCCACTTCAGGACTATAGATCTGGATAAGGCTTGACTAATAGGACACAATAAAAACGTGGCAGAGCTCGTCATTTACGGAATATTTGCATTTGAAACAGCACATTTCCTTCAGGCTGCAGAAGCCAAGGACAAGAGTCAGAAACTGGAAAAGAAAGAGAATTTTTCTTTCCATAAGAGATCCGATTTTAACCAGTCTCATTCTTCTGATACATTAGAGGCAGAACACCACAGTTAGAAGAAAGTTGTTTGTTTGGTTTTGTTTTCTTAAAGCACTTACATGTAGGCTGCTCTAAAAAATAAAATGGTAATGAAAGAGGGAAATATGACTGTGTGCATGAAGAATGGTACATTCAGATTCCTAAATGATGTATGGCTGTCTTCTGTAGGCACAGAAATGTGTCCCAGGCTGAGCTCGCCTCTCCAAGCTTTATTTGGGCCTGATTTATTTCAAGCTGGCCTGTTTCAGTTAGAAAAACTCGTCTGAGGCATAAAGCAAGCTGAGGGGATGGTGTTTGGAGAGCGAGCGGGAGCGGGGCTCTCCTTAGGGATTCATGGAGATGTCTGGAGAAGCACAGAGTGGAGCTGCAGCGGTGAGGACAAGAAGAAGCCCTTGGAGAGCCTTTGCATGCTACACCATCGCAGGGAGACAGACCTGGTCAGTGATGCAGGTTCCTGAAAGTTAACACATCAGGTTGTAGCTGCTGTCTGGGTCTCCACATCACCTCCTACCTGGAGTGTTGTAGGTGTCCAAGGGGATCCTGAGGCTGTAGTCATGCCGAGCAGAGGCAGAGATGCCAACCATCAGCCCCAGCCACATGGGACTGTGTTTAAATCCCAAATCCTAGAGAGCACTGCAGCGGCTGGGAGGGAATCCTGCCCCAGACCCTCCTGCCCCAGGTAGGTGTCACTCACCTTTCTCATGAAGAACAGGAGCTGATACTGCTCCCGTTATCTTAATGTATTCATTAACCTTTGCCATGGGTGGGAGAGATCCTTGGCCAGGTATGTTGAACAGTGAAGAGTTGCCAAGCACGCCCGGGTCACTGGGGCACGCCAGTCAGTGGAGCAGGCATTTTGGGTGGAGAAATGCCGCCTTTGGAGCCTGAGTCTGTCTCCATCAGGACATACGAGAAAGGTGCAGCCACAATGTCTGCCTGAGCAGCTTTAATACAAAAGTACACCAGGACCAGCGGGATTCATGGGCTCTCAAGACCCCGGGAGTAAGTGAGCACCTTGGATTTTCATTGCTTATGCTGGCCTGAGCCAGAAAAAGGAGCCAAAATGTAGTGGCTTTTTACAAAAAGACATATTGAAAAAAACAAAAATAAACCCTTCCATGGCTGGGGTCAGCTGAAATGTTCCCGTGCAATAGTTTTGCTTCCAATTTTAGCTGTTGTTTTTTTCAGCTTCTCTTTTCC
This sequence comes from Strigops habroptila, assembly GCF_004027225.2. Lineage (NCBI taxonomy): Eukaryota > Metazoa > Chordata > Aves > Psittaciformes > Psittacidae > Strigops > Strigops habroptila. Next base: position 8,567,113 of record NC_044291.2, on the reverse strand, counting down.
TTTCCCTGATAGAAATTATGGAGCAGAAGCAGAGAAGGGACCACCTGGGTTGCCAAATTCAGTCCCCTGCAGTGTCAGGGATATAACAGCAGATAATTAGTCCAAACATTCACAGAATATCCACTGTGTAGGTTCTGATATAGCACAGGCCATAGAAAATTTCCCAGTGCTCTATTATAAACCAAAGATCTTTAGCTAAGACTAAGAGTCACCACTATAATGTAAGACAGGAAGGGAGAAGGACAGATTGACAACATCTTAAGTACCTCAAATCCAAAATGTTGGCTTACAAAAGTGTTAAGTATGGGAAAGAAAAACATTTGCTGGTAGAAGATATCAGCTTTCTTATTTTCAGAAAGTGCAAAAAGAATCAGGTGTTTTGACAGTTACGAAACTTGTATTGAAATTCTAAGTTAGAATATTTCCCACAGATAGTCTGTTTGGATTAATTCCCCATTTTGCTGAGAAAAATATTATATCAAACATTTCCCACCCTTCTCTGCCCTTTGCCTGGGTGGCAGCTCCTGCATTCCAACACAGTAAGAACAAACACATTCACTTTATTACGTTTTTGCTTCTTCAAATCTTGTATTCCAGGTTCTTCTGAAAATGCATCAGAAAAGTCGTGTTTGATCAAAACGCTTCACAGTTTTCTCTCAACTACATCAGCAGGTCGAATATCATCTTTTTCATCTTTAAACTCCTCTGTCAATACTACCAAACGTCTCCTCTAATACCATCTTTACATGATCAGGATATATTACACTTTCTGTTTCAAATATGCAAAGTATCTTTTCTACTTCCTAGATTCTGGGCATGTGCTTCATGTGATGTTCTGGGCACAGAGCAATTGCCTGGGCTGTCCTTTTGGGTGTTTCTTTTCCCCAAAATGAGACTTCTAAAAAGGAAGGTTTTCCTTCCTTCTGACCTTATCCTTCCATTTCTCTGTGGGCATTGCCCCCCCACCTTGAGGTAGCTGACATAGATTCATAGAATCACAGCCTGGTTTGTATTGGAAGGGACCTCAAAGCTCATCCAGTTCCACTCCCTGCCACAGACGGGGACACCTTCCACTAGACCAAGTTAATCTGAGTGTGATTCTTAGTTCCATTTCAGCTTTCTGTGGAGAAGAAATGCTTGATTGTTGTTCTGCTAATTTCTGCTTGTCCCTACCTTTCTCTTCATTTTCTCTGGTGTGAGCATGCATGCACACACACTCACAATTTCCAAAGCACCTTTGATTTTTTCCCAGATCAATAGAGCATTTAAACTTCACTGATCAAGGAAGAGCAGCTTGTTTATTTCCCCACATATCCTGACACAAGTGGCAGATCTTGTAAACTGCTTTGATTTGATGTTAGTGCCTATTATAAAGTTTACTCTCCCCAAAGCCATCCACGAAGTCAAAGTACTTTTACTCTGAACATGAGCAGAGCAGAACTCAAAAAGGTGAATTAAAAAGAGATCAGGAGTGAATATCTATAATAGTTATGATTTTATATTTATGATCTTATCCCAGAATTTTGCTTTTTGCTGTCCTCATGCATAGTGACCAGAACAATTCACTTAGCTGAGCACTGTTCAGCACCCATGAGGTTGTCAGCACCAAGTGAGAACACAGTATGTATCATAGAGCTGTGAACAAATATAGATACAAGTTAGGTTATCCCGTGGTGAGAATGGGGCTGGATTAATGATGTTAAAATTCTGCAGGCAGCATGGCTTTGATCCTAAACCTGTTCAAGATCATGACAAAATACCATCGACCTTGGCTGACTCTGGCTCAGGCTCTGATTTCAGTCTTCTGCATCCCTTCTCTGCAACCTGGACCCTTCCATGGTCCTTGCTTTACCATCCTTCATTTTGCTGTGCTTTCTTGCTTTGGATACAAGAGAAATAAAAATGCAAAGCCCTAACGTCAGAGGATTTGGCCAGGGGAAGGGGACATGTTTGGTTTGGTTGGTTTTGCTATACTCCAGACCCCACTCTGGCCTCTGTCTCTTTCAACCTTTCTCTTCTTTTTTTTTTAGGTTTTTTTTCATTTTCTATTTTTTCAGTGTCAAAAAGAGCACTTATTCAAAACACACTGACTGGGTTTCTGTTTTGCGGGGTGATGTAAGTGTGGAACTTTCCTGTCCAATCTCTCCACCCTCTCTTATCACCATCATAGTCTCAGTTCTTTCTCTACTATCTGGTGTCCTTGATTCCCCCGTCTTTCCCTTCTCCCAGCTCCTCACAGTTGCTGGTTCCCTCCTCCCTAACAAGCGTGTGCTGTGGGTAACCCCATGCTCTCTGCAGTTCTCATCTTTTACCATGGGAAGGTGGTTATCCCCTGATGGCAGACCAAGGGTGGCCACCAGATTGATGGCTTCAGCCAACCGGTGTTGGAAGTGCTGTGGGAACAGAGGGTAAGCAGGCTGTGTGTTTGTGTGCTTAGTCAGGCATATGTTCATGCATATTTTCCAGGAATTATTGATACTGTTCTGTTTAACATCCATCCTAGTGTACACAAACAAGGAGCGAGCGGTTGTTCTCACAAACAGGGAGTGAGGGTGAAGCGAAACTGAGAAGCATCTGGAACTGGCCTGGTGAAGCAGCATCTGAGAGATATGATACCAGCTCATGAAAGCAAAACAATTGCTGTGTTAGAGAAGAAAACCACTCTGTTCTTTGCTGATCACCTCCTGGGGTCTGGTAGGCTTTCCTTGAGTCTTCCTTCTGACTCTTTTATCTCTTCTCCTTCCTCCCTTCTGCTGTGTTTTTCCTCCTTTTCCTTATCTAACTTATTGTCTCTCTGTTTGCTTTAAATCACTTTCCCATATGGATCTCTCTCTTCTGACCCATCTTCCCCTCCCTCATCTGATTCCCAGGAGTCTTGTGTCGTCATGGAATTGGGAGAAGAGCAGCAGCCCTGTTCCTGACACCGAGCATCAGCTGCAGGCTCTTTTCCTCCCTCATTTTCTTCCTTGCCTGTTCTCTGCTGTTAGTGTTGGAAGCATATTCACAAAGATCATCCACTGGATTAAGAAACAGATCTTATCACCATTGTTTTGTTTGTTTTATTTAAGACAGGGAAAAGAAATGGAAAGGAAAGGCCTTCACCGTTACCACTATTACTTAGTTTTCAACATAGGGGTTTTGCTCCTGTACTAATATATCCTAATGCTGTTATTTTCCTTTATCTTTGCAGTAAGATTGTGGTTTTGTCATGCCGATAACTTCCTCAAAACATCCTCCTGATGGTGGTGACAGGTTTCTGAGGCGTGAGAGAACATTGCCCTTAAAATCAGGGAAATTGAGGAACAGAGGGATGCTCTGATCTGTCCAAGATGTGTGTTGGTGACAGAGCTAGGAACAGAGCCCAGCAGGCTTGGCCTTTTGTTAAACCTTTGTTGGGTTTTTCAGGGGCAATGGCAGTTTTTCCCTAGCCTAACTTGTGCTCCATGTGAAGCCAACACACCCTAATTCCTGTAAGATGTTTCCTTGTAGCTGGTGATGGTTCTTCACTGGGTAATGGCTGTACTGGGCTGATGGTGGTGATGAAGTCTCTGAGCTGGTGTCACACTGCTGACAGAGCTGGCAATAGAGGGGATGGGAGAGGAAGGCAGTTAGCATTTGTGACATGAGCTCTGTGGAGATGGCAGAAAATCAGATGGTCTGGAATTAATATCTCTGAACCAGACATGCTGGTGATGTTTGAATCAGCATGAGTTATTGTATTTCTCAAATGGAACAGAGTATGCTGCCCATAATGGGAGAGAAAAGCAAATATCAGCAAAGCTCCTTAGTTCAGAGGACTCTTATTTAAATTAGAATACTTTGATATTCTTTATACATCTGTGCATTGATTAATATATTGACTTGCTGAAACAGCTTGTAAAATACAGAAGTTGTAACTGCTTTTCTTCCCAGGAAATGCTGAAAATCTGCCTCTGGATATCTCAGCTTATTAATGAAGAGCAAAAGCAGCTCCTAGTTGAGCAACCTTCTCTAGTGGAAGGTGTCCTGGCCCATGGCAGTGGGTTGGAACTAAGTGAGCTTCAAGATCCCTTCCAACTCAAACCATCCTGTAATAGTTAAATACAGATCAAGTGAGAGATTGCAGAAGGGACTTTGCATACAGTGTGTTAGTGCCCCAGACTGTTCTGGGGAGGGATCATCATCTAGGGCACACCCTCATGGCTAAATGACCCATGTTTCTGTTGGGAGCATCAACAAGAAGGCTGTGCATCATACAATCAGCACATTTTTTTCTGAATTCAGCAGCATCTGTGCTTGTAAAGTCTGAGGTGCTAAGGTTGAAATCTGGAGCTTGCATTACTACTGTCTTACATTGCATCTGTCTGTAGATAAACAGAGCAGCCTCTCTGAGGTCAAAACAGCACCCTTCACCAGTGATAATTTAATGGGAATTATTTTCAGCATGAACTAGACAAGAATTGGAAGCCTGCAGTGCTATAGCTCATGAATGGAGATGTTCAGGGAGAAAAGGAGTGCTGGGAGAAAAAGCAAATGTTAACTAAATGCATTACGCACATGATTTTGAAACATGTACTTGGCAGAGAGAAGGGTGAGCAGTACAAGCCAGATACTGCTGTTAAATACACCAATGTAAACCTAGAGTAACTCCTTTGGAGAGGAAATCAGGGGGAGCTGCTCCAGACCAATGAACATGTAGAATTTGGGGCAGAGACAGAGTGTGTGCAATGGGGAAAGTGAACAAGCTGAGAAGTGGATGTCATGGAGAACAACCTCCAACCACCGTCACCGCTGTTGACGGTTTCATTTGGGTGTGTAATGGTTACGGTGATGCAGTGGGAAACATTTGTACAATGTGGGGTTGTTTCTACTTTTTGGAGCATTTTCTGTATATACCTATCATAATCCCTCCAAGCTGTGAACTTAGGCCATAGATCAGTTGTACAGCGAGACCTTTGTGTTTTCCAGCAACAAACACCCTCTGAACATTACCCTCCAGTCTTGCGGCCCTTAACTCCTTCACCCCTTCCCATACTGTCCCATCTCCAGCAATATTTTCTTCTCCTCTGTTTATAAACAAACACCCTCAGAGGAAGCTCACAGGAAGAACAGTTAGTTAATGAAAATCAACCATGCACGCAGGTCCAGGCTGTGAGTTGGAGCCAGCAGGGTTGCTGGATGTTTCCTACTCTGCATCTGCTTGTAGGAGTTTCTTTGCTGAGATGTTTGCCTGTCTGTCTCACTGTGCGTCTTTCTCTTCCCTTCGTCACGGAAAACATGAAGAAAGAGGGAGTAACATTATAGTGTGAATATGCTTTAAGATCAGCGTGGACAGTATTCAGGAACCCTGAGCGGGGGGCTGGCTTCAATGAATTTGTAGAAGTTCTTCTTGATAAATCTACAGATTTTGTCTTTTTCTCCTTTTTAAAGCCTGAAACCCTGGCTTCTGGCAAAACTGTTGCTCATGAGTTGCGCAAAGGCAGTAAAAGGACTAAAATAGCCCAAAGGATAATTGTTCTACTATATACCACCCTGAAGCACAAAGGTGGTGAGTCTGGGGCTGCACATCACTCTCGCAGAATCACCAGCTTAAGGAGGTAGGAGAGAGTAGGACCCAAGGAAATAGGTAACATGGGACTTGTGTAGTCACCACGAGCTCTGGAGCAAAGGATGGATAGGCATGGTAATGATGCTGGGAAACACAAAATGCTTTAACTTGCTCCAAAGGTCCCCCAAACCCTTTACAGCACAGGGGGAATGCAAGAAAAACTCAATTTTCCTGTGATGCTCCTGGTTTATACCCTTAGTACTGCACCTTGGTGGTCTCAGGTAGGAGGTGAGGGAATTATGTGGGTTTTTTCCTTCCAGGAGACACTGTGATCCTCTAAAAAGCCTTTCTGGCTACTCAAAATGTGTGGGGAAATCACCAGATAAAGAAAAGCTCAGGGGGCAGCCCTGGTCAGGGCTGTGACTCCTCACTTGTGCAGAGGTGTGGTACTGATGCAGTGCTCATGTCACCATCCCAGGCTCCCCCTCTTCCACAGAGAGTGTCTTCGGAAACCGGGAATAAGGGAGTTTTAACAGATATAATAGATGTGAAAGTTGTGGTCCCACTTTTTAGACCTAAGAGCCTTGAAGTTTTAGATGTATTCCAAAAGGTCTCCAGTGCTGGCAGAATGGCCATACCTTAAAATGTGACAGCTTAAAACAGTCTTATCTGTTGCTTTTTGTTGAAAGAGCAGTTTCTCTTATTGTACAAATATTTTCTGTCAAGTCTTATCTGTAAGACTATTCCAGTGTGGTCTCTCCACCTCCCACCCCAACAGGGGGGAAGACAATCAGGAATGAGCATTTCGTAGTGCAGCATGGACAAAGTTTATCAGTTGTTGCACAGTTCCTTTGCCTGTGAACAGATTAAATAAAGAAGGGGGATGGGGGTGGTGGAAATGGTCCTGTTTTATACTGGTGAACTCCCTCCAAGAATTCCAGGATTAACTATCAACAGTTTCTCCTAGGAGGAGATTCATTCTTGCCCTTTGAAGAGCTCTGAATTAATGAAGAGCAGGGGATCTTCTGCTCTGCGCTGGGAAAGGCTGGAATTCCCCAAAGCCCTCTTGCTTGAGATGGTTTAATCAAACAGACTGTTTATATAGTGTGTCTCACCAGAGGCAATGCTCAAGCAGTGGTGGGCTTCAGCTATATGCTGTAATACCAGGAGTTTATTTTGTTTTGTTTTAAACATCAGCATACTGCCAGTTTGATTGGGAAATGGCTGTATCCAAGCACCTGCAGGCCCCATGGAGCAGGCCAGAGAGAGAAGCAACAGCAGCTGCATCTCACAGAGGCAGAATGATACCGCGAGGGGTCTGTGTTTCTTCTCCAAAGGTTTCTGTGGGGTTGGGATTTTGCAGCAGATGTGGGCTTGAGAGCACTTGTGTTCATGGAGGAAGACCCCTTGCAGCAGTAGAAGGCTGAGCACTGGACCAAACTCTTCCTTCTGCCTCAAGTGGTGATGGAGAGGCAGAGAAGCAAGGGCCTTTCTGCCCCAACCGTATGTTCTGTCTCATACTGAGAAGGCCAAACTGTTTTGGTGAAAAGTTTCTGTGCTCTGATGACTTAAGAAGGCACTAAATGAAATGGGAGCTATGTGTTTAATAAGAGAGAGAGGGAAGAAGGAAGCGAAATTAGGATAGTGCTTTCTACCATCACCCATCTCTCTCTTCCCCTCCCTCAGGATGAATGGCTCTTGCACCTATACCAAGAAACTTAACACTTTATTGCACATCTGTATGTCTGAAATTGGCCATAAACCTTGAGTCAGGATCTAAACTTGTGTTCAGATAATTTATTCTTTCTTTTAAATACTTTGGTATCTTCTGGAAGTGATGTATTTCCGCTCCCCATGCAGAGGATCTTCTGTGCATCATTGAGGAGGATGCACGTAAGTAGACAATGTGGCCAACATTCTTCCCAACCCAAGCAATCCACCCAGCTGTTCAGCAGAGATGTTATTTATTGGGAACTGTCAATGTGTTCAACACATGGTGTCCTCTGCACTGACGAACTCCCAGCCTGGCTTTTATGGGGTTTGCCTGACACTTGTCAAACACGCGATAGGGCAAACTTGACGAGGCACATGTTTGATTGTGAAAGTTATTATGGAAGGGCACTGCAACAAGATGTTCTGTGAGGAAAGGAGAGACAGAGACTAGTTGGCAGACAAGAAAACAGGCAGTTGCAAAGGGGAGAGGTTTCTTTTTGGCTGGTGGTTTCGGGAAGAGAACAGAGATTTCCTTCAGTGATAAATGAGATGCTTTCTGAGAAAGAAAGGGTGTTTGTTTCAGCAGTGATGAAACTGCTGTGTGAGAGAAGCAGGCTCCTTCTTCTGTGAATCCAGGCTGCTGATTTTGTGACAGTGGTTGGAGGTGCACAGGTTGCTCTGGGGTTTTAGTTGCCACTTTTGCAATTGCTCTGATGTGCTTCAGCACTGTCCTTTCCGTCTGTGAAGGTGGGACAATGGTTCTCAGCATTATTGAGGTTGCATCTCAGCAACCTCAGGGAGATGTTGTTTGTAAGGATGAGGCGATACCACCAGTGCAGCCCTTTGCTCATGTATGATGCTGTAAATGGCAAATGCCATTCTGTTGTGGAACCGGAAATCCTCAGCTAAGAAGCCCCGTTGCCCAGGGTCCTGCTGGGTCCCTGCAGTGTTGTGCTGCTGTAGAGAGAAGACTGAGTTTGTGGAATGCCAAAGAGACAAAAAGACATAAAGAGACATATCTTGCCAATCTCCTACTTATCTATTTGTCCCATCTTTTTTCTCTTGACTTGTGTAAGCTCGTATTCATGAGCATCACAGGTATTTATTTTCCCCTACTGAAAAACAGCTCTGTTGCCTGAACAGTGAGACTCTGGCCACATTCCCTCCTATTTGGCACAATGCAGTCTTGGCTCTTTACTAGTTAATATTTTCTGTCAACAACCTGCAAGAAAACATACAAATCCGTGCTGATAAAATTTGCAGATGTTGCAGAGTTCAGGGAGTGGTAAACAATGACCAAAACAGGACTCTCAGTTGGGTGGTTTCAAAAACTGAGAACATGCAAACAGTATGCATTAGAATAAAGCCAAATGTGAAGTCATCTATATAGGAAGAGGGACGGCAGGTCCTACATAAAGGATGGATGGTGGGGTAAGGGTCTTTCACCTGTAAGCTAAACAAGTAAGAGTAGGAGTAACTGCCTGTTGGAATAGATAAAGTGTGTAAATGGGAGCTGCCAGTGTGATGCTGTGGCCAAAGGTTTGGAGTCATCATTGGCTATGTAAACAAGGAAGCATTAAATGGGATAGGGGAGGTTGTGTTATCCCTGTGCTGACACTGCTGCTGCAGTACTTTGTGCAACGCCGGTATCCACGGTTTAAGAAGATTGTTGAATGAAAGAGGATTTGGACAGAATAATAAACAATGACAATAATTGCATGATTAGTAACAAGTCTTAAAGTATTTGACTCCAGAAGATTAAGAAGTGACTTGATCATCGTGATTTTTAAGTATATGTTTTGGGGAATATTAATCTGATAATTGGAGGTTGGAAATCTAATAATAGAGGATATGAGTAAATCCAATGGATGCACATGGAGACTAAGCAACTTCAAACAGAGAAAACGCTGTATTTTAGCACTGGGAGTAGTCAATCACTGAAAATCCTTTCTGAGTAGAATGGTGGAATATGTCACCATAACTTTCAAAGTAAAATTCAGTAGTTTTCCAAATCACAAGGTCTTTAAGGAGGAGTTAATTCAGCCATCACCCATATTGTGTCTGTGTGCTTCTAACGTCACACAGACATGTTTGGGTTTTTCAGTTATTACTGCAAAAAAAATACTTGAAGCCAACAGTAATTAGCACTAGATGCTAATTTCAAATCTTTACATTTTCTAGTATTTCTATGGATTCTCCTTGACACAGGTGGGATATTTCGAATCACCATAAGATTTCCAGCTTTTTGTAGGGCTTCCTCAGCATCACTACATTGAATTGTCAGGCTCAGTTTCATATGTGTGCTGAGCAAGGACTTGACTTTTCCCGTTCAAAACAGGCCAGTGTGCTAGTCTGAAAACAAGCTGAAAAACAAGAATGCAAGCTTTTCTCATTGAAGGTAATAAGAGTTTTACTGTTGACTTCAATTAAGCCAAGAATTTACCTCTGGGATACGAACTTTGGGGAGCAAAATCAAGGTTTCCCTCTGGAAGTTTCCCTCTGGAAGTTGGAGCATTGGCAACGTCAGGACTGTCAAGCTAACACAGCAGACTTTGTTAAAAACAAAGAAGTGAATGAGAAAGCAGAGAATGAGCCTGGGGTGACTTTTGCTTGTTGTCTCCTTGCTGGGTGGTCTGTGTCTTAGTCTCAGGGCAGAACAGCAGTCTGGAGGGTATTGGGCTGTGTGCTGAAATCATAGAATCATAGAATGGTTTGGGTTGGAAATGACCTTAAGATCATCTAGTTCCAACCCCCCCGCCATGGGCAGGGACACCTCACACTAAACCATGTCACCCAAGGCTCTATCCAACCTGGCCTTGTACACCGCCAGGGATGGAGCATTCACAAGCTCCCTGGGCAACCCATTCCAGTGCCTCACCACCCTCACTGTAAAGAACTTCTGCCTTATATCTAATCTAAACTTCCCCTGTTTAAATTTGAAGCCATTATCCCTTGTCCTATCACTACAGTCCCTAATGAAGAGTTCCTCTCTGGCATCCTTGTAGGCCCCCTTCAGATACTGGAAGGCTGCTATGAGGTCTCCACGCAGCCTTCTCTTCTCCAGACTGAACAGCCCCAACTTTCTCAGCCTGCCTTCATACAGGAGTTGCTCCAGCCCTCTTACCATCCTCATGGCCCTCCTCTGAACTTGCTCCGACAGCTCCGTGTCCTTTTTATGAAATGACCTATTCCTGTGACTTCGGCTGAGTTGCACACAGAAAACATAGACCAAAGACCTATCAAAGGTAATTAGTGTTCTGAGACAGGATTTTGTTCCATTTGAGCCATCCCCAGCTGGAGACTGTTCCTCAAAACTCAAATGCAAGCCAAGTGCTCAGAATACCCTGGTCTGCTCCCTCAAACCCTTGTGCATGTGTATATCTAGGTCTGTGCACAGGGAAAGTAGTACATGTACATGCTATTTTGTTATTCTTCATTTCTTTGGTTCCAAATTTAACCAGAAGTGGAAGGGCTGAAATAACATAAAAAAGGTTGGACATATGATATTTCCTGCTGCTCAGCTAAACAGAAGAATTGCCAAAAATCTTCCAAGGTAGCTTGTTTCTTTTACATTTTTCTCCCAGTTCTGCAGACTTGAGAAGGTCAATTACTTTTGAGAAGCATTTGACTTTGGCAATGCTTATGGAAAGTGAAGCAGAATTATGACCTTTTGGAGGTTTGCCCATCGCTGTCCCATCTTGTCCTTTAAGAACTAAAGGCTGAATTTTCAACTACAGCCTTCGGTTTAATAGGTGTGAATTTGTTTCTATACACTTCCTAAGACATGGTGAGGATCTGTGTGAGAACTCTCATTTAGATGTCTGTTTAACTGTGCTCACAGATCAAGTGGTCACTGGTATTTGTAGAGCAGAAACACAGGCTCAGGTATTTCCAGGAGGAAAATCATACCAAAACAAATGAAATTGGATTCAAACAGAGCAGAAAAAATAGAGCTCTAAAATTATATACTTAGGTTAGTATGTGGTGAGTGCAGCCTATCTGGAATGCATGCTAGAATAGTTATGTTAGAAAGGCAGGTTTTTTCAGTGGGATGTTTCCTAGAAAGCAGAAATATCTCTGTGGTTTGTGTATGGGTTTGGAACTCGTATGCAAGTATGGAGCGGGGAATTTGAGGCATGAAATAGTCATGACTAGAGAAGGCCCGGATCCCTTTCAGAAGCGACAGCAGAGAAACAGGCACAACCAGCTCCATCCCGCCTGCTGCTGTTCACGCTGCTCTGGTCGTTGCTTTTAAGGTTGGTAAATTCCTTGGTTGTTTCTATTAGGACGGGAAAGATGCAGTCATATGGGAAAGCCAGATGCAAAAAAGATATTTGAGTCTGGATAAGATCTAAGATATTTTTACAATAAGATATTTAATTCTCACAGAGGCAAAGAGCTTGCATGATATAAATCAGTGTAAATGCGCTGGAACTACTCGAGTTTTGCACTCCCCAAGTCTCTGCCCAAGAATGTTCTCAAAATCCAATTAAATAACTAGAAGTGTTTCATGTGGAAATGCCCCTCAATTACAAAGACAAGTCTTAAGCTATCATGATGTGATTTTTACAGTCTCCTCGCAGGGTGCCCTAGTTTGCATTCATGGAATTTTTTGTTTTTGTTTTGGTTTTGTAATCATGTGGATGTTGGCCATCTGTCTGATCCTGGAAAGGTTGGAAGGTTGTCCCCGCTCCCCAGGTCTCTTCCCACTCCCTCATTGATCATAATGTTTGATTTAGGTGCCACTAGATATTCTCCTTTGTTCTTTAGCCCTAACCTCCCTCCCCCCTCCCCAAACACACAAGCATTGTGCAATGGTGTAAAAGCTCTTCTCCCTGCAGCTGGGAGTAGTAACTGCTCAGCTGGTTCCAGCACTGCCCTAAAGCTGCTGTAAAGGTCAGAGACGAGGGAATTCGAAAGAGCAAAACAAGCCGTGTTGTTGTCCCCCCTTCAATTCTGGCTGTGTATTTTGATCAGCACCACAAGCAGTCTCATGCACAGACCTCCCCGGCTCGCTGTTCCATGTTTCTGGCCATCGAGGGGATTCTGCAGGGCAGCACTGGGCATTTTTCCAGCACAAGGATGGGCTTGGCTGCTGCTGCAGCTGATTGACTTGCAGTGTTTGTCAGGCACAAAGCACATTTTGAAAGGAAGTGCCATATTGAACTCCTAGTGAGCTGATGGGTATTGTGCACAGTCATCTGATGGCACAGATGTGCCCCTAATAATCCTTCCAGGAGAGCGTTTCCTCCTGGGATGCTCTGGCCATCTGATCTGCTCTGAGGTATGCTGACCTATCTTGACCCAGTTTATGATCAATTCTCTCTGCTCTTTTCTAAAAGGAGCCCAGAAATACCACTTTATCATTTAGATTGCCTGGAAGTTATGGTACTTATGTGTCTGTTCCTTCCACAGAAGATACTCTCTGTGTTTGCACTCAAGCATTAACTCTAACAAAAGGGAGGAAAGCCACCCCATGTTAGCATGCACAAGAGAAAATTTCTCTGTAGACCTTTGATAGCTAATCATTATTTGGCTAATAGTGCAGGGAGGAGGAGACATAAAAGCAGAGGTAATGGATGTTTCAGCAAGCACGTTGCTGGGTATGTTCATCTGTGCGTGTAGAGCAACCCTTCTGCTCATGTGCCATTGTATTGATGTCCTTTTTTGCAAGTTTGTGTGTCCTTCCAGGTTTGTGTGTTGTGCATGTGCCTGTGAAAGGTGCTTCTTGATATGTATCAGTGGGTTTTGCAACATCTGCTTTTCAAGTGAGAATGGTGTTAATGTTGGGTTTCTCTAAAGGGGAATACACTGCTTCAGCTACAATAGGATGGTTAATTCGTAACCTGGTCCTGCCGATCAGTCAGCACAGATAAGCTTGGAAGGTGAGAGGTGTGTTAAGGTCCTTTTGACCCAAACCAACAAACTTATTGAGAGCTTTCCATTCCCTGTATTTGAAGGATATCTGGGTTTTCATAAACACTGAACTCTGCTTTATCATCAGTGGGCCACACTAGAGTGTCTAAAACTGGCAGCCACCAACCTGAATTCTTGTCTGAATCAAGCCAGATGCAAAGATTCCCATATTTATTACATACACCAGTGGTTTTCTGAAGGAGCATGCTGATGGCTGCAGAGTTTGACTTTTAAGTTAAGTAGTATCCAAACAAAGGCTGCCTGTACTGTTAATTCTGTTCCTATGGCTGCACGTGTTATGATCATATCTAGCAACATGGACACACGCTGTTTTTTCAAACTTCAACCAAAAATAGCCAGTTGTTTCTGAGAACAAAGCAGGAGGAATAAATTGTTGTGTAGATATTAGAATATCCTTAGCCTGGTTCTTTGGAATGTTCCCATGGTCCCAGACTTTATTGCAGGGACTGAAGTTTGACCCTTGCGAAGGATGTGCTTTTTGCTATCCATCTAAAAGCCCGTCTAAACCTAGTTATTAGATCATAAACAGCCACAGTTTGTTAACCAAGTACCAGTCTCCACTGGTTCTGCAGCTTTATTGTGAAATGCTTAAGGAGATCTAGATAAGAAGCCAACCTTCCCACTAATACTTGTTTACGCTGATACTCTATACGGAGGAGCCCTTGTAAAAGCAATACCCAGTTGAAGGATGACCCTGTTACAATACTGCAAGGACTGAAGCTGGCTCCTCTGTGCCATCTGGTTATGCAGTGTTGTCTGTTCACTTACATCCCAAAATCCTCACAATCTCATAAGTTCTCACTAACCCCAGCCTACCAGATCTATTTGCAGTAAGCTCTTCTATACTGTTAGCGGGTATATTCTCACAATAGGTTCAGTGAAGTGTCACTAATATGATTGTCCATGCCAGTGGCTGCTCTGTTGCAGCCTACATGATTTTGTTATCAGGAAGGAAGGATTTATGTAATGTTCATAACTAACCAACCACTACAAATTCATGTTTTGCTGGTTTAGCTGTTCTCACCTCCCTGTTTTCAGGCTTTAAGGTATCTCATTAAACGTATGAATGACTGGGAATACGAGAAACAGCACAGAATAGATGCTTAATTTAATGCTACATGGCAATGATGTAAAGATTTTGCTATTGCAAAGAGCCTTGGGACACATTCTCAACATTAAATAAGCATGGCTGTATTAGACTATTTCTGGATGCTGAAGATGTCTTTCAGGGCAAAGCAAAAAGAACTTTGTCCTTCTGTCTCAGGTCTGACTCCTATCTCATAGCTTGTAAAGGATAATATCTGGTGTGACTTCAGCTAGGTTGGTGGCAGCAGCAAACATCCCTTTTTCGCTCGCTGAAGTCACATGCTGCCACCTGAGCTGGTCTCGGGTGGGTTTGCTTGAGCCATTCCACATCTCAGGGGGTGACCTCAGGAGGCATCTGAGCTGTGTTGGAAATGGTATAGACAGAGATGTTGCCTTAAGTACTCTGGACTTTGAATTATTTAACTATTGTGGAAAGAAGTGGGGGCTGGGGCAAGCACAACAGAGGAAAGAAGAGTTTATTTCTCCCCTTTGTAAAACTATATAGGGTTCAACATCATACTATGAAATATCCAGTACAGAGCTCAAGAACTGCTCCAGTGGATCTTCGCTGACTTATCCAATTGCATGGAACATGGGGATACTTAACCCAAATCTGTCGGGTTTAATTATTTTCCTCTGGACAGATAAAAGCTTTCTATAGGTTCCTGTAGAATATTTGCTCTTTCAAGCGTTCCTCTGTGCTTTGATACTAAACGATTAAAGCATGCTACGGAAAAAAAACAGCCCCAACCTTTAGCTCCCTGTTCTTGGGCCCCCTGACTGCAGCTTTGATTGTTGACCTAAATTCCCCTTTCATAACTGAGTCCTGTCACCTCTGGTTGGAGTCTCCCAGCAAAACAGGCATGGCCAACTTTCAGAAGTGCGGGGCACTGTTTTCCATTCTGCCTTGCACGGCTGTGACGGGCTCCGAGCACACCTGATGTGTTCAAAGTCAAACTGACCTCCTTCTTCCCCTTCCCCAAGCCTCCCTGCTCCTGGAAAAGCATAACAAGTCTCTTTTTTTCCTCCTTTTTCCTTTTTTTACCATCCTTTTTTTTTTTTTTTCTTTTTGCTTCCCATTGCTCGGCAAAGTGAGGAAGCTTTTTGCCTACATAAAGAATTAAATTCTTAGGTAATTCTATGGCTGGGCTGATTACCAGGAAGATTGCTGTTAGCAAGATGCATGAAATGACACTGAAGTGAGGGAGAGAGGCCTGGAGTCTGTTACTGATAGTATTAAAGTAGATTACAGCAGCTTGCATGGGCAACTTCGGCCTCTCTTCTTTCATACTCTGCCCACAGAGTGCTACTTATGGCTCCAGAAGCCACAGCCTCTAGCTGTGAGTTCCCGTTTCTCTGTGGCTACTGCTGATAAACATCTGGTCCGATCTCTGCATCACAGGCTTGGTTACAGCAATGCCTTGTGTCCTCATCCAGGACTTTGGTCCAGAAGTTCAGCAGCTGATGCTACCTGCTGTGCTTCTGCTGCGAAATCCTGCCCAGCACACAGGGCCCACGCAAGGATGTGGCTCTATTTAAGTCCCCAGCAAAGTCCTGGAAACAAATTGGGTTATAAATCATACACTGGCCTTGGTTAAGGCTTGCTGGAAGAGGTCAGATGGACAGTTGGGTGCTGAAGCCGTTATGGGTCGGTAGCCAGAGAACTGAGATTTCACTGGCTAAAAAAAAGGGAGAGATTGTATTTTTGGTTTTCCGTGTTTGGCTTTGGGCCTTTGGAGTTTAATTTTCCAGCTTTTCCCACTCTAGATTCCTAGGAATTTACTTTTCCTATAAGGGACAAACAGCATGGGACTGGAAGGAGCTTCATGGGCCATTGAAGTCTGTCTGTGGCCAAGCATACAGGAATGCAGTATCTTAACTCTGTTCATGCACTTCTCAAGAGTTGTCTGAAAAGTGACTCACTGCTTTGTGGGGAAGGAAGGTTAGCAATGCCTCTTACTGGAAAGCTGGACTAGCACCTCTTCTTTTTCTTGTAATAAAAGATAAAACTCAGTTTTAATCCCTTGGGCTTCAGGAACAGGAGCTTTACAGGGAAAAAATCACTCAGACTATGGACTTCGAAGGGCTGCCAGTGTTCTTCTCATCTGTAGCTCCATCCCTTTCTAGCAACTCGGAGCAAGCAGAAGTGAAGAAAACTGTTTGCTGCTGTATGAGACTTGTACATATTTTTTTAATCTAATTGCTGTGGGGAAAACAAACATCAGTTTTATTTCGCACCATTTCTTGGCTCAGAAACTTGAGGCATAGTCGCCAGATTGTGGTTTTGCAGTCATTGGCTTGAGTCGCATTTACCATGAGGCCTCTTTACACCACTCTTGGTTTGTAAAGGGATATTAAGTAGCTAAAAATGTCCCTTACCACATTATTGTAAAGAATTCTCAGTGTAAATGAGACTCTAAACTCTGTATGTTTTTCATGTAAATGTTGGTTGTGGTCACAGCTGAATTTTGAAATTTGGAGTGTCAACCATTGTGAGGGGTGGTTTTGCTCAAAACCAGCATTGTTTGGGGTAAAAGAGGCCTCTTCTTGTTTAAAATGTTCTTAATTATGTCTGAGAAATAACTCATGGCTATGGAACCTTTTACTAAATTGAAATAAATTGTGAAAACATCAAATTATTCAGTTTTCAGAAGTTCTGGCAATTATTTCACATGTCCCTCTTCCAATGGCTTTGCCCTTATTAGTTGTCATAGAAGAAGTAATAAATTCTTGTATTATGACATCCAAAGTCCCAGCTGAAATTAGTTTCATTGTGCTGGGGACAAAACGGAAAAGTGACACTCCCTTAGCCGGAGGATTCTTAGTCTAAAGCCAAAAGTAAGTGAAGGATTGGGAAAGTAGGTACAGCATACAAGCAAAAGAAGGTCATAAAGAACTGGTACAACTTGCAAGTTATAGGGAGTGTGGGTTTCTTATACTTTCTTACTTTTTTACCTTTCTCTTAAGAATAAAACAACTCTTGCTGCTGAAGGGATTGTGTTCAATCTGTCTTTTCATCAAGAGTTGGATGTCTGTAGTAGTAAAAGTTTGAGAAAAGAATACCGTACGTGGCATATGGATTCAGCAATGACCTTTGCCCTATACTAGAAAATGTAAGGAACTGGAATAGTAGACTGTTTTAGTTGAGCAGCTTTCATACTGGCATGTTCAGTGGTGTCCCTATTGTCACTGGGATTTTTCTTTCTCTGCCCTCCTTTGGCTCCCTGTAAATCTTGAATTGATGGCAGCTGTTTGAGCCAAACTCAAGACACGTTGCATCACATCAGGGTTTAAATGCTCAAAGGCAAGGGAGAATTGCTACTATTCTGTAGTATTCCTCCAGCAGCTCCATCTGTTCATCTGAGGTCAATCACTAGCATCATGCAGCACTTCAGAGAGAGAGGAAGATGTTCTTTAATGCTGGCTAGCAAACTGAATTTCCATGCCACAATTATTTATTAGTTCTTTTGGGGGAATATTTCTAGCCCCATTCAGTACAAAAAGCCAAAAAACTTGACCCTTAAAGACTATATGGTGGACTTCTTTAGAGCTGTAAACCCCAGAAGCATGTTCCAGAGCTTCCAGCCATCCATCCAGCAGCAGGGATCTTGGATGTCTTACAGGTGGAGCTGCTATTGCATGTGCAGCTGCCCTTTGGTCCTCAGGCTTGGAGACTTTGGTCACTGTGGGGAGAAGGTGGCAGGAGATGATGGGGAGCATGACTGGAATGGTTGACCTTCTCTGCTTGCAGTCAGAACAGCCAAGGGAGTCCCTTGGCCATGGTGAAGGCTCACACCTTCTCATAGAGATTTATTGGGACTAGCCCATTTGTGCATCACTTTTTCTGCTCTCTCCATGTTAACATTTCTGGGCAGGCAAAAACCCTCTTACAAAATGTCTGACCAGCAATAATGGTCTTATTACAATAAGTTGAGATTTTTTTAGAACTTATTTTATTGCTTCTTTGGAAGAGGGACTTGTCTTGCCAGCTGTCTCCTTATTCATTGCAGCATTATCCACCCACTAGCATTGGACAATTCCTTCAATTGAGATTCATAAAAATGCAGACTTTTATGGGCTATCATGCATCTGAAAATGAATGCTTTGTGAAAGTATTTATT
This sequence comes from Strigops habroptila, assembly GCF_004027225.2. NCBI lineage: Eukaryota > Metazoa > Chordata > Aves > Psittaciformes > Psittacidae > Strigops > Strigops habroptila. Next base: position 8,548,729 of record NC_044291.2, on the reverse strand, counting down.
CCATAAAGAAAAACAAAAAAACACTTAAAAAAACAGCCTCCAGAAGGTCATTGGTAGCTTTGGCCTTTCTACCATGAATTTCTCAGGTAAATATCCATCCCAGCAAATGTCATTCTTTTTTTTAAGTGTATTTAGTTTTTCCTTTCCTGGTTCTCCTCCTCTCCTTTCTCGTGATCAGAAGTAGCAGCATAAACTAGAAGCTGGTCTTGCAAAGGTTTTGAACTGAGTGCGCCCTACAGATGAATAAACACATTACCTTCGGAACCCTGGGATCTCTCTTCCAAAGGCAACAGGAAAAGGGGGAGCTCAGAGTCCCTAGCAAAATACCAGCGTGCAGAAAAAAAAGGCCTGTTTAAATGCTCTAACTTTCCCATCAGAAGACTTTTACAGGGGGAGGAGGAGGAGGAGGAGAGAGGAAGGGTGTGAGGAGAGAGGGGGGAAGGTGGGTGCTGGGAGAGGGGAGGAAAAATACAGTGAATGCTCCTGTAACCTTTGCTCTGTTGATACTAGACAAGACTGCACTGTTAATGAGTGATTGTTAACAGATGGCTGTTGAGCAACTTAGAAGCAGAAGATGTTATTCGGTTGTAGTGCTGGGAGGGTTAGGGTGCAGGGGTGAGGTAAGGGGATATTTAGTCTTTTCATGAGGACTGAATGGTCAGAGATTTATGATTTTCGGTTAGGCTTTTGGAAGTGGAGGCCTGGGGGAAGGATTGTTTCCCATGTGCTGATCGGCGAGTGGCTGTTTGGTGCTGAAGGCTGTAATGATGATTTTTTGGGTTGAGGGCTGTCCATGCAGCCCTTGGTCTTTGAGAACTGAAAGATGGAAATGTATGTCTTTAACTTGCCAAACCTCATGTCCCGGAATGAAGAGTGGGCTTTTCCCACTGTTTGGAGCTGTCTGAAAGCTGGTTGAGAGAGCTTTAGGTATGGACCTGCACTTTGTCTACAAGATAAATCATTAGTGTATATCACCTGCAGTGCTCCAAGTTGTTAAGTAAGTGTGTGTGTATGAGGGGGCGGGAATATTTCCGAACATGTATGTCCATCCGTGCATGTTCCTTGCCCTCTCCTGACATGATATACACCATGTTCAGCGCATCAGCATACCAGTGTGTGCCACTTCCTCATTGGTTTTTGTTTGGTATGAATTTGAAGGTAGCCTCAACACATCCCATTCGCTTTCTGTAGGCTTTGAATGCTTGAACCTATCACGATTCTTGTAGCTGCTCAGTGTTGTTCAAACTTGGTACTTAGATTTTGCAGTTGTTTCTCCTTTGGACCTCATTAGATACAGGGTTCAGTGGTATGAGGTGTGAGTGAGGTCAACGCTGCTTCTCAAGACTGTTATTTTCAACCAGTCATGTATGGCTGAGTGAAGGCAAGAACCAAATGCACAGTACATCATTTTGCTGTTAGGAATTTGCAAAAGAGGTTTGGCCTTTGGTCAGGAAAGGGGAATCCCATTTATACGTGCAACAAGTAACAGCAAGTCTACAACAGTCACGCTCTAGATGATTTTATGTCTTTCTTGCACATGAACATTTTAACATATGTAGCTGAGTGTTTGTATATACATAGGTATTTATACAATTTAAAGACAAATTTCTTTATCTTGCCATCCTTATTTATTCATATTTCTTTTTTGGGGGCACATAGGACTATATGACAAATGTTCTTACACCTCCCGTGACCGAGGATGGGTCCTGGGGATTAACACCGTCAGTGACCAGGGGAATAGAGACCCCCGCTATTTCTTCTCTCTGAAGACGGACCGTGCTCGCAAAGTAACCACCATTGCAGCACATCGCAGCTACCTCCCCAACCAGTGGGTGCATCTTGCTGCCACATATGATGGGCACCTGATGAAACTCTATGTGAATGGTGCCCAGGTGGCCACAAGTGGAGAGCAAGTGGGCAGCATCTTCAGTCTTCTGACCTTGAAGTGCAAGGTGCTCATGGTTGGAGGAAATGCGTTGAACCAGAACTATCGGGGACATGTAGAGCACTTCAGTCTCTGGAGGACAGCCCGGTCTCAGAAGGAGATCTTGTTGGACATGGGCCAGGCAATTCACAGACAAGACACGCCTCTACCTCAGCTAGTTCTTCAAGACAGTTTACTGAATGTGAAAAACACCTGGTCCCCCATGAAGGATGGCAGCAGCCCCCAGAGCAAATTCAGCTATCACCATGGCTATTTGCTGGATACCAGCCTAGACCCTCCTCTCTGTGGACAGACCGTCTGTGACAACACAGATGTAATCGCCAGCTACAACAAGCTCCCCAGCTTCCGCCGCAACAAAATCGTGCGCTACCGTGTGGTAAACCTCTACGATGACAAACACCAGAACCCCACTGTCAGCCAGCAGCAGATCGAGTTCCAGCATCAGCATTTAAATGAGGCTTTCAGCCGCTACAACATCACCTGGGAGCTGGAGGTGCTGGAGGTGAAGAACTCTTCCCTTCGCCACCGACTCATCCTGGCCAACTGTGATATCAGCAAAATTGGGGACGAGAACTGTGATCCAGAGTGCAACCACACCTTGACTGGGTACGATGGCGGGGACTGCCGGCATGTGCGCCACACGCTTTTCAACAAGAAGAAGCAGAACGGGGTGTGTGACATGGATTGTAATTATGAGAGATACAACTTCGATGGTGGGGAATGCTGTAACCCAGAGATAACAGAAGTCACCAAGACGTGCTTTGACCCTTATTCTCCTTACAGGTAGGCAATTTCTTAAACAAGCTGTTTACGGTCGTATTGATGACTATCTGTCTAGGTATTGATAAGCCTGCTGGGTTTTCAACCCTTGTTTTTTTGCCATTAGGGGCTTTGGAGTTTGTTATTAATTTGTTTTTTTCTTAGTGTTTGGCTCACATTACAGTTATCCAAATGCAATCTCAGTAATGGTCTCATCAGCATCTTAACTGTTGAGTTGGCATTCTCCATCTGGGCTAAAGAAAGTTCAGTGCTGAAGACTGAAGCAGCCAACTTTGGTTGGCCCATTAGTTGTTGGTTGTGAGCAGTGTATTGTAGCATTGCACAGTTTATTTTAACTTCAGACTCTTAGCAGTGGGGTTTGGATGTCATAGAAAGCTCATGTGTATTTGGAGGGGTAAGAGCCTCTCAGGCGTGGAACAGAACATAAATACTCTCAGGTAGACTTTAATTCTGTAGGACTTCTTTGAAGGTAGATAGGTTATTCTGTATTCCTAATGCTCTGAGTACTGCTTTCTATAAGCACTGCTGTGGAGAGGCAGCTGAGTCTGCAGGCTGTGAGGAGGGAGGTGGGTACCAGGTTCCTGGCAGTGCTGTTGCACACACTGAGCTCTTCTGTGCCTCTTGTTATATAGACGAAAATTGGGTTAGTGCCACTTCATTGCAAATGGCAGGGCAACTTTCTGTGGGTGGATATGAGCTTATAAAATCCTGAGATCCTCAGCTAAAACTGTGTTGTAGTTTGAAGAGGAACGTCCTTGAGTAAGTTAGGTCAGTTGAGTACCACATACCTACAATCACTCCAACTTGCTCTTGGTCATCTTCAGATAAGAGTATGTTTAAGGAAAAAAGTGTTTGCTGTGGATGACTTATAAACACACAGAAGATGAAGGTTAAAGCTGAGGTTCTGTTATCTGTATCCCATGTTACAGTTTCTGTAGGGCAATTCATGGAGTCATGGGGGAAAACCTCCTGATGGTTAGAACACCCTGTGTTGTCAACGCTAAAGCTCAGGTCAAGAGGGGAAGTGTGAGCTGTTCTGGAGATCCTTCCATTACAGCAATTCAGGCTATATTTGCAACTTCCTTCATAGAGAGAAGGTTTTACACAACATTATCAGCTCTACTGAAGCTTTAAATACACATAATTAAGCTGCTAAGAAATGTTTCCTTTCCATTATTTTTTTTTTAACTCCAATGAGGTTGTTTTTGAAAAACTCCTTATAGCTCAGCATGACTTCAGTGAGCTCCCAGTGAACAAAGCTCACATGAGGAAATACTTGAAATGCTAATGATTGAAAATATCGGAAGGAAAAATACCAATCTCTTAATACTGTTCAACTGGAGAGGAACACAACTAAGCAAATATCATCAAAGGCATAATGCAAATTGGATTGTTTTAACACTGGAGTTCTGAGAAGTCGAGGTGTTAGTTCTAACAGCTATGACAATTTTTAGCAAAATACATTATTTTTAATATGATAGTCCCCTTTTATCACTTGTTCTGTGACCAGCATAATACCCATACAAAATGAAACAAGTCTTGTAAATTTTAGTTGACAGATTTAAGACTGTGCCTTAATGCTATTCTGATGTTCAGAGATGTTTCTATTTCAAATGAAGTCTTTTCTTTTTTTTTTTTTTTTTTTTTTTTGCTGCACAGATTGTGCTTGCACAAGCCCAAAGAAATTTAGTTCCTAAATCTGAACTTACATTAGCGCGGCGTAGTTGCTTTTCATATGCAGTTGCATGTTCATTTTGGAGACAGCCACCTCGCTGAACTTGTCTGGAGGATTTGCATTTCATGGCTTTGAGATCACAGATCTTCTACATGTTCTTTTTGGCTTGAGAAGCACCTCTTCTTGACTGTGGTCAGTGAGGGAGGCCTGAAGGTCCTCTTCCAAATTGTAGAGTGTGAGAAAATCCATAGATCCTCCAAATACTTTTTTGCTTTGTCTTTGCACAGACATTGTAATTTATTTGTCTTTGCACAGACATTGTAATGCAGTGTTGATCACTGGCTATGATCGACATCTTGGCTATGAAACCAAGAAGGGCAGTAGAAGACATTCCATCTCTCTGGAGAGTTTATTTGGTGGCTGATGTACTAGACTGAGCTCATATCCACCACTCTGATGAGTGTTTGCACTCAGTATGGCAAAATAGAGCACCTAGGGCTGTGGACTTAGCCATGAGATTTGTAAGGTTGAAGTATTTAGGCTGACAAACACAGGTTTGGGGCAGTGGCTTTGGCAGCAAAGCCTTCATTGACTAAAAGGGTGAGGATTCAAACCCCGTGTTTGGCTTTGGTATTGCCCTCAGCATCATCCCCTGAGAGAGATTACCATGCCAGTTAGTGACGAAGTCAAAATCTGTGACTCAGTTGGCACCATCTGGGCCCATTTTGCATCACCAGCCCCTCTTGTCATCACTTTCATTGGCAAAGAGTCCTCAGTCCCCTCTAGTGCAGGCCTTGCACCACATCAATGAAGGCATCTCTACAGCCACTGAGAGCTCACATCTAGTTCCAGGTATTTCCTCTTCCGAAGTTCAGTCTAACAATAGCAGAAGAAAGAGAAGTGAGCCTTCGATCTGGTGAGGAAAGGGGTGAGGAGGGAAAGATGAAATGGTGCCAATAAAAAGTTTCCTGAGCTTTGTGCTATAAAGACTCTTCACAGTCTTCCTTGATACTGGAGAGGCAGTCAAATGCTACTGGGTTTTGCTCCTTCTACATCCTCGTGTCAGGAGTTTTAGCCAGCTCTTAACCATGTAGAGGTTATTCCTGAAATACTTTTGTCCCTTGGAATCAACCAGAAAGTGCTGATGCTTGACTAATGCCATTATAAACAGGAATTCTCTTAAGTGCCTCTTCATCCCCAAAAGAAGATGTATCCATTTCCAGTCCCTTTTATTTTTCTGACTGTCTCAGTCCCAAGCCTCCATCCTTGGACAAAGTTGTTATGAGTCTCGTTACAACAAACTCTGTGGATGCTCCTTGACTAAGTGCAACCACAGAGGTGAGATCACTGGAACCATTCCAAGACAACTTAGATCTGCATTGTAAATATCTTGTGATCCTTTTGGCACCTTGGACAAAGTGCTTGGGCACTTGGATGGTGTCATTCAGTCACTGTTGTGGCACAACTGTGGTGGCTTTAGAGCTGATCCCAGCAGCAGAAATGGGTTTTTCATTTGTTTGCTTCCAACTTCTGGCACCTCCCCAGAAACATTTTCCTCCAAAGAGCCAAGCTCCTGTGCCATAGGTAGTGGGGATGTTGAGGCATAGAGATTTAAATACTATGGCAGAAAGAAGTTTGCCGGAGGGGCAGTTCAGAGGGACAATGCTGGTAGATGAGGACTCTGCTCTCAGAGCTGCTCAGCAGTAAGCATTGCGGTACCAACTAGATCATCTCTTCTCTTTCTTAATAGCCTACAGGACAAACACAAAGGACTGGTTAGCATTAGCCAACACAGCAGGCTTTATCCAAGAATATCTGCCTCACTTCTTTTTATTAATTTCATGAGAGTGGGACAAAATGTATTTAGTCCCAACACAAGATTTGCAAATATTGTTCAGCTTTTCTTTATTTCTGCAATTCTGGGAAATTAGAACATGCTAAGATCATACAGTCTGGCCCAATACAAAGGGAAGGAGCAAGGATAAACACCGCTTGCCAAAAAGACGCATTCCCTGTGTTATTTGGGATACTGCTGCTTTCAAAATAGGGAAGATTTTGAGCTCATGACACCTACCATGGCTCCTTTTCAGAAAAACTTGAAACAAACAGCAAGGGATCATAGGAAATCATGCTCTGTAAGTGCTATTTGATGTGGCAAGTTCTTGCACCATACTATGGTTAACTGAGCCATTCCTTTTATGTAGTATTGGGCTTGCACATCAGGCTTCACCACAGGATCGCATGGGCAGATAAGAAAGCATTCCCCTTGAAGCCTTCTTAGGAAAACGCTGATGAAATTCCTGAAGCAGTAAAAGCTACTGGAGCCTTCAAACTCCCTTGATTCCTACAACCTACCGAATACTTGCTGGAAATCCCCTCAGAAGAAGTGACCCTGGGGACAGGCTTTCTCAACATCTACATGTGTGCCCTGAAGGCTCCTACAGCCCATCAGTTCTGCCCAAACAAGGGGCAGGGATGAGCTGTACAAGCTCCAGAGTTTATTTTGCAGCACCTGACTGAAGATACAAGGGTGACCCCAGCCAAGGTGCTGGAGTGTCCAGTGCCCTGCTGATCTCACCCTTCTCCCTGGCCGTTTCCAACACTTGTATTATGCAGTCCAGAAGAGCTTAGTGTTGTGTCACAGCAGCTCACTCAAGACTAAGGGCACTGGCACATTGCAGGTATATGTAAATTAGACTCTGAATACGTTTGAACATGTATTCATGCTCTGCCATGTGGACTACAGCAGTACTGTTACAAGGAGGTGGCTGGCTAATCCACAGCCTAGGTCAGCCTTGTATAGGTAACTGAGCTGTGGCTGCATTTCAGGGCTCCCCCATGGGATTTCTGATCAGATCAGCCTCTTATTCTTTATCCTTCTTTTCCACTGGAAGTCTTTTCATGAGGCTTCTTTACAAAATATGGTCAACTTACTCTGGAGGAGGGAGGCATACTTAATGCCCTTTTCTAGGAGTTAGAAGAGTTCTAAGAAATAGTCCTTGATTCCAAATAAAAGACTAATTTCCACCTAATCCTAAACACTAAAAAGAACAGAAGAAATTCATCAAAGCTCTTCAATTCAGGGAGCTTGAGAACTTAATCCCCTGCCTCGAAGAGACCATTGTGTAGCTCTTGACATCAAGGATTCCTGCATTCACACAGGTATCAGGCAGACATATAGCAAATACCTGACTTTTTGTCTAGGGATTCAGCATTAAATGCCCAGTTCTTTAATTACCAGCCCCAGGGCTGTTGAGAAGGTGGAGAGTAACACGCTCAAGAACAGAGCTGCTGTCTCTTGGTAGTTGTCACCCAAAAGCCAAGTCCCAACAGGAAATCCTCTGTTCTCTCTGTTTATTCTGTCCTCTATTCCAGATGTCAGGGATATTAATCAGCTGGGAGGAATTGCATCTGTTCCCATGCTAGCAACTGACATTTATAAGTCTAGTATTGAATTCTGATATAGACAGGACTTAGGTACTAAAGAAACTATTTCTACGTACAGTATTGCACACCCTAGAAACAGGAAGAGTTTGCTCGATTTAGCTTGACCCACAGTCATCTTTTCCAACAGTTCGGGTTTTTTTTCAAGGAACATTTTTTCCCCAAGACTCATAGAACTCATGGTTCTTTTCATGGACATTATCCATTATGTAAAAAGATCACTGTCTGGTCAAACTGCAGGATGCTTGGAATGAAGGCAGCCTATAAAATCTATTGAGTAAACTATCGGAGATCATTAAGAATCCTTGTGGGAGACAATAGATTAAAGTCTTATTATACTCTCTGGTGCTAATGCACCCTACAATGAAGATTTGCAAGCACAGCATCTGAATTTGCTCCTCACAGCTCTGCAGCACTGCATCCTCCAGGACCAGCCGCCCCAGTGGTGCTCAACCCCTTCTCAGCCTCTGGTGGAGCTCATCCCCTCCCATGGTCTGAAAAGAAGCAGGGTACAGAAGTGGTTTTATTCTCTTTGCTGATCAATTCAGACATATATATGTATATATATATATACATATATATGGGTCTCACACACAGACCCAGGTTTGATCATGTCCAGCATGCATCTTCCATGTGCTGTGGGGCCTTGCATTAACCACCCTGGGTTTCTCCTGTATCCATTTGTATTCAACCTCTCTTCAGCAGTGGGTGTGAGGTACCCTTTGCGTTTTTAATTAGCATCATAGAATCACAGACTGGTTTGGGTTGGAAGGGACCTTAAGGCTCATCCAGTTCCAACCCCCTGCCATGGGCAGGGACACCTGCCACTAGACCAGGTTGTACCATCTGAAACCTTCTGTAAAGTACATTCAGGAGGTTGGACCTTTCACATAGGGAAGGATGCAAAGCACAGGCAAGATTTCTGTGGCAATCTTAACCAGGTGTAACACCTTTGCCATTCCCATTCTATCTTTCAGGCTTCTTTTCTGATAGGAATTTGAGTTCAGTTCTTGCAAGCAATAGCTGCCCCTTAGGGAAATACAGGGCACCCACCTCCACCATGCTCCATTTATATCATCCATGAACATGATGCATTTGACTTTGCCTCTCACATGGATTGCTGGACGTGGGCAAACAGTGCTTCAGTTGGTTGGGTTTTTTCCTAACGATCCTTTCACTATTGCTGCCAGTGGAAATGTACAGAAATCTTTCAGCATAGATGGTGCTGCCTTGTGCTACATCCTGGGGGAGTTTGCTCTGTGCAGCCACACTTCAAACCCTCAGCATTACTGGTGCCTTCACATAGTGGGTTTGCAGAGTTCAGGAGAAGGGGTGAGGATGATAAGGTGAATTTTCTTTATATAGTCACAGCTGAAAATGTCAATGTGAGCAGAGGCATGAATGCTGGCCTATCAGCTCTGCCTTTGCCCAGTATCTGTGAACTTAATGCTGGGGGAGAAAGCCAACCCAAAAGTGCAATTACTCAGAAAATAGCAGTTTTTATAAGTAGGTTATATTTTTGGGATAGAAAAATACCTTTGTGCCACAGAGGACTTGCCTACAGCCTCAGTACATGTGATGGAAAGGCTAGGAAAAAAGATGCAAGTTCTGAACAGAAGAAGCAGATAATAGTGACAGACTTGTAGAATGATTTGTGTTGGAAGGGACCTTAAAGCTCACCCAGTTCCAACCCCCTGCCACGGGCAGGGACACCTTCCACTAGAGCAGGTTGCTCCAAGCCCCTGTGTCCAACCTGGCCTTGAACGCTGCCAGGGATGGGGCAGCCACAGCTTCTCTGGGCACCCTGTGCCAGCGCCTCAGCACCCTCACAGGGAAGAACTTCTGCCTGAGAGCTCATCTCAATCTCCCCTCTGGCAGGTTAAAGCCATTCCCCCTTGGCCTGTCCCTGTAGGCCCTGGTCCAAAGTCCCTCTCCAGGTTTCTTGTAGATCCTTTAGGCACTGGAGCTGCTCTAAGGGGTCCCCTTAAGGAGCCTTCTCTTCTCCAGGCTGCCCCAGCCCAGCTCTCTCAGCCTGGCTCCAGAGCAGAGCTGCTCTGCTCCAGCCCTCGCAGCAGCTCTGTGGCCTCCTCTGGCCTCGCTCCAGCAGCTCCCTCTTGTGCTGTTGCCCCAGAGCTGGATCAGGACTGCAGGGGGGGTCTCCCCAGAGCGCAGCAGAGGGGCAGAATCCCCTCCCTCGACATGCTGCTCATGCCCTGGGGGTGCAGCCCAGCACATGGGGGGTTCTGGGCTGAAGCGCACACTGAAACTGGGTCGTGAGGAGCTTCTCCTTACCCAGCACCCCCATGTCCTTCTCCTCAGGGCTGCTCCATCCAGTCTCTGCCCAGCTTGTAGTTGTGTTTGGGATTGCCCCAATCCAGGTGTAGGGCCTTGCACTTGGCCTTCTTGAACTCCATGAGGTTTGCACTGACCCACCTCTTCAGCCTGTCCAGATCTCTCTGGATCCCATCCCTTCCCTCCAAGGTGACAACCATACCACGCAGCTTAGTGTCATTGGGAAACTTGCTGAGGGTGCTCTATTCCACCATCCATGTTGCCAACAAAGGTGTTAGTGTGCCAGTGCTATGGCTTTCAGGGTGATGATGTTCTTGGTGTAGCTGGAAGAGCTGAAGCTTACAAGTAAGGCAAGTTTCAGCAGCAGGGGGGATATCTTTTCTTAAGCCAATTAATAGTGTTAGGGAAAAATATAAGAATAATATAAAGAAGGGTTTATGAGCTTGAAAACTTTTTCCCCCAAATCAATCAGTTGATTTCGTAAAAAAATGATTTCTCCTAAGAAATCATTGCTTGTGATTTTTTTGCAGTCTTTCTTTTTTTAGTTTGTTGGTCTGTTGGGGGATTTCAGAGTGTGAAGAGTGTATGTCAGGGATTGGTGTATGTATGTATGATTGTTTAAATGTAATAGCTGGAACAGAGTGAGGAGGGGGGATTAAATGGAAAGGTGATGGAAAAGATGGAAGGAGAAAGGATGCAGAGATAGATCTGTAAGCAACAGTAAAGTGCAATCCGTGTCTATTGGCCACATGTTTGAACTTAGTTGCAACCAATTCCTGGTGTTTCAAGTCCTGGTTTGCCTCCTGGTCGGGGTGAGGGGAAGCCCAAGAAGTGCATATCTCAATTTATCTTCTTCTAACTGCAGCGAGAATCATTTGTTGTTCCTCAGACACCCCAGCATCAGGAGAGTGTGTAGCTGTCCCATCGCTTTTGCAGCTGTCCACCACTAAGATACACTTGTGCAGAGTGATTGATGAGGCCAATTTCAAAGTATGTGTGATATCTTCTCTGTTAGCTATTTGTCAGGACACCCACTGAAATCATCAGATAGTCTATGTCAAGACACATCATCAGATAGTCATAAAACTTTCTCTCTGTGCCTGTTGGAGAAGGATGAAGGGTGTGGGTGATTAGATGCGCTACAGAGAGTTGCTGGTTATAGTTTCCTTAGAGCTATCATGAAATGCAATGATGTGGAGCCTCACAACAGATCTTTTAGGGTTACTGAGATACTCTGGAACCACTTCAACATTTGTAATGTATTCACAAAAGCTTTGTTATAGACAAGCATGATGCTGATAGTAATTTTTAATCCGTTAGAGCCAGATCCATTGAGGAATAAGATGGATATATCCCCATCCCACAGCCCAGTAGAGTGTTTAGACCAGGAATACAAACCACTACTGTCAAAAGCAATCCTGAGTTTCCTTGATTGCAGCCTGGGCTGAAGCAGAGTTACTTGACACATATAGTGTGGAGGAAGATTAGGAGCTCATGCTCTGCTTGGGTCAATGAAATCCTGTCCTTCAGTTTTGTTCGGAGTGGATTTGCAATTTTGGAGTTTCTCTGGGTAACTCAACTGAAACTACCCAGTTAGCACATCATTTCAGCACTCCAAATTACCATAAATTTGCAAGAAAGTGTTTTCAGGTTCATTAATAATGGATGGGTAGCTACACCATCGGAGTGCTTGTTCTCAGCTTCCAAAAGGATCAGCGTGAGCTGCACTGACGAAACTTCTTGGAGTACTTAAATGCTTGGGGTATGAAACTCTAATAAGCCTCCCAAAAGCCAGGAAATTTGGAGTGAAGGCTGAAACTCCATACCTAGTACACCCTACTGGGTCTCTGTATTTCAGAACACATTAGGTTTGTTCGCTGAAAAAATCTTCATTATGGAGTTCTTCTGGGTGGAGTTTCACCTTTAACTCTAAATTTCCTGGCATGTGTGAGTTTGAAGCACACACTTAACTTTTCCCCAGTGCTGTTTATCATTTTTAATTTCCTTTGGCTTTTAAAGGAGGGACTCTGGTAGAAGGACCCCTGCTAAAAAAGGGACCCCACTGAAACCAAGATCAGAGTTTGGGGCCTAATTTGATCTTTCTGAAATTTTTAAGGAGTACAAGTTTCAGCAGGCTTTTTTGTACCATTGTTTTAAAGACTCTTGTGGCCAATCCACCCTAGTGAAAAAGATGATAAAACCTGCACCCTGCAGACCAATTACTTTAGAAGGTACCCAGATGTTTGGTACGTAACAAACTTTAGAATCAGAATCATATAATGGTTTGGGTTGGAAGGGACCTTCAAGGGTCATCTAGTCCAACTCCCCTGCAATGAGCAGGGACATCTTCAGCTAGATCAGGTTGGCCAGAATCACATCCAGCCTGGCCTTGAATGTCTCCAGGGATGGTGCATCCACCACCTCTCTGGGCAACCTGTGTCAGTGTTTTACCACCTTCATTGTAAAGAATTTCTTCCTCACATCCAGGCTGAACCTCCCTCTTTTAGCTTAAAACCATCACCCCTTGTTCTGCCGCAACAGGCCCTGCTAAAACGTCTCTCCCCATCTTTCTTATAGTCCCCTTTTAAGTACTGAAAGGCTGCAATAAGATCTCTCCAGAGTCTTCTCCACGATGAACAACCCCAACTCTCTCAGCCTTTCCTCACAGCAGAGGTGTTCCATCCCTCTGATCATTTTTGTGGCCTCCTCTGGACCTTCTCCAACAGGTCCATGTCTTTCCTGTACTAAGGACTCCAGAGCTGGGTGCAGTACTCCAGGTGAGGTCTCAGCAGAGCAGAGGGGCAGAATCACCTCCCTTGATCTGCCAGCCATGCTCCTTTGGATACAGCCCAAGATAAAATTGGCTTTCTGGGCTGCAAGCAACATAGAATATCTCACATAGATTGTAGTTAAGGATCTGGTCATGGCCATTGATATGTATGAGCTGTTTGTTGTGAAATGCGTTGTTTCCGTTAATTCCCTGATTGCAGAAGCAGCCCATGTTTGCTGTTGACACTTGTTGGGTTACATCAGTGATGGTAAAATAATGGAAACAGCAGTGGTTTGGAATGACAGCAGTGGCAATTACCTGCAATTCTTTTAAAAATACTTTTGGCCTCAGACGTTGAAAAGATGTGTCACCACTGGTTTGTGTGAGGGCGGCTGCAGCAGGTTCAGCTGCAGGGATTTGGAGAACAAAATTCTTTCTGCTGCCTCAAAATGCACCCTTTGAGCTATAGTGCCAGTAGATAATATGGAATAAATTTACTTCTTGCACTATAACTTTGTTGTGTCAATAAATTGAGGACTTCAGCGAGAAGTGAGGACTTCTAGTGGAAGATGTCCCTGCTCATTGCAGAGGGTTGGACTAGATGACCTTTAAAGATCCCTTCCAACCCAAACTTTTCTGTGATTCTATAAGCTGTGGTAGTTAGTGCCCCCAGCACAAGACTTGATTTTTCTAATCCTTCCCATCAGCTTTGCAAGGAGACTTTGTGAAATGTCCCTAGGGAAGTTTGAAGTGTGCTCAAGTTACATGGTGTTGGCTTTGTAAGTGCAGCCTCAGACCGCGTGTGCTGTAAGTGCAGGAGCCCCAGCCTGGTTTCCAGAGGACTTGATGCTCCCGTTCCATTTCCCTACCGACCCTTGTGATGGCTGTGGCATCCCACACTTTGCATGGGAGTCCCTGAACTCAACAATTCCTGATATTCAAGAGCTATAGTTCATGCAGATGAAAACTCAAAGTGAAATCTGGAAGGATTCCTGCTGCCTGGATCCAGGTACTTTGTCACCGGCCAGCCTCTCTGTGATGGGACTGGTACCCTGCAGTGGAATGATGAGGAACTATGTCCTCTGCTAAGCTGAATATTTCTCATTCTCTCACTAAAAAGCACTTTGTCACTTTAACAGGAGACAATATTCCTCTCCTTTTGCCCCTTCCAGTGTGGCCCCATCAACATCCTTGTGTTGTATTTCCAGCCTTGACTTTGTAATACAGATCACAGCTGGTTGGTTTGAATTTCCCCTGAGTTACCCAGGATGCTGCTGAAAGCACAGGAAGAGCAGAAACGCTTTAATCAGTTAAATCAATCAAACAACAACCAAAAAAAAAGTAGACCAGACCTTCAAATCTACCCCGCGACCTTTGATACTTGCGGCGATGACGTCTTTGTCCTAGTTCTTTAAGTGCAAGGTTTTATTGGGACTTGGCAGAAGGGTGGATGGAGGGAGGAAGACATGGGAGGGGGGTTTGCTGAGTTAAAAAAGGAACCAGAAAATGTCAGTGAGAAAATGGAAATACCCTGATGTTCCTCCAGCTTAGCGCTGGAGTCGGGTGCTCTCTCCCTTGCAGGGAAGGGGCTCCTTTTCCGTTAGCTTGACTATGGCCCTATTTAATCTCTTTGCTCTGACATGGAGCCAAGAAAGGGCTTTGCTCTAGGATGCCGGATCCTGCGTGCGTTTAGGCATCCACAGCTGATCCCTAGCAAGGGTTGGCTTTTGACTACTGAGGTATTTTTTTATAGCCACAGAGGGCAACTATTAATAGATGAGATTTACCAAAACACAGCGCTGCGCAGCGTGGTGTGGAGGGAAAGAGGGAAACCTGTGTGATTTATGCCAGGAAAATTCCATGTCGAAATTATACCGAAAGACACAGTAAAAATGAAGATGCCAAGAAGGAGATTTAATCCATTACTCAGGCTATGCCAGCATTTCTCCTCCATGAACGATCTGCCCCATTGCATGAAGTATGTTGCTGAATTGTTTCTTCAGCATTAAACAGCCCAGATTACACAAAGGATAAAGACACATAGGCGCAAAATACCAGCTTTTTCTGAGATATGATTAGACTGTGAAAGAAATACCAAAAGGAAGCGGAGGCATTCCTGACCCCGAAGACATTTCAGTTGATCAGACGTGGGATTAGGGGTAAAATGTGAAGAATTCCACATTGTGTGGTAGGAACGAGCCGATCAGGAGTTTGCCTCTTTGTTTATTGATTCATTTCTAATTTCCATGATATGATGTAATGAAGCTTGCGCCCTTGTCAGACGCACAAAGTATATTTGTGTATCAAAGAAGATAAAAGAATAACTTCTTCATTTAGGGATAAGGAGCATTGAGCAGAAAGGAGTGAGTGTGTCGATTGAAGCTTCTTTTGGAGTCAAAGCTCAGACATCGATTAAATAACATACAATCCAGATGATATCACTTAATAGACCCATCACTGTAAACATCTACACATCTTTTGTGCTCCTTCCAAAGGCACAAAAGAGGGTTATATTCCCAAATCAAGACCCACTGACTATCAGTAGCATGTGGGTATCAAAGTCCCCTTTGAAAAGCTTGGCTGAAGTTGTTTTGTGTTTCCTCGATTCATTTATTTGTTTTGTTTCATTTAAAATGAGACAGGGAGAGATTAAGTAGTGAAAATTTCTAAGTAAATAAAGAAATATGCTACACTCATTTAGAGAATGTGGGCAGATGTCAAAAAGGCTGGAGCTTGGTTTGCTTCATGTGAGCATCAGGGAGTATGGAAATGTTTCCAGACTGGCTGAACTGCTTAGGTTTGCAGAACTGGTTGAGAACAATTACAAAACAGCATTTTTCTGTGATCTCCTGATTTCCACGAGCTTGGTGATGCTCTATTCCTGTCTTCAGCCCCAGCAAGCACAAATGGAGACAAACATAGGCATGAAAAATATTAAGAAAATCATAAACATTTATTGTTCAAAATACCTGAATATATTTGGGCTTGGGGTTTTATTTTGCCTTAGCGTTTGGCTTGCTTTCTGTTAAGGACTAATTCTGAGAGTTGCTGATTCCTCCCCAAATGCGTAGTCTCGATGTTGTTATTGCACTAACTGCTGAGGATAAGCATTGGCTATTTGTAGCTGTTGCTCAGTTCCTCAGGGGAACAGCCATGCCATCTGCTCACAGCAGGTATAGATACACAGCGTAGGCATGATTTAGAGAATTACATCTTCAAGTCTTTATAATTGCTGGAGAAAAGGTAGGTGCCTCCAGTAGGATTCAGAGCACCTAGGTTAGAGGCTGAAAATAGGTATGTAAATGCCATGCCCGGTTTACATCAGGCTTCCCCATCACTGCATTCCTTAACAGTCATTCAGTCTTTTCTATTTTTATGTATATAATGTTCCAAACGTATGTTATGCTTTCTGTCTGGAGTAAGTTACATATCCCAAGCTCTTTGAAGTCCGTGGAAAGATTGAACTCCCAAAGACTTTGGGCTTTGGCTTGGATCTCTACATCCAGAGCACGAGTGAGGTCGAGAGCCTTCCTGAGACAAAGGGCAACAGCTAAGAGGAAAGCTCCTGCAGAACAGCACTGCACTAGAGTAAGCAGAAGAAATGCTTTGGGTAAGGATTGATGGCAACAGTTCACAGCATTATGAAAATTACTTCCCTTTTGCCTCCAGCCTTTTTACCACGACTCTGTCAGTGCCAAAAACCAGAACTCACTCACTAATTCTTCCAGAATTGATCGGTCATGATAAACTTCCAAGCACAGAGTAAAATGCTTCCGTCAGACACATCAGAGTGTTTCTCCCAGTTTGCCTGAAGAAATCTGTGCTGTTTGATTTCCCCTCCCTGCACCCAGTTGGATTCAGAAAAGGGCTCGGAGTTCCTGGCTTCCTTCTCATACACTCAGAGTTCCTCTAATGGTTTTACTTCTGGGGATAGATGTATTCATGTGTTTTTTTCTTCAGAATGTCTTTAAAATTCAGGCTCAAACCTTTAGCTATCCTCATCCTGATCAGACACAGAGTTCTTATTTTATCCATCTGGGAACAATACCTGAAGCACTTCCAGGTTTTGATCTAGAAAACCATCAGGGGGAATTAGTCCAGGAGGTGGTTCCAGGACACCTTCTCTTCCCCTACAACTGAATAAGGCACAGTGTCAGGTTTTGTAAAGTTCCTGAGATGTACTTGAGCTGGCAGCAAAGGAGTTGTGGAAGTGAGGGAATTCATAACAGCCCTCCTCTGTCTTTGACAGAGAGCTGCAAGACAGTTCATGTTACAGTATGTTTTATAAATGTGGGTTTGTATAATTTGGGGTCTATTTGTGGGAGACCGGGCAAAAATGACAACCTGCAATTTTTGCTGAATCCTTTGCAAAGCTGGTTTTGTAGTCATCGAGATCTTAAGGCCTGTAGTAGTTGTTAGTGACATGTTACCAATAAATCACTGCAGCAAACCGGAGTGAAAGTCGATGTGTGGTTGAGAGATGCAAATCAGAGTGACAGAGGGTGCAAATGTTAAGGGGAAATTAAACTGCATGGCGTGTCTATAGCAGTCATACTCGTGACAAAAGTTGGTCAAGAGATTTGCTGTAAAGGAAAATTAGTTTTCCCCCTCTCGTGTTAGTATTCCACAATGGGGAACAGATCTCTGCATTCTCAGAGCCCTTTGCTGGAGGGTCTATGTTTGATTCAAGTGGATCCACAGGCTTGTGGTGCCAAAACAGGCAATTTCTGCACTCGTGTCTGAAGGCCAAATATATGGGTATGATTTCCTATAGTTTACTGTTACATGCTGGATCAGGATTGTATGTTTCGTAAGCTGCCAGTCCAATTTTGTAGGGTCTTGGGAAATGTGTCCTCCAGGAATGCTTACAATCAGCCTTATGTTTTGGACTGATAGTGCCTGTTTTCTGCTACACATTAGCAGATCCACATGTGAGGCAACCCCAGTGTTCTTCCATCCTTTATTTAAGGAATAGAGGACTACTTCTGCTTGATACATCCTTCAGTTCAAGACATGTCCACTCTCAGAGCACACATGTGCAATCGTATTTGCTTTACCTTGTATCTAGAAGTTGCAGGTCCCGCATCGGTTTTAAACCCAGAAAGTCTGAAAGTTCTTGAGTGTTTGGAAAAGACACGTTTACATCTTTCCTCCTGCTGCTTATCTCTGGCTCCACAGAGAGAAATGAGGGGCAGAATTTTGATGTCAGGGAGTTAATTGTGTTAGCACGATCTGTTACAGACATTGCTACTGCATTTCATTTCCCAACAGTACTTGCTTGACAAAGTTGTATCTACTAAGTCCACTGTCCTGCTCTTTCTTTTCCTTGATTTCTGTCTTCCTAATGAACAGGCATAGAATAATAATAATTATTACTATTATTAGTTAGAAAATACACTGTCCACAGTATTTTCTTTCTGCAACCCTGAACTATTTTCATTGCAGGTGTCTTGCTGTTTCTGGGAACTTCAAAGCTAAATATTCTTCTGTGATATTTCTGTTTCAGTGGCTGATGTTTTCTGTTTCCTGGTAATCTCTTCACTGCTGGGAAAGAACAAGAGCAGCCAGCTTTTGTAGATCTCATAATATATAGTGGTTTTTTGAATCTGACTATTCCATTTTCTTTCCTTCCTTAAAAAACCTGTTCAAGACTTCACTGTTGAAGATAAAGACTTACTAGTATGATCCATCAATACCCCTGAAAACAAACCAGCTAAATATTAGTCCTTTGTAGTAACAGGGAGAAAAACTCTCATGAACTTTGAAAATGTGAGGCTTTTAGTGCCAGGGCACAAGCTTTTCTTGGTTTCCCTGAATTGAAGCCTCCGTCACCAGACTATGTTCTTTGTGATCTCACTTTGGTGTCTCCTACCCTTTCCTGTATAAGATGAAATAAGAGGAAATTTCAAGCAGTCTCATTTGAACCAGGTTTTCATTTCTTTCTCAGAAAAGAGGAAAATTGGGATTATCCTAACCATGAGACATTGATGATCTGCCCACTGCAGCAGGACCAACTTTCTGCACAGCCCTGCCAGGAGGTTAAAAAATGACATTTGGAAGTCCATGAGTTGTAAAAACAAAACCAGAAAAGAAGCGGCATCTCCAAAGCACAAGTGATGTTTTGCAAGATGCATACTTGGAGTGGTTATTTTGGCCCATCAACTCCAAAAGTGTCTGTAATAAACATGCGAGGTCCTTTGTGGTTATATATGATTTTGTTTTATTCTTTTTGCTGATGTCGGCCTGATTCCAAGTCGCTCTTCATTCCAATAGCAATGTATATCTCACTCTGTGGCACGGGGTTTATGTGCAGGGAGGATTAGTGTCAAAAAGTGAGATGAAAGGAGAAAAGAATTTGATCTTGTTCCTTTTTTCATCCTGCATTTTTTCACTGTGTGTTGATTAGGGAAGATGCTGAAGGACCAGCCCCTTAAAGTCCCAGCTGCACACCCCAACAGGGACCCTTCTGCAGGAGCTGTGAGTAACTGCCACCTAACTGCGAGCACACCAAGGACACAGTGCTCCCTACCCTGACCTGTGTTTTGCTCCCTAAAAATCCCAGGTATTCCCATGGTAGGTGACCCAGCAGAGCTCACCCAGGCAGGGTTCTGACCCATCCTGCCTGCAGATAGGGCGGGTGGATGGAGCCCAGGGCAGAGCAGTACCCATGCAGGTAACTCCATGCTGTCTATGGGCTCTAAAAAGGGGACACAAAGCACTTCCCAGTGCTCCAGAAGTACCCAAACCTTGGCAGCAAGGCACCACTTTGGGCAGGCTGCAAGTGTGACCGCAAGCCTGACCCCTCAGCCAGTAGGATGGAGATGAGAAAGACAGGCTGGAGTTGAATATTAGCAGTGGAAATTGTTAGACAGCTTTAATATAGAGAGTTGCTGTGAGCTACTCCTATAATTAAAGAAAACCCTGTGTCAAAGCCTCAAGCTTCCTCTTCATCTCCAACTTCCAGCCTGATTAACAGAGGCTCTACCTAACTCTTGACCTGATTCAAGGGAGTGATGACAGGCTGCATTCCTGCTCTCTGGTGCTTTTCCTTAAAACAATCAGGTTTGTTCTGGTGACTGAAACCAAAATGTCCTTTACATGAACTGTTGTGAAGTGTGCTATGCACGTATGTCTTGGTTGTTCTTGGAAGCTTTGGGATGAGAGGTGGTATGTAAATGCCAAATATTATTAGGATGGAAAGGAGAGCCCTGGTTCCACAGGAAAATCTGTTTCTGAAGTAAGTGTGGTACATTGTCTTCAGGAAGAGTGAAGCTGAGGGATTCAGGAAGGACCAGCTTCTTATTGTAGGGAGCTCTGGCTTTTCATGTGCTGAGCATGAGATCTTTAAGACTTCTGTGGAGATTGTAAAATATGAGTAAATGATTATAAAATATGAGTGAAGGCTTGTAAAACATGATGAGGAGTCACCAGCAGCAACACAAGCCACTGCTTATTTAGAAGAAGGATGATCCTTATTATCACAGAATATAGGCTCAAGAGATCGAGTTTCTAATCCTCGCCGTCACACAGAATGATTTTGTTACTTTGGACAAATTACTGCAGTTCTCTACCTCAGTTTTCCCATTCCATTTCCCTATTTCATGGCATCTTCAGTCATGGTGAAACCTCTTGAGGGGAGGCCCAGTGCAAGGGTTCTCGTTCCACTTTAGTATCACTTAAGCCCTTGGACAGGGTTTGGAGCGGTGCAGAGGGCTTGTGTCAGGGCTTTGACCAGAGTGGAATTTCTCTCTTCATGTTTAGGAAGCATTTTGAGGCCCAGAGGGGAAGCACTGTGGAAGTGCCAAACAGTATAACCGATGGTTAAAATAGCCTAAAATATATATATATACACCTTCCTAAAATATATATATATACGTACCTTCCTATACTGATTTAAATTCTCGTGTCTACATGAGTGAGGTTTGCTGCAGCCAAAAGAGGTTTTCCTGAAGTAGGAAAGGAAATCTGTTTTAACAGAACGGGTTCCTGAAAATATCCTTGCGCCACTTCGTTCTTTATCTTTGACTTTTCTCCTTGTTACAATGGTTCAGCCTGTAGAGTCTGGAAAAACATCAGGGTAACCAGGGCAGAGGGAATATCAGATGGAGATGAGGGATGGATAAGAGACAAATTACAGTACATTTCTCATGGGTCATTTGGCTCTAGTCTTGAAAAGAAGAGAGAAAAAAAAAAATCCCAAAGTAGTAAAAGAAAGAAAAAGAGACAAAACAAATAAACCTGCCAGTGTTGCTGATTTCAAAGGCCTGTGAAATGTGCATCTATGCTTCATAATGCTTTGCTGCTTTAAAGAGATGCATCTTGAAATGTTCTGTTCTTTAATCCTACTCACTGTCTCAGAAGTTAATTGTACAGTAAGATCACAATTCTCCTTGCCAAGGTTTTCCCTTTGTTTTCTTTCTCCCTCCTGCATGTTGGCCAGCCAGCAGATCTTTTCCTAGCTCTGTGTAGTTGGTTTGCTTAATTATCTTTTATGGTTGTGTGAGGAAACAGGGCTTTTCAGTTCTTGCTGCATGAGTGAACTCAAGTTGCTCTGCTCTTGGACGTAGACCTTGCAAAGGGAGAAAGTTCAGTGCTCACGTATTTATGGTCTGTAGCGCTGCAACTCTCCATAAACCTACTAAAGGGTATATAAAGGTGGGGTCTCAAGTATAAGAAGTGGGCATTAATCCTTGGGAGGATCAAGGGAGAGAGGGAACAGATAATTTTCTGTACATTAACAGCCTCCCCAGATTGTTGCCCAGAGCTCAGGCAGAACACGTGTGACATTTGAACAGTTTTGCATCATCTTTTTCTCCATTCTTTTTCCCTGAGCCTCTGCTCTTTCTAATCCTGGCCAGAACCAGCAGCAAAAGTGCCGGGGAAAAAAGAATCTGGTTTCACTGTATTTCTGAATCTCAGCCCAGGTTTGTGAAGGATTTGGCAAGGATTTACAAACCTTTGAGAGAATCCATGTGGAGATCTGAGGAAACCCGCCTCCCACTTTAAAAAAGCAAGTTGCCCTGGCCAGAAATTGGGCAAAAATTGGTCGTTTCAACTGAGGTTTCCTTTGAGATTTTGGATTTGAACCTGAAGCTGCACTTTGAGAATCAAATTTTGCTCTGACTAACTCTAGATTTACACTGGAGTAAACACATCACAGTCAGCGCTGATACTTGTGTGCAGCCCAGTGAGAACAGAACTTGGCTCAAAGTGCAAGCTCACATGAACCAAACTAAAAGAGGACCTGAAGCTAGGTTTGGAGAAGCCCAGCCGTCAGCTTTATTCCAACCTGTTGATACAGTTCAGCTTATTAAGTAGCTGTTGCATTTACAACATCCAGAAGTTATCTGTAAGCAATTGCATGAAATAAAGCTGTATCCTTTATTAGGTTGGATACCAGGTTGGATGGGGCTTGGAGTAACCTGGTCTAGTGGAAGGTATCCCTGCCCATGGCAAGGGATCGGAACTGGATGAGATTTAATGTCCCAAACCATTCTATGATTCCACAATTAGCATTCTTTCATGAGAAATTCAGATATGACCAAGCAGGGGTGTGCCATTAGGGTTCTATAGGTGATAATACTGATTTTTATATATTATATAGTTTTATAGATTTATATATATTTTATAGATTTATATATATTATATTATATATATTATACTTAGTAACAAGTAATTTCTTTTATGTATGGAATGTTGGTTTTTTTCCTTCCAGTCCTGTAGATTTAGAGTGTAGAACGTTATAGTAGAAATGTGCTTATTTCTAGGACTGTTCTGCTGGAAAGCCAGCATTACAAAGCAAATGGAATGAAACTGATGATTTGATGATTGTAAAAATTCCCTGCTTTGGACCAAGGAGATGCTCTCAGTCTCTGTTGCAGGATAATGAAAAGCCAAGCCCAAAAGACTCCCATATTTTGCACAGTAAAACTCTTATTTTCTTTCTATTTTTTTTTTTTTAATATATATAATTACTTTTCATAGGGTGAGTAAAACCTGAATCAGCAGCATAATGGTAGATTTTGGAAAAGGCGGCACCCTAGGATCACTGAACATCCAGACTTCTGTAGCCATGTGTGATTTTACTTTGTTGCTTAGCGTTGGTCTTAGCTATAGGACCTGCCTCTGGTGTAGAAAACCCTCATCCAGCTTTAACCTACTAACCCAAGTGCACTAGCAGTGTCCCAGAGAGTGACACAGAGTTCAGCACAAGCTCCCAAACCTACCTAGGAAGCTGGGTGTATATTTGAACACTCATCCTAAGTGTCTTCTCTTGGGTCCCTATCATTATTAAGTTTTTCCTTTGCCAAAACATTCCTCCTTTCTTGTAACAGGAGATCAGATCTGGGGGTTGTAGAGGACATTTTTCTGCAGTGGATAAACCGGAATGGTTTAAAAGCTGCCAAGCCTACATGTGCTGACAGTGCTTGCAATTTATGCTAGTGGACATGACCTAGTGAATGCCTGGTTTGGATGCGGTCGGAATTACAGTTACACAGTTGGATTTCAGTGTGAACACAGGCAGCGATCTGGATCTAAATTGGGACCTGAAGCCTTTCACTTGTAATATTCTGGCTCCGCTCTATTTCAGGCTCTGTCCCAATCACTGAAAGATTTATACCTTTATCAATAAATTATCATGACTTTTACTACACTTACACCAGTGTCTTAAATTAACACTAAACTAAATGTAGATGAGGCACACTTCCTGCTTCACATGATTTATGGCAATCTGTCTGAAATGAGCAAAATTAAATTTGCCAGCAAAGGCAGATCTTTAACATTAGGTCAGACAAAAATTCTATTGCAAATCCACTGCTAAAGAGGGTTTGTATATTGCCCTTCTTTTGTTCAGGTTTTTGATAGACCTGTAGCACTTTAGGCAAAAAAAGAGGAATGAGTGTTAGGAGTGTTTGTAGGTCTGAAATCTCTGCTGTGTACTTTATGTCAGGTTGGAGGTGGTAGCCAGGACAAAGATACAGTTACATGGCACTGATAAGCTCTCAGCTTGAGGACTGTCCCCTCTTTTGATGACCTGCCTTTGAGAAAGATGTTGAGAGTGCAGATGAGAGCATCAAAAATGACTAGAGGTCTTAAAAATACAACCAATGGGGAGAGGCTGAAGAAATAAGGTAGAGTCATCATCTAATCTCCCTTTCTGTGAGGAATGGCATAAACAGGCTTCCCAGGGCAGTGGTGGAATCACTGTCCCTGTAAGTGTTCACAAACTGTGTAGATGAGGCCCTTAGTGACATGGGTTAGTGGTGGCCTTCGCAGTGCTGGGGTAATGATTGGACCTGATGATCTTGAAGGTCTTTTCCAACCTGCTTAATTCTATGATTCTAAATACTCATGTGCATCCGTTGCAGCAAAAAGATTCAGGTAGATCTTCAGTAAAACTTCTGACTGTAAAGGTATTGAAACATGGGCTGCAGGTTGCTGGAGCAGTGGCAGAGTCCTTGTCATGCGTGGTCTTAAGTATGAGCTAGATAACAAGTTGCTTGGTGTGACATAGAGATGTCCCTGCCTTGGGGTGGAGTCTGGCAGCGATGGTCTCTGGGCATCCTTTCCAACTTTGTTTTCCTGTGGCTCTATAACAGGAGACAAAAGGCAGCTTATACACTGGCATCAACACTGTGTCTCCAAAGAGAGTTCCATGTCAAACCACCCAAGACTGAGAAATCACAGGGGGAAAAGCTAAATTACAATTGTGCACGTCTGCCAAATGGCCCCATTTCAAGGTCAGCTTTCAGTGCTGTGGGAGTCATGGCTCATGCTGTTATCTTCAGGAAGAGCATCATTTATCTCAAAGCCGTTCTTGCTCTTCACTGCAGATATGGGAAATCTCTAGGTGGACTCTGCACCCTAAAACCTTGGGACCGCCATGTTGCTTGAACAAACAGGACTGCTCGTGAGTGCCTGTCCACATCCTGACTGCTGCGGTCTTTACTGCTCTAACAAGTTAGTGTCAGTCCTGGGACCAGGATTGGAGCTGGAGGGATGAAGGGAGCACCATGAGACACATCAGCCACTCTATGGTGGGAACCACACCTGGATCTGCCACAGGCTGTTGGCGAGCGTTGCAGGGCTGTCCAGAAAAGCCTCCTCTTTGTCTGCTAAACTGTATTCTGTGGTTTAAACTGGGCTGACAGCTCTTTGGAGAGCACCAAATGAAAGCAGAAACAAGGAGTCTTGGGAAGGAGAGCAATATACTGGTCCCTAATTTCAGCAGATTTACTCCGTCCTGCTGTATGCTGAACCCACTAGCTAAAGGATAGGATATTGTATGTCAAGATGTAAATGGAGATATTTTGAGGCTGACTTCCCAATTCAGAAGATGCTGTGGGGCTTTGTTTTGTGTTGGTTTGAGTGTTTTGTTTTCAAATTGTGAAATGCAGTGCCTTTTATTCCTAACAAACTCATCAGGCAGTTGGAGACCATACTCCATAGTGAGCAGATAGCAAAGTTCCTACTTTGTGCTTGGGTGGGGTCTTGCAAATAATCCCTTAAGTACCCTGTTTGTTTTCTTGCTGTAAAGTGACACTTGTCTTTGAAGGAAAAAAAACAAAACAAAGTCAAATAGAGAATAACTCGGAGCAAACAGTAGAAAACATTTCCTAACAATAAAGGCTGGAAAACTCTGTTCCTTGCAAAAACAACCACAAGTGCAAGAGGCTACACCCCAGGCACACTGGGGAAACACGGGAAAGCCACTCTCTGACCTGGAAGAAAATGGGGAGAAAAAGTTTCCAACCCAGTTACAAAACTACTCGACTCTAGCCACCAAGGCCAGATTTAATATGATCAGACTCGATGCCCACTGAGTTTAAAAGCCATTGTTCAATGTGTTTGTAGTGAAGTGGCAGAGATTCATAGCTGGGCTTGGTTTTAGAGCTGAGGATCCAGCAGAAGAGAGCTCCACGGAACATGGGGCTGCAGCCTGTGGGCTTCACCTCCCTGCCTGGGGATGAGTCCTTCTCCAGCAAAGCCACAGCCCAAATGGATGGGAAATGGGCTTGACAGATGAGACAGGCATGGGGCTAATGGCTCCTGTGACTGATGGGGCAGGCTGCATGGCGAGACACTGCTGGATGAGCTGAAGGCTCCATTAGACTGAAACTGGAGCACTGCACGGGATGCATATTACTGATTGAGGTCTGGGGCTTACTGGATGAGGGCGAGCTGCTGTAGAGTTCCAGGGGGCCATTTACACTGCAGTGGAGGAAAAAAAGCAAAGTGAAGCTGTGCATTGGACAAAAAAGTCGATGAAAAGATCTGGGTGGGAATGTGCACATTGCCTGATATGATTTGGTGTCCCAAATGGCCTTAAACAGCCCATAGAATTTCTATGTCTAAACCAGATTCCAGCAAAGGAGACCTTTTATGATGCACTAATAGGCTCATTAGACTTTCTTGAGCGAGGCACGCTCACAGCATTGTATGTTTTTTCCATTACAGGAATTACATGTGTTTTGTTGTGCTTTGGGTTCTGTTTTGTTTTCCACATAGACTTGCCCTGACAGTTTCCCCCATTCAGGTTTACATTGGAGGTACCATCTCGAGCCAATGAATTTTATGAAATATGTTGCTGGCACTCACGGAGAGATGCATAAAGGAAATATTCTAATGACAGTTGGGAAAGCTTTGATCGCTTTCCAAGACTGCACTCATGTCTTTGAAATGCGAGTTTGGCAGTGCTGGAAAGGCTGGGCTCTTTGGCTCTCTTTGGCACGAGCCCATGTGACAGACATTATGTCCTCTATCAGGGGACCCACATAACCTTGAGAAGTGTAAGCAGTGCTCGCAGATTGCATTGGGTCAGATAGTCTGGGCTGATAACAAAGCAGCCGCAGCAGCAGGGGGGAGGCAGCCTCATCCAACACAATAACTGAAAGCTATTTTGACCTGGTAACTGTTGGGTCTGCTGCCTGCGGCTACGTAGTTGGACATGAACTGCAGAAGTAGTTAATTTATGCCTCCTTGAGTGTAGGAATGTGGTGATGATGGATAGGGATGGGAGGTTATTAGAAACATGGGGAGGAAGGAGAGGATGGAATTCCAGCTCGTGTTTTTATCTCTTTTACACACACACACGCGCTGGTTCCTTTGCATGCATACTCTTGGCTGTCTCTCATGTGTGCACAATCCAAAGCCTTGCTTACACACTCACACCTCAGCTCATGCACGCACATGCAGGCACATGTTCACACACTTACAAGGGATTTGCCTGAGCTAAGTGCCGGAGCATGTTTATGTGTTGGGGGTTGCTGACTGCTTTTACTGCATTTACTTCCTCCCAAGCACAATCTGCTTACACCCAGTCCTGTGCAGACCCTTTGCTAAAAATCCTCTTGATGTTCTGTTCTTACACCTTTTGAATATATTCTGCTATTTGCAGACTTCTATGGGCTAGCAGAGAAATGGTGGTCAGAGAAATGCCATAAAACCAAGTCCAGCTGACTTGGTGGATTTGCATAAGACAGGAGTTCAGTCTCAGTGATGCACTGACATAATTTAACAATTAGTTAAATGCTGTCTGCTCTGGATGTTGTCTGAAGTAATAATCCATGTACAAAACAGCCCTAGATGTTGAAGCACAGAGCCTGTGTGCAAGTGAGGGAGCACTTGTGGCCATGCACTGAGGCTATAAATGGGGATTGGATTGTGTAAACAATAAGCAAAGAGGCAGCTGAGAATAAAGAAATGTTAGTTTAGATTATTTGAAACCATAAGAGAAGAGCGGGGATAAAAATGGTAATCTCAGGAGGGGAGTCTGATTATAGTTACTCCTACAGGGATTTGCATAGGCCATGAAGTGTCTGCATCCAGAGTCAACAACCGCGGTCTCAATACAGGCCTTTCTTTCCCACTGTGATACAAAACACACAAACGTTTTTCTACTTAGAGGTACACAGTGCTTCTGTTTCTGTCCTTTTCTCTCTTGCACGAAGCATCGCACCACTCAGACATTCTTTCTTACACTTTTGCTCACTATCTTCTACTGATGCTGTCATACGTGTACACGTCACACATCCTCCCCTTCCCATGCACGCATCCTCCATCATGTATTGTCCTGATGCATTTCTGCTTTCATTTGGAAATGCACATTAGTTCTCATGTAATTTCAAACTGTTGCTTGTGGACACATACAAGTATGAGCCCAAGTTTAGAAAAGATGTTTTCAAAGGCACAAAGAAGATCCTGGAAATAGATTACGCAGAGCCTCAGAAGGTTCTTGCAGATACATGCAGAATAAGCTTGAGGAGCTAAGGGGAAGATGTGTGTATTTTCCATAGATGCGTTGGGAACAGTGGAGAGATGAGAAATGTGTAAAGGGTCACAGTGCTGACCTGTCCTTCAGGATGTCATCCACATCTGATCGGAAGATAAACACTGTGTGGAATGGAAACGTACCCTTCCACTGGTGTCCCCAAAGAGCATGTCTTCCTCCATGAGTCAGCGAGGGCCTGGGGACACCCAGCCATGTACTATTTTGGAGGCAATGACTTCAGCAAGTGGCAGGGGAAGCTACTGTGGAAATATGAATGTGTTTTCCACTGGGGAGTCCTCCAGGGAAGGACAGAAAGATCTTGGTGCTGAGCCAACTCCCCTATTTTTTCTTCACCCTTCTGGGAACAAAAGCCTTGCAAAGTGTGTAAGGAACCCTATTCACTGAACGTGAGTGTGTTTGGCTTGAGAGCGCTATGTGAGCCCCATGCACACCCATACACAGATGGAGACGGGGACTTCAGGAAGCAGGAATCAACCTGCTCAGGACCATCACGGTGTCCTTTCCTTACAAGCTAGACAGCCATGCTTGACTCACTGTGATCTCTCTCTCTGTTGTTTCCACCTGTCAAGTGAAGACAGTGCAACTTATCTGTGTTTGAGATCTCGTGTTAGCACAACGCTTCATATCAAGACTATGTGAGCTAGAAACAGAGAACCAATGGGTTTACTCTCATGCTTCACTTTCTCCAGCTTTACTCTGTGTGCATCACAGTGCCAGTGGAAGCAGTGTGGTACCATGGTACACACTCCATGAGTAGCTCCTCTATTCCAGTATTGATACAGTCTCCTCCTTTAAAGGAATGCAAAGAGTACTTCCAATGGCCATTAGGCTTAAGGGATTGGCTTATCTGCAAGCAGATTGCTCTGTAATCTCCAGACATACCAAAAGCTAAGAAGAAACACAGCTCACCCAGGGAGGGGGACACATAAGGAGCCCTAGGAATTGATGTCACAGTATGGTACCACTCCTGCAGAGATGTCTTGCAAGGAGACCTTTTGGCACAACTTGGCTTGCTGGAAATAGCAATTCCCAACCATCCAGTGTCAAGGTTAGACCATCTGCATCTTGGCACAAGTGGCTGATGCTGGTGCTAAAGGAGTAACTTTGTGAGCTGGTGTGTGTTGTTGCACCAGCCTCAAGATGTGAAACTTGTTGTTGTGAAGGAAAATTAGAGGTAACGGTAATAAACAGCTTAGAGTGAATGTGCAAGGTAACTGCTGATATGAGAGATTTACTGCCCATAATACGTGGTTAATTACATTCATAATAAGTAGAATCCTATACTTATCTTCAGAATGTGGACAGCTTTACGTATTTAGCTTGGATTTTGTGGCCTCAGTTAATCAATGGCCTGAAATCCTTACGTAAGATTCACTGTATGAATGCAAAGTAATCGAAGTTAGAGAGTAGGTTATTAAAATATTTCAGGTGACTGTTACTCAGGATATTATAAGATCTTTGCCTGGATTGCAGCACTTCTTTTATACTTTGTGGCTTTTCATGTCGCCTTTAGAAAACAAAATGCTTTTCTTTTTTTACAGAGCATACTTGGATGTCAATGAACTAAAGAACATCCTCAAACTGGATGGATCCACACACCTCAACATCTTCTTTGCCAATTCCTCCGAGGAAGAGCTGGCTGGAGTGGCAACTTGGCCCTGGGACAAGGAAGCCTTGATGCATCTAGGTGAGCAATAAAGATGTTTCTTCTTTGTAAAGCATTCTTCTGAGGCACTAAGAAGGAAAGACAAACATGCATTAAGCTCTGTTCTGATTTCTTATCATTCCTGTAATATATAGTCAGGGGAAAAAAAGTATTTCACGATTCCCAGATACTGGCTCACAACCAGGAAAATATTAGGTTATAAACCCAAAGCATATTATGGTATTTGTAGATGATGTCAAGCTGAAAGTATTTCACCTTTTAAGTGAAGCTACTTTACAGGGCATTCACTCCATGGGAGCACTTTGCAAAGAAGATTTGGGGGGATAGGTGTGGGGATGCTAGACAGAAGTGAATTTTTAACCTTAGCCTATTATGTTCTGATCCTTAGTTCATTCCTTAGTAAGTGTTCAATTAATTTTCCTCACAGTTAAAATTTGCGGCTGTTTTTCTCTACCAATGTGTGAAAGAGCAAACTGCTGAGAGATTGTATTTCTAATGTTCATTTGAGTGGAACTAGAAGGAGTTCACAACCCTGTGGATTGCCTTGCATGTTTCATAACAAGGTTGCTGAGTATGGCTGCTGGAAGCCAGGGTTCCAGACAAAGCTGTACAACCTCCCAAATGACTCATTGCCCTGACACCTGCAGTGCCACTGGGCCTGTGTTCCTTGCAAAGTGCCAGATGATCCTGGTTCAGAAGGCACCAACTGAGTCTGTAGGTACTTCTCTGAACTGTACAAACCTCCCTCAGGCTGCAAACCTTATCTGGTCATCTTATAAGAGCAGGGATTGTCACAGATTTCCCAGCTATTTTTCTTACTTGTCAAAACCTTCCTAGGCTGGAAGTGAAGTCCAGTTTCAGCCAAGTTCAGGCTTTATGAAAGGCTGTTTCAGCCAATTTTTATATTACCCAGCCCCACCTTGAGCAAAACAGAAAAGCTGTGGCAAATGTAAAGCTAGATGAGGAGAGTAAAATATGATGTTTATTATTTTAAAGCGTACTGTGAGAGCTGAGCTACAACTCACGCCATCAGTCAGAAAGGCTTTTCCATGCTCACAAATATATTACCCCAAATCCTAGATGTTAACATCTCTTTATAGTCACCATAGCTGAGAGAGGCTCCATGGTCAGACCAAGCAGTTTCCCTACCTCAGTTAGTAAATGTTTTATTGTGACATCCAACTTCGCAGCTGCTCTGGAGAAAGTGTGAGCAAACTTCCCAAGGACTGGCACTGACCCACATCAGTCTCCTGCTGAGCTAGGCTGGAAGTGAAGCCTCTTCCACTCTGACTTGCCTCCAGCCCCATCTCCATGGGCTGCTGCCTGGAGCACTGAGAACAGAAGATGCTGTAAATAAATGCCTGCCAGTGAGCATTCCCCACTGCAACATCTGGCAAAACCAGAGATAGATATTAACCCCAGCCTCAACTGGAACCCACACTGGTGTGATTTCTATCACTTTGTAGAACCACAACCCCCTACTCCTGCACTAGCCCCACAGTAACTGCTTCTGATTTTGCAACAAGGATGGGTTGCTGGTGGGAAACATTAGACCTGATACCACTGCTGGAGTGAACTAAGGCTGCAATATAGCTGATCCTGCCCTAAATGAGTAGTTTCACAGCTTCCCTTGGTGTCGCCATGGGAGGGAGCAGAGAACAAGGGGAGAGCTCCAGAGCGCCAAGAAGAACCTTCTGCAAGAGGGCTGGGGCCTGCCCAAAGCCCTGATGAGTTCTTCTGTCACTTTGTTAAGCTAATTGTCACCATCATGCCTGAGCAAAACAGTTTCAACTCAGCTCAGTGTATTGACAGAATTCATTGACCAAGAAAAGGTCTCACAAGAGAAAAAAAAAAAAGACATTAAGCAACAGTTTAAAGTTGACTTGAAGTGGGGAAAAAGTAAAATAAATAAATAATGGTCATAATTTCCTGTCCAAATGGCCCTCCCAGACCTGTGCTTGCTCTGTAAGAATTCATCTTGAATCTTTTTTTACTCTCTTCTATAAATCCAATATGTACTTAATAAAAAAATATGAAATATGTCCTGTGGTGCAGATCTAAAGGCTGGGATAGAGATTGTCTGGGTGAGGGAGTTTATCTTTTCTGTAAAACTGCAATTGATTTAGATTCTTGACAGCTGTGAAAAATATAAATTTCCTACAAAGGCAAAAAGAAAATCTCTCTCTCCAGCTGCCTCAGGGCTGTCCAGAGCCAGAACCATTTACCCAGCCTGTGCTTTTGGAGGCACATCCTGCTGAGGAATTCCACCAATACTCCTGCTATTGGAAAACAAACTCTGGAATTATCGTTGGGAAAGAGACCCTCACAAAATATACTCTCTGGGTTTAAATATCTGGGTAGAGACCAAGCACTGGAGGAATCAGAGCATGGATTGTATAAAGGGGGATTGCAGTGGTTGCACACTAGTAGGGCTGTATATAATTAATTTGGATTGAGGAGCACTAGTGTAAGGAACATTTCAGTGCTGTGAAAAGGATGTGCAGATGCTACATGTGGCATAGTTGTTGCAGTGTGATTGATTTTATTCACTCTTTTAAATCTGTATTTAAATTTCAGTTCATTTTTTAAATACTATATATGTATTTATACATGTCCACGTGACTTCTTTCCACTGTGCCCATGCAGTCACACATGCCCATACACAGTCTTTTTCTATGTTCCTATTTATACATGTGTCCGTGCAGGACATCGGAAGGGGTCCTGCCTCTGTCTTCACCACTGATAAGATTTCAGCTGTATTGTGTTTGGACACTAGGAGGAAAATGTGAAACAACTGGGAAAATCAATGGAGAACCACAGTCAGGGAGGTTTAGGGAAAGGATTGAGCTACACAGAAAGGTTGAATGGATTACAGTTATTTAGACTAAAGGAAAAGAGTCTAAAGTGGGGATGATGACAGTCTCATAAAAGCTGATGAAAGGGCAGGAGAATCTTCTGTTCTTTGTACCCGTGTGAGGCAGGACTTGAAGTCATGAACTTAAATTGCCAACAAATGAGTTCAGATTGGATGTGAGTTAAATTCGTGCAGCCGTAAGGATACTGAGTGCTGAAATGAATTGCTGGGGCAGTCATGTCATCAGAGGTTGTAAAGAGATGTTAGGGCAGTATGTGTGAGGGATGGTATAGACGTAACTGGTCCTGTGTTTGTTTGAGAGTGGAGTTTATGTGATTTATTAAGATCTTCTCAGTCTTATTTTCCTCTAATTCCATGATTATTGCCACCAAGTGTCCAGGCAGATGAGAAGGAAGAGTCTATGGTGTGTCAGAACTTGGTGATCTCATCTTCCCTGCGCTGCAGTCACTGATAAAGTTCCTCCTGCCAGAACCTTTTCTCTCCTCATTGTCACTAAATTAGTAGTGTACCATATCCAAGATTTATTCTCCCACTTTTACAAAGCAGTCTCCTGTTCTCATGTTAGGCAGTATACACAAACAGTTTTAAATAAAAGGCTTGGAAAAGGTGAACTCAGCAAGCTAAATAAAGAAAATATGAAGCATGTCATAAATCCAAAGGTACATCTAACTGAGCTAAAAATATAAGTATGATTAATTCAATATACTGTCAAGCTTCACTAATTTACCATTTGCTTATCTACATATCCCATAATTCATACAACAAAAAAAAGCACCATTGATTTTCTTTATGCACATTTAACAACCACAGAGTTCTTTTAGAATTAGCACATTCCAGGATTCCATAGTTTTTGACACATTAGACTGATGCATATTCATTAGTGGACTGTGCAGTTCAGATCAAACCAGCCTTGTCTGAGTATATGAGCAGAGTGTGTTTGTGACAGTTACTTCAAAGCTGTCTATCTGATCAGAGCACACCCTGCAAAAACTGTTCCAGCCTTGGGTGTATTCTGTTTTCTTTGTCCAGCTATTTGCAAACATTGGTACAACCTACTGCATTTTTTAGGGTGTTTCAGAAGTTAATAGGCTTCTATTATATCTTTACCCTGTGGAATAATATGCAGAGAGCACTTCAGGTATGCTTTGTTTGACTGTTGGTATCAATACATTGCTTACACTTATCTGGGCAGAATCATTCTCTTTAAGCACATTAAATTATTTGAAATTGCATAGTACGAAGTAATTGCGTGTAGAATTTCTCTTTAAGTTAACACAAACCAAACTGAGCATATTCAGTTGAAAGACCAATTGTCGCTGTGGTTTAGGATGTTGGGTTTGTCTCATCACTTCTCATCCTTAGGCCCCCAGACTAAGGATGAGATTAAACCTTGCTGTGCAGTTTCTCTGAGCAAGCAATGTGCCTGATTGTGCAAAAAGTAGCTCACTCTATAGAGGATCCAATGAACTGCCAGTGGATCTGCCTTTGGGATTGTCTTCCTTTGCTGTTCCTTTGCTGTTGTAAGACAAGGCAAATATAGAAGCGGTTCTTTTTTCCCTTTACAGGTGGCATTGTGCTGAATCCCTCCTTCTATGGAATCCCTGGCCACACACACACAATGATCCATGAAATTGGGCACAGCCTAGGGCTCTATCACGTCTTCCGAGGAATCTCAGAAATCCTCTCCTGCAGCGATCCATGCATGGAAACCGAGCCCTCCTTCGAGACTGGGGACCTCTGCAGTGACACCAACCCTGCTCCCAAGCACAAGCTGTGTGGGGATCCTGGCCCTGGCAATGACACATGTGGCTTTCACAGTTTCCTAAACACGCCTTTCAGTAACTTCATGAGCTATGCAGGTACTTGGGTTTCCTCAGTTGCTGGTGGTTGGGCATGAACAAAGAATACAAGCATTACCTCTGATTTCACAGTCCATTTCATGTGGGGCTTCATGCTGACTCATGTGTCCATTGGTCTAGGAGCAGGCTTGATGAAGGACCACATTTGATGGCCTCAGGACTGTCTTCCAGTTCTATTATTTTTTTTCCTCAGCTTTACATAGTTTCACCTAAAGACCAGACAGAAGGTTTTGGGGAGGGAAGAAATGATATAAGCATTAAGAAAACATCTTCTAACAGCTCTACAGCAAATTTGACACCTTATTTCCCAGGGATCTGAATGCCTGATCTATGAAGTCTTCTTTGAAAAACCCAAATTCAGAGATTTACCCTTTCCCAAGGAGATATTGAGTGTCAAATGAATATTGATACCACCAAGGCTCTGGGATAAACCTGTGATAGACTTCTAACGAGACACTACTCGTGCCTCCAGGTGTCTGTTCAAACACCATGTTTATTGTTTGATTTGGAGTCACTGTAGTTCAGCTAGAATCGCTCACGTGAGTTTCATCATTAGAGTGTGATATACTGGGATAGTACGTGGTCAGGAATGCTCTTATGGTCAAAGACCACCGGTGTGCTGTGCTGGTTTGTGCTAGGGGTGCAGCTACAAAGGCTCCATATCAGTTGGGTAGAGCCACCCCTCCAAGAGGAATAAGCTGCTCAAGCAAAAGCCTGATTTTGTGGTTATAACTTCCATAGGCACAGCTATGTCGTTCAGGAGTGGTGGTTTGTGGCACTCCTACTAACAGAGCATATCACAAAGAAGCCATGAGCTCCTGTGACCCTTCCCATTGGACAAGGGTGGGCTGGAATCCTTGCCACACCCCTGCAAGTTCAAGGGGGGTTGAACTTTTGTTGTTTCCTGGAAAGAACCAGGGATACCTTGGCTTGTATTTCCACTTATTTTGGGTCATGGGGTCGAGCCATGTTGAAGGTCTGTGACATTGAGGTGACAGCATCCACAACATTTTAAAGGTGACCAATATCCTTATAGTCACTGAAGGGCACCTTTATACACCAGGCAAAAACACAGATTGCCCACTCAAAAGGTCATAGGAGTGCTTATTCTGTAATAAAACTGTAGAGAAGCAAAGTGTTTAATGTCATCTGAGGCACAGATTGAAATGATTTATAACAGCAATGCTTTTATGCTCTCCATGGCACTAGCTAAAACTGATGCTTAGTTTTCTCTTTATTTTCCTATTTGTTTAGAGGGTGTTTTCAGGGACAAGCATACACACCCTGAGACAGCTCCTCAGCATGCTGTGCACTTTATTGTGGGGCAGAGCCTTGGAGCCTGATGCCACCTCCTGTAACATGGCAAAAAGAGCTCAGTGCCACTTGAGATGACAATACCCCTCCACCAGATCTGCTGGGGTGTGTGATGAGGGGTGGAGCATGCTTGTTGCAAAACAGAGGTCTCTTCTTCCAAAGGGAGCTTGCCTTCCCAATTCTCTTGAGAGCTGAGACAGAGACAGACCTCAGAGATACCGATCTGCTCTTGGGAGCTACATATGTGCTGGTGTTCTGAGCAGAAACCACCTTTTTTTTGTCTTGAAAAATTAAGTGAAGTGACATGATAGGTATCTCTAGAGCTCATGCATGAATTGGTTTGTTTTCTGTTGTTGCCAGTGGAATAAAAATATATCAGGATATCAAATTGCTGTAGAAATACCTTTGAAACATCTAGTTGAGGTCATGCAGCTCTAAGCATCGCCTTGCCTTTCTGTTTTGCTGCTTGTATGCAGCTTGATCATATCGTGTCTGTCTAATGTCCATCTGTCCAGTTATCCTCAGCTGTGTAGCAAAGCACTGACTTAAAGGGTAACTTTTCTTTCCCTAAATAACAAGTTACGATGTCCAGAAGATCGAGAATTTGAGAAATTGGACTTGTAAATTATTTTTACAAGTCCAAATAGCTGTGGTGTTCCCAAATAAAAAGATAAGTTAGTCTTTAGGTGCCTCTTCATGAAGTCAGCAGGAATTCTGCCTCTGAATTCTGTTGGAACAACCATCCCAGCAAAGACTCCTGAATTTCTCTAATTATTACTTTATCTGAAGATCTTGAACCTTTCTTGGCATGGAGAGATTCAGTGAAATACCTTCCTCCCTTTCCTCTCCTCCCTTCCCTCCCCCAGGACACAGTCTTTGCTGATGGTGAAGCAGATTGGGAATGCAGGTCATCTTTCTCCCATGCCATTGTCTCACTGCTTTGTCCTATATATATTTTATTGTTCCTTTATGATGGCTATTAAGGGCTTTTGTCTCCTTCTGTGCTTCCGTGAAGAATATTTACGGCTTTTACAGCATGCTCAGGGGTAGACCATTGGTAATTATTGAGGAAATCCAGGGGTGTCAGATTAAAGCAGCCTTCTGCATACCCATAGGGATTTGTAGATATTTTCAAGTTGGTGGTGGCTGTCTATCTACTGGGTATGTTTGATGAGAGGAGGTTCACTGCTGAGTGGAATTAGGAGGGATGCAGGAGAACGTGTGAACAGACGTGTCCTTCCTGTGGTAGGGCTGCATTCAGGGCTGTAGTTTGAGAGGATCCCAGCCGAATCTGTCTCCTTTTGCTTGCATCTCTGGGAAGATGTGGCAAGGTTTTAAATTAGCCAGCAAATTCACACTTCTCTTTAGAACAAATTCATGGGGTTTTGTGCCTCTTGAGTTGCACAGGGCACAGACTTGAAGAAATCAGAGCATCTAGTAATGCTATTACAATATTGAGCTGCCAACTTACACGCAGGCAAACAACTCTGAGCAGCCTTCAGTGACCTGCATCTTCCCAGAAAAGTGTATTCCTTGACCTGTGCCAAACTGTCATTGTTGTTTGTGTCACAGTAGCGTGCAGAGGTCCCATCTGGGACTGAGCATTACTGGGCTAGGAACTCTGCAGGCACATAGGAAGAAACACTCTGTGTTTTCAAGAGCTTTTCATCAGATGGGAAGAGAACCAGAGAAATGGTTCAAGTGCAAGCATCAAGTTCTTCAGCACAACGTTTCTGGGTGACTTTGTACAACATATTTATTCCTTCTGTGATCTGCACAATAGAGAAATAGTAATTTTCTGCTTCTCCGGGGCATTGTAGTTGTAAAGTTGTGTGGTGTGCAGAGGGCACTAGATGTGTTCTTCTTGCCAAATCATGTTTTGGGAAAAACAGTTGAAATGAGAAATGGGTATTTGTGGGAAATTATCCAGCAAAATTATTTCTCCATTTTGAATGAGAAAGAAATTGGAAATATCAAAAAATGGTTTATGGAAAGTTCAGAAAGGGGCTCAAATCATAATGGTAATGGGGGAGATTTTGAATAGAAATAATGTTATTTTCCTGCCCCAAAATTTACATTTTTAATCAAGATTTTTTAAAAATTGATCTTTCAGAACTTTTTATTTGTTCATTAGAAAATTGAAGAACTTTATTAAAGTGATGTATTTTAAAATTCTGTGTTCTTTTAATCTAAGAAAGGTGTCAAAATCTATTGCACTCATTTGCATGAGTCTCAGTCAATGCTTTACCTTAACACTACCCATTCTTCACCCTTTTATACTCTCTCTGAGATATTTCAGATGTGAAACTCTTTTAAGCGCAGAGGTCCACTGGTAGCCCCAGTTCTGACCAGAAGGTGCTGCACTGAGGCTTTTTCTGTCTCTTCACCTCCATGTGTCTGCCTCATCTAGGGATAATCTCTAGGTGCTTCCTACATATCCCGGACCAGAGGGAGGGCACATGTATTGATTTATGTTTTCCTTTTTAACTCTTGTTTCCTTTCACCTGCCTCCACAAGCAATGTCTGCATTAATTTGTTCACAGGCTATTAACTCCTGAGTGCTGGGAGAACCCATCCCGGCCCTTGAAAGAGGCTGCCATTCACCAGGTTGTAATTCTCTCCCCTTATCTCCTGTGTGGTTGATGTGGCTTATGTTTTCATTTCAGATGATGACTGCACCAACTCCTTCACGCCCAATCAAGTGGCCAGGATGCATTGCTACTTGGACCTCGTCTATCAGAGCTGGCAGCCCGCGAAGAAACCAGCTCCTATTGCAATTGCCCCACAGATTGTGGCTCGGAGCTCCACCTCTGTCACTCTGGAGTGGTTCCCACCCATTGATGGCCACTTCTTTGAAAGGTGATCATGCGCTGCTCCATACTCTTGCACTGAATTGAATGGGAAGAGGAGAAGGAGGGGAACAACCCAGGACCCCCATCCAGGAGCGCAGCTTTATCATGTGCTGTACTCAGTCTAGATTAAGGCTTCCTCCTAAATTGGTTCATACTGAGGAGGTTATTGATCTGTTTTCTGCTCTTCCTTTCTCAGCCTGTAGCACTCAGTCGAGGGCCATTGATTTGCCATGTAAAGGGCAAATCTTTTCCTTCTTCCATATGTTGTAGGAGGAATTTTCAATCAAGGATTCTGGCCCCGTGATTCCCGCTGTTATTGCTGCTCACAAATACCTGTGGGCTTCAGCTTTGCCTGCACATCCCTGTCCCACCCCCCACCCTGTACGTTTCCTTTCCAAGGACAAAGTGAATCTTGTTTCTACTCCTGTGACAACAGAGAGCTCACAGGCAGTGGTGTCTCACAGGGTAAGGAGGTGGCCATCTGGGGAGGGGGACAAATTCCACAGACCTGAGCTGCAGGTCTGAGATGGGAATTGAGCAAGACACAGTCAAAGACCTACAACCTTGAGCATCATGTGTCATTTTGCTACACCCCAAGTAGAGCATGTGTGTGTGTTCATGTCTGATAGACATGCAGCTATGTGCTACCAATAATGAAGAATTAAATGAACGTAGTGCTCTGGGCAAGAGTTGCACCATGCTGAGCAACTCTACCTCAGGATGACCTGAGCAACTGGTTAGTTCATCTAAATACTTTTAGGCAGCGCTTGGATGAGCCACAGGAGCCATGGGAGTGCTAGCAGAGAACTTCCTAAATGACTGACCTTCTTGTGTTACCGTTAACTCACCTGCCCTGTTTGCATTTCTCCTCTACTTTTTGCTTTGTTATTTTATAGAGAACAAACTCTGAGTGTCCTTCAGCACTGTAGCAGTTCCTGTTGCAGGAGGCCAAATTTACAAGCATATTAGCACCCAAAGAGCTGTCTCAGCACTGCTACTCCCTTCAGTGAAAGCACCTTGAAAGCCACTGCCTTCATCAGGGATGAAACTCCTCCCACTGCTTAGTACACTGTGGCCATTTCAACCGCCAGCTTGCGCTTTACCTGAGCAGGCAGATAGCTGTTCTTTTCTGCTCAGATGGGATTTTCCACCTTTATTGCAGATTCATACAGGGAAAGCAATCAAATCGTATTAGGAGTTGATAAAGAGAGCTCTGGTGCTCTGAGCAGTGTTTGCTTTAATTGCAGTTTTGCAACTGGAGCCCTTTATTCCCTATGTGTGAAAAAGGCCTTATGTGAAGCTCTGAAAATTAATTCAGAATTGTTTAGCCCATAACCATTTTTAGGTAAATTAAGTTTCTCCAATTTAATTTAGATTTCAGAAGATGCTTATTGTGTGTTAAATAAATACCATCTGCCTCTTAAGAGACATTGATGCAGAGTTAATTGTTATGTAACCAAATATGTCTTTATTACATATTTCTTATAACTCAATCAATATGTTCTTAATAACCCCTAGTTAGTTGCTTCTTAAATAACATCCAGTGGATAGCCTGCAAAATCTACAATTTCATAACAGAGTTATCATATGTTAAATAAATAGTGATTTTCGAGAGAAAAAAAGGTCCTTTGGGTTTTCAAATCTGTGTGCTCAGTATTACTGAACAGATTTAAAGAGACAGTCTCAAATACTTTGAGTCCAGTTCCTTGTTACACTGAGATTCCCAGTGCTAACAGATACAGAAATGCTGTCACCATTTAAAAATGTCACTGAAATATATAAATGATTCTGTCTAAAACATATCCAAGTTTCTGATATATTAAGCAAAACAAGGATGATGGTAGTATTATAGTGGCTAATACAGAAGAGCTCATGTGCCGTACTTCCAGTCCCACTGTGTCCAGCGCTGCTCAGTTAGAGATATGTGCCTGTATCAATTTGTAGAATTGGGTCACTGTGCAAGACAAGTAGGAGGTAAAATTGGCCAAGTATAATCTTATCTGTGTGTGGGAATACTGTAAATCTTTGCAGATATTTTTACACAAAGTGCACACCATGGCCCAAATTTTACTTGCATCACTTGAATGAATAAACTCATTCACTTCAATGGGACTATTCATGTAAAAAACAGAAGACTGATACTCAACTGCTGAGTGCCTTGGGCCTGGTTTCTAATGCACAGAAGCCCCTTCCATGCTGTTTTGACAGTGTAAAAGGGCCTTAAAAGGCTGAATGGCTCTGGCTACATTAGCAAGTATTGTGGCCCAATATAAGTAGCGCAAAACAGTTGTTAATGAACAGCTGAACCTGATATCAACACTGTTGGGGTTTTGGGGGGTGGTTTCAGCCTAGCTGTAGCCTGGCCCATGGCATCAGCAGTTGGAGCACACCAGGTGTGGTCCTGGAGCACATCAAATGTGGTCCTGGAGCACGTCTCCAGTCTGGTTTCAGGCAAAACTGGGTCCAGCTTCCATGCTCCCGGACTGCTCTGAGTGCTCTCAGTAGGGAAGATGAAGAGTTTCACTTCAAAAGCTCGCTCCTGATCCAAATTACCATGCTACTGTAAGCACACTCAGCGTAACTCAAGTTCCTTTTATGTCCCTTTTATTCTTTAGAGCTGTGCATAGGCAGTGACCTCTGCTTAATGAAAGTCAGGAAGGGAAAGTTCAGCCTTGTTTTTAAAAATGTAGTGCCGGGCTGGCTGTAACTGTGGGTGTGGTCCTGGCAGGTCTGCAGTTCAGCGGAGATGAAGCATGGAAGTAAAAACCATGTGATGCTTCTCTGTTTAGATGCAACTTTGTCACTGGTGCCACAGTATTAGGTAGTATTATTTCTCTTAAGGTCTCAGTTCTAGGAATTACATGATTAGTTATGTGGATTTGAGGACAGAGAGTAGTACTGACTCTTAGTTCATGTAAATGTGGGGTTGGCTATCCTGCATCCTCACACCTTGGCAAGAGTAGCTCCAGGAGCTGTGGACAGAAGTAGATTCTTCCTCCTGACAGCCCCTCCTTACCTGTTCAGTGTGTTCAGTTGAGGAGTGCTATATTACACTAGAGAGTCATTTACCTGCACATAAATTTGCCAGTGTGTGTTTGACCCTAAATTCCAGCATCTGGTTGGGATTCTAAACATCTCTGATACTCAAATATATCAAGAACCAGCATTTCCTCTTGTAGCTACTACACAGAGCTACTACACAGAGGATTGGAACACTTACCATTCTCCATCCTCCTCCATGAAAACCCTAGCATGCACGTATAATAATGTGTGATAACCAAAGAATAATAGAGCCAACAAAACAAGTAAAAACAAGTGAGAAGAAGAAAACTCTCTTCATTTCCTGGCTGCATCTATTAGATGCGTTCATCTGCTGTCGCTAAGCATCCATTCATGTGCCTCCTGTTTGATATGCATAGGCAGGATGTAAACAGTGATTGTAATAGGGCTCGGCAGCAAATTCTGCTTGGACAGAAAACTTCGAATGCATCTGCTCTTCCAAGTTTTCATTGAGGTGACTGCATTAATTTCCATGAAACTGATGCTATCTTGTTCTTAGCAAGCAAATATTTTGGTCAGTATGGCGTCCCAGATCTAGATGGCTGGGCTTGATATTCACTTGCTTAAACCTTGCTGGAAAGTTTCAGTGCCTTAGAGGAGGGGAGAGCACCAATTCTGAATTTCAAGTAAGCAGATACAATTTAGTCTGAAAACAGGCACTTTTCTCTGAAAAGAATGACAGATTTTAGCTCTATTTGAGTTGCGCATTGAACTAGTGCTGGGCCTGAAGAGAATTGTCTTTTTTTCAGTAGTAATCTTTAAATTTTGAATCCACTTCCCTAGAATATCATGCTGTAGGAATGAATTCCTCCTGCGCTCTGAACTTTATAAGCTGGAATTTCCCCAGTACTTGGCTTATTAGAAAACAGAGAAGTCTAGATTTTCCATTACCCTGCACTTCGGGGAGTCATGTGCATCGGTGTCTAAGGTGTCAGATATGCTATCGTTCCTAATTAATAGTGTTTTGAACCAATTCACGCTCATTTTGTCTTGATGTCAGGGGCTGCATAAGGTGTAAGGATCTGGCTTAGATTTTCACAAGCCTGTAAATGTGATTCCATAATTAGTTTTGACATTCATGGCTCTTTGTAGGATTTGTGTGTGTGAGTCTGCAGACCAAAAGCTTTAACCCAAGAGTCATCCCCTGTGTAACTCCTTTCAGCCAGTGGAGTTACATCAGGGTTGAGTTTGGCTCCCAAATTGGAAAAGTAAAAAGAGAAAGTTTGCTCATAGCCTTTCCCACATGATGCTCCTTGTGATTTCTCTTACCTCCAAGTCCTTGCTGGTAAAAGGAAATGTTTGTCCATAAGCTTACAGTTTTTTCCACCATGGCAGCCTGTGATGAAATTGTATAGCTGTTAATTTGAGTAAAAAGCAGTCCTAATTGTGGAAACTTGGCTTTCAAAGCCCTGTCCTCATCCAGGCCCAAGTGCTAATGCAGGAGTAGAGAACTGAAAGATTATTATTGCAGGGACTTCTATACTGGCTGTTGGTGAATGTGTCTGAAAAACAACTGCACAATAAGAATTGTACATTTTGATTTCCCTGTACCTTTTATTCTGGA
This sequence comes from Strigops habroptila, assembly GCF_004027225.2. Taxonomy (NCBI): domain Eukaryota; kingdom Metazoa; phylum Chordata; class Aves; order Psittaciformes; family Psittacidae; genus Strigops; species Strigops habroptila. Next base: position 8,505,341 of record NC_044291.2, on the reverse strand, counting down.
TTCTTTATTTTTATATATATATTTGTATATAATATTTAGGCAAGCTGAGTTAGACACTTCAACCACTGTTAAATAGGCAGCTGAGAAATAAAGTAGGGAGGCAGTGTCATACCAATAGTGCAGGTGGGTGAAGTGAGACAGAGAGAGAAGTTATTCACAACATGCCCAAATTTATTCTTTACCAGTGTTACAGATCATGCAAGGAAGAGGAGGGCAGCTCTGCCTCCCTCTTCTGTATTCCACCCCATTGCCACATTTCACTCTTCAGATGTTTTCAGCAGGTGCATCCCTTTCTGTACTGTCTACGAGTTCAATCATTCACTGTCTCTTTGTAGGGGTGGCTCTGGGCCATGTTGAAATGGATATGAGTTTTACCACCGATGTCATTCCCAGTCCCCCCTGCTGACAATCCCTGCTTCCACCTAATTAAGCCAACAGAAAGTTGCCTTTCAAATAGATTCCTGCCAACAAACAGGAGATGCTAAGCTGTGGAGCAGCTGAGCGTGTGTCATCCCTACCACCAACAGCCTGGGAGGGCTGTGAGAGTAAATTTACAGTCCTGGTGTCCTCACTGAGGATCCAAAATAGCTTCTGCCTGAGGAACACAGTGCCCTTCGCTTAGCAGTGCTGAAATAACCCGCGCAATGGGGGATGGGTAACATTTGTGTAGCTGATTATAATAATTGATGTTAATTATAATAATTGACTCGATCCATACTTACCTGGGTAGCTTAGAGAGTGCACTGTGTTACACACAGTGTTTGCCTAAAACTTCAGGCCTTTCCTAGGTGCATTTAATCATTAAGATTATTAATTCCTTTCATTTTGAGTGGGCAGTTTCCTTAAAGCAGAACAATGAATTCTGAATCAGAAACAACTTACTGGGATGAATAACCACAGATTCTAGGTTATACGCAGTTCCAAATGTTGTGACTCTGAGGAATGTAGGGCTGAACTGTGTGAGATGCATCCTCAGCTGATAGAAATCAGCTTAATGTCATGAAAGATATTGGAGTTACTCCAGTCTACATCAGCTTAAACCCTGATCCTGGGAATGTATTAGCAAAAATATTTGTGAATCAGTGTTTAACTGGGCTTTCCTCTTCAACTGGTTCTGCTGATAGTACTTTATTGACAGTAGCTGGTATTA